>NC_060149.1:340322467-340970467 GCF_021461385.2 Schistocerca piceifrons | reverse complement strand
TGTCGGTGCTTACATAACCGCATAGGAGTCGCGCTATGTTGCATATACGCTGCAGCAACGCCCTCAAACGGAAAATTTTTTATATCCTGTCATAGTTTTGTACGCCGTACTTGGGTAATAATGCAGAATGTCGTTGCCAACTACTCTGTTTGGTATTCAGTCCTTCAAACTGATGGTGTGCTGGGATGCTTGTGTTCTGTAACGTCCGAGCGAGTGCAATTCGTTGGCGGTGATGCCGCGGCTGGCGGTGGCGGGGAAAGAAGGCGCTGCCAGAGGCGAGGCGGGTGGCTGCTATCGCCGGCCGGCAGGCAGTGCTGGCCACAATGCTGGCACACGCTGGCTCCAGGCGCGCGTCCGGCCTGATAACGCTCCCATATTCTTTGAGGACGGCCGCGATGGCGTCACAAATTTGCCGCTCTCCCTCCTGAATGCCCCACGCCTGCCTCCTTCACGCTGCTAGAATCCATCACTCGACTAACGCCGCGTAATTTAAGAGATAAATGGAACAACTCACGTACGGGAATTGAAAAAGGAATATTAACATTCAATTATGTACACCTCTGTTATTCTTCGGAATTTCCCATACGCCTTGTTTATCATGCAGCGTGCTTAATCGTAATTTACACTACTGGCCATTAAAATTGCTACACCAAGAAGAATTGCAGATGATAAACGGGTATTCATTGGACAAATATATTATAGTAGAACTGACATGTGATTACATTTTCACGTAATTTGCGTGAATAGATCCTGAGAAATCAGTACCCAGAACAGCCACCTCTGGCCGTAATAACGGCCTTGATACACCTGGGCATTGAGTCAAACAGAGCTTGGATGGCGTGTACAGGTACAGCTGCCCATGCAGCTTCAACACGATACCACAGTTCATTGAGAGTGGTGACTGGCGTATTGTGACGAGCCAGTTGCTCGGCCACCATTGACCAGACGTTTTCAGTTGGTGAGAGATCTGGAGAATGTGCTGGCCAGGGCAGCAGTCGAACATTATCTGTATCCAGAAAGGACCGTACAGGACCTGCAACATGCGGTCGTGCATTATCCTGCTGAAATATAGGGTTTCGCAGGGATCGAATGAAGGGTAGAGTCACGGGTCGTAACACATCTGAAATGTAACGTCCACTGTTCGAAGTGCCGTCAGTGCGAACAAGAGGTGACCGAGACGTGTAACCAATGGCATCCCATACCATCACGCCGGGTGATACGCCAGTATGGCGATGACGAATACACGCTTCCAATGTGCCTTCACCGCGATGTCACCGAACACGGATGTGACCATCATGATGCTGTGAACAGAACCTGGATTCATCCGAAAAAATGACGTTCTGTCATTCGTGCACCCAGGTTCGTCGTTGAGTACACCATCGCAGGCGCTCCTGTCTGTGACGCAGCGTCAAGGGTAACCGCAGCCATGGTCTCCGAGCTGATAGTCCATGCTTCTGCAAACGTCGTCGAACTGTTCGTGTAGATGGTTGTTGTTGACTCAGGGATCGAGACGTGGCTGCACGATCCGTTAAAGCCATGCGGATAAGATGCCTGTCATCTCGACTGCTAGTGATACGATGCCGTTGGGATCCAGCACAGCGTTCCGTATTACCCTCCTGAACCCACCGAATTCATATCCTGCTAACAGTCATTGGATCTCGATCAACGCGAGCAGCAATGTCGCGATACGATAAACAGCAATCGCGATAGGCTACAATCCGACCTTTATCAAAGTCGGAAACGTGATGGTACGCGTTTCTCTTACTTACACGAGGCATCACAACAACGTTTCACCAGGCAACGCCGGTCAACTGCTGCTTGTGTATGAGAAATCGGCTGGAAACATTCCTCATGTCAGCACGTTGTAGGTGTCGCCACCGGCGCCAACCATTTGTGAATGCTCTGAAAAGCTAATCATTTGCATATCACAGTATCTTCTTCCTGTCGGTTAAATTTCGCGTCTGTAGCACGTCATCTTCGTGGTGTAGCAATTTTAATGGCCAGTAGTGTATATACATAACCAGAAAACCATCACAACACCTCAAAATTATAATGTAGAGTACTGAAATTTCGGGAATACGTTCGTGTAGGTCGCATGTGTAAGCGATTAATATTGCAAGATCACACGAGATTAGGCATTGCAAATGTGAAATGATGGTGCATTAATAACCGGTGTAACCTCAGAATGTTGAATGCAAGCGTGTTGTACAGATGCCAGTTTTTGAGATGGAGTTCCATACCTGTTGACCTGGGTCAGTCAATACAGGGACGATTAATACTGTTGAGGATGACTCTAGACTTTTCGCCTAATGACGTCCCATATGTGCTCGACAGCAGACAAATGTGGTGATCGAGCAGGCCAAGACAACATGTCGACACTGTGTAGAGCACGTTCGGTCTCAACAACGGTATGTGGGCGAGCGTTATCCTGTTGGTTAAACACCAAATGCTGTTCATGAATGGCAGCACAACAAGTCGAATCACCAGACTGACTTACAAATATACAGTCAGGGTGCGTAGCATAGCCACAAAAGTTGTTCTGCTGTCAAACGAAATTGCACCCTAGACCACAACTCCAGGTGTATGTCCAGTTTGTTGCAGGTAGTCAGCTGGCCTTGTCCTAACCAAAGCACGGACGTCACTGGCACCGAAGCGGAACCAGCTTTCACAACAGACCGCCACCCTGCCCTCCAAATAGCTCTCGCTTGACATCACTGAAGTCGCAAATGGTGAAGTTTTGGGGTCCGTGGAAAGCACGTTAGGGGGCGTCTGGCTCCTGTCTCACCTTGAAGTAACCAATTTGTAACAGTTCTTTGTATCACTGTGGTGCCAACTGTTGCTCAAATTGCTGCTGCAGATGTAAAGCGGTCTGCCAGAGCCATACGCCGAACATGACGGTCTTCCCTGTCGGTAGTGCCACGTGGCTGTCCGGAGCCAGGTCGTCTTGGGATCGTACATTGTTGTGACCACCGCTGCCAGCAGTCACGTACAGTGGCTACATTCCTGCCAAGTCTTCCGCAATATTGCAGCAGGGACACCCAGCTTCTCGTAGCCCTATTATGCGACCTCGTCCAAACCCAGTGAGGTGTTGATAATGGCATCTTTGTCCCCTTGAAGGCATTCTTGATTAACATCAACTCACCAGACCAATCTCAAAGGTAACTAACGCTCACGACCTTTACAAAGTGTATTTGCAGCAAACCTGATTTACACCCTCATAGTGGCGCTAGCAGCACCACTCTTATGCGACTGAGACGAAATTTTAAAAGCCATCATTTTTCAGATGTAGAAACGTGCTTACCAACTTTCGTTTACGTCGCACAGTTCCTACTTGGTGTTGCGACTGTTTTCGTCCAAAATATGAGGCACACAGGACAAAAAATTAGCCATCACCGGCCCACATCACGCACATTCCGTGTAACGGCGCTTCTAGCTGTGACAATGATCTCAATCTGGCAGTAAAGAGTGTAAGAGTGTCCAAAAGTGTGTAACTTCGAGGTGAAACCACTCATTTATGTTCGGATGGTAATACCAAATTGCGAGGAGGTTGATTGTTGCGTTTCACTCCTGTTACGAGAAGTCCTAGACATTTTCTGTGGGATTAAGAACATGTAATTTCCCAGACCAGTCGAAACGCGATAGGAGTGTTTGCCAAACCAGGAACGTATGCGTGGAGCAGAGCAACACGGCTATTATCATCTTAAAAGACGGGAATGTTCACAGCATTCTCATCATGAAGATGTAGAAGAAAGGTCACCACTTTGAAGGCGTTGCACTGCTATATGCGACAGCTGAGTGAAAAATAATGCCTCCTAATTTTTTATATGAAAACTCTTAAACATTTTTAAATAAAACTGAGTTTATTAGTATTCTACTTTTATATTCTTCACGTTTACGTATTTATCCCTCAACATAGTCACCCTGGCGACGAAAACATTTCCACTAATGAGAGACCAGTTCGTTGATACCGTCACTGTACCATGTTCGACTTTGTTGACGGAGCCACAACCTCACTTCTGCTTGCACCCCTTCATCACTGTCAAAGTGAAGTCCTCGAAGATGCTCCTTAAGTTCTGAACACCGATGAAAATCGTTTAGTGCCAACTGGGGACAGTATGGAGGACGATCGCTGACAGTGAACCAAGGCATCGAATTGTTGCAGATTTCGCAGCGCTCGTGTGTGATCTGGGATTGTCAAGCTGAAGGAGAGAGTGCTCGATCTGAGGACGAACACTTCGAATTCGTGCTTTCATTTGTGTGAGCTGTTTTTCACTCACGTACATAGTGAAATTAACACTACCATATTACACGCTACAATTTGGAGCCTTCTAACGAGTAATATGCGTGACATGTAATACCTCAATCGATATTGAGAACAGATTAAAAATTCAGAAGCACTACTTTTCAGCATGTCCTCGTAATTTGACCTGTGAGCTCATGAAAGACTATGACTCCTATTCTTTAATGCCCGGAATCATTACTGGCTCCTCTTCGTAGAGAATGTGACCCATATACGAATAAACGAAATATTACAAACTGTGTTTTTATATTTCGTAATGGCGTCAACTTTCTCATAGCGCAACGAAATAATTAAAGCGAAATTTAACAAGGTTAAACAAAGGGAAAATAGGAACCATAATCCTTGCAATACGTAGTATGCAACTCCTCGCTAGACGTGCGTATGAATTACTCCTATAAGGTATAATCTGTTGCTATGGAAATGTGTTTTCACGTTTTTACTACACTACCCAGTAAATGGAAAAGATCTGAACTAGTGTGATAACAGAATTTTATCTCGAGGTTTCCGTCTCCACAAGCATGTGTCTTGAAGATCTCCACCAACACGAACTTTCTTGCATAGATGAAAATTTCATTTCAAATGAAAACACCATCACAGCTGAAGGCAATGTATTCCCTCTCAGTTTTAAATGCAGTTCAAGCAAACGTAGTACGTTCGAGAACTTGTTTCTTAAATGAACACATGCAGAGATATGACAAACATGAAAGGTTAATCTGACTAAAGGTCAAGGGATTGAAAGACAACGTCTGAAGGAACCCACATTGTATTTACACATGATATATATTGTACAGAAAATGAATGCAAAATGTTCCATACTGGGTGATTCACGAAGATAAGCAAATACTTTAAAATGTTATTCTGAAACTAAAAATAAAGAAAAAAGTTCGTATAAACACAGGTCCGCAAACTTTTAGCTATGGAGTTACGGCTAAAAAAAAGATTTTGCCTGAAATTTAGCAACTTCGCTAGTATAAAAGCCATTAGAAAACTGTACGAAGTTAAAGTAAAGCACAATTTCCATTTATTTTGTTGTTACTGATCTGATGAATCTAACAAAATATGTCCCAGACGTGTATTCGCAGTAGTTTTCCAGAACATCCAGAGAAGCAAAGACGCAATTTGGTAAAATTTTTATTTTATTAACTAATTGGCCCAATTTGTTTTTTAAATTCCAGACAATTACACAAAGTTTTCAACATAAGTTGTAGAGAATTTTTGGGAAACAGTACAGTCGTTGTCGTAATGCGTAAATGGAGGGATTTGTTTTACTTCCAATAGGACATAATCATTGGCTTTCGGGCGAAGCATGGGAGCATTTACTATATGGCTAAATTTGCAAACTGTTAGCTTGGCGACGTGGTTAAATCATACCTTGCATGGCAAAATGGCTCTATCCGAAACTGGTGCCGAGACATTTGTGGTGCACCACAGGCTATAGTTGATAGAGGTGAATGACGGCTGCGGAGATGTGAGCGGGCAAATGGACATGCAATTGTTGGAATGAACCAAGGGGTACCAACAGTGTTTCCTCAATGACAGCCGGCCAGAGTGGCCCAGCGGTTCTATGCGCTACAGTCTGGAACCGCGCGATCGCTACGGTCGCAGGTTCGAATCCCGCCTCGGGCATGGATGTGTGTGGTGTCCTTAGGTTAGTTAGGTTTAAGTAGTCCTAAGTTCTAGGGGACTGATGACCTCAGAAGTCCCATAGTGCTCAGAGCCATTTGAACCACCCTCAATGACAGTTCAGCGAACGTCACTGCGTATGGGCCTCCGCCGCAGACTCCTGGCTCATGCACCCCTGCTAACTTCCAGAATTGCACCCCATACCGCAACTGAACGTCCACTGTACGGCGTCAGGTGGCCTTTTCCGATGAACCACGTTTTATGCTCCATCGAACAGATGGCCGCTGGATCGTCCGAAGGGTGCAGTGGGACGAAAGTGTGTTATGGTCTTGGGAAAGTTATCGTGGCATTCCCTTGGTGATCTCGTCATTCTAGAATGAACAGTGGATCAACGCAAGTATGCATCTATCCTTGGGGACCATGTCCCCCCTTACATGCAGTCTGTTACTCCTCGGCACAATGGCATCTACCAGCGTAATAAAGCAACATGTCACACAGTTCACAGTGTACGTGTGTGGTTCGAAGAGCACCAGGTTGAGTTTACCAGACTCTCCTGGCCACCAAATTCTCTGAATTTAAACTCAGCGCTGTGGTCGAACGGTTCTAGGTGCTTCAGTCTGGAACTTCGCGACCGTTACGGTCGCAGGTTCGAATCCTGCCTGGGGCATGGATGTGTGTGATGTCCTTAGGTTAGTTAGGTTTAAGTAGTTCTAAATTCTAGGGGACTGATGACCTCAGATCTTAAGTCCCATAGTGCTTAGAGCCATTTGAACCACTTTTTAAAAGTCAGTTGAGAATCTGTGGGGCCACCTCGATCGGGCTGGTCGCGTCATGGATCCTCAGCTGAGAACACAGAGTAGCGGACCACGGCACTGGAGTCTCCATGGCGCCACATCCCTGACGGTACCTTCCAGAACCTCACGGACTTTCTTCCTCCACGGCTGGCAGCGGTCCGTTCAGCAAAATGTGGCTGTCTGGGATTTGGGCAGGTGGTCACATTGATGTGAGCTAACAGTGTTTAAGTGCCTACCAACCTTTGAGATGTACTACAAGTGCCCACCAACTCCCGTATGAATACACAGCACAAAATGTGCCTGACAGCAGACGACTTTCAACTTGGTCACCGGGAATGTTGAATCAAACATGCAGATGCACATTTACGGCAACCTCAGTGAGTGTGCCTAATCATCATACGAAAAACACTCTCAAACCGTCAAAGAAGCCGTTCCTCACTGAAGTACACCCTCTTCACGCTGCGGGATAGACGCCTCATTGGCCGTTGTTGCGCTGGACTCCTTGCATCACAATCACACTACACGCCACCAGTCAGTACTGTTCAGTTTCTGTATCCTTTGACCCATGTGTGAAACCGACTGTCATCGACAAGGCGTGGCGCTCGTTTCCGTTCCCTGCCAGTTAAAGTCTATCTATGCCCACTGCTCTAACGCCGTATTAAAAGGCTGCGAATGGTACACTGTTCTTTGCAGTCGTGGTGGGCACTCAACGTTGATGCACCAACAGATCGGGCAATGTCATTCACATTATGGTTCTCGTCACATGAAGACAAGATAACTTCTTTCTACAGTTGTTTCACGTGTCCACGTTGATCCGCATTACTGCGATGAAGCTATACAGTAGACTGGGACATACAATCACTGCACTGCCATGACTTACGTCAGAAGTAGATGGTCACACGATTGTCTTTGCCTGTTCTATGCCATTTACAGTACTCAAAAGGGACCATTTAACTCTTTTAAGAGACGACTAATTATTTGACCGGTGGGCATATTTTTTAACGAACAGCTAATAATTAGTCACCAATACGAAGTTGAAACTACCTGGCAGATTAAAACTCTGTGTCGGATCGAGGCTCGAACTCGGAACCTTTCGCTGGCAAGAGCTCTAGGGAATGAACTACCAAACACGACCCACTACACCTCCTCACAGCATTACCTTGGCCAGTACCTCATATCCTACCTGCCAACTGGCGGAAGTAAAGCTGTGAGGACGGATTGTGGCCTTTGGAAGAAAAAAAAAAAACTGAGTGGAGTATCCAACGATCAACTTGAAGGGGAGTCAATGTGACGTCTGCCCTGACCATACGCCGAGAACAATAACGATCAAAATAACGAAAAAAACGTCGGTAGAGCACATGTTCGAGAAGGTCAAAGGTCCAGAGCTCAATACGAAGTGAACTTTGAACCCTCGGTGGTACAGTGATATCTTGTGTGCATCTGTGACATAAGTTCCTATTCTCTGTTATTTGTACAGTGATATCATAAGTTGTCCAGTAAGTTCCGTTCATGAAGCACTGCACCTCGACTTTCGTTTTGTGCATGCAACATTGCAGGTCAGCTGTTCTGGGAAAGTACGCACGGGTAATTTGTCGCGCAGAAGTGCTAATATACAGCACCTGTTAATTGGTCCGATAAAGTTTACAGCGCTGTGTGTCTGCCAGCCACAATTTCTGCCCACACTCTGATACTAAAGCAAATCCGATGATTTGTTTCCATGATCGCTGAAATGTTTGCATCTGCCAACACGTGATTATTGCACCAATTTGTCATCTCAGTTTATGTGAATCGGGCCGAATTCCTAAATAAAATGCGAACTGGGAACTAAGGATCTTCAGTGGTCCGTCTTAGAATCCATTGGCAGAACTATAATCTGGTGTGTTAGTGTTGTGGCTATAGAGCTTGTACACGCTCTAAGTGGTACAGTTAATAGAAATGCTTGTACAAGGTGCGCTCAGTAACAAACGCAACACATTTTTTTCTGAAAGCAGGTTAGTTTTATTCAGTATTTCAATAGACCATACTACTTCACACACTTTTACCTACAAAATCCTATTTTCCACATAATCTCTGTTGAAAGCGACGGCCTTAGGCCACCATACTGTGAGGGCCTGTATACCCGCATGATACAGCTCTACTGGTCGACGACGAAGCCAACGTCTTTCTGGTTCAATAACCGCCCGTCATCCACGTACTGCTTTTTTCAGAGTGCATCCTTCGTTGGGACAAACAAATGGATGTCGGAAAGTAAACGATCCGTGCTGTAGTGTGGATGAGGAATAACAGTCCACTGTTGTTGCGGTGATGACAGACACTTCACCCAACGACTCATCGTGCTTTTGTTCACTGCTAGGTCTCCATAGACATTCTGCAAACGCCTGTGAATATCTGCGATGCTCTGGTTTTTCCGCCAAAAGAAACTCAGCTCAGCTCGGAACGCCCCTTCGTTACAGACGCCATTTTGAAGGCTCGTAAAGCGCCACTATATATCGGAGCTTCATGAAACTATAGGGGTTGAGCGGGAATATTCCACGATGTCCCTCAAAAAATTCCGCTTTATTTCAGTCGAAATTGGCCGAGAAAGAAAAGTGTTGCAGTACTTACTGAACGCCTCTCGTACATAATTGAACAAGCAAGAGCGTGGTTATTGCTTTTTGCTCCTTTCATTCTTGAAACACTTGTCAGAGGATGACCTTCCACTCATTGCTAAGGCTTGCTCCTCCATTTTTGGTATGCGAACTGCGCGAGATCCTAAATGATCTCTTTTACTAGATGCTAATGATCCTGAGTCTGCTAGTTGATGGAACGTCCTACTAAACATTTTTTTCAGATGGTATGTGGTGTTGAGAATGTCGTTCGGTGCACAATACGCATGACTGTCGATTATCGCTGTTGGCTAAGTCGTAGCAAACTATCATATATTCCGTTCTGGCAGGTTCCCGGAGGTATACGGCACCAGATGTCTACGCATAGATTACGTAATTACCGTAAATTACGGACCATGGTTTATGGGCACGTAGTTGGCAGCCCGTAGTATGATTGTGGCCTTGTAATACGACCAGTTATCCTGCTGGGAAATTCCATCACCATAGTTGAAGACAGGATGATGGAATGCGGGTTACCCGCAGTAACACATGTGTTTTTGGATAGGGTCCACCTTAAGGAAAACACAATTTTGTTTTTTAACCCATACATGCTTCACTGCAGTTGCAGCATCTTCAGTGGGCTTGTATTTTACGGCTGTTAAATATAAAGAATGTTCTTTACTGTTTGTATGCATGTAACTATTAGTTTTTAAATCGTAATTACAGATATTTGAAAAAAACACATAAAATAATGAATTCATACCTTTTTACCACATGGTGTGGTTTTTCTGATGTATTGTGTTTCTACAGTGACTGATTTGTTCCACAGTTTGTCATCTGCAACCACTTACACCTTAAAGTAGACAAATTGTATAAGCCAAAATTACGATTTGAAAATTGTTATTTCTATGTCTGAAATTAATTAATTCTGTGTGTGTGTGTGTGTGTGTGTGTGTGTGTGTGTGTGTGTGTGTGTGTGTATTTACATTATGTTTCACTTACGTTTTCTTTTTCCTCATCTTAATCACTGTCAGACACTATATATTGAGCTGTCACTGTCACTGTCCCTGTCCCTGTCACTGTTTCACTGTTTACCAGCTGTAAAAACCAACAAACATGGCGGACAGTGAAACAGTTGAAGGTGTAAAAACAAGATGGCTGATGGTGGAACAGTTGAAGGTGTTCCTGTTCCTGGCGGCTGTTCTGAATCTTTCAGAGTTGTCTGTGCATTTGTCTGTGTGTGTGTGTGTGTGTGTGTGTGTGTGTGTGTGTGAGAGAGAGAGAGAGAGAGAGAGAGAGAGAGAGAGAGAGAGAGAGAGAAGGTTTGAGGACTTTTCATTGTTATTATTATTACTAGTATTTCTTTTTGTGTGCGTGTTGTGTGTGAAAAGGGGAGAGAGAGAGAGAGAGAGAGAGAGAGAGAGAGAGAGAGAGAGAGAGAGAGAGAGGGAGAGGGAGTGAGTGAGTGAGTGTGACATTAGGTTCGAGGATTTTGTGTGTGTGTGTGTGTGTGTGTGTGTGTGTGTGTGTGTAGGGAGGGGGGGGGGGGCGGCTGAGAGCTCTATAGGTTGGTCTTGTCTAATATATCTTTGAGGGGAGAGAACAGAGTTCCATTGCAGAGAGCTTCAACCCCAAGATGATTACCTATAGGCAAAAGGTCCCGAGTTCGAGTGTCGGTCGGGCACACAGTTTTAATCTGCCACCTACAGTAATGTTTACGTAGTCCACACCTATCATGGTGCCTTCGATGACTATGACATGCCCCATGGAACCCCAGGTGAATGTCCCCCCACCGACGTGTGTCTGTGGCGCCGTGAATGTTTCGATCAGCCCGATCAGCCATACGTTTTCATTGATCCACGTTCTCCAATGTCGATGATATGTACCCACAGCAATCCTAATTGGGTTCAAATGGTTCAAATATCCCTGAGCACTAAGGGACTTGGCATCTGAAGCCATCGGTCCCCTAGAACTTAGAACTACTTAAACCTAACTAACCTAAGGACATCACACACATCCATGCCCGAGGCAGAATTCGAACCTGCGACCGTAACGGTTGCGCAGTTCCAGACTGAAGCACCTAGAACCGCTCGTGCAATCGTAATTGACGATGTAGTTGGCTCTACGTGGGAACACATTGGAGTCGTCTGCTGCGGGGCCCGATGTTCAACAGTGTGCACTAATCGATGTTCTCCGAGACACTTGTGGTTGCCACAGCGTTGTATCCTTCCGTCATTTGCCTCCTGCTCTGCTTTACAAGGCGGGCAAGTCTCCGGCAACCGCGCTCTTTGATAAGACAGGGACCTACAACAACCTGTCTCTTACTGACGGTTACACCGTGCATGGGTGGTCATAAAGCAGCACGCTGGCTTTGCCGTCTCAGACATGTTCGTTCCCAGACGCCAGTCCACAAGAACCTGCCCTTTGTGGAAGGCGCTTATGTTAGCAGATTTACGATTTTCGGCTCATATCGTCACTACAACGAGTCCCCGTTCGGCGTTGCTGCCTCTGGATCGGGGGTTCCGGGTTCGATTCGCGGCCGGGTTGGGGATTTTCTCTGCCCGGGGACTGGGTGTTTGTGTTGTCCTCATCATTTCATCATCATCATCATTCGTGACAGTGGCTAGATTGGACTGAGTAAAAATTGGACTATGTAAAAATTGGGATGTTGTACGGGCACTGATGACCGCGCAGTTGAGCGTCCGACAAACCAAACATCATTCCTCGTTCTGCTGTGCTCCGTATTCATGCTTCTCTTACGACGTCACCTGCAGCGCCACCCGACGCCATTCAATGACGCTGCGAGCAGTGGCATATTTTGGTTCATCAGTATACAGGATGACTAAAAAAAAAGTTTGCAAACTGACATGGCACAGAGGGCATACAACAAGGATCAGTAGGGTCGCAAACGACACGCGAGGGCGCTACGATCTGGCATCGTCGGAAACTGTTAAACTGGGTCGCACATTCTCCCGGACCGACTTGATGGTCGCACGTATCCTGTATTCCGGGGAGAGGTTCTGCTGGACGTGCTGAATGATGCTCCCACGCCTATTCAGCACGACGGAGCTCCCGCGCATTTCAGCATACAAGTGAGGGCGCACACCTGCAGGCAAACTTTCCCGGCTGCTGGATTGGTCGCGGTGGGCCAGCCGCATGGCCACCACGATCACCCGATCTGTCCTCAATTGATTTTTCCGGTGAGGGTATCTGAAGGTCCTGAAATACCTCTTACATCGCAGGAGGACCTAGTGGTCAGGATTGTTGTGGCAGCAGGATGTCTTTGAGATACACCAGGAATCTTTGAGAGGGTGCCCCGTGGCCGTACAAATCTTTGTACATCTCCTGTAGTGGGCGTCCATTTGTAGCATGAGACTAAATAACAGCAATGCCATTTAGTAGCCCCGGATGGCCGTCGCTACCACCACTTCCTATGTGGTTACTGATGCTTGTTGTATGCCCGATGTGCCATGTCAGTTTGTAAACTTTTTATTTTTTTTTAATCACCAATGTCTCAAAACGTATGTTTCACGACATTTGTTTATAGGACTTTTGATCTATTGTTGGTAATTACTATCTCCCTTACGAATGTGGAATATTATATGTTGCCAACCTGAATAACTGCGTAAAACTTGGTGTTCGTACGTACTGAGAGAAATTCAAATATTGCTCCGTTGGTCCGTAAAGTTAATAATATGGCAACATGTTATTGGACAGCGTATGCAAAGACATTGCATCGATACTCTTTCTTTCTTAGCGTTCATTCATATCGTACGGATAGGCTGTTTACGTGATTTGCAAATTTATCTCAGCTTTCAAGTTGGATACCAAGGTAGTCAGTTGACCTGAGGGAAGAGGGTTGTGTGCGCCATTTGCGAATCGCGTAAATCTTGTTGTGTTACCGTATCTTAACTGTTTCGTACCGTATTTTCTTTGGTGAAGATAAGGGTCTTGCACAGTATTTGCCAAAAGACTGTGAAAACCCGCCTAAATACCACGCTCGGGCTGGCCGGTGTGTGAGACCAGCAATGTGTTATATTATTGAGTTTAAGGATCAACGATGCAATATTTGAATTCCTCTCAGCACGTACAAACACTGAGGTTGTACATAGTTATTCAGGTTGGGGAAAAATAATGTTCCATCAGGACTGGCTCATCTCCCTGTCTCGCTAGATAGCGCACTGCGCGGTTAAGCTATACGGACAGACCACTCTGGATCGACACTAATACTGAATAAGTTACGTAATTTACAACCAAAATACGAATCTGTGATTGTTTAACAGTCCCAGTTGTCTTAAAACACATTTGTGGAACATAACGTAATTGAACTGTGTAATATCAGATGGAAGTTAAATCTCAAGAGCCACTAATAACCGGACGTGTCATAATTATATGACTAATATCCTGTCTCTCGGTTGCGTACAGTACCAGAGCACAAACAAGCTGAAAATCTGGTCGCAAGGCCACCACGTGGACGAAATGGGAGTCGCAATGTTAATATTGTTGCATGGGCTGTGACTGAATAACGATTTGCACCTTCTCATGATTTGAATTTTTTGTAATGGTTCAAATGGCTCTGAGCACTATGGGACTTAACTTCTGAGGTCATCAGTCCCCTAGAACTTAGAACTACTTAAACCTAACTAACCTAAGGACATCACACACATCCATGCCCGAGGCAGGATTCGAACCTGCGACCGTAGCGGCCGCGCGGTTCCAGACTGTAGCGCCTAGAACCTCTCTTTTTGTAATGCTCTACCCGTGAGCTCTCGCTGAGTACTGTGCCATTTCGAGCGGAGCTGAGGGTTACAGACTGCTTAAAGTGAATCTACCAGAGAAGCTCTTGCTGGCTTTTTGGAGGAGCGCGTCTCGGGCGTAATTGGCTGCCCCCGTCTTCCGCCGCTTCCACTACATCACTTTGAACCACTTGTTGGGACATCACTCAACCCAAGACCGTGCCACTACATTTGCCCGAGATTGCAAAATATTTACTACGGACAGGACGGTAAAACAGATGAGCATACTAAATTTTTGGCACACCAGGAACTACATCATTGTCTTCGATCTCACTGATTTTCATTAGTCTGATAGCAGAATCTCACGCTATTGTTTCGCAGTGTTTACCATCACTAGTTGACAGTAATAGCAGCAGCAACATACTCTCAAAACTGCACGTGGCCACTTGTTTTCGGAAACTTGCCAGAAATTTCGATAACTATGGAATGGCCAGTTTATTGTACTTATATTTGACTGTACAAAACAAAAAACGTTTATCTTTTTCACAATTAGACAGTGGTAGGGACATAATCGTTGTGGAATCTTGGAGCGTTATCTGTTGTCGGTTCATACCTGCAAGCCGTCTTGGCAATTGTCGACTGACTCAGAAGGGCTGTCAACAATTATTGCGTATGGGTGAGGTAGATCGTCAGCGTCCCCTACAAGGAATTTAAATGCACATGTACAGTTACTTCCGCCGGCCGAAGTGGCCGTGCGGTTAAAGGCGCTGCAGTCTGGAACCGCAAGACCGCTACGGTCGCAGGGTCGAATCCTGCCTCGGGCATGGATGTTTGTGATGTCCTTAGGTTAGTTAGGTTTAACTAGTTCTAAGTTCTAGGGGACTAATGACCTCAGCAGTTGAGTCCCATAGTGCTCAGAGCCATTTTTTACAGTTACTTCCAGGAGAAGTTATATGTGGAAATTCGTCAGGAAAGCCTTGTCCGCCACTAAAATATGCCAGTCCATGAGGTACGCTGCTTCTTATTGATCAGTGGCATCCTTATAGGACCAAAACAGTCGCAGTGGGGAAATAGTGGATCGCAAGCTGTAGGTATGTTCACTGATAGACACGTGATGGCCGTTCTTGGAGAAGTCATCATTTTTATACTTATCTGCATGACTCGATGCCATTTTTTGTTTCTCTCAGTCTCAGAGTGATGAAACTGGCGTGGGCGGCTAAAGTATGTCTGGAAGGGTGGCCATCTTCAACATCATTCGTAAAGCGATCGGGGTTATGTGGTATGTATTAAAGTCTGACGCTTCGTCGCTTCGACGACAGCATCGGCTGCACAAAAAACATATTACGTTACCACCGTCTGACCAAAGGAAATATTCTCAGTTTGATGATCTAGCAGACAACAGCATTGTGTTTTAAATGCAGTTGTATACATTGGAAACAAGTAATGTACCAGGCAGTAACAGAGATTGTTTTCCAGTTTTTAACTTCAGTACGCAACGGAATTAACGCTGTTACAAACAAATACTGTGGTCCATTCCAACGAAAACAATATGACATCTTCACATAACCCGTCGCACAGGTTGCAAAAACTCCACAATCTAAAGAAAATTTAGGGTCTGTATAAATTTAATGGAACGTAATATCTTTGTTCAGAAATTAATAATGCTGATTTGTTTGGTACTCAAAAGTGAGAGGCGCATGAAGTGTCATGCTGACTGAGTGAAACATGTTGTTCAGTTCAGTTCAGATGTCTCTCAAACGGAAAGTGTTTCATTAGCGAAAAGTTGTTTGCGAAATATGATCTTCGCCTCAACAGTATGTACACGAACAGCCATATCTGAAGTTTTTTTGGCTATGTTTCGCAGACCCACGCGACATAATATGCTTCGGAGATGAATATACAACACTAAAAACACGTATTGGAAGATACGACTATTAGGGAAGAACTACTTCTTTTAGAGTGATAATTTGTTCTACGAGTTTAGTCATAGGCTTTCTATTCCACACAACATGAATGTAAAATAGATTACTAACAGAGAAGGCTCAGAACTCAGGCTAAAGCTATTTTCAGAAGTTACAAGGAGAAGATGCTTGATACTGCTTTATTGATTTTTCAAAGTTTTGTCCATTTTTACAAAGAGAACAAAGATGCAGATAGTGAATCAAATGAACTGTGTAACATTTGAAGTCTGATTCAGCTAACTATTGCAAATAAAAATTACACAACAAATTTCTACAAGCGAGGGACCCATCATCAGATGAATTATTAAAACATATTACAATACAAGGTGGTAATCTTCATTCAGTTTGCAGTATGTCTATGTTCTCAAACGCTTGACCTACACAAAAGAATAATATCTTATATTCCCAGAATTTGTTGTTAGGAACAGCAGTGCCAGGAGCTAAAAGTGTTCTTTGCGGCGCTTGGGAATAAATACGTGAATCCAGAGGCATACGTATCTGAAACTTCACCGTAAAGTGAAATCGTAGAGTGCGTTTCTGTTAGCATTACCAGAGCTACTAGCGTTGCTTTACCAATTTTAGTGTGAGCTGGAATAGCTCACAATCGTTGTCTTAAAAAGAAAACCAGTCCGGATCAATCCTCGGATACTGATGCGTTTGCTACTTTGTACCAAAATGCGACGCCGCTGTCCAATAGCCACTGTTGCTCTCAGTGGTCGTCACTCTAAATCACTGTAAAGAGACAAACAGCAAGAGGTAAAAACTGAACTTAATGATGTTTTTTTATGTTTACCAAGCGTATTTGGTGTGTAAATACCATATCTCAGTAACAAAGGTAAAACTGCGCTGCAATGAAAATAAATAAAACATCATCACTCATATACTGTAATTCATATGGAAGAAGCAGTGTAGTCATTATGATGTTGCTCCTAAGTTGTGTAGTCATGATGTATTGCAAGAAAAACTATCTAAATTACCTCCAGTGATATTCTTCAAGAGCTATGCACACTCTCTGCCACGATTTCCAGTCAGTAATTTTTGTATACATTTGGCAATTAGAGTCGATTGCATTGCGATATTACACTCTGAACTATGTGTTAGTACATCAAAAGTGTCTTCTGGTTCAGGGAATGCGGTGGAGGCTCAATTTTCATTCGAAATTTGCCACGAAAAATGTACGTGAGTTGAAATACAATGGATTGGGAGCTTCGATGTTCAGACATGTAGCAGAAAGAAAAGACACTGCAACCAGCAACAGTTTTCGTCAACTGGAAGCTTTTATTCGTGATCAGGTTTGAGCGTAATCCTATCTTCAGCCGACAGCCGTACACTTCTTACACGAATTTGAAATCTTAACTTGGAAGGGAAACTGTGATTGCAATAGTAAGCGCAGTTTCACAGAGGACATCATCACAAGTATGTTTACATGACGACAGTTTGTGCTGAGGTCGTGCAAACGAAATGTTTGAAAAACACAGTGTATGCCCAGTGGTTTGCTTGAAGAGAAGCCATACCAGTAACAAGGGGAACAATATCCGTTCGCGGCTGGTCCCGGCGGAGGTTCGAGTCCTCCCTCGGACATGGGTGTGTGTGTTTGTCCTGAGGATAATTTAGGTTAAGTAGTGTGTAAGCTTAGGGACTGATGACCTTAGCAGTTAAGTCCCATAAGATTTCACACACATTTGAACATTTTTGAACATCCGTTCAGGAACAGTAAAGCACGGACTTTATAGCGGACCTACACTTCCGGTTAATCCGGATTTTAAATGACACGTGGACCTAATATTCCCTGTTGTCTGGGAAAGACATACATTCCAAAGAATAATGAAAAGCTGGATAAGTGCAGATACAATTATAACCGAATCGCTATCGCGCGACTTCTTTTGCACTATAACGATCGAACAAAATTTCGACAAAAAAGGTAAAAATATGAAATAGTAAAATTTTGAATAAATAAGCCGAATCTGTTATGATTTTAGAATGCAAATTACTTAAGATCAGTCGCTAGCGCATTGTGTGAGCAAAAATTACACTATGATTATCAACTGTTTATAAACTGTAATTACGAACTAATCTCTGTACTGTAATCAGGCGAGAACGGAACCAAAGGCACTGCCTCGAGTTCATATCTAAAAACACAGTTAATACCATGTATTAAAGTTAATCAGAAAACCAGCAGAATAATTTGTACTGAACACATACACGCAAAAGTTAATTGTTTGCAAAACAGTTCGTGTAATGAATAGGTTTGGATTACTCACTGGAATGCTAAGTGTTACCGATTTTAGAAATGCATTTGTTCATAAATACTTGTTTTCTATTGTAGTAAGCTTTTCTGGAAAGTTCATAATATGTCATTTATTGATCAATAAATAATTTTACACTACACTGTTATGTAATTTACAAATGTGATCAGACTGTGCGATGCACACAAAGAACATGAAAAAATGTATTATTCTGAAGCAATACAGTGTCAGTATTCATTAACATTATGCTTTTACTCTTTTACTGTTAGGTATTAGTTTTTAACTAGTAGTTGTAGCAAGCAACAAAGTTCACTGCTGTTAAACGACAGTTTTGGGTAGTTCTCAGTTTTGTAAATCCCACTTCTTTATGTAAGTTACCGAAACAGAATAAGCTCATCACTTTCAATACTGTCCTATTCTTTCGCTGGTGGTACTCACGGAATCAATGATGGTGATAGGATAGGACCCTGTCAGGTAAATGACTGAGGTAAAATTCATTTACACTATAACAGTTGCTGTACTAAACACCTTGCTATTCACTAAGAAAAACTACTGTGCTGGACAGCTTTGTACAGTCTAAAGAAGAAACTGGTCGCATCTTACATTGATGAGTTGCTGCTGGTGCGATGTAAGGCATTATCCACCGACAATGTATGGCAACGGGCTCTTCTTTATCGACGATCCCGATAACAAGTTTGGACCAGCAGTACTCTTCTTGAATAGTTAATTCCTCTTGATAAAAATGTACTGTCTCCATTTACAACCACATAATATGCCTGGCCACATTTTGAAAATCTTTCAGTTCATTCCTTGCATTTCCGCGCCTCTGCACTTGACAACTTGTCGCTAGCAACTTTTCCCGGCCGACTACTTCTGCCTGATTCCGCGCTTACACGCCCAGCGTTAATGCTCCATGCCTCAAACATATTCTTTTGGTATATACAATAGCAAACTTCCTGGTTTTGCCAGAGTTTTTACCATATAATAATTACAAATATTCTTTTCTAATTAGTTCGTCTGAATTAATTCTTTGGCATTCAGTTATATGACAACATTGATAAAATAATACAAGATACATGAAACGAAAATTACATCACATTTACATCATGGTTTCACAATTAATTGTACGAAAAATTTATAAGGCACTTTGTTGTCGTATTACAACCTCTTAAAACGCATCTGACCTTCAGTATCGTTATCAAATATGCGATGACTTCCGTGTATGTGTATAAGTATGTCTTCTCAGATCTCCCGGCTAGCCGTGGGGTCTAACTCACTGCTTTCCGGGCGGGAAGGCGTGTCGGTCCCAGGCAAGAATCCACCCTGTGGATGGTTTTTAAGGCGGTTTTCCATTTGCCTTGGCGAATGCGGGCTGGTTCCCCTTATTCCGCCTCAGTTACACTATGTCGGCGATTGCAGCGCAAACACTTTCTCTACTTACCCGTACACCATAATTACTCTACCACGCAAACATTTGGCCTGAGACGTTCCTGGGGGGTCCGCTGGGGGCCGAACAGCAAAATAACCCTGGATTCGGTGTGGGGCGGCGGTGGGGTGAGTGGACTGCTGTAGCCTGTTGTGGGGTTGTGAACCACTGAGGACTACGGCGTGGACGAAGCCTCTCCGTCGTTTCTAGGTCCCCAGTTCCATACAATACAACCCAATACAATACAATACAATGTGTGTGTGGTGCATTGTTCGTGAACTGCCAGTAACGCTTTTATGCCCTGCGTCAGTTACATGTAATGAGATTACCGGACTGGCAAGAAGTGACTGAATTTGTGTGGTTAGTCAGGTCGATTGGTATGTAACACATTTGACTGTGTTTCACTTCAGTTTGCTTTGAGTATAGATACGAAAGAAGCATTAAAAAGATACAGCGGCGTCATAACCACCGAAAGTTGGAGGAACACTGAACTTCTGAACATACACAACGCGGCTCAAACCAAAATATCAGTTATAAAATTTCTGTTCGGAAAGTTCATTACAGGTCTTAGGTCAGTTTTTATCTCGAGGATTACCATCGCTTGACCCTTCACGTGTAATGCTTATTACAATATTTAACGAACTCAGTACGCCGGCCGTAGTGGCCGTGCGGTTCTAGGCGCTACAGTCTGGAGCCGAGCGACCGCTACGGTCGCAGGTTCGAATCCTGCCTCAGGCATGGATGTGTGTGATGTTCTTAGGTTAGTTAGGTTTAATTAGTTCTAAGTTCTAGGCGACTGATGACCTCAGAAGTTGAGTCGCATAGTGCTCAGAGCCACTTTGAACACAGTACATTTAGATAACGAAACGTACCGTTAACTGAAGTTACACTATCGTGCGAGGCGTTCTTCAATCTAGTCTTCTTCAACAAAGCCACAGGTGACGCAGGTAGTGTCGAGAGGCACTTACGGCAGCGGAAGCAGGAGCTGTAGGCGCGCCACAAACTGCGGCCTTAACGCCCTCTTGTGGCAGAACCCGTAACTTAGCCATATAAATATGGGGCCTAACGGCTGTCGCCATCCACACCGGGGGACAGGCGGAGTACCGGGGCAAAGAAAACGCTTTCATCGCTCTCCCGGAAGACCACATCACTGGGAACGCACCGGCAGAGTTGCAGCAGTGGGAAGACACTCTGAAGGATGTAACTTCCACTGCCTCAAGACAACGTAGCCTTCTCAGTTGCTGCAGGAGGGCAGATAGGAAGCATGGAACAGGCTCTTAATTCAAATCAATTGCAGCAGAATAGTGAAAATATTATGCACTTTTGAACTAAATGAAACTTCGCCAGGTGTCAGCCTCCTCCCCTGAATAAACGCTACTCCATGCGCCGACGCTCTCTTGCCTTGCACTGCTTCCATTCCTGTCACAGCACGTCGTCCCAATTCTGCTATCCATTTGGACTAGCACAACACCTCAACACTGTTAAGTATTGCGAGGGCCGTTGGAAAATAAGGTCCGAACGGTCGCGAACTGGAAACCACTGTGAAAACCAAAAATGTTTTATTTGCAACTGTTGGCTACAACTTCCAGCTACTTCTCCGCACAGTCGCCACTCCGACTTTGAGACATGTCTTACCGTTGCACCAACTTTCCGATACCCTCGTCATAGAAGGCAGCCGCCTGTGGTTTCCGCCAATTCTCTACGCTGTCTACAGCTCCTTTTCTGTGCGAAAATCTTATCATCGTGGCCAGCGGTTCATGTGAACGGAGACGAAACTCATGGGGAGCCATTTACGGGCTGCATTGTGGGTGGTCAAACATTTCCCATCGCAAACGCTGCAGGAGCACCTTCATTGCATCTGCAGAGTGCGGCCGAGAATTGTCATGAAGAAGGAAACGCATGACAGTTATGCTACGTGGGCTTCACGACATCAGGCGAGATCTCTCTCAGGCCCTCATACTTGGTGGGAGACTATGTATCTATGCATCTTTACGTGCTCACTGTGTGCTCTGAACTCAAAAGAGCGATGTGACGCGGTCGACGGACACAATAGATACGCTGCCCAACACATCTATGAGAAGCTTCATCGGATTTTCATTGTGGTTTCCATTTTGCACCCGATCGTACTTTGCTTTCCGAACAGCCCTTATACAATGCCAATCTCATTCAAGTGGGTTACCATTGTTTAATCGGTCATAGCCGGCGGCAGTGGCCGAGCGGCTCCAGGCGCACCAGTCCGGAACCGCGCGACCGCTATGGTCGCAGATTCGAATCCTGCCTCGGGCATGGATATGTGTGATGTCCTTAGGTTGGTTAGGTTTAAGTAGTTCTAAGTCTAGGGGACTGATGACCTCAGATGTTAAGTCCCGTAGTGCTTAGAGCGTGACGTCACCTGAAAAGGACTTGCAATACAGTGGCCGAGCTCCCCCGAATGGGGCCTCCCGGCCAACAATGCCATACGATGATTTCCATCATTTCCACTAGTGACGCAAATACAGAAGTGATTCTACAGAATAAGGGACACTGTTGCAATCGGTGTTTTAATATGATGAATATATGCAAAAATAATGCGGCACCCTATTTTAAGACAGCTTTAATAAATCAGTAAACCTCTGCTGGAAGTGTCATCTTCAGGAAAGAGAAACCTCAGAAACTCAGGTCATAGTGAAAGTATGAGGGAAGTTCGAAAGAAAAGGTACGAAACAACAGTATGGGTATAACTGAAGTCTTTATTCAAAAGCAGTCAGCAGAGGCTGAGCACGACAATCCCTGTTTCCCTATTCCAGGAATTTTTGTGACTGTGACAGGGGCCAGTCCTTTAGTTACTCGGCCGGCTTGAAGCGCTTCGCTCTGAGGTGGTCTTATAGTGGGCCAAACACATTGAAGTCGCAGGGCCACACGTTCGGGCTGTAGGGCGGAATTTAAAGCTGCCCCCACTTGGACTTGGCCATTATACTTTATGTGGCCTTGAGCACATGTGGACAGGTGTTATCGTGGAGCAGAATCACTCACTCCGTGAGCAGCCCAGGCAGTTTGCTCTTAATGGATTTGCGTAGGTTACGGAGTGTCTCAAAGTACATATCACTGTTAATTGTGTTCGCATGGTTGAGCAATTCGGTGACTATCGGACCTCGCACGTCGGAAAGGACGGTTTGCATCACCTTTCCTGCTGAGAGCGCAGTTTTTAATTTCTTAGGTGGAGGAGACGACGCATGCACAACCACGCCAGACACTACATTTGCGTCCCTAGACGTCTCACTACACTCATCCTAAAGCGGCATATGCAGATTTAAACGCGTATGGTTGTTACGACGTTTCGTACCTTCTCATTTGAACACTCATACAATTAGCGGAAACCAAACCAAAAGACCCATGCTGTGGCTTACCTAGACGAGTCACAATGTGTGCACTTGAATACAATAGTAGCTTCTCCAGTCGTCAGCAGAAATCCGTTACCGCTTTAGAAAAGTGGGTGAGAAGTTGGCAATCGTGACGAGAAACACAAAAAGGAAAGAGAAGCCGCAGTCTGCACATGACAGATGCGGTGCTGGCGCAAATGACGCCTCCGCTCGTTGCCGTTATTCATCACTGTCCGGGATACTCGACGACACACAACGTGCATCCGCTCGCAGGAATTCACGCCCAGTGTCGAATGCTCTCCGGCAAGAGCTGTACGCTCCTCTCTGTCGATATGCAGCTAAACCAACAGGCAAGGCAGCTTATAAGGCATCACAGCGGCAGTGTGGGCAGCTTGGCAAATCATTTCGAGAATCTGTTATCGTTAACTTCGTCTTTTGCAACACTATGTATATGCAGAATAGAAAGTAGCTCTGGAAATCATTATAATAAGAACTAATAAAAACATCAACTTTTGATTATGCAGAAACAGTCCCAGTATCTCGAAGATTGAAGAGCCATTCAAAAATACATCGGTGAAAATAAATGTTGCATATTGCCGAAACTTTAATATTGAACGTTGTGATCCCGAGATACGTTATGATATCAACACATTGGTTTGTTTGTAATGTAATTCTAGTAGAAACATTCCGTGTTTCTACCGTGAAGGGGCAGTATTTGCAGTTTAGGGCAGCCGCATCACCTATAGACATTCCAGTGCTGTGTGTCATTACGGGAGTTGTGTTGCTTCAGAATGGTTCAGACAACAATAACGTAAGTTCAGAGGCTCCGCATAGTTACTCTAAATGGAACAAGGAACGAGACAGGTGGACTTCGCAGCGAATGTCACTGTGAGTCAAAGTGATGTCTCTAAAATTTGGATCAGTTTTCTAGACATAGGATCAGTTGAAGATCCTAACAGAAGTGGCTCTGGAAGAAAAACAGTAAATCTGCAGGACCAGCCTCTGCGTATAACAGCAAGCAGAAATCCTCAGCACAATGCTACACGTCTACGGCGGCAGTTCCAAACAGCTGCGGGGGTGCAGGAGTCAACACAAACGATAAGAAATAGGCTCCATGAACAAGGGATTACGTGTCAGAAGATCTCTCCAGGCTCCTCCTGTAAATCGGGCGTGGAGAGACGCTCTTGTCACATGCGCACGAAATCACTCTTTATGGAATAGATAGCAGTGGGACACAATGCTCTTTTCTGAAGAGACCCGTATCAGTCTCCACACTAACCATACTGATATTCGTGTGTGGAGGCAACGACAGCAACGTTTACACCCTAACTGTATTGCAGACCGCTCCCTATATCAAGGAAATTCAGTCATGTTTTGGAATGGAGTCATGTATGACCACAGGGTACCCTTTGTGCCAATACATGGGAGGATTATTGGTGTGAAGTATCGGGACAACATCTTTGCACACACTGTGGCTCTATTTGGTGAACGTATTGGAGCGGAATTCAGGCTGACAAACGACAATGGACGCCCCCATCATCACAATGTTATGAACTCCTTGGTAGTGGAGCACAGAATCAGTTCGATGTAGTGGTCTCTACACTGATCAACCAGAATATTATGAACACGTAGCTACTCTCGATAGAAACCCGTCCAAGCGATAGCAGCGTCACCTGGCGAGGAATGACTGCTAGTCAGACACATACACGGTGCATGCAGTACCAGTGAGCGGGCTGACCCTATGCAGAATGGGAAAAGCAACCGATTTGTCTGAGTTTGACCAATGGTAGATTGTGATGGCCCGAAGGCTCGGCACGAGCGTTTCGAAAACTGCACGACTTGTCGGGTGTTCGAGGAGTGCTGTGGTGAGTGTCTTCAACACGTGGCGAAACCGAGGTGAAACTACGCCTAGACGCCGTGTGGTTGGGCGGCCACCCCTCATTAAAGACGTCGGACGTCGTAGGCTGGGCAGACTGGTAAAACAGGACACATGGTGCACTGTGGCGGAGCTAACATCAGACGTCAATGCTGTGCAGAGTACAAGTGTGTCTGAACACACAGTGCACCGAACACTCCTAACGACGGGCTTCCACAGCCGACGACCCATGCATGTGCCAATGTTAACAAGACAACATCGGCAACTATTACTGCAATGGGCACGTGACCATATGCATTGGACGATGGCGCAGTGGCAGAATGTTGCATGTTCTGATGAATCCCGATACCTTCTTCATATGGCTGACGTGATGGCACGAATCCGTTGTCTTCCAAGGGAACAGCTCTTGAAACCTGTACTGTGGGACGGAGACAAGCTGGCAGCAGCTCCGTTATGGTCGGAAGAACATTCACGTGGGTGTCCATGGGTCCAGTGGAGCTTGTGCAAGGCACCATGACGGCCAAGGAGTATCGTAAACTAGTTACAGACCACTTACACCTCTTCATGACAATCATGTTTCCCGACGGCTGCGGCATTTTTCAGCACGATAATGCGCCATGTCACAAGGCCAAGAGTGTTATGGAGTGGTTCAAGGAATACAGTGGCGAGTTCCAATTGATATGCTGGCTCCCCATCTCGCCAGATCTGAAACTGATCTAACACATTTGATATGTGATTGAGCGTGGCGTCAGAGCTGATAGCCACTCTCCCCGGAATTTACGGGAATTAGGTGACCTGTGTGTGCAGATGTGGTGTCACTCCCCTTCAGCGAACTACCGAGGCCTCACTCGTCGCCGCTGTTATCCACGCCAAAGATGGACGTACAGGCTGTTAGGCAGGTGGTCATAATGTTCTGGCTGATCAGCACATATTCTCTAGATATCAGCTGCACTGAGAACCCATAGGCAATGGTAAAACGAGCGTTTTGCAGATGTTTTGTACCACCAGAGACCTTGCAAGCTCGTTGTGAAGGAATGGCGCAACATCCCGCAGGCTTATCTGGACAGTTTAGGGAAGAGTATGCCTAACCGCTTTCAGAAATGTCTTCAATAACGAGGAGGGCCAGCTGGTTCATAAAAAATGTGTTATGCAAGATGATAGTGAGAAGAAACTTTAGTGCTTGCAGTAGAATCTTTTGTAAGGTTTTGTTTTCGTTTGTGTTTATCAACTGGAAATATGAAACTTCCTGGCAAATTAAAACTGTGTGCCCGACCAAGACTCGAACTCCGGACCTTTGCCTTTCGCGGGCAAGTGCTCTACCATCTGAGCTACCGAAACACGACTCACGCCCGGTCCTCATAGCTCCACTCCTGCCAGTATCTCGTCTCCTACCTTCCAAACTTTACAGAAGCTTTCCTGTGAACCTTGCAGGACCGGGCGTGAACCGTGCTTCGGTAGCTCAGATGGTAGAGCACTTGCCCGCGAAAGGCAAAGGTCCCGAGTTCGAGTCTCGGTCGGCCACACAGTTTTATTCTGCCACGAAGTTGCGTATCAGCGCACACTCCACTGCAGAGTGAAAATCTCATTCTGGAAACTGGAAATATGTTTACCTTCTTTATATTTGTTTTCTTTTGACTGTACCTAACAGAACAAAATCAGTTTTGTTTCTTATTATTTACAGTATTCACAACAAAGCAATATGCAATGGCTATTTTTCCGCTGTATATTTCAGAATACGTCGACGAAATTTGTTAAAGGAAAAAAACACAACTCTGGCTAAATTTTGGTGCTTTTCTTCAGTTACTAGTTAAAAAAGCCATCAAAGAAAAACAAAAGATATTAGTGTTATGTAAGACTATGGCAAAAAATATATATCAAAGGAAAATTAACAACAAAAATAAATCTTTCTCTCTGATCAGTGAAAGGAAATCTAACCACCAGAATTCTGGCACAACAAGGTAAATTATTAAGAAAGTGTCGAAACAAGAAGAAAGTTAGGCAATACGTGAATACGAATAACCACTAGAACCAGGGTGTTCTCCAGTCCTTAAACCGGGATTTTGAGACAACTATATACTGAAATAATTGTTGTGAACGGCTGCTGTACGTGCCTATCTAATAAAAAGTTAATGGATATCTTATGTTGTAGTTTTTCATAACATCGATTATTCTGATTCTGGCAGCGCTTGTAATACTAGAGGAACAATAGAAAACGTGTAGAAACTGTTGATAAGCCCATTGGACTTTCGCAGATATCTAGAGTGGCCTCATTGGACTTTCGAGGAAAGCCCACCGACATGTTCCTAGGAACTAACCGATTTGCGGTTACGAAACGGCAGATTGATGGACGAATTCAAACGGGAAGGATTCTCGGTAATTCATCGAAGCCCGTCGCATCTACTGAGAATGCTGAAGACGTAAGAAAACACTCGTGGCACACCCGTAACTGTACCCACCAGAGAGGTTTGCACGCGAACAAGAAACTAATTCACTGTAATTAAGAGCAGTTGGCGACGACGAAGGAGGCCTGCTACACAGGAGCCGCGCGGAGAGTGAATTTAGTGAAAGCGCTTGCGTACGATGGATGTTCTCTACAGCCTGGAGAACAAAATGTCATTGATTATTCGGAAACAGTGTTCTTTTTTCTCTGCTTAATAATCCTCGTAGCCTAGTTGTTTTCAAATGATCAGTCGGAGTAACGATCTCGTTTGTTTAAAGATATAAACTATCCGCAGCTTCTTTGTGCATATTCTATACTGATATAACCACTAAGTGTCGTATCAAATAAAATTACGTGATATCTAATGGTAGTCTTACACCTCCATAATTTTGCACATTTTTGTGATCATTCTGTTTGGTGCCAATTAAAAGTGTTATATTGTTACTAAAAGCAAGTACTTATACATAAGCACTTCCATCAGTGAAGTGCCAGTGCTGGTAGTATTGCTGTTGTGTTATAATAATTATTTATTACGAAATCCATAGTGGAATTACCCGGAAATCTTTGACAGCGAATTAAGTAAAGTACTGAATTCTGTCTGTTGACTGAAATATATCATTTTTATTTTAATTAACTACTGTTGTATATTTCCAAGCGCCGTGTTTCGGAACTGTAGCTTATTTTTGAGAGAATTTTCCACTTTCTTTGCAAATAAGAACTGTGAATGATGTGTTACTTCCTCTAATATGACATCACATTTTAATTTTAACTGATTATTGTTAACTGTATACACTGCAATGTACTGTTTCATATACACATTCTTTCTATCGCTTTGGCATCGCAGTGAAGGATTTTCCTTGTGTCCAACCCAGGGGATTGTTTGAATTTCCCATTTTCCCACTTTTTCTTCTTCTTTTCCTTCCAATGTCTCTTCTACTGTTCGCTTTGTTTCTCATTGCGTCCTTCAGTACCTTCTGTATTTTTTATAGATTTCTCAAAAACAAATTAATTCGTGTAGTAGAGTTCTAAATTTTGTTCTATCTTGAACTCGTTCCCACATTATATTATGTTAGCTAATTATTCAGTTTTCACATCGATGAAGCAAAGTTTCTAATTTTCATCGTTATTCTGGTGTTATTGATTCTGTTTATATGGCCACCAACGCTTTCTGGTGATATATTTGATTTTCTACAGTACCTTGATTTGTTTGTTGAGCTGTCTTTATAATCTAAATTCCACTATCGCATTTCTATTCCAGACCTTCCTTGAGAAGTTTCGTGTATTATTTCTTAGTATTTTCCTATATTTGAAATCGATCTTCCACTAGTTACCATAGATTAAGATGCATAGAGTCCTTCTATGGTAAGAACAGTTTTATATTTGCGAATTTTTGCTTTTGGTGATATACTATAACGTTTGCCAAAAGTACAACACCGAGAAAGAATGACTTGAATGAATCTAAACTCGAAGAGGTGTAGAACGGTGCCACAGCAACAAATGAGAGACACATAAGACAGATACCAAAGACATAGATCCAGCCGTCCTCTCTCATGTGTAATCGCAAAAAATCAGTGTTCTCCAACCTTAGTAACTTAAGAGCCAGCAAACAGAGTGGAAGCGTGGAGTTAATTGTCAGTATGCTTGTCGACAACGAGGAGCTCAATATGAGCATATTTAACCACCACACAGACTCCCAAATGAGATAAAGAATTCTAGACGCTGTCTGTGCTTACTTCAGTGTTTGTGATGTTTTATGTAAAGTAACGCGACAGAAAAGGAGCTTGTGAGTACCGGAGACCGTGCACAACAGGTTACACCAAAGTCATGTGCACGACACATACGTCAGATAATTCACATTAATGCACTTAATGATGGCTGTTTAAAATAGTAGTAGCTGTAGCGAAAATAAACTGTGTCTGGTAACACTAAACTTGCAGTTTCGTCGATGAACTGCCTTCTGGGATGTTTCTAATTAGGTATATTATGAAAGTAGGTTATAGGGAGATTGTCATTTTCTGCGATATTTGTTTCTGTTGTTCAATTTTAGTGTTATTTAAATTACTTGAAATAGTCTCTATGTTATATTTTACGGGGGCGTCGTAAAAAGAAACGCCTCCGAATTTTTCCTTTTTAAATAAAACAAACGTTATTAAAATTCTATATCTTTATTCTTCTTGTCTACATATTTGTAGCCCTCTGCGGCTAGAGCGTTCCGAATTGTAGCGTGTGACATGGCTGTGTGTAACATAACTATTTCTGTGTGTGAGAAACAGCATGCCGTAATCGAGTTTCGAATTCGAAGAGTTCGTCCACACGTGGGGCAACCTCTCCGTCAGCATATCAATGTGTGACCGCACACGAGCGCTGCAACATCTGCAGCAATCCGACGCCCTGGGTTCACAGTCATCCATCATCTTGCATACGGTCCCGACTTGGCCCCACCCGCTTTTCATCTGTTCTCAAAAGTTAAAATGCTCCTTCGATGACTTGACTTTGATAGTGATAAAACGGTGCAAGCAGAGCTGAGGTTGTGGCTCCGTCAACAAAGTCGAACATTCTACAGTAAGGCTATCACTGGTCTCTCGTTGGGAGAAATGTGTTCGTTGCCAGGATTACTATGTTGAGAAATAAACATGTAGACACGATGAATAAATATGTTGAATTTTAACAAATTTTGTTTTATTTAAGAAGCTTTGCGAGTTTTCAGATAAAAAATTCGGAGGCAATAGCTTCAGCGACGCTCTTGTATGGTGTCTTGGTGAACATATCTTTAATTACGTGGAAGGTGTTTCAGAATAATATGCCAAACCGAGTCGGATATATACTACAACATTGTTGAAGGATCGAATTTTACCCCTACAATGGAGTGTGAGTGGAAATTAGCCTTCCTAACTTGAACACGGGATCGCAAACTGAAATTTTAGGTAGGATCCTGAAGCTTGTGAAATGACTCAAATATCAGATGCCCTTCAAAGAAGGTCCGGACCTATTAAAAATTCAAGTGGCTCTAAGCCCTATGGGACTGAGGTCATCAGCCTGCCTGTGTGGTCGAGCGGTTCTAGGCACTTCAGTCAGGAACCGCGAGACCGCTACGGTCGTAAGTTCGAATCCTGCCGCGGGCATGGATGTGTGTGATGTCCTTAGGTTAGTTAGGTTTAAGTAGTTCTAAGTTCTAGGGGACTGATGACCTCAGATGTTAAGTCCCATAGTGCTCAATGGTCATCAGTCCCCTAGACTTAGAACTACTTAAACCTAACTAACCAAAGGACATCACACAAATCCATGCCCGAGGCAGGATTCGAACCTGCGATCGAAGCAGCAGCACGGTTCCGGATTGAAGCGCCTAGAACCACTCGGCCACAGCGGCCGGCCCGGACCTATTTCCGCTGTTTATTGCATTGCTAGATTGTAGAAATTGTATTCAAAACGAAGTTTCAAGAGTAAGGCGTATGTTGTTACGTATTTGGTTGGCTGGTAGCTTTGATTGTTTACTTAGGGTGCTTAACGGCGTGGTTTAACGCCCGTTACGTGTCTGGAGGCCAGATCGTATAACGACACATTTAGAGAAATCATTGACGTCCTGTATTAGTAATCGATGTTATGATACCAGGTTCAGCCTTGATGTTTTCCTTCTATGTTACTGTCCAATACACACACAACAACACATGATATACTGTAACACATCATCTTGCAGAAAGGATCTTGTAAAATAATTCTCATAGAGGATTGCTGTACGGAAACGTACACATAAGAAAGTTTCCTTTTCTTTCTATGCACTTACAATCTATACTATTTCTCACGGTAGGCATTGTTCGCTGTTATGAGGGACAGTGTGTCAAGAGTCGTGGCTGCCTACGCGCCTACACCACGTCTGAGCGACTCATCCCAACTGACAGAGAAAGAGTTCTTCTGCGGGAATACGGGAGAAATATGTGAGTTTTCTGGCTGAAGGAGAGCCGAAATTCCAGTATCGCACCAATATTAGATGACGTGGCAAGACTCGATTTTACACTGTTAATATTCAAGGAGTTTAGTGTTTAACGTCCCGTCGATAACGAGGGCATTAGAAACAGAGCACAAGCTCGGATTAGGAAAGAATAGGGAAGGAAATCGGCCGTGTCCTTTCAAAGGAACCATCCCCACATTTGCCTGAATCGATGTAGGGAAATCAAGGAGAACCTGGAATGGGATGGCCAGGACCGAATCGACGTCCTCCCGAATGCGAGTCCAGTGTGCTAACCACTGTGCCAAATCGCTCAGTGTGTTAATATTCGAACCAGCGTGTCATATCATTATACATTTTATCTAATCCCTTTTCGTAATTGGAAATGGATCATACAAGTCTTTTAAATACTAGTTTTCCCACCAGCTCGTTCACATCTGTCCAAATTTCTGCAGTATTTGCTCCCGCCCAGCGAGCAAAACATTCTAGAATCAAGACTTTTCATTTTTGGATTCCTAATAAAGGGGACTTTATCAAATACAAGGTATATATTTTGCTTGCCAATCGCTCGATCTGCAACACCGGCGGCAACAATTGTATCGCACGTCAATATATCAAGTGCACGAAATCATTCCAAGCTGCCACGGGCGCCGTAACCGTTAAACGAAACGCAGCAGAAGTGCCTCGCCAGAGACCATAAATTTCATCCTCTTTTAAGTCAAGTCGGGCTTGAACCCGCGAATCAGCCGGGCAGTAAACTTTATAACAGTCCCTCCGGCGTGGCTATGCGCAGTTGTGCTTTCGGCTGGCTCCTAGCCCCGCATTTAACAACTTCAGGAACTCTTCCTTCGCCTCCTGTTCCCTTCCATCTTTCCGAGCATTACCATTTCCTCTGCTGACTTGTAAGCTCAGCCGACGTGCACAGAACGTCAAACTTTTGTTTCGTATCCTTCATTTTCTGGGAGTATCCGAACTAAATGCCTTGAGATGTCATGAAATGCTCCATTTATAACTGCCCGAGAAGAATTCAGCAGCTGATATACAGTTCACGGACGAAACATAACTCGTTCCATCAGATATTTTAGTTCTGGAGGGTTTGTTCTATAACACACAATCAAATCCGCAACATTATGTCTAAAGTTTCGTAATTCTAGTAAACTGTTGCTAATAAAAACCATATCAACACGTACAACGCAATGTCCTCCGTGCTAGATAATTACGGCAAATGGTGTACAGCTTACTGACATGAGACTTCTTTGAGTTGTTCCGAGGTGTTTTATGGAAGATAAGAAACAAAGACATTACGTGAGAGCCGGCCGGAGTGGCCGAGCGGTTCTGGGCGCTTCAGTCCGGAACCGCGCGACCGCTACGGTCGCAGGTTCGAATCCTGCCTCGGGCATGGATCTGTGTGATGTCCTTAGGTTAGTTAGGTTTAAGTAGTTCTAAGTTATAAGGGACTGATGACCTCAGCTGTTAAGTCTCATAGTGCTCAGAGCCATTTGAACCATTACGTGAGAGTTAAATGTATACTGTGTACAGGATAAAATGAATATAGGAAAAGCTGTGGTAATAATTTTTCAAGTATGTCACCTAACATATTTCGTCCTCCGTTTTCCCGAAACCGTGTCCGAACTGTATCCACATATCCGACTAACGCAACACTGTGTAAAAACTGGCTTTCGTGTAATGTATTCACCATTTCATTATCCCAGGTTATGGTATCAGGTAAAAGGTCATTTCTAAGATGTATTCTGGAGTGCCCATTTTCTGCAGGGTGGGCAGAATAATCGGTCCGGCAAATATTTACAAGACTGATGCGGAATAAATCCTTGTTACCGAACAGGAGAACTGCCGATCACAGAAAATACTGGAAACCGTGATTTCGAAGCACCAATCGGTTCCTGTCACATGCATTCTCACGATTCCGAGTGCTATGCGAAGCACAATTCGCAGAAAACGTGTGCAGGAATGAAACTTCCTGGCAGATTAAAACTGTGTGCCGGACCGAGACTCGAACTCGGGACCTTTGCCTTTCGCGGGCAAGTGCTCTACCAACTGAGCTATCCAAGCACGACTCACGCCCCGTCCTCACTGCTTTACTTCTGCCAGTACCTCGTCACCTACCTCCCAAACTTAACAGAAGCTCTCCTGCGAACCATGCAGAACTAGCACTCCTGAAAGAAAGGATATTGCGGAGACATGGCTTAGCCACAGCCTGGGTGATGTTTCCAGAATGAGATTTTCACTCTGCAGCGGAGGCAAAGGTCCCGAGTTCGAATCTCGGTCCGGCACACAGTTTTAATCTGCCAGGAAGTTTCATATCAGCGCACACTCCGCTGCAGAGTGAAAATCTCATTCTGGTGTGCAGAAATGTTTATACAAGAGGTTTTAAACTGGGGGTGTTCAGGCAAAACCTTCAGCAAAGTCTTAAATTCAAAAATCTGCGAAGGGCTTACGTCACCTTACTGAGAGGGCCTCTATGATTGCGTGGTACCTCTCTACCGGTCGATGTTGAAGCCACCTTCAATAAACTCCCCATCATGTACGTCGTGCTTCCCGCGGAGTGCATCCTTCATTGGGCGAAAGGTGCCGGGTCATGGCTGGACTGTAGAGTGGATGAGGAAGAACAGTGCAACGCAGTTCTGCGAGCTCCTCCCCGGTGCACAGATTGTGTCAGGCCTTGCGCTGTCGTGGAGGAGAAGTCCGTTTGCATTTTTGTGGCACGTTGTGCTGTGTGCTGGCATCCGGCACGCGGGAGATCGAACTGGTTTGCGAGACCTTCTATCGACCATAACAGACGCCTCGTCCAGCGACTGACCGTGCTTTTGTTCAGTGCCAGGTCTCCGTAGGCCTCCTGTGAACGGTTCTGAATATCTGCTATGCTCTGGTTCAAATGGCTCAAATGGCTCTGAGCACTATGGGACTTAACATTTGTCGTTATCAGTCCGCTGGAACTTAGAACTACTTAAACCTAACTAACCTAAGGACATCACACACATCCATGCCCGAGGCAGTATTCGAACCTGCGACCTTAGCGGTCGCGCGGTTCCAGATCGTAGCGCCTAGAACCGCTCGGTCACCCCGGCCGGCCACTACGTTTCGACGCGGCATTGCATTTGGCCAGTAACCGCCAGAAGTTCACGGTGAATAATAATTTAGAATTTTTGCTCAGATGAATCATATGGCCACACGTACTGCAGCTTCGGAGTACGTTTCCAGTTGCTGCGCCATTTCAGTTGTCCGCTTGTGATGAGCCTTTTATCCGCACCGCAGTAAAACTGTGTCTGCAGGAAACCCGGAACAACCCTTTCTTCTGACAATTGCCACTCTTGTTGTGCAATGGTCTTAGCGTGAGATGACGTGCGTAATTTATTTTATGACTTCCCTTCGTACTAAAGTGGAGTGTAGTCATTGATCTATCACTGTATAATAAAACAACAACTCGGCCAGCAAAGCCTATCCCATTATTACGAGCAAGCATATGGTGAGACTTACATAAGGAAATTATTCTTGCTCGTCATCCCTGCCAGGCTGTAAAGATCAGCGAATTTTATAACCACCACCCTGGAAGAGACAAGAAGTGAATACTGGAATTTTCAGGGTTCTTCAGAATGGATTGGTGAATCTTCGAAATAAGCTATCTTGGTGTGACTGTTCCAAGAGGCAGAACGTGTAACAACTACTTCGATTTAGAGATGATGAAAAGACATGGCTGACTATGTTTCTTTGGTTGGATGCTGAGTAGATGTAGCTCGCTGTCGAAAGGATGCGGTGCTTGACACTGATGTGACCGCTGCCTTTTATTGCACCTCACCTGTCTAGTTCTTGCTATCTGCGACATGTCATGCAAGGGTAACTAACTTTACCCTTGCATAATTTGTCGTAGGTACCAAGAAAATCCGCTACTGCTCTTACTACCCTTTTTTTCCTTGGCGCTTGCCTTGGCACATTTTTCCCTCTGCCCTTAAACCCGCTAAAATGTTCAAATATGTGTGAATTTCTAAGGGACCAAACTGCTGAGGTCCCTAGCCTTACACTTCCAGATTGTAAGCGAAAAGTCTGACGTAAGTCTCATGCTGCATTTTCGTACTAGTATTCAAATACCATCTGTAGTAGACAGAATGAAAACCAACCTGTTATGTCAGTAAATAATGTATCATCTTACTCTCACTCTCCGACACCTGATGCCAAAGCTCTTACCATTCATTGTGAAAAGTATACTCTGTCAGTAGAAAAAGTTTCGAAACTGTATTCATAAAAAAAGTTAGAGAGGTTAAGTTGGTGATCTTTATGCTACAGGTGTTCCACATAGTCTCCCCCCAACTGAGTACAACACACACAACGTTCATTAAACCATGTAAAACTCTCAGATATGTCCTTTTTGGGATGTTGTTCAACTCTTACATCACATTAGCTTGAATGTCGATTATGTCCTTAAAGCGCTGACACTTCATGTGAATGTCTGCACTATGTCGTTTTATGGTAGAATCGTATTGATAACACCAAGTCTCATCACCAGAGATGAAATTCTCCAGAAAATAATTGTCCGGGTTTTGCATTTCAATTCGTGACAGGCCTCCACGCGTTGTTGTTTTTGTTCGGAAGTCAAGGTGTGCGGGACAAACTTCGTACACAGAATTTTCACTTCCTCAAAACATTCAGGAGAGTACATAAAATGTATTCGTAGTGTCGAATATGAACCACCTTCGTCAATGAAAATTTGTGCTAGACTGTAACCTGAATCCGGATTTCCCGCTTCGGCTATTCGTGCACGAATCACGGCCACACCCAAACTTCCATATGTCTTCGTCGTTGTGTCACAATCGGCACTCGTACGTTACGTACATTTCCATCCAGGAACGATTATTTATTGAGAGTCGAGAACCTGGTATTGGCAAATAAACACAAAATAGCATTGTCTTGTTATTAAGAAGTACGACGTATACATTCTGGAGAATGTCTTGAAAACCTTATTTAGAGATACTACTACATTGCGATTTATGACACAACAACGCTGACACACTACGGGCACACGTCTACTATTGAACACTGCCTGCTCGCAACTGCTTAGTCGATTGCACGTCAGCTGTTTGCACCGAGCGGTCTCAGGCGCTGCAGTCATGGACTGTGCGGCTGATCCCGGCGGAGGTTCGAGTCCTCCCTCGGGCATGGGTGTGTGTATTTGTCCTTAGGATAATTTAGGTTAAGTAGTGTGTAAACTTAGGGACTGATGACCTTCGCAGTTAAGTCCCATAAGATTTCACACACATTCGAACTTTTTTTTTCAGTTGTTTGCAATTGTTGGTTCAAACAGCCACCGTAGTTACAGCGCTGACGTTACTTATACGCCAGGAATAAAATCAGTCTCGGAATACTTTGGACGGACAGTGTATGTGTATCTCGCATTGGCGCGACAGCGTGACACCCCTCTCGGCAGACGGAAATGTCACGGGACTGCCTACAATGTTGGCTGCCAGTGGCCTTTAAACTGTCATGCGGGAAGTCCTACCCCTGAGCCTTAAGGGAAAGTTAAACGGTTTCGCTCATATTCTTAGGGACATTCTTAGTTAAAAATGCTTGAATTAAAACCAGAAATGGTGAAATCATCGTTTAGAAACGGCAGGGGGAACTGCTTTGAACATTTTTCTATATTTTGACATGTGCAAAAATTTTAACGAGAAAACGTAGCGCTTAATCTCTGCTCAAAGAACACGGCGGAAAAAGCGCACCGCTTTGAGATTAATTTCGTTATGAGACGAAAATAGCTGATATTACTGAAATTATAATTAAACTCTGCCCAAATTTATTGCAGTTGCTTAATCGTTAGCTACGGATGTAATCGATAAACAAGTTAAGGTGGTGTAAAATTAAAGGGTATACCTCCGTGTAGGACAGTGGTGCGACCAGTTTACGAAGACCAATGAGAGGCTAATAGCCATGAACAAATATTGCCTTGAAAAGATACGGGAAGATAGCAGCCACAGAGCAATGTCACTGGAATGAACACAAAAACATTATAAGTGGTGATACGTGTAAATGAATTCTACGTCACGTACGTTGACTTTCCGCTTTTAACACTGAGTACCTTACTTCAGTTATTCAGAATTCCTCTAACGCATTTCAAACAGTAAGCAACGTCTAACCTCATTCTACGTAAATGCTATGCAGTTTTCTTTCTATAGTTTCTGCAGCAAAGAAAATTGTTCAGCGCTATCCTGCTGTGGGAAACACTGAAAAGATTTTTTGAGAACTGCCTACACAAGACAAACACAGATTATTTAAAACTCAGAGCTTTGGCATCCGACATCTGACTCAGAGCGACACGTCATAGTCGTGAGTGCAATATCTATAACAGGTAAACAGATGAGACGTACCTCAAATGCAATTATATATCGTTCTCATTGTTTCTCCCGTAATTAACAACTGTGATAGAGTTATGGGCAGAACTACGCTTTCCTTGCTTCACGGCCTTCGCGTGTCAGTTGAATGTGAGCGATGTGCTGCTTCTCCTTACGTGCAAAACAAAAGATACGGCCTAAGTAGCATCCGCTTGGACATAGAGCAATAATAAGTAGCATAAGAAACACAGTTGGTGACTTACAGTTTTATAAATTAAAAAATTCAATCAATTAGTTACTTTCCATATGACTGATGATCTGATGGAAACCTTTTGAATTAACGCCACTTCCTTGCTTTTACGATCTCTAAGGTGCAATGTCGATGATTGTGATGAGAGCTTACACTGTGTTGCTGATATTAGACGCGGGAGAAGATGTACGACCCTCCATCAGAACGTGACTAGCTACTCTTGAAAAGCTACAAGGGAGTTGCCGAACTGGAAGAACTCATGCGGCAGATGGAGCACCATCAAAATAGCTTTATCTCGTCACATGGTGTTACGGAATTCGTTAATTAAATCCGAAATATGCACACAGTCGACTGAACAGAAGTTGCTAGACATCACCATGCTTCCCTTCTCCTGTGCAATGCCAGCGATGAAATATTCTTAAATCACCAGGGTTTGAAACAGGCATCTTGATCGGCGCCTTCGTGCCAGTTCCCCGCCCCCAGATGCAGAGCGTTCGCGTTGTAGCACATGGATTCAACACCTCAGGTTCATCAACCAGCTGACATCCCCACACAGATCTGAAAATTCATTTCACTTACAGTTCTGAATGATAGCGGGTTCTTCTTCCATAATCATGAGTAGCTGTACCGTATTTGAAGAACTTCCCCGTCATCATGCTCTTACACGTGAAGTCACACTCAAAGACAAATAAAAAGACGCTCCATGAAGGAATTATCCGAATGGGACTTAAATCGGTAGGTGTGATATACATATACAAACAAATTATTACAACTTCAGAAAAACTGAAAGATTTATTAAAAAGAGATAGCTTCACAAATTGAGCAAATCAGTAACGCGTTGACCCACCATCGCCCTTATGCAACCATTTGTTCGGCTTGGCATTCATTGCTAGACTTATCGTATGTCCTCCTGAGGGATATCGCGCCACATTCTGTCCAGTTGGTGCATTAGATCGTCAAAATCCCGACCTGGTTGGAGCGCCCTCCCCATAAAGGAGCAAACGTTGTCAATTAGGGAGACATCCAGCGACCTTGCTTGCAAAGGTAGGATTTGACAAGTACGAAGACAATCAATAGAATCTCTCGCCGTGTGCACGCGGGCATTATCTTGCTGAAATGTAAGCCCAGGATGGCTACGTATCGCTGTGCTGCAAGGGTGCCGCAGATGACAACCAAAGGGTCCTTCTATAAAAAGAAATGGCACCCCAAATCATTAGTCCTGGTTTTCGGCCGTATGGCGAGCGATCCTCAGGTTGGTATCCCATTGCCGTCCGGAGCGTCTCCAGAAAGACCTTCGTGGGTCATCGGAGCTCAATTCAAAGCGGGATTCATCACTGAAGTTCTACTCGTCAATGAAATTCCAGGCCGAGCGTGTCTGCAGATTCCCCGGATAGCGTTGGAGTACCAATCTGATTGTCGTCCGCCATACGGCCGGCAGCCAGGGCTGATGGTCTGGGGTGCATTTCTTTTCTTAGCAGGAACCCTTTGGTTGTTGAACACTTATTCGACGATATTCTGCATCTCGTTTTGTTGGCCTTCATGGTAAATCATCCCAGGCTTACATTTCAGCAAGATAGTGCCCGCTCGCACACGGCGAGAGTTTCTACTGCTTGTCTTCTTGATTTCGAAACCCTACTTTGGCCAGCCAAGGTCGGCAGATCTCTTTCCAGTTGAAAACGTCTGGAGCATTATGGGCAGGGCCCTCCGTTCAGTTCAGGATTTTTACAATCTAACGAGCCAATTGGAGAGAATTTGGCACGATATCCCTCAGGAGGACATCCAATACCTCTATCAATAAATACCAAGCCGAATAACTGCTTGCATAAGCGTCAGAGGTGGACCAAGGCGTTTCTGAAATTGTAATCGTTTGTTCTTCTATACATGTACATCACATCCACACGATTTCACTCCCATTCTGATAATTCCTTCGTGGTGCGTCGTTTTTTTGTGCGTCTAGGGAAGGCCACGGAATTAATCTGACAAGGACTTATATTTGTTTAAAGCCTTTTTAGGTGAAATTTTGTTAGGGTGGGTCGCCTGAAAATGGCGTACAGCTCAAGAGATGACGTCTCTTCAAACATGAGAATAATTTTAAATCCGAAGAAAAACACGAAGAAGTAAAGAGTCTATCATCTCTGCAGTAGTGACTCCCAATCACTTCTTGATATTGCAAAAGCCTTAAAATTCTTTTCGTGCGGCACTGAAACTGAAGTACGTCTCTGACAAAATACTGTTCAGTAGTGTATCGGGATAGTTCTTTTGGCCGGCCGGAGTGGCCGTGCGGTTCTAGGCGCTACAGTCGGGAGCCGAGCGACCGCTACGGTCGCAGGTTCGAATCCTGCCTCGGGCATGGATGTGTGTGATGTCCTTAGGTTAGATAGGTTTAATTAGTTCTAAGTTCTAGGCGACTGATGACCTCAGAAGTTAAGCCGCATAGTACTCAGAGCCATTTGAACCCATTTTTTTATAGTTCTTTCAAAACGAAAAAAAAAGGAACCACGGACGATTCCAGACTACTTCTTTCAATCTGCGGCAGAATTTATTGTAATGCATGCCCTCGAAAGATTAGAATTATCTTTTGGGCAACCATCTTCTGCGGACGTGGGACATGCCTTACGAATCAACTCATCGGAGAACGTCTCACTTTCTGTTTAAAGCCTCAGTCTGACAGTACATCTCTCGTGCACCGCAAAAGTGCTTGTATAAGTTTTTCTCCTGTCTCCATGGCGTACTACTTCGGTGAGGTATGCACTGGAAGAGCGTTTGTCACGTTTGAAAGAGGGGAGGCACAGGCCGACTATATGTCATACGGAGTAATCAGTTGACGCGGTTGGAACCAACATTGTCGTCTAAAGGCGAAGGGTCATGTTATGGCCCCGGTATGGCACAAAACCTTGTCTGGAACTTCTGTGGAGGATAATTCCAACCCCATTCCTTAAATAGCTCTGTTTTCTATGACGTCAACGCCGAAGTGGCACGAAATTGCAACACAGACACCGAAATAAATGTGAACTGACAAATTTTTGCAATTATTTCATGGAGCAACTCACAAAATTAATTTGTAGTCCAGTAAAGCTATTATAGAAGGGAGAAATATTTGAGCGCTTAAATTGGTTATTGACCGTGTTATCACGTGTAACTTTATGTGAGAAGTGTACCCAAAGGGCAGGAGTACGGGATAAAGGCTGTTGACATGTATCCTGGTAAAATTGGATTATTTTATATTATTAGGAATTTTCATTCCGTGAGATTATTGAAAAACTGAAGAAGGTGCGATACGTTTAGAACACATGTAGAGACGGATTCGCAATGCACCCTCTGACAGCTGACGACTTTGTGACAGAGATGATGTAACACCGGGCTAAGCGAAAACGTGGAAGGGGCGGCCGGCGATGGAATGCATGGAATAAATAATGAACGGCAGTGGAGTTAATCCCACAGGAAATTGAAGCGACTATCCTCGACGCGCCAGCGTCAACCGCGACGATCTCGCGAGCTCAGTTCACGTTCACGTTCACTACAGCTCTGTTTCGTTAACACCGCTGGCGGAAACAGGTTTACATCTTTTATTTCAGTACTTCACAACTGTCTACATGAAACAACTAAAAATACGAGTACATCTCATTCCGCAATTAGTCCGGAAAACGTTTTCTTTTGTTTTCAAGTGCCCACATCTAATACTAATACTAATACTAATAACAATCTTATATAAAGACTGTCGGAAAGACCACCAACTAAAATTTTTTCTTCGACAGAGTAAAGAAGCATCGAAAGTAATGTTTAGATTCGAAAGATCATTTGAAAAATCTCATCCTGCGAAATATTGACAGAAACCTTGATGAACTGTTAGACTGTAGAGTCCAAAAGTCTAATTTAGAATTAATAATAACAGTACATAATGGAGGTGGTTCCCCTGTAATGGAATTACTGATTCATTATATCATTATTAAACTTTTTCGAAATAGTAAAACAGTTTAAGAAAATTAAGTATTTTAAGATGACTGTAATGTCTAGAACGATAGATGTGAAAGATTTCAGTTTTGTTTCTAAAACGTTCTGAAATACGCGAAAAATCACATAGAAATAGATTATGCTTTTGAAACACTTAGTGCATGGAAAGGAAAAATAATCAAAATATCAATAAAACAACAAATTTGCTGATGATAGAATACAAAGTAATATTGAAAGTTCTTCTGAAACTGAAAAGAGACGAAAATGCCTTAAAGACATAGAAAGGAAAACACGATTTTGGTTCCAAGAAGGAGACATAATGCCACAGACAGCTTTTAAACTTAAAGTCCATACGTCGCCACTAATCGTTAAACAGAAAATAGCATGATATACTGTCGATTAGATACCGACACAGTGAACCAGACAGTTAGCAAATGTCATATTATGGCTAAACTAGAAAACAAAATTTATGAAGTCCTATAAAAAGCAAAATTTAATATGAAATGTAAGGTGAAGTTTGGAACTAAAAAAAGGTGATATAATATTACGCTTTTACTTTCTTTGTAAAATATAAAGATATGGTACAGTGATCTTAAAAATTACATAATGGAACCGTTACACTACAATGAAAGTTCTGTAACATTTGTACAAAATCGTTTTAGAGCAGTAAATTGGTAACCCCGCAAGAGGATGTAGCCAATAGAAGTAGTCTTTTCGAACCACGGTGCAACTTTGCATTTTTTGCATATAAAGATAACTGCTGGTGGTGAAAGAAGCTATAAGTGACAGAAAAATTCACAGTATCAAACAAGAGCTGAATGTCGGACCTCTGGTTGCACTTACGCTCTTAGTCACGGAAACATATCCACACACTAGGAAAAAAAATGGGAACTTAGGAAATGGAAGGAGAACGAGCTATAATGTTTAATTATTTTGAAGAACTCGTTTAAGGGAATGGAGTAGGTTCCGTAGCACAGGGAAAAAACAATAAAGTGAGAAGAATATGAGCCTCAAGTAAGCAAATATTGAACTAAAAATGTTAACCTAACAATATAAACGCTAAGATAATCACCCTACTATGGTTGGAGTGTATTAGTTATATGTACGTGTATGCTTGACAGTTAATGATAAACTGCAGAGAAAAATTTTACACAATGAGAAAAATCTCCACTCACTAAAGTAAAGCTAGGAGAGGAGCAATCAAGTAAATATAAAAGGACCTATTAACCACAGTAGCTGGAAGAGGAACTATACTGTTTACTAGTCGGTGCTGGGACAAAGAAGTATGCATTCTGACATAACAGATAATCTCATGCCACTCTTGGAAATCATTCCGTTACTGTACAGCTGTAATTGTAGGGCCAGTCAGATTACCGAGTTCTAAACAAATGTGGTGGTGACGCAATACGTGATCAAGTATGAAAGTGAACAAATATTTATATTGCGGAAAAGACCTGTCATCCGCTAGCCACACAAGTTAAATACTGGCAAAACACTAACACAGCAACAAATGTCGTTTAGACAACATTAATATATGGGCAGTAGCTTTCAGGCAAGGGAACCACCAAATAAGATTATAGGAAACTAAAGTTTTGTACAGGTTTAAGTACTTCTACGTTAAAATGTAGAAAGTTTCCAGTAAACTCAAAAACGTAAGTGTAACAGGGAATGAGTAGAATTTTAGCGACTTCTTCGAATCTCGAAATACCGTTTTCCGTATCTCATCGATCTTAATGTTTTTATTAGCGACATAATGCACTCTCTGCTGAGATGCCTTCCATTTCCACGGCACACGAAGCTGCTGTTCGTGGGAAGTGTTCGTACCAGAAAAAAGTCACTCCGGATCTCACTCATTTTCTCTGTAGCGGGAGATGTGCAAAATTCTTCTTTGCTATCGTTGGTGGCGTCGACAAGTCGGTACGGCACAATTATCAAACAGAGCATTCAAAGTTTCGTAGATGAACTCTGATAGCTACTCTCCTTCTTATCGTAGATCATCGACAATAATAGGTGACCCTCTACATTACATGTCCATACATACTCCTCAAGCCACCGTACGGTACACTGCGGAGGGTACCACGTACAACTTCAAGTCATTTCCTTTCCTGTTCTGTGCGCTAAAAGGGCGAGGGAAAAACGACAGCCCATAAGCTTCCGTACGACCCCTAATTTCTCTCGTCTTCATCGCCCTTACGCGGAATGTACGTTGGGAGCAGCAGAATCGTTTTGCAGTCATCCTCAAACGCCGTTTCTCTAAATTGGCGCAGTAGTACTTCGCGAAAAGGGCATAGCCTTCCCTCTAGGGATTTCTATTTGAGTTCACGAAGCATCTCCGTAACACTTGTGGTGTGCTAATGGAACCTACAAATATAGCGACAAGCCTCTTAATTTCTTCGATGTATTTGCTTAATCCGACCTGCTGGGGATCCCAAACACTCCACCAGTACTCAAGAATTGGTCGCACTATACTCCGTTCATCATAAGTATAAACCTGACATAAACAAACACAAACGTGATGATTGGTCAGCGGCCGTAGCTCTCGTACACTAGTGTTGTTCCGTTCGTGGAAGTAGGTCCAACTTATGTATTAGACATTTTATTAGTATGTCACTGAAAATGAAACCTTAAGACATTCTAATGTATTAACAGCCATCAACGTTTTTCTTAATCATACTTCAGATACGTAATTTTTATTTCAAAAATCGTGTACAGTCACAGTCTCTGTAAGCGCTACGTGTGCTCTGACTGTCTCACTGTTCATATGTACCGCGAAAATGGATGACACTGCTTCCTGTTTCGTAGTGAAACACACGCGTGGAATACCTTCAATGCCTGGAAACTAGTTGTTCTTAATGATTTTCACAACGTTCAAGGGAAAAACGAGCTTTGATTTTTGTTGAGAAAGACGATGTACTAAATATAAAACGTGCAATTGTAATTGTAATCATGGTGTAACAAGCATAGTCGTTTGATAATCGAGCGGGCTGGTAGGCGGTGTTTCGAAACCCGTTGAGGTAAAAAAAGTTTTATTTGTTCCATTACAGTACCTAAATCATTTAAATGTGAAATTTATCAATATGTGGTAACTAACTCATATTTAACCATCATTTTTCAAGAAAAATGCCTCTCTTCTCGTTCGTAATTACACATCACAGGCAGAATTCTGGATTCCATTGAATTACACATTCTTAATTATCGATATGTTATAAAAGAGTGTTAAAGATTTTGAAGCTAAGAAAACATCACACAATTACATTTTTTGGAGAAAAATGAAAAATCAAATACTCTTTGTTTGAATATGCCCACTGTTTTATAGAACAGATGTGGTCTCACACGAGCCAGAGTGATAATCGTCGTAGAAGCACGGAAAACAATTTTCACGGCGTGGAGCACACTGTAGAAATGTTGCATTTTTACAGTTGTCACCGTACCACTGCTATCTGAACCCAAAAGAATTGATCTGGAGCCAAGTTAAGGGATTTGTCGCGAGAATTAACAAGACATTTAAGCTGTCAAACTTACTGGAACTAACGCACGAAGCTTATTGGCACGTCACTGCCGAAAGATGGTGAACAGCGCGTCATAAAAGAGGAGAAGGAGGAAATGTGGACTTTTTGGTGGCTTGGGATTCTGTTGTTGATCGCTTCGTTATCAGTGTAGCAGTACTGAAATGTACCACTTTCCTCGGAGTCCAATATGAAGAAGTTCAGGGATTACCAGACGACTGACTGTAATACCTGCACTGGATTCAATATTAACTACATTGTGAAATCCCAGCAGTGCGCTTTCACGCCGCACATGGCTCATGCAGAAAAATTACCCTTGTTACAGGAATTTTTAACACTCGTTTTTAAATACAGTACTATGTTAGCTATGGTTGAGAGCATGTTTTCCTCCAGATCACTTAAGAAGCGTATCACCGGAGTTTTACCATTATTTCCTACTGTTCAAATGAACGTAGTATAGCAATCTATACGCTGTCTCCTTTACAGATAAGCTACGCTTTCCCAAAATTCTCCCAAAAAAACGAAGTCGAGCATTCGCCTTCCCTATCTCCAACCTACACCATACCGAGTCTAACGCAAATATAAACTAATCATATACCACCTCACACTATAAAAACCAGTACATTGTTTGAGTTGGATAATTTAACAACTAATTTTCGTATTGTCTAACGCTACTTGCTATAGGACACGAAATGTTTGGCAGTAATTGGTGCGGCCGAGCACATTACGGCCTATGGCTGAGAATAAATAAAGATAATTGTTTCATTCTAGTTAAAAAATCGAATAAGAAAGAAATGGAAAAAGAGACTGTCAAAGGAAAGGTACACGTTGAGTGGGTTCGAGTTAACAACGATATTGAACCCAAAACGGAGTTGGTAATAAAAAAAGAAATTTTTCTTCAGCTGTGGGTCAGGATGTATGCAAGCCACATTCATACTTTTTTGCTCGACTGGCAGTAAATTAGAGCTTTTAATTGCGCATCGTCGAAATGCTTTTATTTGAGGGAGATCCTTGAGCGAAATATGCAGGTTTTCTGCGTGTGATCAGATGCACTCGTCGACAAGAGCGATGACCAGCCAGAAACCAGTGCCGGAGGCGGAATTTGATTTGTCGGCAATATCGTGTGATATGGAGAGCTTAAAAAGAGAGCGTCCTTTGACGCTGGCAGGAGGCCTCGGTGCGTGCGCGATCGATCGCACCGTAGATACGCAGAGAGCGGCGATATGTTTCTGTGCGCCGACTGACCGCCGCTCCGCCCGGATCCACCCAACACCCTTGTTCTCAGCTCTCTCCAATATTTCCCCTCACGCACAGCTACTGCTTCCACATTTACTGGAATTATTAAATTTGATATAATAAGCAACTCATGTTACAATTCATAAAAACGTCTAAATAAAATGTGCAATGATAGCTACCGATGGTTCCGTTTTTGCTTCTTCTTCTTAATTATTATTATTGTTACTATTGTTATTATTTTATTTTCGTATTGACTAGTTAGTATCACGTAACAAATTTAATTCATCTTTTCACAATGTTGTGTTTTTTTTTCTTCTGTCCATGTTGTTCCCGATTTCTTATTTCTCCTGCATTGAAAACCTTCTAAATTTGGTATGTTATTCTTTAAAAGGTTTCTGTCTGTTATTTCCGATTATTTGATGTTTTTTCTAGTTCTTTCCTTATTTCTGTAATTCACGCTATTGTCGATTTCTTCTTCCAGAAATACAGCAATATTTGATTCATGAGCCAGTTACCGTTCATTCGGTAGAGGTGTCCAAAAAAGACGAATTTTCCTTTAGCTATTCCTTCTGATATTTTCTTTATATTTTTGTAGATCTCCTCATTACTCCTCATTTTCCAGCAAGCTGTAGTGTGTAAAAAACATCATTTTTCTAAAAATCCGTCATTCAGGTTCCTCTGTTCTGTCCACCTTATAGTTCACTGCCAGGCATTCAGATCCACATAAAAATTCTGGTCGTACCACTATGGTATAGTGTTTCAGTTTTGTTTCTTTGTTATTATTATTATTATTCCTTCTTTTTCCTGGCGTTAGCCTATGGTCACGGGGATCGCTTCGTGGGCCAACATTTACCTCTTGGTTCGATCCAATGAGTGTTCTATACGTACGTCTACAATATGCACATCTTCAGTGAATAAATCAACCGTTTGTTTGGTCTCCCTCGTGACCTTTGTCCCCTCTCACTGGGTTGGCAAGCGCTGCTCCCTGCTCAGGCACGCATTACCGGATGCGACCTTGTTCCATTTTCGCGGCAACTGGCTTCACATTGTCCTGGTGTTCGATGGTGCTGCTCTTTTACAGGTTATCATCAGCATTACTGTGCCATTTAGCATCCAGATTTTCATGGGATGGCATGCAGAGACTGTTGTGCACTGCTCTCTACACAGGCGCGCACAACCGAAGGCGACCCTGATGCATTTTCTCGGCAACTGGTTTCAAGTTGTCCTGGTGTTTGATGGTACATTTCTTTTACAGATTATCATCAGTATTGTTATCCCATGCAGCTGCCCGTGACATGGAGGGATTGCTTAGAGGTGTTTGACATTGTCCAACACACTGTGCTATTCTGTTCAGCGAGTCGTAGCCCTCCCCAATCTACTTGAAATTAAAGTTGGAATGGAATTCTGCTGCTGCATAAAGTGTGAAGCTATAAATCCAAATGCCTTGTGTTCGAGCTGCGATTTTTTACACGATTTTTTCTGTAATTTAGCATTATTTTATCTCTGCAAATGTGTAAAAACCAAACGTTAGATGATGATACGGATGTACTTACTGGCTGTCTGTTCGTAGGAAGACAGGCGCTTCCAACCTCCAAAAGGACTTTCACTAGTAAAACTCTGTGGAATTGAGACTAGCCTTCGGGTGGATGACCGCTACATATTCTTCGTGGCTTGTTTCTGATGTTTATTAATTTCACCTGAAATTGGGAGTCCCGGACCCCACGCTAAAGTTGCACTCGCCGTATAAATTGATATCACGCCTCTCAAAATGGGTTTTAAGTGACAGCGTTTACAGCGTTATTTCAACCATTTTCAACAGTCGTTCGTTTTTATATCAAAAATAAAACCGGAAAAAGGAAACACAGTGTAAAAATTACTCATTATGACATTTATTGACCCAAAAAAGCAATATGTATTCAAACAGTTTAACATAAAATAACAAAACTATTTCAGCATCTATGCACATTTGACATTAGTGTCCGTACTGCACTGTATAATCTGAGCGTTGTTTTACGATGGCGGCAAAATTCATAAAGCATATAATCAAGTTGTCTTTTGTTTAGTGCTTACCTTTCATTGCATTCTGTTTATCGTTCTACACGAAAATATGGCGAAGACTGATTTGTCGGCGAATCATCATTCTTGAGTCATCTGACTCACTAAAAAAAATAAATTCTACACTGAAGCGCCATAGGAAATAGTGTAGGCATGCGTATTCAAATACAGAGATATGTAAACAGGCAGGATACGGCGCTGCAGTCGACAACGCCTATATAAGGCCACAAGTGTATGACGCAGTTGTTCCATAGTTTGCTGCTGCTACAATGGCAAGTTATCCAGATTTAAGTGAGTTTAAACCTAGTGTTATAGTCGGCGCACGAGCGATGGGACACACCATCTCCGTTGCAACGATGAACTGGGGGCTTTCCCGTAGAACCATTTAACGAGTGTACCGTGAATACCAGAAATCCGGTAAAACATCAAATTTCCGACATTTTTGCGACCGGAGAAAGAGCCTGCAACAACGGGACCAACGACGACTGAAGAAAATTGTTCAACTTGACGGAAGTGCCACCCTTCGACAAGTTGCTGCAGATTTCAATGCTGGGCCATCAGTACGTGTCAGCGTGCGAACCATTCAACGAAACATCATCGATATGGGCTTTCGGAGCCGAAGGCCACTCGTTTACCCTTCTTGACTACACCACACAAAGCTTTACGCCTCGCCTGGGCCCGCCAACTCCGACATTGGACTGTTGATGACAGGAAACATGTTGCGTGGTCGGACGAGTCTCGTTTCAGATTGTATCGAGCGGATGGACGTGGAAAGGTATTGAGTCAACCTCATGACTTCATGGACCCTGCATGTCAGCAGGGTACTGTTCGAGCTGGTGGAAGCTCTGTAACGGTGTGGAGCGTGCGTAGTTGGAGTGATACGGGACCCCTGATCCGTCTAGATACGACTCTGACGGGTGACACGTACGTAAGCATCCTGTCTCATCACCAGCATCCATTCATGTCCATTGTAAATTTCGACGGACTTGGGCAATTCCAGCAGGACAATGTGACACCCCACACCTCCAGAATTGCTACAGAGTGGCTCCAGGAAGACTTTTCTGAGTTTAAACACTTCCGCTTGCCACCAAACTCCCCAGACATTAACTTTATTGAGCATATCTGGGATGCCTTGCAACGCGCTTTTCAGAAGACATCTCCACCCCTTCGTACTCTTACGCGCCACTACACTACACGATATCAGCCAGGTGTATCAGTTTCTTTGGGTCTTCAGTGTATTTTCCTATTTCACTCACAGCTGATCTCTCTCTCCTCGGTGTGCGTGTAAGATGTGGCAGCAGTGTAACTCTTTTAGGACTTTAACTACTAACTTCATGCGAAGCTGGAGCCGTGTTTGAGTTATCCGTAGCGCGTAAGAGAGGACGAGGGTGAAACCCGTTACTGGAACCTAGCCTGTTTTGCCAACAAAAATGGTTCAAATAGCTCTGAGCACTATGGGACCTAACATCTGAGGTCATCAGCCCCCTAGAACTTAGAACTACTTAAACCTAACTAACCTAAGGACATCACACACATCCATGCCCGAGGCAGGATTCCAACCTGCGACCGTAGTGCCTAGAATCACTCGGCCACAACGGCTGGCTGTTGCCAGCAATCCCTTCACGAGATACTGTGAAGGGTTTTACACTGACCAGTCATATTAATGCGACCACCTGTCAATAGCTGGAATAAACATGTTCTGCATCGCGGATCGCTGCGAGACGCGCACAAATCACGCCTCGCGTTGGTGGAGAGAGCTGAATACGTATTTCTGGGCAATGACGTAGGTTACACCTTCTATACCCCTGTCCGAAAACTGTTATCCCAGTCAACATAACCACTTTTTGCGTGAAACTGACATTACTACCATCTCGTCAAGTATTTATTATTCCTCCTGAATGCCTTCCCTGTGGTATTACGACACATCCGAATGGAATTCAACAGCATTATGTCCTTCTGGGTTAAACAGTAAAGTGATGTGGCATCGCTGAAGAAAATCCGTTGTAGTATACTTACAAAAACGCATAGTTGCTTTTGTCTTTATGTGACGAGAAGAGTTGGGAACACGTAAATCCTGAGAATCGGATTGTTATAGCAAAGGAAATGCCGAAAACGAGAGGAGTGGGCGAGTTCCAGCTTCAAGTAGGCCACAGGAGTGCTGCGGAGCGAAAAAACGAACGAAGCAAGATTTCCGTCTCCCTCGGCCGCTGTGTAATGGCACAAAGGCGTCCCTGCCCGGCTCGGGGAGCCGGAGCACAGCTCCCAGCGGCTTTCAATACCGCCAGCGCCGATGCACCAACATTTCCCTGCAAAAAGGCAACCGATAATTCTAATAATGACGCGAAAAATCCAGCACAAGTAGCAGCTGCCTAATTTCAACGTGATAGATGGTAGCTTTGAGATATTTTTTCTAGTAATACGCCTTCATCCCTCATATTATTCTGTTTGTCTGTTTAAGTCCAACACATTTCGGAGCTGCAACTCCATTTTCAAGGATTAAACTAATGTTTTCGTGCTTTGCATCTCTTTATTACCTTCGTTTTGCCACAAAATGTGTGTGTCCATTTTAGGTGAAAAACTTTCACATTTTCACTTATACTTCAAACGACTTACCGGCTTTTTACTTTTTAAGGAATTTATGTTCCCTAAAGATAACCAATACTGTGAAGAGAGGGAGACAGCGAAATAGCAGCCACGCAGGTCGTGAACTTGCATCGAGGATCCGGATTTTCGAAAGAGGGTTTTTATTTTTATTTACTTTTTATTTTTAGGTTCAGGCAGGTGTTGTTGGACTGCGAAGGTAACTGTTGAGTGGTGGAGTCTTCAAGCAAACGGATTTGGCTAGGTTTCGTAAAGTGGAATAAGGTGTATTATTTTCGTGGAAACAGGGGCGTTTAATTTTGTGTTACAGTCCTCGTACACTGTAACTGTTATCCCCAGTACACTTTAATAAAATTCCGAAGAAGTTTAAAGGAACCAGTCGGCATATTAAGTGCTGATTATGTATTGTTTTCGATTCAGTACTCGGAATATGGTTCAAATGGCTCTGAGCACTATGCGACTTAACTTCTGAGGTCATCAGCCGCCTAGAACTTAGAACTAATTAAACCTAACTAACCTAAGGACATCACACACATCCATGCCCGAGGCAGGATTCGAACATGCGACCGTAGCGGTCGCTCGGTTCCAGACTGTAGCGCCTAGAACCGCACGGACATTCCGGCCGGCGTACTCGGAATAGGAATTCATTTGAGAGAAATGAGATTGATACAGGGTCCATGTCAGTGCTGTGTTAATGGTGATTATTTAACTTGTTTTGTGTGCCAAGGCGAGACTAGCAATCGTTGTCAAAACTGTTTCACAAATATAGGAGTGCAGGAAGCTGAACCAGCTGCACAGACTGGTGTTTCTCACACCGACCACGTTGTACCCGCTGGGCACTTTTCCTACCAGTAAAACACTGATGCCTCAGCCACGTTAGGCGAAGAATCACATGTGACTTGTTATGATGTAAGAAACTCTGAAAAATGTGAAATAGATTCTTTGAGAGAGATATCAGTATGTGCAATAGGTAACTATATTTTAGGTTCAGATACGCAGTATAAATACTAAACATAAAATGGAAATAGTTGTTGTTGTTGTTGTTGTCTTCAGTTCTCCCAAGCAGATGGAAACGGTCGAGAGGCAGCACGGCTATATCAGAACAAGTACCCATTCAGACGCCAATCACATCATACAACATTTTAAGCCCTTTTTGGGCGTTTCTGTGATCATGGGTTCTTTCAGACAGACGAACGTGCAGGGAGGCGGCGTACTATGCGTACGCCAGATGTAGAGGACGGGGTTCTACAGGATATTGAGAGGAAGCATAGTACAAGCTCCAAGCAAGTGGCCCGCCAACATGGCATAAGCACGACAACCGCTTGTATCCCTATCACCTGCAATCCCATGGAGGCCACTTTGGACATCTCTTGTCAAGTGGATGCGATGCAGCTCTGTACTGTGTTCCGGGACGTTTTTTTTGTCGTTGCACACATGCGCACACCGTCCGTTTCCGGACACATGTTCATAGGACCTTTTTTCCTCCATTTCCAATCACGAATCAGTAATTACAGTTTGTCGACTTTATTGATGTCCACCCTGCGTATATTTTCGTATTTAACATTACACATTGCTTCATGAATATCAGGCACATAACATACAGACGAACAGGAGTTGTACAGATACGGTAAAATACAGATAAAAAGAGAAGATTAAAGTTAAAAAGGAATACAAATATATCACAAACACAGGTTATAGTTTTTCAGCTAGTCCAGTGCTCCAGGCATAAGATCGTGGATACCTGTCAACGACCGTTCAATGCGGGGATTTGGGCGTTTGAAGGCTATGCACATGATGGATTTGCGGCCATTGCGCATTGGAACAGTGATTTACTGTGCATTCCCAGTCCAGAGCGGATTCTGTTGAGATTGCACCATACGCTTCTACTCTTTTTCGAAACGGGTGACTGTGATTGTCAGATCTTTTATGAGGTTATAGTTTCAGACTTCTTGTCCATTGTGATGGCCAACGCTTCTCTGCAGTAAAGTTCCGAAGTTGTGTTGCTGTTCACACAGGGGAATTTCTTGCTTTCAGCCTTAATTCCATATGTTCGTTGATAAGTTGTGTAGAATCGGCGGGAATATGCAATGTGAGCTTTTCAGAAGATTTTTAAAGCTGAGATTTTAGAGCAGCATTGCGTCTGGTCTGCGGCGGTGTTATGTTGTTCAGGAGTGGTAGCCACTGAGTTTGAGGCGTCGTGATTGTTCCTGTATATAATCTCATTGCTTGATTGACTTGGATATCAACAACAAGAATTGTGTGGTGGCTATTGATCCGGGGAGAGAGGAGGGGGGGGGGGGGGGGGGGACAATATTCAGCATTAGAATAAACGAGAGAGATGTTGCTGGTTCTCAAGTTGTTGACGTTAGCTACTCCTGACGTATTAGTCAATATTTTTGACTATATTTTTTCTGGTTTTTAGCTGAGACATTTTCCAAATGTTGTTTGTAGGATGAAGTTCGATCAAGCGTTACTCCTAAATAGTAAAGGTACGGATTGTGTCTTACGATAGTTCCTTCGAAGGTTATCCTCAGTCGAACATGGGCCTGTCATTGTCATCTTGAATATGACTGGAAATCACAACAAACCATCCGCCCCGATGATGGAAATCTTAAAGACAGATATGATGTGATACTGAGATACACTATAAAGACATGTGAAGGAACTCTGTAGTCGCTTTTGTTTGACGATTATCGTGGCGCTGCCGGTTTCTTGATATCGCCACACAGAGCTGACCGGCACAAACAGTGGACACTGGCTCAGTGAATTTACGGAGCTTCCGAGAAAACTGGCACTCCGATAGCAGCAAAACACGTGCCAGATGAAGCAGCTGCCGACTCAGGCCTGGCAGAGGACTGCTATCCACCACGGGTTGCTCTGCAAAGAGCCACCGAAAATATTATTTAAACGTCCCTCACGTTATGTTCTATTGGGGCCCAGGTAAAGTGCTCTTGGAGGGATTCGTCAGCTAATCTCTCAAACGTTTCATTATTTATTTTAGGCAATGCTGCCATTAATGTATTTCTGTCAGAAGCCTGAATAGCCGCCTTTTGCAGCACAGACCGCTGCGTGACCGTACATGGAGAGAGTCAATAGTGTTCTGGAAGGCGACACGTTGCGTTGTCCTCTGGTAGATGCCACCGCGCCGAGGAAAAACAAACTGCATGTAGGGGTTTACATGGTTCCCAAGGATAGATGCAAGTTTGTGTTGATCGACTGTGCCTTCCAGAATGACGAGACCACCCAGGTAATGTTACGAAGACATTCCCCAGACCACAACGCTCCCTCCTCTGGGGTGGTTCCTTCCAACGATTGTTACAGGGTGTTTGCTTTCAGACGCTTCACGCCGATTGACCATAAAATGCGCCTCATCTGGAAAGACCACCTTTCGCCACTCAGTGGACGTCCGGTTGCGGTAATGGCATGCAAAATTCCTGCCTTCGTTCCCAATGAACAGCATTCAGCATGGTTGCATGAACCAGGCGCCTGCTGCTGAAGCCCATACACAGCAATGGTCGCCGAACGGTCGTTGAGGAGACAATGTTGGTAGCTCCTTGGTCCATCTGGGCGACCAGATGCTCAACGTATGGATAACTTCTCGTCCGTACTCATCTCCACAGCTGTAGTCCACACCTTTCATCTATAGCCCGTGGTGCATCACAGCTGCCTCGTCTCCGGTTGTGGATAGCTCCATTTTGTCATGCACGGTATGCTTAAATCACAGCAGCACAAACTTAGCTGTTCAGAAAATGCTTCCATCCTTGGCCCGAAAGCTAATGGTCATGCCATTTTGGACGTCAGATAAATAGTTCCGATTCCACATTACTAAAACGACTGCACTGTTTTCCGCGTTCCCCTCCACTGCTAGTGCTGCCACCTGTCGTCAGTGAGTGGTTACTGTACGTTGACGTCTAACGGCGGCGGTGGTCTCATTAATGTGATTGGACCCTGTATAAAACACATTCAGAAGTCTGATGTTAGAATGTTAAATACCTGCATCTCATCAGATGATGATTATAAACTTAGTGACCAAGAGTCATGGGATCGGTTGTCCCATTTGAAGATATGCCGAATATGATGCCTTGCGGCTAGATGGAGCGTATGGCGCTAGTGTATACAGAAGATGGCCGGCCGGGGTGGCCGAGCGGTTCTTGGCGCTACAGTCTGGAACCTCGCGACCGCTACGGTCGCAGGTTCGAATCCTGCCTCGGGCATGGATGTGTGTGATGTCCTTAGGTTAGTTAGGCTAAAGTAGTTCTAAGTTCTAGGGGACTGATGACCTCAGAAGTTAAGTCCCATAGTTCAAATGGCTCTGTGCACTATGGGACTTAACATCTGTCATCAGTCCCCTAGAACTTAGAACTACTTAAACCTAACTAACCTAAGGACATCACACACATCCATGCCCGAAGCAGGATTCGAACCTGCGACCGTAGCGGTCGCGCGGTTCCAGACTGAAGCGCCTAGAACCGCACGGCCACACCGGCCGGCTAAGTCCCACAGTGCTCAGAGCTATTTGAACCATTTTGTTGAAGATGGGTGTGTGGTTTACACTGACGCACGTCGCTAGTTACCGACTTTAAACGTGGGATGATAATCGGTTCATGATGCATCGGACATAGTATATGGGAGATTATACAAGAATTCGGATTCCCGAGGTCAGTAGTGTGTAAGGTGGATGTTTAGTGTTTCAGAACCAATGATTCCACAGGCGTGAGCGATCACAAGTGTCTGACGAACGGACGTCACTTCGCCCCCGCAGAGCCATAATGAGCGATCGACGGTTTGATGTGTCATACCGCGGTCGATTGAATGTAGCCCGTCACAACCCATTTCTAGCAGGGCTGTACGGAGACAAATGTATCGTTACGGGTTCAGCCCCAACGACTACACGCGTTGCAGTGCTTTCACTTTGCGTTTTGCTCCAGTGTATTTTATCGAAGATATTTTACTAGATTTCTTTTCCGACGTCTTATTAAACTGACTGATCGGCGTTGTAAGAGTGATCTGATGCCCAATAAACCGACATCTGATGTAAATAATAACTGATAATGCAAAGGTACTACAGACATTTGTTTATTTATAACTGAAGTTTTCTTTCTAGAACGATGGTCTGAGCAAAGAAGGAAGATTAAGTTTTAACTCCCGCTCCGACTACATTAGAGACGGACCACTGGCTAGCATTGCGAATGGATGAGGAAAAAATCGATCGTTTCCTTTTCATGTAACCATTCCGGCATTTTGTTTAAGCGAGTTAGGAAAACCATGGAAAACTTAAATCTTGGTTGCCAAACGGAAATTCGAATCGTCGAGCTCCCGAATGTGAAAATTTGACTGGTGCGGGGCGTTGCATCCTCATTTCTTTTCATTCTGTGCGATAAGAGTTTACTGTTGAGCGAATGTACAAGGAGAATGTTTGGCACTGCGAAGCACTTGCCCTCCTCCGTAGAGACTGGAAATGATTCCTCCTACTGCAGTTTGGTAGCAGCAGTTTCAGATGTTTTCTCGATCCCTAAGTCATATTTCTTAGGGAAAGTGAATTTACGGTGAGAACACACTCAGCAGACCTCTAGCAACGAAAATCACCAAATATTTCAATTGAGCTTAAAACAAATTTCACTAAAAATAAGCCGCCAGGTGTGGCCGAGCGGTTCTAGGCGCTTCAGTCCGGAACCGCGCGACCGCTACGGTCGCAGGTTCGAATCCTGCCTCGGGCGTGGATGTGTGTGCTGTCCTTAGGTTAGTTAGGTGTAAGTCGTTCTAGGGGACTGATGACCTCAGATGTTAAGTTCCATAGTGCTCAGAGCCATTTTTGAACTAAAAATAAAATTCGACATTCCGAGTGTTTGATTTTAAAAACCAACCGAAATTGCAGTCTCGAGTGAAGCCGGTTGCAATTCTGTGTTTCGAAGTGAGCCGCTGTTTTTAGTGGCTTTCTCGTGAGTGGCGGTGGGGAGAAATTTTGGTTTTCATTTCGCTGCCCTCGCGGCTGCGTCGATGCACGTACTGATTGGAACGCCGTGAAAGGGCCGAGTAATGGAGGGTGACATCTGCGCAAATGACCAGTACCGCAGCCTGACGGATCGCACTGATTGTGCGTCAGACAATCGGCGAACGTTCCTAGTTATCTCTGCAGTGCCTTTTAATAGGGCCGAAAAAAATTGCCCTCAACGGCAGACACACCGAATCGGTGATTAAATGCTCGGGAAATGCTCAGCCGTGAGTTAATTACTCAATCTGGTGCGGAATGACGCCATTTGCGATCGATAGACGCAATCGAGTTTTTTTGTTGTTCGTTGTTTTCGGCCACTTCTGAGCGCGTTATTTGCGTATTCTGAGTTTTTGGTACGTACCCACTAATTGCCTGTGGAAGCTCTGGAACGCGGTGAACGCAATTGAAAGAAATCTGTGTTTTAGCGTGCGGCTATTTACCGTGGAATGTGACTGCTTATCGATCTGCCGGGAAATATGCAGCTCGCTGGAGTATGCGGGTGATCTGTTTCAAAGTTGAGTGCTCCGGGAAAAATTCAGGGCAGCCAAAAACTGAAAAGCAGTCTAAGGCAAAGACATCCATTTCTTGAGGCATGTCATGGGTGTGCTGTAACCAACCATTTTTCCTTCACCAATGTGCATGTGTGTCAGAAATTTCTTTTCTCCGTGAAATAAGTGAAAGGAAAAATTAACAGTAATGTGAGTTGTGCGACTGTGCTCTGATTATGGAGATGCTAAGCTGGAAACTGGTAACGTCGTTCTTCCAGAAAATTCTTGACTTCTCATAATTGGATTTTTTTCATATTTGCCATACAACGACAACTGACAAATTTAACATCTGTATAATGAATACGTCGTGACAGATGGAAACTTGTGCCCGACGACGATGGTAACCGGAATTGTAATTGCTCCCGCTTAGCGTGAACAGGCGTCGTAATAAATTAAGCCATCCGAGGAGACTTCGAGGACCGACTGATACATTTATTTATTGGGTATATTTCTTTCTGTTTTTCCTAACAAACAATTGGAGGTTCTTGAACGGGATGTGTGAAAATATCACCATTGGTGGAACTGGATTGATGGAAACAAACAGAAGCGCCGTTTAGAATTTGGGTCGGTCCTGGAGGCAGGTTTCGGATGGCGTGTTGGTTAACACTAGCGATAAGCCGGAGGCACGAATTCGATTCCCAGTCTGGTAAAAATTTTTGTCACTACTTTTCCATTACATTGCAGTTCGCAGTTACTGAACGAGTTCTTCGATATTAACTTTGGTGAATTTCATTCAATTGTTCTTTGCAATTATTGTACAGCTACTACTAATTTCCCACAGAGAGAGTGAAGTGAAGAATGACGTCTAGAACATTTCGATCAATATTAAACTCAGATTTCACATTAGAAAAGGGTTTTTCACGAGCATCTGTTTTCTTGTTTTGTTGCACGTGTTTGTCAGTGACCGAACTCACCTGAGAGGAATGTGAGTATGTGTCCTGTACGTTATTCCATCATTTCGTGAGCCCATATAGGTTCGTTTACTAGCTGCTTCTCTACAAAATAGATGTGAGAACTGCATAGGACTGGAAGATGTGCTTCACTAGTGAATTCTGGTGATTTAGTCGTAAAACGGAAACTCAAGGGCGTTACAAAACACCAACCTCGGTCAAAAAATTGGAACATATTGAGGAAGTGAAACCAGCATGTTTCTTTGCAGTTACAGGCAGAGCCATCGGATTGGCATCTCGAAGCGATACTAGTACTTGCGCCATTCGTCAGATGTATTTTTATCTGACTTACATGGGTGAGTTGCAGCGGGAAGACTATCAATTTTCAAATTATAACACTGCCTACCTAATACAGATGCACGATACATGTGGTGTTTCTGATTTCCTGCCCCGTCGGAGCTTACGAATCCGGCGTTTGTATGAAAGTTCATGTACAAGACGTTGTGGTATCTGGTTATTTTTATTGGTTTTCTGTGATCATAATGGTCAGATGTATTCAACCACGAATAGAGAGGCCTACAAGGTAATGGGCGTTTACTTACTATCTGCTCTTTGTCAGTGATTTGAAATTAACGCTTTTATCATCAACGATTCTCTGCAACTGTTCATACATCTACATCTACATTTATACTCCGCAAGCCACCCAACGGTGTGTGGCGGAGGGCACTTCACGTGCCACTGTCATTACCTCCCTTTCCTGTTCCAGTCGCGTATGGTTCGCGGGAAGAACGACTGTCTGAAAGCCTCCGTGCGCGCTCTAATCTCTCTAATTTTACATTCGTGATCTCCTCGGGAGGTATAAGTAGGGGGAAGCAATATATTCGATACATCATCCAGAAACGCACCCTCTCGAAACCTGGCGAGCAAGCTACACCGCGATGCAGAGCGCCTCTCTTGCAGAGTCTGCCACTTGAGTTTATTAAACATCTCCGTAACACTATCACGGTTACCAAATAACCCTGTGACGAAACGCGCCGCTCTTCTTTGGATCTTCTCAATCTCCTCCGTCAGACCGATCTGGTACGGATCCCACACTGATGAGCAATACTCAAGTATAGGCCGAACGAGCGTTTTGTAAGCCACCTCCTTTGTTGATGGACTACATTTTCTAAGCACTCTCCCAATGAATCTCAACCTGGTACCCGCCTTACCAACAATTAATTTTATATGATCATTCCACTTCAAATCGTTCCGCACGCATACTCCCAGATATTTTACAGAAGTAACTGCTACCAGTGTTTGTTCCGCTATCATATAATCATACAATAAAGGATCCTTCTTTCTATGTATTCGCAATACATTACATTTGTCTATGTTAAGGGTCAGTTGCCACTCCCTGCACCAAGTGCCTATCCGCTGCAGATCTTCCTGCATTTCGCTACAATTTTCTAATGCTGCAACTTCTCTGTATACTACAGCATCATCCGCGAAAAGCCGCATGGAACTTCCGACACTATCTACTAGGTCATTTATATATATTGTGAAAAGCAATGGTCCCATAACACTCCCCTGTGGCACGCCAGAGGTTACTTTAACGTCTGTAGACGTCTCTCAATTGATAACAACATGCTGTGTTCTGTTTGCTAAAAACTCTTCAATCCAGCCACACAGCTGGTCTGATATTCCGTAGGCTCTTACTTTGTTTATCAGGCGACAGTGCGGAACTGTATCGAACGCCTTCCGGAAGTCAAGAAAAATAGCATCTACCTGGGAGCCTGTATCTAATATTTTCTGGGTCTCATGAACAAATAAAGCGAGTTGGGTCTCACACGATCGCTGTTTCCGGAATCCATGTTGATTCCTACATAGCAGATTCTGGGTTTCCAAAAACGACATGATACTCGAGCAAAAAACATGTTCTAAAATTCTACAACAGATCGACGTCAGAGATATAGGTCTATAGTTTTGCACATCTGCTCGACGACCCTTCTTGAAGACTGGGACTATCTGTGCTCTTTTCCAATCATTTGGAACCCTCCGTTCCTCTAGAGACTTGCGGTACACGGCTGTTAGAAGGGGGGCAAGTTCTTTCGCGTACTCTGTGTAGAATCAAATTGGTATCCCGTCAGGTCCAGTGGACTTTCCTCTATTGAGTGATTCCAGTTGCTTTTCTGTTCCTTGGACACTTATTTCGATGTCAGCCATTTTTTCGTTTGTGCGAGGATTTAGAGAAGGAACTGCAGTGCGGTCTTCCTCTGTGAAACAGCTTTGGAAAAAGGTGTTTAGTATTTCAGCTTTACGCGTGTCATCCACTGTTTCAATGCCATCATCATCCCGTAGTGTCTGGATATGCTGTTTCGAGCCACTTACTGATTTAACGTAAGACCAGAACTTCCTAGGATTTTCTGTCAAGTCGGTACATAGAATTTTACTTTCGAATTCACTGAACGCTTCACGCATAGCCCTCCTTACGCTAACTTTGACATCGTTTAGCTTCTGTTTGTCTGAGAGGTTATAATGAATTCTACACTATAAATGATGAAAGTCTATGTGAATGCAGCTTGCCGCTAACTTGGTGTAATGTTTTGTCTGTACAGAGGTGTATCTGTCGCCTTTATTACTCTTTCACTCTCACACATAAATCGGTACTATAAAGTCCGGGCTTCGTGTTTTCTTATTAGCCTGATCCGTGAAAAGACAGACAAACAATTATGCTAATGGAGGATTCTGAGTAATTTCTCGAATTCCATTCACTCTCTCTCTCTATCTGTCCTTTATCTGTGTACAGTTTAAATATATTAATTACGTGAAATCAGTCTAGTAGAATCTCTGGTGGAGCCCTTCGTCTTAATATTCAGCGGCTGGCTTGCTAGAAAAGATCTTTGCATTTGTTATTATTATTAAGCGCTGCATTCAGTTGGGAAAATCGATCGTTTGAACAATTCGTTCAGTTTACGACAGATCTAAAATTTCAGATGTGGACGAAGCCTTTTTGGACGATTTCAAAACACTCAGAGATTGCAGGCTCTCTTCGTCACAGCTGAAACTTCCCAATTAATTACAGGGCCCAGACAATCATCAATGATTCAGACAGAGAACTCATTCGTCATTCACTCTAGAATAAAATGGTCACAAACCTTATTTCTGAGGAAAATTGTATATTGAATCCATTTTCGTACATGTTCCGTTTTCTGTTGGTTCCAAGTCTCATGTAATTTGCTTTTACCTATCACGCTAGCGGCACAAACTTTCCTAGCTCGCTTTAGCGCGAAGACGAGTAAATAAATCTCTTTTAGCAATCCGACAATCTTCCAACCGATACTTCCGAAGCTGTTCCTTTCTCCCCCTATAATAACCATGGAGCATACATTTCTGTACCTCTGTTGTTCCAAAGAATAAACGTACTAGAAAAATACCTTGGCGTCGACGAGCTGTCGGCGCATATATTACCAGAAAATCTGATCAGATACTTTTCAAACGTAAATACATGTGGATGATTTGGTTGACCATTATTAATTATTGCGTGGTAGAGGGTAATTTTCCGTGGGGAGATTACAAGGTTTTGGCTGCGTTTAAACTTGGAGTGGAGCTCTCTTTGCTTTCGCAGTAGTTTCCTAACTTTGTTGTTGTACCACGGTGGGTTTTTCCCGTCCCTCACAGTTTTACTCGGCACGTACCTGTCTAAAACGCATTTTACGATTGCCATTCATAAAGTATAGACTAATGCAGCGTTCAGATACATTGAGGGAAGGCGGGTCCAATGAGCGGCTCCCTGGCCCTGATTGCAATCCACCTGATTTTGTTAAAGTCTCTTTGGAATGTCAGAGACTACACATCAATACAGCTACACGACGGCTCCTAATCAAACGACAAACTTAGGAAGCCAGGAATTTAAAAAGTGACCTGTAGTTACTGCAAGAAGTACCACATAGGTCAAACATGGCGGAATTTTGAAAACCCATTTCCAAGAGCACACTGAGTGTTCCAGACTTGACAAATCACCTATAGTTAAACACATCGATGGGACAGAACACAGTTACAATAGATACTATTTTAAACTGCTACGATCTTTAGAGAAGGGTCTGAAAGTGGAGACCTTGGAGGAAATGTAAATATTTATCCTTGGCCAAAAATGTAAAAATGAAACCCTAAATGAAATGCGACGAATTTGAAAAATTCACGGTTCAACTCAGGACTGATAAACTCTGAAATCCGTAATGATCAAAATCAGGCCTCAATCTGTATGTTCAATAGCTATGTCTTTGTAATTTTCCAGAGAAACTGTGTGTTATCATTAGCAGTACAAAATGATTATATTATCCCTTATTGTAATACATTTGGTGATACCACCAGTATAGAACTAGTGAAGATATAACTAGTGAATAGATATAATTAGTGAAGTAGAACCGCGCTTCGTTTTGACGGATATCTTGTGTCTACTGCATAATGGTGGCGACTTGAAACATTCACTTGTTCTGAGTGGTAGCCACAGATTTGTAAATAGTGGACAATAAAAATCCAGTTAGCCACATGAATACTTGAAAGTATATACACCATAAGAAGACATTCAGTCCTTACGAAGAGGATAAACAGTGTGGGTTATTCTTTATGCTGTTCTTTTTGTGAACGTTCTTTCACATGGGTTATACGCCTTTTTCTCCCCATGCAAGCCACAGCACATGCGAAGACCTAAAACTACTACTTTAGGATCTGTGTGTATTCATGAGAAGTGGTTTTCTTTTGCAATTTTTTTGCTTAATGATGATGTTACACCTTGTAACACGTTGCAACAGGAAAAAATTAAGTCAGGTTAAGAAAGATGGGAGACTGGAAGCTGTCTCCAAAATCTCTATTTGTAAACTGATTTTTATTACTTGCTTAATGTATGATAGAAAATGTATTTAAGAAAGCAATGTTTTCTTTACTACTGAAACTACTTTGGCCTGTCACAAGTGAAATGTATGTATGGCACATTACCTTCCTTTCGTCCATATTAATAACAAAAACATTGTTATTGTTATTATTAGTATTATTGTTAGAATTAAGAATAACGAAAATACAATTATTTCAACAGAAGATGGTCTCAATCGTTGGATTACAATCGATGTTTATTATGTGTTTCTTTCTTCTACCAGAGGAACAGAAGTAATGGTTCCGTTTCTGTCAGAATATTTGGCACACGCCTAGTGAATGTAACTAGAATGTGTCCCAAATGTTATTAGATTTGCTGGATCCCGCAATTTGGTATACATCATCTCCACATTGTGATGTTCTGATCTCACAGCATGAGATGTGACGGGGCCGACTACAGTATTTGCTTCCTAGATGCAGCTAATCTCAGTACTCGGATTTGTGTCAGAATAGTTTACTTTCTTTATCCGCCGCGTCATTCATGTTCCAGTCACAGGGAACTGTAACTGTGACTGTCACAAAAATAAAGACCTATTAGCTTACATAAGAGCGGTGTACACTTCTTCGCGTAAAAATACGATATTTTATGGAACGAAGGTGACATATTAGGTAAAAATTGGTCCATATATGTGTAATAAAGATTTTCCGTATTTTGGCTCTTTCTTTCTTGTTGATATGAATGCTTGCGAGGTTCTCCCGGTAGATGCTCTCCGCCGTCCGCGTCTAACAGAAAGGAGGTTTCGCTTTCAATGACCTTGACATCGACAGCATATTCAGCTCTAACGAAAGAAAATATACAGTGTTGTGGCGGAGGACATTTGGGAAGCAGTGCGCCTTCGCGGTTTACTACTGTCTCAGGCTCTGTATGACAGCGATACGATGGTGGGATCAAGGCACCAGGGAGCGTGGGCGGAATTGTAACTGCGCTTCTAAGTTGAGATCTTTCTGAGTAGACGGGACGGTTCTCCACTTACCAAGGTGAGAGGAAATCGACCTATGGCGGGTGCATATAAATCCACGCTCCAGCACCGCAGAGAAACACCTGGGTGCCGAGCTGAGAAAAGTGCGAAAAATTTGCAAATAGACCGTCCAGTAAGGTCGTATGCTGTACTGCAAGTTTCCAAGAGACCGGGCTCTGAAAAAGCTTTTTCTTGTGCACCGTTACTTAATTACTTTCCCACCATGTCCTTAAGCAAAGAATTTCGTAATATTAAGGTGTATCTCCTGACACACACCTGTTAGAAAAATTCTCACCGTTTGCAACCTCATCCACGTTTAATAATTTTATACGGACTGTCCAGAGAAAGAAACGGACGAAGGTGGCGCAGTGGTAAGTCGCCGGAATCGCATTCAGTGCCACTATCAGCTTAAATTTCATCCGGGAGGCCATGTTAAGGTGTCCCGTGGTTTCTCTAAGTCGCTTAACGCATGTTTTCTTTGAAAACGACGCAGCCGACTTCATTATCTTCGTTTCCCAATCCGAGCTCGCGCTCAGTGTGTAGTGAATGAATTTTACTGTTTTTGAACTTTTAAATATGGCTATAAAATGTTTATTTTCACAACGGAATTTAAGTCTGTTCATTTGATGTAATCTGACTGCAATGAAATGGTAGTGAGAGAAACTGCGACATGTAAACTTTAATCTTGATCAGTGAAATTCCCGAGTGGTCGCCCTGAAATCTTCGACGACACGTTCTTCCACACATGCGTGCAATACGCTCTATGTTATCAGTAACATGATGGTGAACTTTGTTTGAGAGCGTCGACCTTTTCTTGACGCTGATTCGTAGGTGAATGACAAACTGAGAGAAGACACCTAAAGTTATTCGTTTTATGTTATAACTTACTACACTGACGGAAAAAAATCGCAGCACCAAGAAGGAGTAATGAGAGATAAACGAAAGTTAGGTGGCGTGTTTCTACATCTGAAAGATGATGTCTGTTCAGACTTCGCACCATTCGCATGAGAGTGGCGCTAGCAACGCCATTATGACGATGCAAATTAGGTTTGCTTTAAATACGCGCTGTAACGGTCGTGAGTGTTAATTACCTTCGAGATGGGATGTGGTGAGTTGGTGTTTGAACGAGGTCGTGTAATAAGGCTACGAGAAGCTGGGTGTTCCTTCTGCGATATTATAGAACGACTTGGGAGGAATGTAGCCACTGAACATGATTGCTGGTAGCGATGATCACGAGAATGTACGGTCGCAAGATGACCAGGCACTGCACGGCCGCGTAGCGGTACCAAGAGGGAAGACCATCGTGTTCGGCGTGCGACTGGCGTATCGTAGTGCATGTGCAGCAGCAATCTGAGCAGCAGTTGGCACCGCAGAGACACAATGAACTGCTACAGATCGGTTACTTCAAGGACAGCTCCGGGCTAGGCGCCCAGTAGCGTGCATTCAGTGATATTTGCGACTTCAGTGGTGTCAAGCGAGAGCTCATTGGAAGGCAGGGTGGAAGCCTGTTGTGTTTTCTGATGAAAGCTGGTTCTGCTACGGTCCCAGTGGTGGCCGTGTGTTAGGTTGGTGGAGGAAAATTGAGGGCTTGCAACCAACTTGGCTGCGTGCTACACACACCGGATCTGCACCTGGAGATACGGTGTGGGGTGCTATTTTGTATGACAGCAGGAGAACACTCCTGGTTATCCCACACACCTTGATTGCAAATTTGTACGTCAGTCTGGTGATTCGATCTGTTGTGCTACCATTCATGAACAGTATTCCAGGGTGTGTTTTCCAACAAAATATCGCTGTTGTAACCCAACATGCTCTAAAGAGTGTCAACATGTTGCCCTAGTCTGCTCGATCATTAAATCTGTCTCTAATGGAGTAAATATGGGACATCATCCGACGACCGCTGCAGCGTCATCCACAACCAGCACTTACCGTACCTGTATTGACCGAGCAAGTTCGGCGGCATGGAACTCCATCCCTCAAACTGACATCAGCCAACTGTACAAAACAGTGCATGTAAGTTTGCATGCTTGCATTCAACATTCTGGCGCTTACACTGGTTATTAATATAGCAGCAGCAATGGCTTATCTCCCTCTTGCATTAATCTGTGGTCTTGCAGTGTCAATTCCTTAAACATGATAGCTAGACAAATGTATCCTCTCTCTCATATGTATATATTGCAGTTTTTTTTCCCGTCAGAGTATTTCCACTTTGTATCACAGCACCGCCTGTTAACATTCAATATTAACATTGTTAACACGCCTGCGCCACATTTTTTCTACTTGTTCCATATTTTGATAAAATAGAGCGTTTTTGATAATATTCTTATTCAATAGTCACGCCTGTCTTGTGCCTCAGTACTCTGTCTAAAATTGTTAATTATCTTAATATTTACACAACACTATCAAATCATTCATCGCTGTTCACTCTTAAATGCACCACTGTCGACGACCCAGGTGGCTCTGTTGTGTGGCGACTATTTGGCGTTACCCCCAGTGTTTTAGCGTCTCTATGTTGCATACTATGCTTTTCACCGATTGCAGCATTTTGTTTCACGTGATATGCTGATGATTTCAGTACTCTCCCAAACTTTTCCTTCTTATCATCAAATTGCTACCTTAAAAATGAGTGAGTACAGGACGAATTTAAATATTTATTTACCTACATAAACTTTTAACTTTTTGTCGATTGATAAAAACGTGAGGTGACATCGGTTTTCGAAGACATGGTCCCCTTACATTACATTGTCTGCGTCGCGAAGTTAAATCTCAATCTTTCTTCCTCCTAGACAAGAAACCTTGGTTTCTTGTCTGAAATTATTTCATCAAATGCTCTCCAAATACACCGCACAACACAATTAAAGTGACACTTCTTCGAAACCTCGTAAGTGTCTCCCATTAGGACAAAGCAGTTTGAAATTTGTCTCAAAGGTTCCTACAAGCTTCCTTTATAGTGGTGCAAAAGCGTGGTGACCTGTGACGTCATCCTCGGGCTCCGAGAAACTTCGTACAAGGTGTCGACACATGCGGGAAAGGAGGACAGAGTTCAAAAATGCATGTGAGCTGTAACGTGCGTTAATGATTTCACATTGGCACCAAATTTCACCACAATACTGCCAAATGCATTGCGGACATGTTACACTATGGGAAGGTCGTCACATTCCCTCTTACCCACATTTCACCCTTTCGTTTCACACCTCTGCGGTAGAGGACAGAATCGCGACGCCCAGCGCTGAAATCGCGTGGGTTTCTTACGGTTAGCAGCGGGAACCATTTCAAATACACTGCCTCAGGAGGTGTCGTAATGAGCGTCAATGAAATCATCCCTTCGCTAGAGACATTCGTTTTCACAGATTTCGCGCTTTAAATCGACAGGCTGCAGTTCTATGTACAACAGGAGGTTCTTGCAAAATATTTACCACTTCTGGCACCCCCACCCCCGCCCCCTTTCCCCGAACGGTTCAACCATTTTGTGAACATAGGTTTTGCTTTGGTATACAGAGCTGAACCACTATGGACTGTGTAATGTCACCGCCAGACACTACACTTGCTAGGTGGTAGCCTTTCAATCGGCCGCGGTCCGTTAGTATACGGCGGACCCGCGTGTCGCCACTATCAGTGATTGCAGACCGAGCGCCGCCACACGGCAGGTCTAGAGAGATTTCCTAGCACTCGCCCCTGTTGGACAACCGACTTCGCTAGCGATGGCTCACTGACAAAATACGCTCTCAATTGCCGAGACGATAGTTAGCATAGCCTTCAGCTACGTCATTTGCTACGACCTAGCGAGGCGCCATAACCAGTTACTATTGATACTGAGTCATGTACAGTCAAGAGCGACGTTCATCATTAATGGATTAAAGTTAAGTATTCCACCAGCTACGTCCGTTTTTCTAAATTCTAATTTCCTTGTCCTGTTCCAGACCTCACTCCAGCCTGCGTGAGCTAAAACGCGTGCCTTTCGGCTTCTTCTAATAATACGGTGTTGGCTCTCCTGCCAACCCACAACAGACTGTTCAAAACCATTCGACCAAATTTGAACCTGATCCGAAGCAGAATAGGGTGTTTACGCTTTTTCATCCCCCCTTGTACTCTGATCTGCTCCAATGATTTTTGGCTGGTGGCTCTCGTTCATAAAATTTCTGCAGATGTAGTGATAGGGCTGCGGCCATTTAGTACTGTCAAGTGTGTGCCGGGCCCTCAAATTTCTTCATGTTTCTTTTTCTATACAGTACGACTGACAGTCGTTTCTGAAAGTATTTGTATGGAGTGTAGCCATGTATGGAAGTGAAACGTGGACGATAAATAGTTTATACAAGAAGAGAATAGAAGCTTTCGAAATGTGGTGCTACAGAAGAATGCTGAAGATTAGATGGGTAGATCACATAACTAATGAGGAGGTATTGAATAGAATTGAAGAGAAGAGGAGCTTGTAGCACAACTTGAATGGAAGAAGGAATCGGTTGGTAGGACATGTTCTGAGACATCGAGGGATCACCAATTTAGTATTGGAGGGCAGCGTGGAGGGTAAAAATCGTAGAGGGAGGCGAAGTGATGAATACACTAAGCAGATTCAGAAGGATGTAGGCTGCTGTAGGTACTGGGAGATGAAGAAGCTTGCACAGGATAGAGTAGGATGGAGAGCTGCATCAAACCAGTCTCAGGACTGAAGACCACAACAACAACAACTCGACTGACAGGTTTCTAGGGTGAATTTATATGAGCTTACTTTGCAGAAACGCTATAGGGTTCTAGTGTCTGCCCTTAGTTTTATTCTTGGGTTGTCTGTCCTGTAGGCTATTGAAGTCTTTGTTTCTTCACTATGTTACCAATTCTAATAACTGCTTTGTGTTCATACGTTAGTAGTACAAACGCGTCATGTTCCTGTTGCGTCTTGTGTTGTTTTTTCCGTATACTCTTCATCTATTTATTTGTTCTCAGTTTCTTCATTTTCTGGTGTATGTTTTATAACAGTTCTCAGTGGCTATTTGTTTAAATATCTTAGGAGGAAGGTTAGGGTTTAAGCTCCTGTCGACGACAAGATCATGAGAGACAGTGTACATAATCTCATCGGAAAACGATGACAAAGGAAATCGGTGGTGTCTTTCCTTAGTAACTATCCTGGTTCAAATGGCTCTGAGCACTATGGGACTTAACTTCTGAGGTCATCACTCCCCTAGAACTTAGAACTACTTAAACCTAACTAACCTAAGGACATTACACACATCCATGCCCGAGGCAGGATTCGAACCTGCGACCGTAGCGGTCGCGTAGCTCCAGACTGTAACGCCTAGAACCGCTCGGCCACTTCGGCCGGCAACTATCCTGCAATCTGTATTAATCGATTTAAGAAAAACAGCTAAAACTTCAATGGAGGTGACAGGACGGAGGTCTGAACCCCGGTCCACCCCACTGAAAGACAGTGTGTAACCACTGAGCGACCTCATTCGCTGAGTAATATGGGTTCGTGAGTGAAATTTTGTATGTTCTGGTGATTTCATTAAGCCTCAGAAGCATGTGTGTGAAAAAATTCGTATGACGTTGGTTAGATGTGTTGTGAACTGCTGGGCTGGAGGATGTGGGTTTTCTGTAAATGAAAAACTCATATAAATGGTTTTTCAATTTTTTTGTGAGAGCCTGGAAATACTGTTTGTTTCATTTGTAAAGTGCTTTGCGGGTGAACAGTGTTGATGTTTTTGTGTAGCTCTTCCCTTCCATCAGTCTTTGTTTTTCATCGATGAGAAAGCCGGCCGGAGTGGCCGAGTGGTTCTGGGCGCTACAGTGCGGAACCGCGCGACCGCTACGGTCGCAGGTTCAAATCCTACCTCGGGCATGGATGTGTGTGATGTTCTTAGGTTAGTTAGGTTTAAGTAGTTCTAAGTTCTAGGGGACTGATGACCACAGCAGTTAAGTTCCATAGTGCTCAGAGTCAGTCATCGATGAGAAAAACTATCATCTATATGCGGTCACCAGTATATTATTTTGTATTCATACGGATTGACAATGTTGTTGCATGTTTTGTTCTCAACATGTTCTGGGAAAATATTGCCCAGGGTCTCGCTAATGAAACATTCAATTCTCAGTTCCCTATGTGCATAGAATTTATTATTCAACCTTAATTATTTTTTGTTATTAACTTGGGAATCGATGAAATTTTTGTTGCTTTTGTATCTGGATCTTCTTGTTCCATTTCAGTTGTTAAATGATGTTTATAATTGCTCCTATTAGTATGTGACAGTGCATGGATTTAATGCCAGAGGATTAAAATGTTTCTTTGTTAAGGGTATTAAGATTCGTTATTTTCTTTTGTAGGACCGCTGTGCTCATAATGCCTCTGTTTATGTATATGAAAAGTGTTATGGAAAAGTTTGTGGTCGCAGATAAGATGTTGTTTCCCTTAATTCCACATCTGAGTATCGGTATTCTTCCCTTTGCTGCAGGTTGTTATTGATATTGAAGCCCATTCGAAATATTCATTTTGATCATTTTACGATACTGATTACAAAAACTGTAGCTCTCAGTGTCCTGGTTTGAGTAATTATTTGTGATAAGGACGCCAAAGAGCGATAAAGTAAAAGTTCGTAATGATATTAGAGGTTGTTATATTCACCAAAACAAGAAACCTGTGCACAATAGCCTCTGATCATAAAGCATGTGCTGTCTAATAAACGAGTATATGCAGTTGTTCTCAGAAGGGCAATATGCTACCAACTAGCTGTAATAGTATCATTCTGCTTGAAGTAACAAGGACTCATGCAGCAAAACATATGTAACAGCCAAAACGTTATTATGAAAGAAATTCCATCTTCGAATCAATTGAAACACTGAAAAATTTAGTTGATTGGAGATTATTAGCACGCATACTCAATAAGAAAAGAATGAAGAACTCGTTTTCCAATTAGACGTACTCATTACCAGGACTGATCATCTTAAGACACTGCTGTCTCACAGTGATGACTATCGTATCTCTCACTTTAATACACTTCCGGTAAGGTGCAGGACACCTTATTTTTCAATGCGTCAGTTGTTGCTTACGAACACATATAATGTATTAATACACTACTGGCCATTAAAATTGCTACACCGAGAAGAAATGCAGGTGATAAACGGGTATTCATTGGACAAATACAGTATACTAGGACTGATATGTGATTACATTTTCACGCAATTTGGTTGCATAGATCCTGAGAAATCAGTACCCTGAACAATCACCTCTGGCCGTAATAACGGCCTTGATACGCCTGGGCATTGAGTCAAACAGAGCTTGGATGGCGTGTGCAGGTACAGCTGCCCATGCAGCTTCAACACGATACAACAGTTCATCAAGAGTAGTGACTGGCGTATTGTGACGAGCCAGTTTCTCGGTCACCCTTGACCAGACGTTTTCAGTTGGTGAGGGATCTGGAGAATGTGCTGGCCAGGGCAGCAGTCGAACATTTTCTGTATCCAGATAGGCCCGTACAGGACCTGCAACATGCGGTCGTACATTATCCTGCTGAAATGTAGGGTTTCGCAGGGATCGAATGAAGGGTAGAGTCACGGGTCGTAACACATCTGAAATGTAACGTCCACAGTTCAAAGTGCCGTCAATGTGAACAAGAGATGACCGAGGCGTGTAACCAATCGCACCCCATACCATCACGCCGGGTGGTACGCCACTATGGCGATGGCAAATACACGCTTCCAATGTGCGTTCACCGCGATGTCGCCAAACACGGATGCGACCATCATGATGCTGTGAACAGAACCTAGATTCATCCGAAAATGACGTTTTGCCATTCGTGCACCCAGGTTCGTCGTTGAGTACACCATCGCAGGCGCTCCTGTCTGTGATGCAGCGTCAAGGGTAACCACAGCCACGGTCTCCGAAGTGATAGTCCATGCTGCTGCAAACGTCGTCGAACTGTTCGTGCAGATAATTGTTGTCTTACAAACGTCCCCATCTGTTGACTCAGGGATCGAGACATGGCTGCACGATCCGTTACAGTCATGCGGATAAGATGCCTGCCATCTCGACTGCTAGTGATACTAGGCCGTTGGGATCCAGCACGGCGGTCCTTATTACCCCCCTGAACCCACCGATTCCATATTATGCTAACAGTCATTGGATCTCGACCAACACGAGCAGCAATGTTGCTATACGATAAACCGCAATCGCGATAGGTTACAATCCGACCTTTATCAAAGTCGGAAACGTCTCCTCCTTACACGAGGCATCACAACAACGTTTCACCAGGCAACGCCGGTAAACTGCTGTTTGTGTGTGAGAAATCGGTTGGAAACTTTTCTTATATCAGCACGTTGTTGGTGTCGTCACCGGCGCCAACCTTGTGTGAATGCTCTGAAAAGCTAATCATTGGCATATCACAGCATCTTCGTCCTGTCGGTTAAATTTCGTCTGTAGCACATCATCTTCGTGGTGTAGCAATTCTAATGGCCAGTAGTGTAGTTCAGATCAACCTCAAATAAGCTGTTGGTGCAACAGAGTAACGCAGGTACTGTCGGTACTATTCCCACTATTTACCGCATTCTTCAACGTGCGCATTGTTTTCTAAGATGAAAATTTGGTCAGTATACCAAGCTGACGATTTAAAAAATGACTGACAGTTAAAACACTTTAGTAATATATAGGAATTTACTTTTCAAAAATTTATTTTATCTCGTCAGTAATCACAACAAACTTACTCCTAGAAGAGGAAAAGAACTCGTGGTTGTTAACCCTAGTTTTACAATGACTGACAAAAGTCATGAGATAGCGATAGGCTCATATAGAGATGGCGGTAGTATTGCATACACAAGGTACAAAAGGACAGTGCATTGGCAGAACCGTCCCCCTTCTGTATTTTTGTATACGGCGAACATGCCACCGCCGTCACCCCCTGTCCACCTTCTCCAGTTTGCCGATGACACCGCCTTCCTTGCCCTTGCCCCCACCCTGCAGCGTTCCCAACACCTTGTCCAATCCCATCTTGACTGGTTCACCGCTTGGTGCAACCAGTGGTTGCTCGAGGTCAATCCCTCCAAAACCCAGGCGATCATTGTAGGCAAAACCACCCCTTCCTTCCGCCTCCTCGATTTCTATCTAACCATCTATGGCCGTCCTATCGCCCTCACCCCCACCCTTAAGTACCTTGGCGTCACCCTCGACCGTCGCCTCTCCTGGACCCCCCCATCTCCGGACAATCCAGGCCAAGGCACGCTCCTGACTCCGTCTCCTCGAGCTCCTTTCCAGCCGTACTTGGGGTCTGGACCCCTCCACCATACTCCACACCTATAAATCCCTCATCCGCCCTATCCTCTGTTACACGCATCCTGCCTGGATCTCCGGCCCCCCCCTACCTTTTACAAATCCCTTCAGATCCTTGAACGCCATGCTCTCCGCCTCGCCTATCGCATCCGTCTCCCCTCCCCCACGCGGATCCTGTACGACCTCATTCCGTTCCCCCACCTCCTCCTTTTCCTTGAATGGATACGGATCCTCTACACCTCCCGTAAACTCGATCCTCCTAAACCCGCTTGTCTCCCCCATCCTCTCCCACCCCCACCCACTGCCGTGCCTGTGTACCCACGTCCCACCTGCTCTCCATCTCTCCACCCTCCTTACCCTCTCCCAAGGTGGCTTCCGCCAGCTCCCCCTCCCTGATGATGCCCTCCTCCCCTCCATCTACCCCTCCTACCAACTTCGATCCTCCTTCCCTCTTCCTGTGTTTGTTCCTTTGGGCACCCTCCCTCCCTTCTCTCCCCCTTCCCTCCCTCCTCCCTTTCTCCCCACTCCTACCCCGGGCTTCCCCTCCCCTGTCCCTCTACTCGTCCTCCCATCTCCTCTGCCATTGGCATCCTTGTTCTCCCTCCCCCTCACCCTTCTTCCCCTCTTGGCAGGTCCCCGGACTCGCACACGTTACGTGGACATTCACGCGCCGGAGATCATCGCCATCAGTGTCTCGTGTGTGCCGTCGTGTTTTGTGTTCAGTTTTCACCGTCACGCTCCATCGTTCACCTGTGCCATCGACATCTTCAGTGTTTGTGCGTCGTGTCTACAGTTTGTAATGTGGCTTATCGTCGAGTGTGAACGGCTCCGTGTTTGTATTAATGTGTCTACTGCTTTATTACCCGCCATTATGTAAATTCTGTGTCTTCCTTATGTTTTTTTTCTCATTGTCTATTCTGCGGCTGAAGAGCGGAAGAAAAAAATAATAAAAAAAAACAGAACCGGCACTTGTATCCAGGTGATTCACGTGAAATGGTTTGCGAAGTGATCACGGCCGCACGACGGGAATTAACGCAATGGTAGTTGGAGCTAGTTGCATCGGACATTCAGTATTCCGAGATGCACAGTGTCAAGAGAGTGCCAAGAATACCACATTTCAGGCATTACCTCTCACCACAGACAACGCAGCGGCCTTCACTTAACGACCGATAGCAGCGGCGTTTGCGTAGAATTGACAGTGCTAACAGACAAGCAACGCTGCTTGAAATAACTGCAGAAATCAAAGTGGGGTGCATGAGGAACGTATCAGTTAGGACAGTGTGTTGTTCGTGACAGGTTTGAAGAACATTCTGGACACATCGAGCAGATCGCCCGACATGAGTCGCAACGAACATTTATGGGACAAAATCGAGAGCTCAGTTCATGCACAAAATCCTGTATCAGCAACACTTTTAAAATTATCGACGGCTGTAGAGGCAGCATAGCCCAATATTTCCGTAGGGGACTTCGAACAACTCATTGAGTCCATGAGAAGTCGAGCTGCTACATTATGCCGGGAAAAAGGTGATCCGACACGATATTAGGAAGTTCCTCATGACTTCTTTCACCTCAGAGTATACTAAATAGACTAACTGACGTTGTCATTAATTTAACTTGACTCTTCCCAATTGAGTGTCTGAGAAACTACTAATGGTTCAAATGGCTCTGAGCGTTATGGGCGTTAACATCTGAGGTCATCAGTCCCCTAGAACTTAGAACAACTTAAACCTAACTAACCTAAGGACATCACACACATCCATGCCCAAGGCAGGATTCGAACTCGCGAGCGTAGCGGTTGCGCGGTACCAGACTGAAGCGCCCAGAACCGTCGGCCACAACGGCCGGCTGAAAAGCTACAAAATAAGTTTAAAGAAACTTAATGAAATGACAGTATGTTTTTTGCTGAGTGCTTGTTCTTGTCTTGTAGAAATACAAAGTGACTGTTAAATGTTATGTAACAGTACATGCAGGCGGTATGTATTCATATGCACTCGAAGAATGAGTTAGTTTGTACATAAATTATTTGACGAATTTTCAGTCAAACACATGACAGGCCTCCAAGTTGTGTTTTAATATCAATTTGTATTTTACATATAGTCGCTGTGACGGCTTATCCTACGGAGATAACATTATGCTCTCAAAAAATTCCATTGGCAACGGTATTCGGATTTTGGATTAAGTTGTACATCGGCCCACAGTAACTTGCGTGAGGTGCTTCATTGGATGGAATAATGGAATCGGCATTTCATCTCGAGTAAATCACATCTACTAAATTTCTTTCATATTCGAACAATATTTAGTTTTAGGGCAGATTTATCTAATACATCTAAAAAACTGTGAACTTCTATTCGAGCGTACCGTAAACCGAATGTTGCTTCTTATTTCAGTCGTCGGTGGTGTTCGTGTTATTACAATGGCAGACACGAGTAAGCTCCCACGAGCGGCGAAGTGAACGGTAACGATGTTGCTAGAGCAGCCGTCGCGGCGATTTTTCCGTATGGGCAGCTTCAGTTCGGCCGTTATGCCACTTTTTTCAGTTAATCCTGTCTAATGTCAGCTGCACGAACGGCCACATAGGTCTTGCCGGGACACCCTTTTACCCCCGGAGCGGCCAGTGAAATATTTCCCCGTTACGTCCACTCGGCCCCTCGGAAGCCGGAATAATCGTTGCCGCTCGTACTATTGTGCTACAGTGCTTCACGTCCCACTCTCCATTTGATGCAACTTACCCATCAGGAAATTTTATAAGCAACCAGGACTCATTTCAAGTGGAGGGAAGTTCTGTACTCGCGTTTGGCTGCTAAGTGGCTTACATTACATAAAATCTTGTTAAGTACTTCTCTCCCTGCGTTTTTAATATACAGGAGAAGCACTTAAAACGGTGTGATATGACACTGTTGATACAGAAGCAAGATCACGCAACACAGTAACTGTAACTTAAAGTAAAAATGGAAAAAAATGACCTATGCTAAGAACTAATTATTTTGAATTTAACGAGAGTTAAATAATAGTTCGTGGATTGAAAAAAGGAAGGAAGATTATGGGTTGTACTGAGACAACAAGGTCATTACAGACGGACCACAATCTCGGATTGTGTCAAGAATGGGGAAGAAATTCGGTCGTGCCCTTTCAGAGGAACCATCCCGGCATTTGCCTCGAGCGATTTAGTGAAATCACAGAAAACCTAACCATGGATAGCCGAACGCGGTTTGAACCATCGTTCACCCGAATTCGAGCTTTGTGTAAATGTAAATGTCGTGTGACTAGGGCCTCGCATTGGGTAGACCGTTCGCCGGGTGCAAGTCTTCCGATTTGACGCCACTTCAGCGACTTGCGCGTCGATGGGGATGAAATGATGGTGATTAGGACAACACAACACCCAGTCTCTGAGCGGAGAAAATCTCCGATCCAGCCAGGAATCGAATCCGGGCCCCTAGGATTGACATTCTGTCGCGCTGACCACTCAGCTACCTGGGGCGGACGAGCCTTGTGTGCAAAGTACTAATTGCTGGTGTGTGTGTGTGTGTGTGTGTGTGTGTGTGTGTGTGTGTCCGCGAGCGCGGGTGCGTGCGTTTTGACCTTCTGATGATCGAAAACGTATTGAAATCGTACGCTATCGCAAACAAAGAGTGAAAATTGGATAGGATGTTAGCAACGAACAGGTATATCAGACGCAGCAGGAGGGTGTTACATGCTGCTTAGTTCAGCGCGTATAGAAACAGAATTACGCGTGTAGGGCAGTTATTAGTCATCACAGTCTGTTTATTCGCTGCATAATACAAAAATATTACACGGAAGCGAGGACAATGCGCTGTACAGCGCAACTACCACTCTAAAATAAAATAATTATTCCGATTTGTATAAAGCCGTAATTTCAAATTCAAAAGAGGAGACCGAGCGAGGTGGCGCAGTGGTTAGCACACTGGACTCGCATTCGGGAGGACGACGGTTCAATCCCGCGTCCGACCATCCTGATTTAGGTTTTCCGTGATTTCCCTAAATCGCTCCAGGCAAATGCCGGGATGGTTCCTTTCAAAGGGCACGGCCGACTTCCTTCCCCATCCGCCCCTAATCCGATGAGACCGATGACCTCGCTGTCTGGTCTCCTCCCCCAAAAACCAACCAACCAACCAACCAATCAAAAGAGGAAGGGAATGCTACTGCTGTTGGAAGTGACAGGCTGTAAATACAAGGTGTACCAGGAACAATCATCCGATTTTTAAAATTTCAAAAATATGTTATTTGAGATATGTACGTGAACAACGTACTGTTTGTTGGGAAGAGCAAACTCTCGAGTTTTACATGGTTCTCGGTAGATGGCAGCAATATGCGCCCACTTCTGTTCTAGTAAAAATGGTGTCGGAACAACAGAAAGCGTTTTGTGTTCTACGTTTTGCGCAGTGCGGGTCACTAATAACTGTTCAGTGTGACTTTCGTACTAGGTATGCTGTTGATCCTCCAGCAGCACAGGGCATTAGACAATGGCATGAACAATCTCGATAAACAGGTTGTTTGTGCAAAGGAAAATCGCAGGGCCGTCCCCAAGTGTCTGACACTGACGTCGAATGCATCCGCCATAATTTCACAAGGAGTCCGCCGAAATCCGTTCGCCGTGCAGCTCGACATCTCAACATAACCCCGATGTCCGTGTTTCGTGTGTTGCTTCTACATTTACTCATGAAACTATACAAAATGCAGCTAATGCTAGCTCTTCGTGAAGATGACGAAACCACAACGTGTGGAGTTCCGTAATTTTGTTGTTGGCAAGATGGAGGATGATATTTTTCTTCCACACTTAGTGTTTAGTGACGAGGCAACATTCCATTTAAATGGAAAGGTGAACCGTCATAGTGTGAGAATATGGGATACGGAACAACCACATGAAGTTGTACAACATAAGCGGGACTCTCCAGAATGTAATGTGTTTTGTGCAGTTTCACGGGAAAAGGTGTATGGTCCATTTTTCTTTGCCGAGAACACTGTTACAGATCGCACATACCTCGATATCCTTGATAACTATCTCTTCCCACAGTGGAAGACTGATTCGAACGACTTCATTTACCAACAGGATGGGGTATCGCCACACTGGCATCTGGAATTGCGGCAATTTTTAAATCAAAGGATTACTGAACGATGGATCGGTCGCACTGGACCGACTGATTCAGCCGTACATTGCTGGCCTCCAACGTCACCGGACCTGATGGTATGCGATTATTTCCTGTGGAGGGTATATAAAAGACTATTTATGTGCCTCTGTTACCAACAACAATGAATGAACTGAGACATCGCAGCTGTGGAAGCTGTAACTCAAGACAAGCAGTGTGGGAACAATTTGACATATGCCGTGCATCTCTCGGGGGGCATACTTAACACCTATGAAAAGATATGACAAAAAAACTTTTTGAGATTCCCGTTCATCAAAAATCTAAGTTCATTGTACATGTTTCAGAAATTTATACGTGCCAAATTGGATAATTCTTTCTGATACACCCTGTATATACCATGCAGCATTCTCAACATAAGACAGTAGCTAATTTATGTAACGCATTCTCATTGTTTTATCCTGAAATTTGTTCCAATACTTCACTGAATCCTTCTGCCATTAAAACAACTTCCTTTTGAAAGGCGGAAAGCACACAAATTTCATTTTGCTCCATTGATATTTATTTATTAGATTTCGATTATCGCCGTTTTATACCATATAAAATACATCTATTCTCCGCAATCCACCTTACGGCGTGCGGCGAAAGGTACTTTGTGTACCGGTATCACTTCAAATGTTTCCTGTTCCTGTCGCGATTTTTCCACGGCAAGAACGTTTGTTGGTAAGCTTCCGTGTGAGCTCGTATCTCTTAAATTTTGCCATCACGGTCTTTTCGCGAGATATACGTAGGGGAGGCCAATATATGGGTTGACTCTTCTAGCACCGAATACTGTCGGAGTTTTAACAGTAAACCATGGCGTGATGCACAATGCCTTTCTTGTAGCATCTGCCACTAGAGTTGGATGGGCATCAGCGTGGGGCTTTGGCGTAACGAAACGCACTGCACGTATTCCTATACCATTCCTAACTGGTACGGATTCCAGACCGACGAGCAGTATTCAAGTATTTGAGTGCTTGTCAGTATTTTTTCATCTCTTTTCATATCACTACATAGAAAGTCGACACCAGATATTGCGTCCTGTAGTAGATGAGGAAAACAACAAGTTAGGAAAAATCTGAGAGTGAATGAAAAGGTTTATCACTGACGCAGGCAAGTATTCAATGATTTTAACAAGGTAAAAAAAAACTGATTCAGCCGTATCGCAAAGAAGGAAAGAAAGAACAAAGAAACAGAACGCCTAACCTGAGAGCTCATTAGGGCAGGGATAAAGTTACATACATCGTCCGTCGGCAATGTATTATTTCCCTGATGAATAAATCCATTCCATTTGTACCTGAAAAGTCCCTTGTTTGGATAAAATCGTACATACGACCCGGGTTTCAGAATGTAAATACCGCCTTTAGTTGCTTGATTACGTACGAGAGAATCGTACCAGTCATGTAAAAAAATCCAGCAAAATTATCAAGTAGCATGGTAATTTTGCTGGATTCTTTTACATGAGTGGTACGGTTCTCTCGTACACAGTCAAGTGACTGGAGATGGGGTTTACGTGATGAAACCCGGGTCGTGAGTATGATTTTATCCAAATAAAGGAATTTTTCACGTACAACTGGAGTGGAATAATTCATCATGAAAACTTTTGCAAGAGCTATGGACGTCCCAAAAAGAGATTTGTTATTATTAAATAGCTTACTCACATTGACGCATAACTGTTGCTGTTAACGATGAAAAACAAACAAATTTTTCACATAGTTTCAGTTACAGTATACCCTGTCAATTATTTCTATGCAGTTTTAGTATCGTTTCGCAATAAATCTGACTCTTCATCTTACGTTTACTCCGTAGTTTCTCAGCCATACACACACACAAAACTGTGATCTACATCTATGCTTATACCCCGCTAGCTACCGTTCAATATATTGCGGAACACGATCTCATGCCCCTCTCCTCTTCCTCTTTTGGTCCTCTTGCCTTCTCATAATCCCAAATTTCTCCAGTTTCATCGATACGGCTACTACGCAAGATGTGTGCTGAAAAGAGACCTGTCTCTTGATTTTCTTTGTAATTTGGAAAGGAAGCCTTTGTTTGCTGCACAACCCATTTCTCGTAGCTACTCTGGTTAGGTGGGTGGGGAAGGAGGCACGCTCAACTGCAGGCCTTTAGAGATCGATACGTCTTCCGACGTCGGTTCGCCGTCGCGTGCGGCCATCCAGAGGAAACAATAGTCAGAGGGAGTACGACTTAGTTTGTTGCGCTTCCTTGATCGCATCTGCCTGAGAACGTGTTGTTCCTTATTTGAGTGGGATCGAGATTCATCTGACGCCGCCCCAACCGGAAGGAAAGCTGAGGTTGGTACGACACCCGAGTTGATGTCCATCGCTACTGCAACATCCCTTCTCGCTTTCTGACGGGTGTCAGAGGGCATCGTATACGCCTGAAGTGATCGCCTGCACGAAGCCAATCATCAAATAAAAAGGCATGTGCTTCGTCATTTCAGGTTTGATCTAAGGCCATGCATTTAAGACGTGGTAGGTCTCGAAGGTCTGCAATTTTTCTGCGATATGGCTGATAACATTTCCGTAAGGCTGAAAGGCGGATACGACCACGTCTTGCAGTACCTCAAAAGGAAGTTCGAAAACACGTAGGGTGCGACGGCCGAATCCTCCGTGAGCAACCGAAACAGCTTCGACGTGGCCATCAGGGTGTTTTAATTTCAGTCCCTGGATGAAACGTCGCACATCAGCGCATATTTCTTCGGTCCGCAGTTTGATGTACATAAATTGCTCGTGATGGAGAAGTGAATTCCTGCAACATTTTGAGGTGCTAGATGAGGTTCGTCACATATGAACTGTTACTCTTCGTGAGCTCGAAGTCGTGCATGTTCCGCTTGAAAGGTGATCTTTACAGTCGCACAGCATGTCAGTTCTTACAGAACAACAGCCCGCGGAACGCTGCCCGGAGCGCCTACCACGTCCCTTTCCCCCCCCCCCCCCCCCCTCCCCCCCTCATCACACCAACCTCCGGGCAGGCAACTGCTTTTAAAGATAATGGTGGCTTATTTTGCTGTAACTGCACCTCCACTTTTTCTATCAGTGCATGTAGAACCGGCTGTAGTATCTAGGAAGAGCATCACCAAAGCAAACACAACGATTGGATTTGAAGTAAAACGAAACCTCGAAAAAAGAAACATAGTTTGGTAATATAATAAAGCCACAGAGATTCGGCTACATTGCACCATACATTATCAGAGAAGCGAAAATGCGGCTCAAAATTGACAAATGGATTTCAGTGTAAGAATTTGAAGCACATTTGAGCTGCATGCATGAACTTCACGGGCATGTACGTAAATAATTACTGGCTGAAAATTGGACTGACACAGCCACGTTGATTAAATATCTAGGTGTGACGTTGCAGAGCGATCTGGAATGGAACGAGTACGTTAGGTTGGTGGTAGGTAAGACGAATGGTTGACTTGAATTTATTTGAAGAATTCGTGTATGAAAGAGACGGCGCCTAGACCACCAATGCGATCTGTTCTTTAGTACTAGTAGAGCGCTTTGCATCGTCACCAGATCAGGTAAAAGGAATGCATCGAAGCGATCCAGAAGCGTGCTGCTAGATTTGTTACCGGTACGCTCGATCGACAACCGGATATTACGTAAATGCTCAGTGAACTTAAATGGAAATCCCTGGCGGGAAGATGACGTTCTTTCGGAAACACTACTGAGAAATTCGTAAAGTAAGAATTCGCTGCAGTTATAATAAAAAAAAATTTTTGTTACATTCCACGACCGGTTTCGGAGCATTAGAGCTCCATGCCCAAGCGCCAACAGCCGTAAAGGCAAGGGGGAAAAGCTGGTTACAAACTCCATGCAAGGATTTATGAAATATGAGATAATCTGCAGAAATCTGTCATACTCAGTTAAAAATAATCACACATGCACGGCGATCGGGACAGTCAGTATGAAAAGTCAAGCTTACGCTCTCTCATGTGAAAGGGACTGAAAACCACAACACGTTCAATAGGGACAGGAAGGCAAAATGGGATATAGGGAGCAAATGTAGCCGCGCGGGATTAGCCGAGCGGTCTCAGACGCTGCAGTCATGAAATGTGCGGCTGGTCCCGGCGGAGGTTCAAGTTCTCCCTCGGGCATATGTGTGTGTGTGTGTGTGTGTGTGTGTGTATGTGTGTGTGTGTGTGTGTGTGTGTGTGTGTCTTTAGGATAGTTTAGGTTAAGTAGTGTGTAAGCTTAGGGACTGATGACCTTAGCAGTTAAGTCCCATAAGATTTCACACACATTTGAACATTTGAGCAAATGTAAACACCACTTACGCTCCGAGCAGCCAGCGGAGCACTTCATCTAGGCCAACAAGGAACTGTATAGTTCGACTTGCCGAGGGTTTAGGAGCACGTGGCGGCGCATACGCCGAGCGTACCAATAAGAATCGTGGACGGTATCAAGAAATGGCAGGACAAATTCTCATTTTTCGCAACTTCTTGTATGGACTTCATAACTTCCCTTTGCTCTTGTCCTTATCGTTGTTAGCACCTGAGGATGGAGCTCTAATGCTCTGAAACCGATTTAGCAGTGTAATAAATAAATTTTTATTACAACTACATCGGATTCTTACTTTACAAAAACGATACTCAATTGTGGATGCCCTCCACATCAAATCCTTTATAAATACTGAGAAAATTTAGGAAACAGCATTTTTCGCTGACTGCAAATCGATTTTACACCCACCAATATATATTTCGCATACAAGTGGAATAGGAAGGGAAATCATAACAGTGGTACTACGCACCCTCCGACACTGACCGTATGGTGGCTTGCGGAGTATGTACAACGGTTGGATAAAAGTATGGAAACATCGCCAGAAATATGTTCTTGACTGTAAGTACAGATGTTAGCCAAGCCTGCAGGTTGCGCTATTGTATGTGACCACGAGCGGGACCTGCGCAATGTCCTCAATACATTGCGTCAGTAGTTGTCAAAACACGGTTCTTTGTACTTGTAAGTGCATTACGTCGGAGCCAAGTGAGCTCGAAAATGGCAAACTGTTGGTGCTTGTATGGTGGGTGCTTACGTAACCAAGTTAGCCGAAGTGTTTGCTGTTTCAAGAGGCACCGCACTGCAGACTTACACCGCATGCAGGAGGTAAAAAATACATTATCACAAATCGGACGAACGCGTGTGTACAGTTGTCGCGTCAGACGGGCATCTAAGAGGACTGTAACGAAAAATAAGTGAACAATAACTGCAGAAGTTACTGCAAAATTCAATGTCGCTCTAGCGAACGCTCTGAACACCGAAACAACGGGAAGGGGGCTCCAGAGGCAGGGAATTGTAGGGCGAGCTGAAATTGGAAATTTGTGGTAAGGACTATGGGACCAAATGCTGAGGTCCTCGGTCCCTAGGCTTACATACTAATTAAACTAACTTACGCTAAGGACAACACACACACCCATGCCCAAGGGAGGACTCGAACCTCCGACGGAGGGAGCCGCGCGAATATTAACAAGACGCCTGAGACCGCACGGCTACCCCGCGCGGCTGGCGAGCTGGAATTCCCAAACCGCTCATCAGTGATGCAAATGCCCGCCCCTGGTAGCTGAGTGGTCAGCGCGACGGAATGTCGTGCCTAACGGCCCGGGTTCGATTCCCGGCTGTGTCGGAGATTTGCTCCGCTCAGGGACTGCGTGTTGTGTTGTCCTTTTAGTCATCATTTCATCCCCATCGACACGCAAGTCGCCGAAGTGGCGTCAAGTCGAAAGACTTGCACCAGGCGAACGGTTTATCCGACGGGAGGCCCTAGCCACACGGCATTTCATTTTTCCAGTGATGCAAATGCCCGTAACAGGGAACGTGGTGCCGAAGCCATAAAGTCTGGACACTGGAGCAATGGAAGAAAGTCATTTAGTCGAATATATTTTGTTTGGCGCTGTTTCCAACTTCTGAATAAGTTAGCTGCTTCAGACTGAAACATGGCGGGTGTTCGGTGGTGATTTGAGCAGCCATATCGCGATCTTCCGTGGCCCCCATAGTTACTGTGCAATGTCGTATTACTGCCAAGGATTACGTGACCATTTTGGTTCATCAGATCTTTCCCATGGTACAAAGTTTGGTTCCCAACGGTGTTGCTGTGTTCCAAGACGACTGGGCTCCTGTTCACATGACCCGCATCGTATAGAACTGTTTTTGTGAGCTTGAGGGTGAATTATCGCAGTCTCCCCTGGCCACTACATTCATCATATCTTAATATTACTGAGCCTTTGATGTGTACATTAGAGAGATGGGTCCGTGATCGCTATGCACCCCCATACGTGGACATTCCATTACTTAGCAAGAGCAGTGTTATAAGAGTCCGCTGAAAACCGTACAGGACCTGCATTTATCCATTCCGAAATGACTGGAAGATGTTTTGGGTGCCAAACGTTTGGCTCAAATGGCTCTGAGCACTATGGGACTTAACTTCTGAGACCATCAGTCCCCTAGAACTTAGAACTACTTAAACCTAACTAACCTAGGGACAGCACACACATCCATGCCCGAGGCAGGATTTGAACCTGCGACCGCAGCCGTCGCGCAGTTCCAGAGTGTAGCGCCTAGAACCGCTCGGCCTCTCCGGCCGGCCCCAATAGTTTTCCTACACCATATCAGGAATGGTAATGTGTCGTGTTTGTTGTGCCGGAGCCACGCTGCTGCTACGGTCGCAGGTTCGAATCCTGCCTTGGGCATGGATGTGTGTGACGTCCTTAGGTTAGTTAGGTTTAACTAGTTCTAAGTCCAGGGGACTGATGACCTCAGAAGTTAAGTCCCATAGTGCTCAGAGCCATTTGAACCAATAATGTTCAGGCTGTGCGCTGCAGGATTTGCGTTGTTAGTACTGTTAGTGTCATGACTTGGTGTTAGGCACCGGTGCTGTCCCATTTTTCTTCGAGGAACTTGCACCCCAATGTCCAAGAACATGCAGCATGGACGGCATTCGTTACTGTCATCTGTTTTGCCAACATGTGATTTCTGCTCTACGGGACGCAGCTGTTTTGATCGAAGATGGAGCTCCACCTCACATTGTTCTAGAGGTCACTCGGTTACTTATTAAATCATCTGGAGAAAACTGAATCACTGGTCGATCTTTCCCAGCAACATGACCACCAAAATCACCAGATTTAAACCCGTGTGATATCTGTCTGTGGAGCTACTTGGAGGACAGGATGTATCAACGGGACATAACACACGTTGGAGGTTGAGGATGAGCATAGCTAGAGAGGTGGCCAATATCTCACCTGAGTTGTTTCTGGCAATAATAGAGCAATCTCTAGTGCGGTTCCAGGATGTCGTGGATGCAGATGGTCATCATATTGAGCAACATTTGAAACCTGGAACGTAAACATGGCAAAATTAACAGATGTTACACTCTCCTGTGGAAATTAAATATATTTGTTTCAGTGGTTTATTAGTTATTTCTCTTCTGCATGCCCTCACACATGTTTCCACGAAGGTTCACTTGTTTTTCATGAGAGCCCTCTAAAGTAGCGACAGTTTAATTATAATCACACTGTAGATGTAGAATATGCTCAGAATTGACTTATATATACGAGGGCTATTCGGAAAGTAAGATCCGATGGATCGTGAAATGGAAACGACTATGAAAATCCTATGCAGCTTTGCACAGATGAGTTGGACAGTGTCTCTAGTATGCCTGTCGATAGAATCACGTCGCTCTTTTCAGTTCTGAGTGTCTACCGCCAAGTACGAGTGCCTGCTGCGAAGTTTCGCCTGATTTCATGCAACCCCACATATGTAACTGTCATACATTTCCTTCTTCATGATAATTCTCGGTCACACACTGTAGGGGCAATGACGACGTCCCTGAAAAGATTTCAGTGGGAATTGTTTGATCACCCACATACAGCCCTCCTTCTGATGTTCGTCTCTCCCCACATGAACCACTGGCTATGAAGACAACATTTTGGCAGAGACAACGAACTGCAGACCAGCGCAGAGAAGTGGTAGATAGCACAGGCGGCTGCCTTCTATGACGAGGATGTTGCAAAGTTGGCACAATGCTACGACAAATGTCTAAATTGGAGCGGCGGCTATGTAGAGAAGTAGCTGGAAGGTGTAGCAAACTGTTATAAATAAAACATTTCTGATTTTCACTAAGGTTTCGATTTCGCGACCGATCGGACCTTACTTTCCGAACAGCCCTCGTATACATGTGTGTGTGTGTGTGTGTGTGTGTGTGTGTGTGTGTGTGTGAGTGTGTGTGTATGTGTGTGTGTGTGTGTGTGTATGTGTGTGTGTGTGTGTGTGTGTGTGTGTTTTCTGTGTGTGTTGAGAGAGAGAGAGAGAGAGAGAGAGAGAGAGAGAGAGAGTTGCTGTCTGTTTCCTCATGAAACAAAATAACGTGGTTCAAGGTCTTTGAGTTCAATACCGATAAAGGCATGTTATTGTCAGGTATTTGACGAGACGTGACAAGTGTTTCTGTGAGTTTCACCTGCTCACACTGCACGGAACAGCTACCCTAATGAATTCCAGTTCGGTACTGATTTATTTTCCCGAGGAATAGTGATCAGGTGTCAAGCGGTAGAGAAAATTTGACATTTAAACCGAAATTCTGTCCTCTCTCCCTTTTTTGTCGACAGTTTACATCCTGCTGCCAATTTTGTTATAAGGACATTTAAACTTAGTGGTCTGGTATTGACAAACATTGTTAAACTGGCAGTTAACAGGTGCTAACAGCACAAAACGACATTTTGTGTTGCGGCCTCGCAGTTGCAGCTTTTATTCCTTTTAAACAGAAACTTCGAAAGGAAATATCACAATAGTCGATCCAGACTTGACGCTACATCCATTTTAGTTACTTACAAAACAATTTCTTTTCCAGTTTTATACGCGCAGTAGTTCACATTGGACTCAATTTATTCCAGAAAATTCCATCTTTAAGACTCGCAGTGAAGTCCATTAGTAGCTAAAGGATCATAACATGTATGCCTAGTGCAACTGATTGTGTGTATTTTGCTGTGGAGCGTTCCTGATTAAGTGTTCCACATAGCATTGTCGTTTGCTTTTCTTCACTCACGATGTCGTCTTTCTTTGCAGTTTTGTTATTTTCGATTTGCTTACTTTTCGCCTAGATCATGTGACGCTGTGAAAAATATTATTCTGACACTCAACATTTTCAAATGCCTATTATTTATTCAGTTTACCGTCACAGTTGCATATAATCTTTAATGGTGATTGGTTTCGAACGTTTGGATTCATTTTCAAACGCTCGCCTGTATCTCTAATGTATAACTGTAAAATAATTCTAACGGAACATGAGAAAGACTAGTTCATACACCAGGTCAATATAAATGTAATGTAATGACTGTAAATAATCTAAAAGGTGGCATATTACTGATTACATCATCACCGTACACTCATAGGAATCATACGCACTAGCTCTGCGACAAGAAGACAGGAAATGCTTTAATGCATTGCAATGAGTGGTAGTTGGCAAGTTGAGTCAAAAAACATATTCTTTTACTTATTGTAGAAGTATGGACGGCTTTGTGGTCAGTATTCACGTGGAAGCTTCCATTTTAGTTACCTATTGGCCGGAGGCTAATCACTTTTGACGATAACTATAAATACCGACTGCCACCATAAAGCTGCCAGCGTACAGTATGAGCTGTTAAACTGACGTACATTCAACGGTCTTACCCTCAAGCTTGTAAGTTGTTTCGCTTGGAAACAGTGCTTTGGAATTTGTGCACGTAATATAGCTAACGTTTGCGCAAATACATTGACCTAAACTGATGTTGGAAAGCTGTGTTTCTACAGTATTTACAGATTCAATAAATCTATTACATATACAGTAAATTAACTGGACAAGACTTCAGATTGAATTACTGCTTATGTCTATTCCTGTATTAACATGACTTGAACTAATGAATTATAGAAAACAATATCACGTTCATTGCAATTGTTATGATTCTATACCCTCAAGAATTTGTACATGAGTAGAAGGTGTAGGGGACAGCAATCATGTTATGAACTACTCTACCACTGACATTTTCTTCATTATGGGCACATCTGTTCATTATGTGATTGGCTTTAAAAAGGCATTCTAACTATTACAGACTTAGTTATTTAACTACATAGCACAACTATTCATTGATAGGTTACAGATTGTTAATATAGATATAAGTGCAGTTAAGGAGCCAGTGGTGGCTGACTTCGAATTTTTTTCCATCACGCACTAATATCGCCACTCCGGTGTCTGCAGGGCCACCGGGCGTCACATATGTTGCGTAACCATAAAAGTTCGGGAGTGCGGTCGTTTTCACTTCTTGCAGGAAATCAAAATCAACTCCAGTGGCTCTATTGTTTCTTTCAAAAGTTGGATCTTGACAAGAGAACTTATCATGTTGATATTCATTGGTTGGACGAGGTTTCCATGTCGATATGGAGAGAAGCGAACGTCGGAAGCGAAGTCAACCCCCGCCGAACTCGGTCCTCTTTGTGCTCCTTATGTTGCATGATCCGGCGGCGCCTCAGCTGGCCCCGGATCGGGATCTTGTGTCTCGACGTCCTCGGCCCACGAAGCGGGCGCGGATGTCAGTTCATGTTCCATAGCATCGGAATGTTTGATAGGAAGGGACCGAGCGACTTCTCTCTCTGCACTGGTACCTTCCTGCTGCTCACTGTTTATTTCAAGGGGCTGGTATTCGAACGCTGCATGTTTACTCGTCTGTTCTGCAAGATTGGAGTTAGTGGAAACGGTCTCAGCCTCGCGGTTGGCTTATTGAGTGGTCAGTTGTTCCTACCCGGCCGGATGGGAACCGCCGTGTTCCGACACGGTCCTACGACGGCGCTTTAGGCATTTCGGTGATCACTATTTCCATACGTGGCCTTCGTTGTCAGAAGACGGCACTGACTCACGCCTCGCCGGGACAAATGCTTCCATGGGTACAATAAGTGAATCAATTGTCATCTTGCTGCCGTCAATATCTGTCGTGTTCGGTAGATCCAGCGTCATCGTACTATTTTCCACCACTGGCGAGGCCGGTTGATCATCCAGGTTTCTGTCCGTGAAAGGTGATTCCTGTAACGCTAAATCGGTCGGCTGTGTCTGTTCTGTTGAGAACGTCGTGAGCGCCGCCGCGTAAGTCTCGGGGAGAATAGTCTTCGTCGGTGGAGGTGCAACGTCCGTCGGTGGCAGTTGTGTGATCCGACGCTGGAGGCACTCGGAACGACCTTTCGTGCCTCATCCGGAACGGGTTTTCGGCTGGTCGTCATAATAACTATGGCCCGGCACCTTCCTATCTGTAGGTAGGACGGTACATGTCGTTGGAGGTCAATGCGCACTTGGCGTACTCCATTGAGCGCTGGATACATCTTAAACTGGGTCCATTTTTCAGCCACGTGTTCGTGTACCGTGCCGTTGGGGCGGAGCGCCGCCACAACGTCTGCCGCAGGGAGTTCAAATGAAAGTTCGAATATGCGCATAGTCCGCAGTCCCAGTGCGACATGGCCGACCTCGACGTGTGCGTGGCAGAAGCGGTGTTCTTGTTTCATCTCATGAAGCACCTTGGTGCATGTAGCTTCGTTTATGAGTTTTACATAAACTGTGTCACTGACGATCGAAAATTGGATGCCGACAATGTCGGCAGCCAGGATCTTGGCTTCCTCTTTTAAAAAGCGTTAGACTTCGAGTGTTTTTGGTCTGGTAAAGTCGTTCCGAAAAGTAAATTTCAACGTTGATCTTCTGTAATGGTTTGCCATGATCTTGTAGCGCTGTGGCGTCGCGTTGTGTCGTCCGAAGCAAGTAAATAAGGCGCGCGGGACGCGCTGCTGGCGGAATGCTGCTTCGCCCGGCTGCGAGAGCCGAAAAGCCAACTAGGCGACCCAAGCACGACGCAGAACCCGTCCTCACAGCTTCAATTCTGCCAGTACCTCTGAGGCGTAGCACCGTATACTGATCCTGCCTTGGAGGCGGTTAAGTGGGAGATGTGTCTCAGAGCTGGATAGTGACAGATGGTGACGCGAGACTGGCGCGCACGTAGTTTATGTATCAGCCAATAGAGGACAATATTGGATAGGGGGACTGTGATTTTAGTTTCGATTGCGCCCACTAGAGTACACTAAAGTAATATAATGTTTTTCATAAACTATTGTAGTATTTTCATAAAGTATTATTATGTCTTTTTGTGTAGGTAAAATGTTATAAATGTGTTTTAGCAGTATGAATGATGCGTGAGTGTGGTTTAAGGTTTATTATGAAGATAACTGTTTAACGAGTCATGTAGTGGGATTTAGTGTGGGAACATTTCGAAGAAGTATGGCTGTGGACAAATTGGATTTTTGTAGAATAAATGGATCAAATGGCTCTGAGCACTATGGGACTCAACTGCTGAGGTCATTAGTCCCCAAGAACTTAGAACTAGTTAAACCTAACTAACCTAAGGACATCACAAACATCCATGCCCGAGGCAGGATTCGAACCTGCGACCGTAGCGGTCTTGCGGTTCCAGACTGCAGCGCCTTTAACCGCATGGCCACTTCGGCCGACTTTGTAGAATAGATTTGTAAAGTAAGTTTATGGTAAAGGGCAAGTTAATTCAGGTACAAATAACAATAGTAAATAACCTCATGCATGAACAAAACTTCAGCATATTAGATAATTACGTCTGTAAAAAGTGCAGTCGTTAGGTTTACTATTTTGCGATTGGTTATTGATGAAAAGCGCGGACTGACGCGGGAGAGCGTTGTTTTGCTATTGGCTGTTGAGTAAACTGACCAATGGTAAAGCAATATTCTTCGCGCGCCTTTCTCTGCTGGTAGAGAAGACTTAGAGTATTCTAGAGAGAGTGAGAACCTAGTAATCAAACAGTTCGGACTTGTGTACTAGTAGTTCCGATGGAAATGATAAGTTGCCGGATCTAGCAGTGTTTCATACATCAAAGGTGTGGTAAAGTGACGGCAAAATTATTCCGATGGGCGTGTAGAAATTTCGGAATTTTTAAGTGAATTTTGTGACGAGAAAAGACATATATTCCGCTTGGCGTATTGAGCAGGTCGGTGGCTAAAAAATGTAACTGCATTAGGTACCGACAGACTTAATATTTGGCGAGCATTCTCAGTCAAAAACAATCAGTATTTTTGTAGCTATTACGTTTTCGGGAAATGCAACACCATAAACTTGCTAACGTGAGTGAAAGGGATTGTGAGTGACTGTGTTTAGACTAGCACGGGCTTGGCAGTGATACTTGTTTACCTAAGTTTCAGAATATATTAATTGAGGACAAACTTTCCAAACTTTCATTTGTGTGAAAACTTTCTCCCGAAACGTAGATTAGTGACTTAAATTGCAGCCTGGTTCACGTCGAAGTACAGTAGGTTTCACTCGGCTTTCCTACTGATGATCTGCAGAGACAATGTTCACAGGTAGGTGCAGGTCCGTCGTAAAGGGATGGAAAGAACCGCACCGCCGCACCTCGGCCTCTACCTTCCAGGCTTCACAGAAGCTCTTCTGCGATCCTTGCAGAACTAGCACCCCTGGAAAAAAGGATATTGCGGAGACATGGATTAGCCACAGCCTGGGAAATGTTTCCAGAATGAGATTTTCACCTTGCAGCGGAGTGAGCGCTGATATGAAACTTTCTTGCAGATCAACTCTGTGTGCCGGACCGATACTCGAACTCGGGATCTTTGCCTTTCGCGTGCAAGTGCTCTAACAACTAGGCTACCCAAGCACGACTCACGACCCGTCCTCACTGCTTCAATTCTGCCAGTTCCCCGTCTCCTACCTGAAGCTGTGAGGACGCCTCGTGAGTCGTGCGTGGGTAGCTCAGCTGGTAGAGCGCTTGCCCGCGATAGGCAAAGGTGCCGAGTTCGAGTCTCGGTCCGACACAGTTTTAATCTGCCAGGAAGTTTCATATCAGCGCATATTCCGCTGCAGAGTGAAAATATCATTCTGGAACCTTCTTTTTACCAGTGATCTGCGATAATGCTGGTTTCGCTCAGTTTCTAGGGAGTCGATAAAACAAACAAATAGCTTTCTCTGTGCGTGGTGTCACTGAAAGTAAAACTGGTACAAACTGTTTCCAGTATCTAAAGTACCATGGAAAAATAAATTGCCTGAAGATATGAGAACATGCAAAGAATCCTGGTCAACACGCCAAAAAATGTTCCAACGAACGAGACAATGGACTCGAATTCGAGAGGAAAGCGGTTCATACCACAGAAACAGGTTTTTCCTTTAAACCAAATTCCGGGAAGGATCCTTTGAAATGGACACATCCAATTTCCTTTCCCCTACTTCCTCAGTTTAGTTTCTAATGAACTCCTCATCGATAAGATACGAAACCCAAATCTGCTGTCGATAATTCAGATAAAATTCCACTAGGCGTCTGCAAGCGTTATATTGAATAGATAAAGGATATGCTGTAATAACTATGTGATTTTTCGGCGAAAACTACTATGAAGCATTTATCAATAGAAATAAATATATCAGGGAAACTGCGAACGCTTAAGTGGCAGCGTCTCAGTTGGATATTCGTAACGCTACACTCCTTAAGCGGCAACGTCTCATTTGGATATTCGTAACGCTACATTCCTGACCATAAGGCGCTTGGAATAGTCACATCTTCACTGCTGGACCCTATGTAGCAGACCAAACAGCCGCTGGCCAATTCCTCAAATTATTCCCTCTGTGGAAGTCTTATCGCCAGAAACGAATTGGAAGAGTGTTTGGTCTAACATCAGCCTCCAGATTTTCCCGATGGAAGTGGCGTCCTCATGGTACCAAGTTGTTCATGATATTATTGTACCTACCAATGTGCGACTTATTCGTATTGGCCTCAGTGTAACGAATCGTTGCCATAAAACTGATACATTATCTCCTCGGTTGATCTCCTGCGGTCGTGACCTTTGGAGATGGCTTCCCCGACAACTGGCTTTTCTCCTCAGGACGTCGGAGGCGGCTATCTCTGGGGAGAGTCTCGTGCGTCTCGATTCAACCTTCTTTCCCCGATCGAAGAACAATACCATCATGTGGCTTGTTAGACATTATGTCCACTACGTGATGATGAGTGGATATGACGCAGACCCGTGTGCCTTTTCCCAATATATGGCCACCGTCCATTAGACGTGGTTCAGGATGCCCCGCTATCGTGAATTTTTTTCTAATATGTTGTAGCTTGCTTTTTATCGACAAGGCGTAGGATGAGTTGCACTCCCCCTCCCCTTTTTGTGTGGACATTCTTCTATGGATTTAGATATTCCATGATGCAGAAGTGACGGAGGAAAGAATGTGTGGGCACGTTAAAATTAACGCCCCATTCCTTCATATACGTTTTTCTGATTTCACCCTTTTGTTTTTGTCGAAATGACTTCGTTTGTTTTATTTTAATTGATTGCCTTCAATAAGTGCTCTGGAAAAAAGAGTGAATATTTTCGTTTTTTGAAGGAATACACTGCCATTTGAGTGTATATTTCGGTGTGTTTCCTGTGTGCAAAAAAAAAAAAAGGCTCAGTCAGATAGAGCGTCTGCTATGTAATAAAAAACAAAGTGCAGTGTATAAAATTTTGGGAAAAAAAAGATGGGTCGAGCGTCTGCCATGTAGGCAGGAGATCCCAGTTTCGAGTCCCGGTCGGGGCACACATTTTCAGCTGTCATCAAGTAAAAAAAAAAAAAAAAAAGTAATCGTCGTGAATTCTAGACTTGCAATCGCGTGTTCGCGTCCAACTGTATTAGGAAAAAAAAAGCAAAAAAAAGCGAGGTGGGGCAGTTGTTAGCACACTCGACTCGGATTCGGGAGGGCGAATGTTCAAATCCCTATCCGGCTATCTAGATTTATGTTTTTCGTGATTTCCGTAAATCGCTTAAGGCAAAGGTCAGATTGGTTGCTCTGAAAGTGCACGGCCGATTTCCTTCCCTCTTCCGCTTGTGCTGCGTCGCTACTGACCTCGTTTCTGATGGAATATTAAACTCTATTCTTCCTTCCTGTGTGGCAGCGGTTGCGTTCGTCTCCACTGACTGCTACTACCTACAAACAATGCAGCTATCACCACCATCGTAATGGTTCAGTTATTTCATTCGTGACGGATAAAAGTTCTTATTCACCTCGTGACAACTACATAAGATGCTATTAATATCGAAATAATTTCGTCGTATTTCTGTGAGAACTTATTCTTTTAAAAATTTAAAATTTTTAGTATCAATTTGGTTCTCTGTCTTGAGTCCTTCATAGTGTTCAAATTTCTTTCACCTACCAGCGAAAATTTGAAATTTCTTTTATATGTGAAGGCATGTCACGTACGATCACTATGGTGATACATACATACTTGTTCCATAGATCATGAATATGACGTTACATAATGATGTGGGACGTCTCACTTTAACGTAAGTTTCCTTTACACAAAATAATTAATTAATAATTTTAAAAAAGTTACAATAGACTATACCGCCACGCAAGTAAGCAAGCTGAACAACTCTCCGCCTTGTTTTTTAAACTCAAAACTAAGTGTCATGGACTACCATTGTAGCAGACAATCTTAAAATAATAACGAAGTAACAACCAACTGCTAATAATCACAGCCAGAAACGAAATTATCCCTTATTACAGTGAACGAAAAATCTTTGTTTACAGTAACTTAAACGTAAAAGCTGGCATCTCAAAAAGATGCGTTACATTGACTTGGATAAGGTACGATCTGTAAAATTCAGTTTAGTACCTGACGTCGTGTGTACTCCCTCTTCAATACAAAAGAAGTATCCAGACTAAATTGAAAATAAATAAATAAATAAAAAATTAATACAAAATACTAGTTTTAGAAGCATTATAATTTCATTTAAATCCTAATGCTCATGTTGGTAACGTTTACTCGAATTTGAAACAAATGAAAAAGCCTTAAACTAGAAGCTTCAAACTTGAGTTCAGGGATGAGGTGCATTGCGACCTAAGCCAGTCGATCAGTCTAGGAAGTTTTTGTTTTTCACGCCATATTGAAATTAGTAAATGGGACACTACATCGAGGGTACAGCGAAAACGATTTCTTCTAAATCAGTCATTTGCTGATTATGTTGATTCAAAGTTTACAGAACAACTGCCGACGTGCATCTGGATAACATAGGTTAATTCTCACTTGTGCTTCAGGTTCACTAGATTTAGCGTTATGATTTGAAAATAGTAACTTACCTATTCTCAAACTGTTTCAAGCAACTGCTTGCGACCCTATCTGTAATCCACATTTCGTAATATGAATGTCTACCTCATTTGAGAATTTCGCAGAAAACTGCAAAATTTGACAAACAGTTGCTGATGTGAATTAGTGTTGTTCGAATTGTGGAAAGCCTAGGTTATCCGCCACTGAGGCCAGATCACTAACAGCTAACGTCCATAAACAGTAACTGCTTAAATTACGAAATATTAGAGTTGTTTTGATTCTATGTATGCATAATGTTCAAATGTGTCTGAAATCTTATGGGACTTAACTGCTAAGGTCATCAGTCCCTAAGCTTACACACCACTTCACCTAAATTATCCTAAGGACAAACACACACACCCATGCCCGAGGGAGGACTCGAACCTCCGCCGGGACCAGCCGCACAGTCCATGACTGCACTATGTATGCAGCTTTATACCAAGCACACGACAGACATGATATCGAAACCAAATTATGAATATGCAGCAATTACATTCTTTATAAATTCAAACACAATCTCTCTCGCTCTCGAAATTGCTACACAATGACTGCAACAGGAGCCTAATAGCACAGAGCGGCACCGCAGGGACCCTTAAATAACATCGCTCATACTCTCTAGGTATTCCCTCTCTTTCCACGATAGCACAGGGTGCCAACTGTACACATATACATCTAGATGGCCACCCCACTATTTACACTCCTGTGCTTGGCAAATGGTTCATACAGCTACTTTCAGAATATGTCTCGACCGTTCCGTTCTCCAATAGCAGATGAGAGAAATGAACACCTAAGCCTTTCCGTTCAAGTTCTAATTTCTCTTGTTTTAATACGTTGAACATTTGTCGCTATACAGACGGGAATCGACAAACGATTTTCGATTTCGGTGGAGAGAGCTCTGGAAGTTTTTGAAAAGATCTCGCCACAAAAAAATGTCTCTGAGCACTATGCGACTTAACTTCTGAGGTCATCAGTCGCCTAGAACTTAGAACTAATTAAACCTAACTAGCCTAAGGACATCACACACATCCATGCCCGAGGCAGGATTCGAACCTGCGACCGTAGCGGTCGCTCGGCTCCAGACTGTAGCGCCTAGAACTGCACGTCCACTCCGGCCGGCCCACCGACTATGTTCGACGTCAATGTGCAATAAATACTCACAGGCGGCAGGTGGCAGCATTAGCTGTGGAGGGTTTATAAAGCTTGTCGGGGGAACGCGGGAATATTGGAGTAGTCGTAATGCGGAAACGGAGCAGTTTATCTGACGTCCAAAAGGGCATCATCAATGGCTTTCGAGCCGAGAATGGAACAATCTCCGAAACCGCTACGTTTGTACATTGTTAGTGTGCCGCCGTGGTTAAAGTATTCTGTGCATGGCAAACCGCCGGTATCCAAAAATGGCGCTGAGGTAACTGTGGTGCAACACTGGCTATAGACGGCAGCGGTGAATGATGGCTGCGGAAACGTGTATGGGCGAATAGACGTGTAACTGCTGAGCAACTGACCGCCCATATGAACCAATGGGACGGGCCGCTGTGGCCGAGCGGTTCTAGGCGCTTCAGTCCGGAACCGCGCTGTTGCTACGGTCGAATCCTGCCTTGGGTATGGATGTGTGTGACGTCCTTACGTTAGTTAGGTTTAAGTAGTTCTAAGTCTAGGGGGCTAATGACCTCAGATCTACATCTACATGGATACTCTACAAATCACATTTAAGCGCCTGGCAGAGAGTTCATCGAAATACCTTCACAATTCTCTATTATTCTAATCTCGTATAGCGCGCGGAAAGAATGAACACCTATATCTTTTCGTACGAGCTCTGATTTCCCTTATTTTATTGTGGTGATCGTTCCTCCCTTTGTAGGTCGGTATCAACAAAATATTTTCGCATTCGGAGGAGAAAGTTGGAGATTGAAATTTAGCGAGAAGATTCCGTCGCAACGAAAAACGCCTTTCTTTTAATGATTTCCAGCCCAAATCCTGTATCATTTCTGTGACACGGTCTCCCATATTTCACGATAATACAAAACGTGCTGCCTTTCTTTGAATTTTTTCGATGTACTCCGTCAGTCCTATCTCGTAAGGATCGCACACCGTGCAGCAGTATGTTAAGTCCCATAGTGCTTAGAGCCACTAAGTGCATTTGAACCACAGGGCTACCAACAGTGTCTCCTCGACGACCGTTCAGCGAACGTTGCTGCGTATGGGCCCCTACAGAAGGCGCCTGGTTCAAGCACCCATGCTGACTGCTGTTAATCGGCGACGAAGACTGGAATTTGCAGACCATTATCGCAGCTGGACGCCCACAGGGTGGCGACAGGTGCCTCTCCAGATAGAACGTAGGAAAGGAAACACGTAGCAACAATTCGACGGAAGCGTCCAGGCCGGAGGGCGTTGCCTGGGTGATCTCGTTATTCTCGAAGGCACACTGGATCAATACAAATATGTGTCTAGCCTCAGGGGCTACCCAATCCTCGGCACGATGGCATCTACCAACAGAACAATACAACGTGTCGCACAGCTCGCAATGTACGTGCGTGGTTCGAAGAGAACCAGGATGAGTTTACCATACTCGCCTAGCTACCAGACTCCCCGAATTTATACCCAATCCAGGATCTGTGAGGCCATCTCCATCGGGCTGTTTGCGCCGTGGATCCTCAACCGAGAAGCCTAGCGCTGCTGGCCACGTGACTGGAGCGGCATGGCTCCACATCCTTGTCGGTTCTTTCTAGAACCTCGCTGACTCACTTCCCGAACAGCTTGCATCGATCCTCTGCAAAAGTTTATTATTGAGGCGTTTGACATGTGGTAACAGTAGTGTGACTGGACGCTGTATAAAGTTTTTAAATAATTGTAACATCGTCGTGTAACGTTTTAATATCCAAAACACAGAGACATAGCTGCATATGCAAACACGCCAAAATAAAGGAAGCGAAGAAAGAGCTTAAAGTACTGCAGGGCAAGCAGAAGCTGTGTTGTTTTGTGAGAACTACCAGGCGGCAGTAGCCAGAGTTCTCATTGCGCGTCAGTTTTACCGGCTCGCGCTAATTAGACAGCTAAGAAAACAGCAGTTTCCTCACAGAAGTCCTCCTGCAACTCAGTATGTTTTCTCATGTCGAAAGAGGACACGCTAACTTTAATTATACTCACTGTGGTTTTAGTACTTAATTAAAACTGCTTACGTATTAAAAGTGAACAAGTCCTTTTGATTCATTTTCTTGTCAGAATTATCTCCTTAGAATGTGAACACTTAACAAAAGTAACAGCAGCAGATTGCAATTTTAGCATGTAGGACCTTTATTACGATGAGGCCTAACTTATGAATACTGTTAGAATTAATATTATCTCATGGACTGTGTGGCTGGTCCCGGCGGAAGTTCGAGTCCTCCATCGGGCATGGCTGTATGTGTTTGTCCGTAGGATAATTTAGATTAACTAGTGTGTAAGCTTAGGGACTGATGACCTTAGCAGTTAAGTCCCATAAGATTTCACACACATTTGAACATTTTTTGAACTTAATATTATCCATGATTTTCCTGATACATACGCTTCAAGAAATCAGATTTCTCTCTCAATCAAAACATGGTTTATGATTTTTACTTTCTTTTTGTTTCAGTCTTGTGCGGGACGATTTCTGAGCGCATCTTCCGAGAGGCAGTCTTATAAATAAGGTAAACCCCAGTTAAATTAGCAACACAGATACATAATGTGTATTTATGGTTGCATAGGAGACAGCCCGCCTATGTGCCACCGTTGCTCACCTGCTAAACACGTGTTCAAAATCTTAGTGCCAGTGAAAAACTGCTATAAATGCAAAACGTTATGTTTAATTGGTATAAGAACCAGATAAGCTGTTTTAGTGGTGGAAAAGTCGTTTGAGGAGCAGATTGGGTGGGATAAAATGATAACGTCCGTGATATTTTCAAAAGAACCGCCCTGATATTTGTTTTAAACAATTTAGACAACCACGTAAATCTTAAACGATAAGGGCCAGAAGGGAATTCGAATCCATGTCAACCAAACCGCGAGTCCAAAATCTTAACCATTGCTTCACATCACCCGATTCAGTAGATGATGTCCGTCTATAACGAAAATTCCTTCACAGGTCTTATTCACGGACTAGATGTGCGCTGACTGGCGCAACTAGCATCCAATTAAAATCTTCTGGTAGGAGCAACCAGAAAAAAAAGACAGTAGGCCCAGAAGAAGGCAGGTGCAGCTGTGGCCGAAACGTTGGTTTTCTCCAGCAGTAGTTTTATACAATATGACGCGATACCATACCCAGAAAACTTTTATGTTGACTGAGTCTGGCCGCGCAAGCCTAAGCAATTATAAAAACAAAATTATTCAGACGTATTTCCTGTTGGGTATTGTCTCGGGTTCTTCAGCCAACGTTTGTTTAACTTTTTTTTTACGTTTCATCAGCGGGAGTGGCAACTTCAGAAAAATCGTTTAACAAATCGTTTAACTTGTCAGAGAAGCTGAAAGGTAGTACGTCACCAAATGGCCACGAAAGCTTCAACGATTTTGTGAAAGCTAGTATGTGACGGGAAATACGTTCAGTTGAAGGATGAGGGTAAAACCTAATGGAGGAAAGAGGGGAGTGAGATATGCATAGTGGTTTTGTTGGTGAAACCATTCGGGCATTTACCTTAATTTATATGGGCAACGATGGGAAACTTAACTATGCCCGTCCGTATGGTGTTATGAGTCCTGCTTCCCCAGTGCTTACCCACAGAATCAGTTTACTGAGTAACAAAACAAGGAACCAGACTGTTGTTCCATTAACTGTATTAGGATTCAAGAAACCATTCGAGGGCAAAAACAATATATTTCGCAGTGAAAGACTTTTTGATGCAAATATATTTATCTTGTGACGTAATCCCCTTTTAGGTCAGTGTCCAATGTTCCAATGTTCTTCCAGTAATCAGATTCCTTGTTGCAGTTATGGAAGATATGTAAAGTGATCAACTCTGGCAGTCTTAGCCGCTTTATTGAACTCAAAATTTCCAGCTACAAATGTCTTTAAAACCGGGAATAGTTGGTAACCAGCAAGGGTCAAATTTGGTGAAAGCGTGGCTGTTTCAACAATTCTTACTTCATATCTGTCCTGTTAATCCGTCGCCAAGGCACTTCTGTATGCAGGTCCATTGGCCTGAGAGAAATTAATTTTTTTTTAATCTTTTGCGCATCAAACTTCCTATCATGTGTTTCCTATTCAGTTCATCCGGAAGATTTTCCGATGACTGCTTTTCCCGGTGAAAAATAATCAGTGTGCACTCTAGAAATCGCTGGCCTCGATTTCCCGGTGAACTGCGTCGACTGCGCTTTTTGTGTAGCAGGACCACCTTTTTCAACCGACTGCTTTACCTGCTGTTTCGTTTGCGGCGTAAAGTAGTGGCTCCACGACATCAGTTACAAAATTGAGCTCGACATCAGCTGGATTTTTTAAGACAATGTACTCTGGACTCGGATTTGGGAGGGACGGGGTTCAAATTCCGTTCTTACGATTCATATTTAGGTTTTCCGTAGATTTACTAAAAAAATCGTGCTGCAAATACCGGGATAGCTGTTCGCTGTATGCGATATTATGCCTCGCCTCTAATGACGTCGTCAACGCGAGACGCAAGCACTACTCGTCCTTATTCTTCTGTGAGCTTGATTATGTCAACATCTGACCAATTCTTAGTAAGATATTCGCTTTTTCATTTGCTTTTGGTCAGCATTCAAAAAATACGGCACACATTCGTAGGAACTGTAGTTAATTCTTCACGTAAAAAGTACCATACTTTTTAGTTTAATATACCTTTAGTCCCCCCCATGAACCATGGACCTTGCCGTTGGTGGGGAGGCTTGCGTGCCTCAGCGATACAGATAGCCGTACCGTAGGTGCAACCACAACGGAGGGGTATCTGTTGAGAGGCCAGACAAACGTGTGGTTCCTGAAGAGGGGCAGCAGCCTTTTCAGTAGTTGCAAGGGCAACAGTCTGGATGATTGACTGATCTGACCTTGTAACAATAACCAAAACGGCCTTGCTGTGCTGGTACTGCGAACGGCTGAAAGCAAGGGGAAACTACAGCCGTAATTTTTCCCGAGGGCATGCAGCTTTACTGTATGATTACATGATGATGGCGTCCTCTTGGGTAAAATATTCCGGAGGTAAAATAGTCCCCCATTCGGATCTCCGGGCGGGGACTACTCAAGAGGATGTCGTTATCAGGGGAAAGAAAACTGGCGTTCTACGGATCGGAGCGTGGAATGTCAGATCCCTTAATCGGGCAGGTAGGTTAGAAAATTTAAAAAGGGAAATGGATAGGTTGAAGTTAGATATAGTGGGAATTAGTGAAGTTCGGTGGCAGGAGGAACAAGACTTCTGGTCAGGTGACTACAGGGTTATAAACACAAAATCAAATAGGGGTAATGCAGGAGTAGGTTTAATAATGAATAGGAAAATAGGAATGCGGGTAAGCTACTACAAACAGCATAGTGAACGCATTATTGTGGCCAAGATAGATACGAAGCCCACGCCTACTACAGTAGTACAAGTTTATATGCCAACTAGCTCTGCAGATGACGAAGAAATTGAAGAAATGTATGATGAAATAAAAGAAATTATTCAGATTGTGAAGGGAGACGAAAATTTAATAGTCATGGGTGACTGGAATTCGAGTGTAGGAAAAGGGAGAGAAGGAAACATAGTAGGTGAATATGGATTGGGGGACAGAAATGAAAGAGGAAGCCGCCTGGTCGAATTTTGCACAGAGCACAACATAATCATAACTAACACTTGGTTTAAGAATCATGAAAGAAGGTTGTATACATGGAAGAACCCTGGAGATACTAAAAGGTATCAGATAGATTATATAATGGTAAGACAGAGATTTAGGAACCAGGTTTTAAATTGTAAGACATTTCCAGGGGCAGATGTGGACTCTGACCACAATCTATTGGTTATGACCTGTAGATTAAAACTGAAGAAACTGCAAAAAGGTGGGAATTTAAGGAGATGGGACCTGGATAAACTAAAAGAACCAGAGGTTGTACAGAGATTCAGGGAGAGCATAAGGGAGCAATTGACAGGAATGGGGGAAATAAATACAGTAGAAGAAGAATGGGTAGCTTTGAGGGATGAAGTAGTGAAGGCAGCAGACGATCAAGTAGGTAAAAAGACGAGGGCTAGTAGAAATCCTTGGGTAACAGAAGAAATATTGAATTTAATTGATGAAAGGAGAAAATATAAAAATGCAGTAAGTGAAACAGGCAAAAAGGAATACAAACGTCTCAAAAATGAGATCGTCAGGAAGTGCAAAATGGCTAAGCAGGGATGGCTAGAGGACAAATGTAAGGATGTAGAGGCCTATCTCACTAGGGGTAAGATAGATACCGCCTACAGGAAAATTAAAGAGACCTTTGGAGATAAGAGAACGACTTGTATGAATATCAAGAGCTCAGATGGAAACCCAGTTCTAAGCAAAGAAGGGAAAGCAGAAAGGTGGAAGGAGTATATAGAGGGTCTATACAAGGGCGATGTACTTGAGGACAATATTATGGAAATGGAAGAGGATGTAGATGAAGATGAAATGGGAGATATGATACTGCGTGAAGAGTTTGACAGAGCACTGAAAGACCTGAGTCGAAACAAGGCCCCCGGAGTAGACAATATTCCATTGGAACTACTGACGGCCGTGGGAGAGCCAGTCCTGACAAAACTCTACCATCTGGTGAGCAAGATGTATGAAACAGGCGAAATACCCTCAGACTTCAAGAAGAATATAATAATTCCAATCCCAAAGAAAGCAGGTGTTGACAGATGTGAAAATTACCGAACTATCAGCTTAATAAGTCACAGCTGCAAAATACTAACACGAATTCTTTACAGACGAATGGAAAAACTAGTAGAAGCCAACCTCGGGGAAGATCAGTTTGGATTCCGTAGAAACACTGGAACACGTGAGGCAATACTGACCTTACGACTTATCTTAGAAGAAAGATTAAGGAAAGGCAAACCTACGTTTCTAGCATTTGTAGACTTAGAGAAAGCTTTTGACAATGTTGACTGGGATACTCTCTTTCATATTCTAAAGGTGGCAGGGGTAAAATACAGGGAGCGAAAAGCTATTTACAATTTGTACAGAAACCAGATGGCAGTTATAAGAGTCGAGGGACATGAAAGGGAAGCAGTGGTTGGGAAGGGAGTAAGACAGGGTTGTAGCCTCTCCCCGATGTTGTTCAATCTGTATATTGAGCAAGCAGTAAAGGAAACAAAAGAAATATTCGGAGTAGGTATTAAAATTCATGGAGAAGAAATAAAAACTTTGAGGTTCGCCGATGACATTGTAATTCTGTCAGAGACAGCAAAGGACTTGGAAGAGCAGTTGAATGGAATGGACAGTGTCTTGAAAGGAGGATATAAGATGAACATCAACAAAAGCAAAACAAGGATAATGGAATGTAGTCTAATTAAGTCGGGTGATGCTGAGGGAATTAGATTAGGAAATGAGGCACTTAAAGTAGTAAAGGAGTTTTGCTATTTGGGGAGCAAAATAACTGATGATGGTCGAAGTAGAGAGGATATAAAATGTAGGCTGGCAAGGGCAAGGAAAGCGTTTCTGAAGAAGAGAAATTTGTTAACATCCAGTATTGATTTAAGTGTCAGGAAGTCATTTCTGAAAGTATTCGTATGGAGTGTAGCCATGTATGGAAGTGAAACATGGACGATAAATAGTTTGGACAAGAAGAGAATAGAAGCTTTCGAAATGTGGTGCTACAGAAGAATGCTGAAGATTAGATGGGTAGATCACATAACTAATGAGGAAGTATTGAATAGGATTGGGGAGAAGAGAAGTTTGTGGCACAACTTGACCAGAAGAAGGGATCGGTTGGTAGGACATGTTCTGAGGCATCAAGGGATCACCAATTTAGTATTGGAGGGCAGCGTGGAGGGTAAAAATCGTAGAGGGAGACCAAGAGATGAATACACTAAGCAGATTCAGAAGGATGTAGGTTGCAGTAGGTACTTGGAGATGAAAAAGCTTGCACAGGATAGAGTAGCATGGAGAGCTGCATCAAACCAGTCTCAGGACTGAAGACCACAACAACAACAACATACCTTTAGTATCAACCATTCGATACACCGTTAATCGCCAATTGTCATTTAACACGTCGTGCACTCCTTTCATATTTTCAACTGTGGTGGTATTTTTAAGACGTTCTTCAAGAGAAGTACGGTCTCTTTTGAGCTCCTGCCTATTTCTGTACTATTGCCACCGAAATAAGTCGTCTCCTTATAAACCGTCACCAGCTCTGGATAAATTTCCGTTATAGATATACCGTCCGAGCAATAGATTCTGTGACTGCACAGTACATCAGCTTATCCACTGAAATGAATTTGTTAGAGAGGTGTTCGAATATTTTACAGCTACGTAATTTGCCCCGTCGTGTGCTAGACAGGTTAATCTCGAATTGTGGTCATGTTAATTCCTAATGTTATATCTGTGAATTCTACTGTCTTAAAATTCTGAACAAAGCTGAAAAGAAAGATAATATATTACGTGAGGCGTTCCACATTGATCTGCAGTTTGTTTTTTCCCGTCATTCACAATAAGTCATTTGACTCATTATTTGTACATTTGCAAGTATGCACTACTTTGGTCTAACCGTAGGTATCAGGACAATCACTAGAGATGCAGTCCCTGCACAGTACAGCTCATTTTCGTAAGTGCAATCATTACGCGAGCGAACAACATGGAGTGTAATCACTAAGGATAGCGCTGAATGAAGAAGCAGCATGTAAACACTACGGATGTTCACAGACGATTAGTGGCTGAGTGTGCATCGTCAGGAAGAAGTGCTGTTAAAACACGAAAACGCTCGTCGCCATACGAGTCGGAAAACCACGGATGCCGTCGTTGAAACGAGGTTCACGGTACTCGCACACCAACCGTGTTCTCCGGAGTTGACCTCTTCTGATTCGGTGGTGCGCGGACACACCTCAGACGTCAAGAAACTGCGAGAAACTATCCTGTGATTGGTGCGACAGACTCCAAAAAAGTGCATCGAGGACGGTTTACAGAAATTAAAGGGGTCAAGTCAGAACAATATTGTGGACGCGGAAGTACCTGGAACCCCATTTCAGCGATGCCAGCCGGGGGTATTCCGACTCGTATGCGGACGATAGTGTTCGTGCTGCAAGAGCAAATTTTCTAGACGGTGCACACTCTCTACACACTGCTACCAATCGCCTGTGAATATCCACAGTGATTACACCCTCCTTCCATAAAAACCACGTCGTCCAGCGCTGTCCTTAATGAACGCACTCACGTAATGACAACAACCGGAAAATGTGCTGTATTGTGCAGGGATTACATTCCTAGCGATTCTCCTGTCGCCTACTGTTAGACCCATGGCTAGATACTTGCAACTGTAATGACGAGTCAAATGACGCACCATGAATGATGGGAGGAAGTAAAGTGCAAATCAATATGGAACACCCCTCCTATGAAGTTCTGTTAGTAGGCCCAGATGGTAAAACAGTTGTCTCGTTGATACATCTAAAATGCACGTGATGATAACGCTTATAGTGCGTTTTTGAGCAATGAATGAGTAGTGACAAAGACATACGTTCATTTTTATTAAATTAAACCACTGTGCTGTTTAATTTCCAGTATCTGTAGACGGGCAGCATGTAGCCCCAACCATTGAACACACACACACACACACACACACACAAATTCTGTATACATAACTGCCTGCAAAACGACTCATTCCACAGCATTTTGGGGGAAATCCTGCCAATGATCTAATTGTCTCACAATGGAAGTATGCAAAATAAATCACATTTCTAGGAATTTCGCCCCCAAAATGCGGAACTGCATGTAGAGTACGAATAACACGTAGCATCAAAGTGATCTTCCATAGCAAAACGCACTACAGAACGGGATACAGTGTTGGTTATCACGAAAAAGATAAAAAGTTATGGCCTGACGCAGAGACATAATCGATTCACACCCTTTTATTATGATTTGATTACCCATTCTGACGTTACTAACGTCAAGTATCAACCTGAACTGCAGAGCAGCATTCAGTATTTTTTATAAGGGGGCTTGAGGCGCTTGCGTATGTGTGTGTTTCGGCAGAGACAATTATTATATCGAGACAGCGATCTATAGAACACGGAAACATACGCTCAAGTTCACTGTAATATTGCGTTGGTGCATAAGTTCGTAGTGCTTTTCGGTAACTTCGCGACAGATACATGTAAGAGACACTTTTGTCACCGACAATATATTATGCTTCATTATTTACAACAGTCTGCCAACGTTTGGGCAATTTTTCGATTCCGCGACTGCAGAAATCACGTGGTTTCGAGGCGAAGAAGTCGTCGAGCCTTGTTAGGAGTGCATTTTCATTCGGAAAGGAGATTCCTTGAAGGCTGTTCGATAGAGAGCGGAAAAGGTGAAAATCTGAGAGCGCAAGATCAGGTGCATAAGGTGGGTGTAGAATGACCCAATTCCTATCTACCGTTTTTTGTCAGTCTAGCAGAATGCGGGCGGGCGTTATCGTGGAGTAACATCACTTCACGCAGTCTCCCTGGTCGCTGTTCTTGGACTGCGTCTGAAAGACGTCTCAGCTGTTACCTAGAAATGTCATCAGTGACGGTTACACGTCAAGGAAGCAATTCGTAGTACACCACACCGTCGCTATTCCACGAGTTGCGTAGCATTATCTTTTGTGGATGCGCGCAGATCTTTGTACAGGGAGTTTCTGCTTTCTTTGGGCTCAACCATTACTTTATTTTCCTTATGTTAGCGTAAAGACACCATCTTGCGTCGGCAGTAGCGGTACAGGAAACGAATGTCAGTGTTGTTCAGGAGCCAATTGATAACGACCAAGCAGAGATGCACATATGGCCACCCGCTGATTTTTATGATTTTGTCTTATACATCGATTGGATAAAAACTAGTGACAATACGGCTCTAATTCAGACCAGACTTGATTGACAGACGTTCAGCGTATTATATGATCTCAATATAATCGCCCCGCGTTTCGATCACCTTCCCCTAGAGACATGAAAGGTGTACACCATCAGCGCACCCATCACTGTCGATGTTTCGTAAGGACCGCCCTATGGCACGGAGGATCTCTCTTCTTGTGTTGCAGCGCGTGCCACGAAGAGGCTCTTTGATTTTGACGAACAGGTCGTAATCGCTCGGACTCATATCGCGAGAATACGGTATCTCCCACTCCACATACGCAGGAGCTCCTGCACGGTGTTCGCCGTGCGGCAGCGTGCATTGTCACGAAGGATGATGGGCTGCAGCTCCAGAACGAAACATTGTAGTCTGCGCTCCGGCCACGTGCCACTTCTGTCTTGATACACGCGCGTTGTTTGTGTTTCCTAAACATACCATTAGGATGCTTCAACTGGTCTCCCTCACTTTCAGGCAGTACACACAATAACTGACTCAAACGCAGCCATTGCCGCCCACTGCACTATTTTAACCGGTCTTCTACTATCAGCTGCAGTCAGCGAGTATGCCACGTGACCCACATCCTTAATGTACTTTTCATCCATCCCCTGTAGCACACGTACTCATACACCCCATTTTTGAACCTTCGATGGTGGAATGATCAAAGTTCATCACATTCGCCAGTTCTCGAGCACACTTACGTAGATCATTGTGGGTTATTGGGTTTAAACAAAGTTCGTCAAACCATAAAGGTCTTACTGAACGTGGAGAGACACTAATGTCAAAACGATCCTCCTTAAAACGAGAAAAACGTATTATTGCCGTGTTCTGTCCAGTGGCATTATCCCCATCCATGGTGCAAATGTTTTCGGCTGCCTCCGCTGCTGTCAGCCCTCTATTGAGCTCAGACAGAAGAATATGTCGGTAATGTTCTGATTTCTCCACTGGCGTCCACAGCTTCACCCACAATCTCCAAATGAGAAAATGACAATTTGCAAGCTCAAATAAAAACAATGAACTACAAATAAAGAATGACAATCGATAAATAAACCCATAGCAGAGCAGCAGTACTATCATTCAAACCGAAAACGCTACGAACTTATGCACAAACCTAATATTATATTTTCCGCAGTGTATTAGACATTTTCCTGGAAGCTACGCAGAAATGAACTACCGTTTATCAAAGACGACGAGTATAACATTGTAAGGCGAAAGTCGCTTCATAGTTTAAATGAATTACGGTAGAATGATGACGGCTTTGTGCTTTCGTTACTGAATAACTGATATTCGTTGAGGTATTAGAGGCTTCCATTTGCAGGGAGTTGATGAGCGCGCTCGTAGAGTGCGAGGCGGTAGCGGCTGGCAGAGGGCAGTTGTGCCGTTCTTGCAGGACGGCACGCCCCCGCAGCGTAACGAAGTTGCGCGGTTATGAAAGAGGCGGCGCGCCCTGGACCAAGTCTCGGCGGCCCGTCGTGTTACCATGCCGGCCACGGTGGCGCCGGCGCCAGCGCCCGGGAAATGAGTTTTAAAGTGGATCACTAACATCGATTAAAAAGTTCTGTCTTATTTTCCTCCGTAATCTTACTTAACATCGTAATGCTGCCGCCGTGTCCTACTTACCAACTACGCGCCTCCTGCAACTCGCCGACGCCAGCGTAATAGACCGAAACCGTCACTTTTACCCATTGGTCAGGATTTTCTTTAATACACTTCACAGTTTGTTAATGATGTTGCTTTGAACGGAAATTTCTCAATATTGTTTTCTCCTTCGAAGTTCTCATAATGTTTCGAAAAATATTCGTGTTAGATGCATGTAAAAATGATATAATTATATTGAGCACGTTTTGCTAAGAGTTGGGTAGACTGGGAGAAGCGATTCTGTTAGAAAGATCTCCTCAGGCAACTACTGTCTGTAAGTAGCACAAACAATACGCAGACCGTGCGAGACGGTGCAGTGCAAGACAATGGGTGTATATTCGGGACACAAATCCCCATTTAGACACACGGAAGGCACAAATTTTCTTTTTCGGTGGGTATTTATTTACGTCATCTTCCCATTTCAGTCATAATAACGTCGTCACCAATGCTATAGTTTTGGCTTCTAAATGAAATTACGACAGGAGGTTCGGTAAACACTCATCAGGATTCCAAACCGCTCATGATAATAAAGGCATCATTGGAGTTGAAAATATTAATTGGGAAGCATGTAACCATTCTTGGTACTAAATACATTTAAAACTTTGTGTAATCTAAAACTGAAGTTTGGTTTTGTGTCTTATCTCGTCACTGTCCATTTCTACAAAGGGTTCCCTATCATGCACCAATTTAACATCGTGTGTATGGGATACTGTCCAAGAGACACGCTGCTCGCACACATTAATAACCACTGCTAGTCTCAGAAAACAAGGCAAATATAATTTTAAAAATAAACACATATTATTAGAATGAGAATATAAATTTTTATGATTCAGCGGATGCCGGCCGCGGTGGCCGTGCGGTTCTGGCGCTGCAGTCCGGAACCGCGGGACTGCTACGGTCGCAGGTTCGAATCCTGCCTCGGGCATGGGTGTGTGTGTTGTCCTTAGGTTAGTTAGGTTTAAGTAGTTTTAAGTTCTAGGGGACTTATGACCTAAGATGTTGAGTCCCATAGTGCTCAGAGCCATTTGAACCATTTTTGATTCAGCGGATACTTTTTAAACAGTTCCAAATTAGTTGACATTTTCAGTTAATAAAAGCATACGAGGTTTGTCCGGAAAATACGTATAAAAGTTGAATAATAGATTTATTTTACAATTATTCAGGTATTACAATATGGTCTCCTTCAAAGTACTCGCCCTGAGACGCGATACACTTCTGCCAACGCCGTTTCCACTGTTTATAACATTGCTGAAAGTCTTCAGTTGTGATGTTGTTCAGTTGCCGTGTCGTTTCCGCCTTGATGGCTTCCACATCTCCCAAGAGCCGCCCCCGAAGTGCCATTTTGCATTTCGGGAACATGAAGAAGTCACACGGGGCTAAATCGGGTGAATAAGGCGGGTGGTCTGTCACGGTGATTGAGCTTCGGGCAAAAACTCGCGCACAACGAGCGACGTGTGAGCGGGCGTATTGTCGTGATGAAGGATCCACCTGCCCCCTTTTGCCAACTCCAGTCGAACTCGGGCCACACGAGGTCTGAGACGTGCCAGAACTTCAACTTAAAAATTTCCATTCACCCTCTGGCCGCGAGGTACAAATTCCTTGTGAACAATGCTCCTAGAATCAAAGAAAACAATTAACATTGTCTTCACATTGAGCCTTGATTTTCGCGACTTTTTTGTTCTCGGTTCTCCTGCTAGTTTCCATTCCTTGCTTTGAGATTTGAGCTCCACATCGAATTCGTAAAACCAGGACTCGGCTCCAGTGATGACTCAGTTGAGAAAGTCCCCTCGTTCCTCTGCTTCCAACCAATCCTCACAGCACTCAACCCTCTTTGCTTTCTGTACTGGCGTCAAGAGCTTCGGTACGATTTTCGCACACAAATTCTTCATTTCAAGTTTTTGTGTCAGGACTTGGTGAACGATTGTTTTGGGGATTGACAGCTCGTCAGCAATCATTCTGACTGTCAATCTACGGTCTTCAAGAACACAAGCCCGAATTCGTTCAACATTTGCATCAGAACTCGATGTCGACGGGCGTCCTGGGCGAGGGTCATCGTTCACTTCTTCTCGGCCATCCCGGAACCTTTTAAACCACATGTTCACGGTTGGTTCCTTCAGAGAATAGTCTCCGTAAACCTGTTACAAACACTCAAAAATCTCACGGCCATTCTTGCCTAGCTTTGCAAGAAACTTGATGTTGACGCGCTGTTCCTCCATCAGAGAGAGCTCCATGTCGACGGCAAGTGAAAAAGGGTAACTGTCACCAAGCTGCCGCACACTCCCACCGTCACGCAGAATTCTCTGACTCGAACTGAGCGTTGATGGGATTGATTACAGCATTTGTCCCACCTGGTGGTGACTGCAACCTGTAACATAAAGACATTATTCAACTTTTATACGTATTTTCCGGACAAACCTCGTAGTTACGTTGCTTCTCAGTTGGTTATAATCTTTTTAGAGTTTCTCTTACTTGTAGTATTCACTTCTCCTTTTTCCCCATCTTTCTAAGGAGGCGCACGTCAAATAATGTTTTCTACTTAAATAACTTTAAACAATCCTTTCGTCTAATGTTTGCTTTTCTTGTAGCACCTTAATTGTTGTCTTAAACGCTTATTAAATTTTGGGGGTTTTTACTGTGCTCTTAATAGACAGTAGTTTGAAGAAGGTACATTCGGAAAAGTACGGTATTCTTTCTGCAAAGGTTCAGAATCTCTACTTGTGAGCAATCAGAAATGTGGAGAGCAGAGCATTATCAGTTTCTTTATGGGTATCGCGAACTAAAGAAACAGACAGAAAGAACTGCAACACCAATAGGGAGTTGTGTGACATAAACGAAAGTTGATAGGCGTGTTTCTACTTCTAAAAGCTGATGTCTTTTCTGATTTCGCACCACTCGCATAAGAGTGCGTGTGCGTTAGTTACTTTTGAGGTTGGGAGTGGTGAGCTGATGTCAGTCAAGAATGCCCTTAAGGCAACAAAGACGCCACTATCAACACCTCACTGAGTTTGGAAGAGGATGTGTAACACGTCTACGTGAAGCTGGATGTTCCTTCTGCGATACTGCAGAGAGACTTGGTAGGAACGTAGCCACGGTACAAGACTGCTGGCAGCAGTGGTCGCGAGACTGTGCGATCGGAAGAAGGCCAGGCCCCGGATAGCCACATCTACATCTACATGATTACTCTGCAATTCAAATTTAAGTGCTTGGCAGAGGGTTCATCGAACCACAATCATACTATCTCTCTACCATTCCACTCCCGAACAGCGCGCGGGAAAAACGAACACCTAAACCTTTCTGTTCGAGCTCTGATTTCTCTTATTTTATTTTGATGATCATTCCTACCTATGTAGGTTGGGCTCAACAAAATATTTTCGCATTCGGAAGAGAAAGTTGGTGACTGAAATTTCGTAAATAGATCTCGCCCCGACGAAAAAGTCTTTGCTTTAATGACTTTCATCTCAACTCGCGTATCATATCTGCCACACTCTCTCCCCTATTATGTGATAATACAAAACGAGCTGTCCTTTTTTGCACCCTTTCGATGTCCTCCGTCAATCCCACCTGGTAAGGATCCCACACCGCGCAGCAATATTCTAACAGAGGACGAACGAGTGTAGTGTAAGCTGTCTCTTTAGTGGACTTGTTGCATCTTCTAAGTGTCCTGCCAATGAAATGCAACATTTGGCTCGCCTTCTCCACAATATTATCTATGTGGTCTTTCCAACTGAAGTTGTTCGTAATTTTAACACCCAGGTACTTAGTTAAATTGGCAGCCTTGAGAATTGTACTATTTATCGAGTAATCGAATTCCAACGGATTTCCTTTGGAACTCATGTGGATCACCTCACACTTTTTGTTATTTAGCGTCAACTGCCACCTGCCACACCATACAGCAATCTTTTCTAAATCGCTTTACAACTGATACTGGTCTTCGGTTGACCTTACTAGACGGTAAATTACAGCATCATCTGCGAACAACCTAAGAGAACTGCTCAGATTGTCAACCAGGTCATTTATATAGATCAGGAACAGCAGATGTCCCAGGACGCTTCCCTGGAGAACACCTGATATCACTTCAGTTTTACTCGATGATTTGCCGTCTATTACCAGGAACTGCGACCATCCTGACAGGAAATCACGAATGCAGTCGCACAACTGAGACGATAAGCCATAGGCCCGCAGCTTGATTAGAAGTCGCTTGTGAGGAACGGTGTCAAAAGCTTTCCGGAAATCTACAAAGCAGTTCCAAGAGGGAAGACCATCGGGCTCAGCGTACAGCTGTGGCACATCGTACTGCATCTGCAGCTGAAATCTGAGCAGCAATTGGTACCATAGTGACACAATGAACTGTTAAAAATCGGTTACTTCAACAACAGCACGGAGCCAGACGCACTGTAGTGCCCATTTCACAGGCCCCAAACCACCGCCATTTTCGATTTCATTAAGGTCAAGCGAGAGCTCATTGGAGAGCAGGGTGCAGGTCTGTTGTGTTTTCTGATGAAAGCGGGTTCTGCTTTAGTGCCAGTGATGGCCGTCTGTTTCTTAGGAGGTCATTGAGGGCCTGCAACCAGCCTGTCTGTGTGCTGAACAAACTGGTCCCACACCTGGAGTTATAATCTGGGGTTGGATTTCGTATGACAGCAGGAGCACTCTCGTGGTCATCCCACGCAAACTGACTGCAAAGTTGTACGTCAGTCTGGTGATTCGACCTGTTGTGGCGCCATTCATGAACAGCATTCCAGGGTGTGTTTTCCAACAGGACAAACCTCGCCCACATTAGGCTGTTGTAACCCGATGCTCTTCAAAGTATAGACATGATGTCTTGGCCTGCTCGATCAACAAATCTGTCGCCAGTCGAGCGCATGTGGGAGATCATATCTATATCTCTAACGTCGATCAGTTGTAGAATTTTGGAACACGTATTATGTTCGAGTATAATGACTTTTCTGGAGACTAGAAATCTACTCTGTAGGAATCAGCATGGGTTTCGAAAAAGACGATCGTGTGAAACCCAGCTCGCGCTATTCGTCCACGAGACTCAGAGGGTCATAGACACGGGTTCCCAGGTAGTTGCCGTGTTTGTTGACTTCCGCAAGGCGTTCGATATAATTCCCCACAGTCGTTTAATGGACAAGGTAAGAGCATATGGGCTATCAGACCAATTGTGTGATTGGATTGAAGAGTTACTAGATAACAGAACGCAGAATTTCATTCTCAATGGAGAGAAGTCTTCCGAAGTAAGAGTGATTTCAGGTGTGCCGCAGGGGAGCGTCGTAGGACCGTTGCTATTCACAATATACATAAATGACCTTGTGGGTGACATCGGAAGTTCACTGAGGCTTTTTGCGGATGATGCTGTGGTACATCAAGTGCTTGTAACAATGGAAAATTGCACTGAAATGCAGTAGGATCTGCAGTGAATTGACGCATGGTGCATGGAATGGCAATTGAATCTCAATGTAGACAAGTGTAATGTGCTGCGAATACATAGAAAGAAAGATCCCTTATCAATTAGCTACAATCTAGCAGGTCAGCAACTGGAAGCAGGTAATTCCATAAATTATCTATGAGTACGCATTAGGAATGATTTAAAATGAAATGATCATACAAAGTTGATCGTCGGTAAAGCAGATGCCAGACTGAGATTCATTGGAAGAATCCTAAGGAAGTGCAATCCGAAAACAAAGGAAGTAGGATACAGTACGCTTGTTCGCCCACTGCTTGAATACTGCTCAGCAGTGTGGGATCCGTACCAGATAGGGTTGATAGAAGAGATAGAGAAGATCCAACGGAGAGCAGCGCGCTTCGTTACAGGATCAATTAGTACTCGCGGAAGCGTCGCGGAGATGATAGATAAACTCCAGTGGCTTTTGTTGAAGTTTCGAGAACATACCTTCACCGAGGAGTCAAGCAGTATATTGCTCCCTCCTACGTATTTCTCGCGAAGAGACCATGAGGATAAAATCAGAGAGATTAGAGCCCACACAGAGGCATACCGACAATCCTTCTTTCCACGAGCAATACGAGACTGGAATAGAAGGGAGAACCGATAGAGGTACTCAAGGTACCCTCCGCCACACACCGTGAGGTGGCTTGCGGAGTATGGATGTAGATGTAGAGGTAGATCATCAGACAACATCTCCAGCGTCATCCACAAACAGCGTTAACCATTCCTGTATTGACCAACCCAGTCAACAAATCTGACACTCCATCCCACGCACTGACATCCGGCACCTGTGCAACACAATACATGCACGCCAGCATGCTAGCATTAACATTCGAGTGGTTACGCCTGTTATTAACGCACCAGTGCTTCAGGTTTCGAATGGCTTATGTCGCGCTTACAGTAACTTGTGAATTTCGATTGTTAATCATTTAAATATGTTAACTAGACAAATGTATTTCCCAAATTTCATTACTCTACATTACCTATTTTTTGGTGTTGCGATTTTTCACCGCGCGACAGCTACGATCGCAGGTTCGAATCCTGCCTCGGGCATGGATGTGTGTGATGTCCTTTGGTTAGTTAGGTTTGAGTAGTTCTAAGTTCTAGGGGACTGATGACCTCAGATGTTAAGTACCATAGTGCTCAGAGCCATTGCAACCATTTTTTGCGGTTTTCCCCGTCAGTGTAATTCAAATAGCAGCAGGATTAATGTTCAAACGGAGATATAGTAAATTCGGGAGAATGAATAGTTGCACTAACTCAAGCTGTGCATCACAGCAGTCGCGCTGATCTCAGACATCGGTGACTGTGTCGTTGTGCCAAATATACAATTATAATGGGTCATTGTCCCAACTAAAGGTAAATGGAAATGAGCGTTTGGCGTCACTGTCCTGGAGGCCCCTTACGGGGCAAGTCCGGGCTCCTTGGTGCAGGTCTTACTACATTCGATGCCACATTAGGCGACCTGCGTACCGGAAGGGGATGAAATGGTGATGAAGACAACACAGCACAACACCCAGCCCCTGAGCGGAGAAAATCCCCGACACAGCCGGGAATCTAACCCGGGCCCCCTGAGGACGGCAGTCCGTCACGCTGACCATCCAGCTATCATGGCGAACCAACTAAAAGTGACGGTGCGCTGGTTAACCCTTACAGACCTGAATTGTTTCTTGAGGAAGGAAAACTTTTCTTTACGTAGTAATACTCTTAGGTGATTTTTAATGATTTTAGATGCATAATTACGAAATATTCTCTATTGTAAAAAATAATAAAATGATCCTTTAATAATTACTATGCAAAATAACAGTAACAGTATTCGATTATACAGTGGAATATAGCGAACCAACCACATCCATGTATCCTGTTGGTCACGAGCTGCTGTGCACTGCAACATTGTCTTGCTTATATTTTGATAGTGATGCACATCAGTTAGCAGCACTTGTGCATGATGGAAAGGCTGAACATTGGCAAATCTGTACCTCTGGTTTCCACTGGGAAAAAATACTTCTGTGGCAGCTGAGACAAAGCAAAGGTTAATGTATATCATTATAGCCAGAAGATCTGGAACCGAAGGCGTGAGATTCAAATCTCATTTTAAGTTATCCCCGATTTCTTTGGCCCATTTGTTTAAGCGAATTGGCGGAGTGGTTATGATCCTGAATTCGCATTTAGAGGACTGAGGCTCAAATTACCATCCGGCCATCAAGATGTAGGTTTTCTTTGTGGTTTCCCTATATTACTTACGGCGAATGCCTTAATTATTCATTTGGAAACGGAACGTCCAGTTCTGCATCTACATCTACACAGATACTGCGCAAGCCACAGTACGACGCGTGGCGGAGGGTACCCTGTACCACTGCTTGTCATTACCTTTCATGTTCCACTCGTAAATAGAACGAGGGACAAACGACTGCGTGTGACCATCCGCATGAGCCCTAATTTCTCGTTTGTTTTCTTTGTGGTCCTTACGCGCAATGTATGTTTGCGGCAGTAGAATCGTTCGGCAGTCAGCTTCAAATGCCGGTTCTCTAAATTTTCTCAATAGTGTTTCTCGAAAAGAACGTCACCTTCCCTCCAGGGATTCCCATTTAAGTTACCGAAGCATCCCCGTAACAAGTATTGTTCGAATCTTCCGGTAACAAATCTAGCAGCCCGCCTCTGAATTGTATCGATGTCTTCCTTCGATTCGACCAGGTACAGAGCCCACAAAAGTGGTTCAAATGGCTCTGAGCACTAAGGATCTTAAAATCGGCGGTCATCAGTCCCCTAGAACTTAGAACTACTTAAACCTAGCTAACCTAAGGACATCACAAACATTCAGGCCCGAGGCAGGATTCGACCGTAGCAGTCGCGCGGTTCCGGAGTGAAGCGCCTAGAACCGCTCGACCACAGCGGCCGGCATGGAGCCCACACACTGGATCAGTACTCAAGAATACGTCGCACCAACGACCTACATGCGGCGTCTTTTACAGGTGAACTATTCTATCCTAAATTCTCCCAATTAACAAAAGTCGACCACTCTATTCCCCCACCACGGTTCTCACATGCTCGTTCCACATCATATCGCTTGACAAGGTTACGCCCATATATTTAAACGATATGATTGTGACAAGCAGGGCACTAGAATAGTGCATCCGAACATTAAAGGATTGATCATCCTACTCATCCGCATTGACTTACATGTTTCCACATTTAGGGCTAGCTTTCATTCATCACACCAACTGGAAATTTTGTCTAAGTCGTCCTGTATCTTCCTACAGTCACTCAGTTTCGACACCTTACCGTGCATCACGGCATCACCAGCAAACAACAGCAGATTGCTGCCCACCCTGTCAGCCAAATCATTTATGTATATAGAGAACAACAGCGTTCCTACCACACATCCCTGGGGCACTCCTGACTATATCCTTGTCTCTTATGAACACTCGCCGTCGAGGACAACATACTGCGTTCTATTGTTTAAGAAGTCTTCGAGCCACTCACATATCTGTGAACTTATTCATATGCTCGGACCTTGGTTAACAGGTTGCGGTGGGGCATCGTGTCAAAGGAAATCTAGCAATATGGAATCTGCCTTTTTCCCTTCATCCGTCGTTCTCAGTATATAATGTGAGTACAGAGCACGCTGAGTTTCGCACGAGCGATGTTTTCTAAGCCCATGCTGATGCGTGCACATAAGCCTCTCAGTCTCAAGAAAATTTATTATATTCGAACTGAGAATATGTTCAAAGATTCTGCAGCAAACAGAAGTTAGTATTATTCCTTCTCCCTCATTCTTCGATCTGATTCTGTGTTAGTTTTCTAATGATACTGCATACTTAAATTGCCCCTCCTAAAATATTTTTAAAAATATATAATTTCTGTCTTCCAGAGCATTTCATTGGTGTATGTATAAATCTTACTATATTTGTACTTCGTAGTTTTTCTTCTTGTGAACTGAAACATAAAAGCAGCAGAAAGCAGAAGCCATTGCTCTTGGGACTGCAACTTGTGCCATAGCATTCAAGTCTCAACGAAATAAGGTCCTCCACTGAAAATTTTCTATCCATGTTGATGCTCGACGATTATACATCGAATGATCCAGCGTTACAACTACATGACTGACAGGTGGGTGCTGACTGTGCGCTAGCAGCACTCTATAGCGGAGATCATGTCATCTCACGTGATCGCCGCCAAGCCATGTAATGCCACTTCAAAACTCATATTGTCAATTAAAATACGTTGCAGGTTCCTGCTTGCTGTCCTACTGAAGCAGCTGCTGTCGCGTGGAGTCGTAGCACTCGATCTTGGTTGTAGTCACATGGGTAGCCTCGGGTTTGTGATAGTGCCCACACCTGACGATCACAATAACGAATACAGACAAGATACGGGTGATATCAGGAACGGTGTTTCGATTTGGGACACAGTTATTGCTAAGGTCTTAATTACGTGTGTTTGTACTTCGTCTTGCGTTTGCCCGCCTCACACAGAAGCTAACATGGAGTCCGAAAGTATCAGTGATGCGAAAGACAACCCGGTTTCTTCATACGCGAAATCTTAAGTGCCATGGATGGAAACAGCTTGGTAGATGATGCCCTTTCTATATTTTCTACAAGCTTTCGCTTTAAAACTAGCCAGTCACTGGCAAAAGTGCCCCAGAAACGCGTAGTAGGGGCCTTACTATTTATGTTATATGTCAATGAGTGCGGGTTATTTCCAGTCTCAGACTTTTCACAAGTGATTCAGTTAGCTGTAGGTAGGTATTGTAAAAATAAATTGTTAAAACATTCAGTTGGAACTTGACAAAAAACTATCCTGATACAAAGATTGCAACTAGTTCTTAACGTACAGAAATGAAAAGTTGGGCACTTCACGAAACGAAAAGCTGGCCGTTATGGCCGAGCGGTTCTAGGCGCTTCAGTCTGGAACCGCGCGACCGCTACGGTCGCAGGTTCGGATCCTGCCTCGGGCATGGATGTGTGTCATGTCCTTAGGTCAGGTAGGTTTAAGTAGTTGTAAGTCTAGGGGACTGATGACCTCAGATGTAAAGTCCCATAGTGCTTAGAGCCATTTGAACCATTTGAAAGAAATGAAAACATTTGCCAGACTTTAAAGAGATAAATATGTCACAACTACAGTAGGGTACGTACAGTGTGTGGGGATGGGAAGTAAAACGACTGTATAAAGTCATTCGCAGATAAAACAAAAGGTAGACCGCTACTGTTTGGTAGGATACTGAAAAAATGGAGTCTACAAAAGACAACTTGCAAACTATTTTGAATGCCTTGTACTAGAATACTGCTGAAGTTTACGGGGGAAAATATTAGGTCGGCTTTACAGGGGACATCCAGCGTGTACGAAGAATGGCCTCAGACTTGTTTGAATGATGAGAAGATGAAACAGAAACCTTAATCGGTCCACAACCGGGGAAAGACGCCCAACATCTCACGTGAAGTTGCTTAGAAAAGTTGCAGGGCCGTGTCCGAGGACGTAAACTGCAAATATTCTTTAGCGCATTGTGTATGAATCCCGTAGAGACCATGAAAGAGCATTCGCTATACCGACGTCCACCTGTGAACGGGACGAAAAGAAAAACTTCAGTCTGGTGCAGCAGAAGTTACCCATTTCAAATCACTTCAAAACGATTTGGAAAATAGAGCGTCATTTATGTTGACGGTAAGATCTTCAGAGGCCTCTCTCCGGATTTTCCGGAAGGAACAGCCCTGTGACCGCGCAACAAGTGTCGAATGATAATGCGGCACTAGGTGGAGCGGCGGAGAGGTTTTACAGCAAAGGGAGGTGCTGAACGCTGAGCGGAGGCAAGACGGCACGTAAATAATCCATGTGAGGCGCTGCCATAGCGGCCCAGCTAATGTACAGGTCGCCGTCGACGCCGCGAACATCCGACGCACAAAAGACAAGAGCAACAGGTGCGTGCCCAGCAAGACAGCCGCCAAAGAAACACTGGAAACTGCAACAGTCAATGCCAGCACACCTTTTCTGAGGAAGCGAGCAATATGTGTCCGCAGCACCGGAATGATGGAAGACCTCGAACGAGAGCACGGAATGGTGGAAGAAGGAAGTTTATATTTCCACATCCTGTCGACTTAGAGAAGGGCAGAATCATACGAGAGGCAGCAGGAAGAGCGTTGCTTATTGTAGGACATGTTCTTGTCGAATTTTCGTGCTGTAACTTCAAATGATTATTTAAAATACTTGTACTGTATTCTGTTTTTACAATAATTTATCCATTTTACTGGCTGTTGAGCTCCGCGACTGTGGATTATATTATTTTAATAAGAACAAGACCCCGCCACTTTGTTATGTAATTGCCGGCCGAAGTGGCCGCGCGGTTCTGGCGCTGCAGTCTGGAACCGCGAGACCGCTACGGTCGCAGGTTCGAATCCTGCCTCGGGCATGGATGTGTGTGATGTCCTTAGGTTAGTTAGGTTTAACTAGTTCTAAGTTCTAGGGGACTAATGACCTCAGCAGTTGAGTCCCATAGTGCTCAGAGCCATTTGAACCATTTTTTTTGTTATGTAATTTTATTTAAGCTAATACGTGTTGTGGGCTTTTATTAGTCTTCAATTATCTTAATACGTATTTGAGTCTTCATTCAATACGTAGTTACAACATCAACAGCAAACTGGATTCCGCAGCTGCCCTTATTTACGACATGTTGCTATTTAGGTGTATTTACTTTTACTCTGCTTGTTGTTATTCATATTTTCGCATTTATTGATTTGGCACAAACCATTTTTAATTGTGTTTTGCACGAGAACAGCTGAGTATCCGTCATGTTGTCGACTGACATCTTTGTTTACATCCGAAAACTACATCTATGGTCAATGATTATATTTTGATTACAGGTTCTGCTTTGGTCAAAATTATATTTCTCTTGCAGGTTGTGTGTGACTAAAATGAACTGAAATTGTTTATTATGAATGTTCTAAGTATTCTGTATGGTTATTAATTAAGCGTATTAGTTACTCGAACTGAAATTGTTTATTATGAATGTGCTAAGTATTCTGTATGAGTATTAAATAATTGTATCAGTTACTGTTTAATGACATTGTATGGAATATTATAATAATATAGTACATTTTATGTGAAAGAATTAATACTACACTTTTTTATTTTTTTCCTCGCAGCTGGAATGGGATTTATAACCAATAAAGACAGAACAAGAGCATTACATTATGTAGAACTATTTTATGAATTGGATGGACTCACACTGGATTATGTTTTTTTATGGCTATACTTAATGTGTAGCTGTATGAGCAAATTATGGAAATTCCTCAGAAAATTTTATTTGGTAACTCTGATTGCTCATTTAGGGTGTCATTTTGGGACTCACATTTGTGAGAATATATTTCTATTTCTTCAAGAAAGTTCATTGTTTTTCCTTTGTAGGCCAGGTGGAGTATTTGTAAGTTGTGAGCTATGTCTGTCGCTTGTTCATCTTGAGCTACATTTAGGGCAAATGTGGATTTGCGTAAGTTTTTTATTAATTTTATTTATTTATCTATTTATTACTATTATTCTAATTTTTTGAACGAAGGGCATCTATATGTTTCCGGAATCGTATGTTGAAATTTCTTCCAGTTGGCCAATGTATATCTTTGAGCAGTTTTAATATTATGAATGGCTTTGTCCTTAATTTTATTATTTGCGCAAAAACAGATTTTGACATTTGCTTCTCGGAACAGGTTTGTTACTTTGTATGAAAGTTTTCCTAAAAATGGAATCTCACCTATTTTTCTGTCAGCTGTGATGTGTGTTATTTAGTTTTGGTTGTCTTTGTGGTTGGTTATATGAGTATTTATTTTACTATTTAGCTTATCTATTAGTTTTGGACTGTTGCCATTATTGTAACCAATTGCTTTAATGGTATTTCGTTAATCAGTTTGGTCATCTGCTTCTATGGAATTTTTTCATTCTTTTGAGTATTTCTGTGTATGAAGTCATTTTGTACTTGGGGTATGAGGTTTTACTGATTGTGGCATCTGTTTGTATGTTAGTTCCCTGTATGCTTGAAATTTATGTCTGTTGTTGGAGCTGCTTATGGAAAGATCCAGGAAATTTAAACTTTTGACAGTCTGGCTTTCAACAGTGAAGATGACATTCTGAAGCATTTTATTAATTTCTTTTGCGAGGTCCTCAATTTCTTCTGTTGTACCAACAAATAAGATCAGTATATAATCCCATGTATTTAATAATATATTTTTGGTAAATTATCTGGGGGGCTTTCTTTAAAGAATTTACGTTCTAAGTTACAACAAAAAGGTAGGAATTTAAGAAGATGGGATCTGAATAAACTGAAAGAACCAGAAGTTGCAGAGAGTTTCCGAGACAGCATTAGGGAACGATTGACAAGAACAGGGGAAAGAAATACAATAAAAGAAGAATGGGTAGCTTTGAGAGATGAAGTAGTGAAGGCAGCAGAGGATCAATTGGGTGAAAAGACGAGGGCTAATAGAAATCCTTGGGTAACAGAAGAGAGACTGAATTTAATTGTTGAAAGGAGCAAATATAAAAATGCAGTAAATGAAGCAGTCGAAAAGGAATATAAACGTCTCGAAAATGAGATCGACAAGAAGTGCAAAATGGCTAAGCAGGGATGGCTAGAGGACAAATGTAAGGATGTAGAAGCATATATCATTAGGGGTAAGATAGATATTGCCTACAGGAAAAATAAAGATACCTTTGGAGAAAAGAGGACCACCTGTATGAATATCAAGAACTCAGACAGAAAACCCGTCCTAAGCAAAGAAGGAAAAGCAGAAAGGCGGAAGGAGTATATAGAGAGTCTATACAAGGGCGATGTACTTGAGGGAATATTATGGAAGTGGAAGAGGACGTAGATGAAGATAAAGTGGGAGATACGATACTACGCAAAGAATTTGACAGACCACTAAAAGACATAAGTCGAAACAAGGCCCCGAGAGTAGACAAGATTCCACTACTGATAATCTTGAGTGAGCCAGCCATGACAAAACTCTTCCATTAGGTGAGCAAGCTGTATGAGACAGGCGGAATACCCTCAGACTTGAAGAATATAATAATTCCTATCCAAAAAAAGCAGGTGTTGACAGGTGTGAAAATTACCGAACTATAAGGTTAATATGTCACTGTTGCAAAACACTAACACGAATTCTTTACAGACGAATGGAAAAACTGGTAGAAGCTGGCCTCGGGAAAGATCAGTTTGGATTCCGTAGAAATGTTAGAACACGCGAGGCAATATTGACCTTACGACTTATCTTAGAAGACAGATCAAGGAAAGGCAAAACCTACGTTTCTAGCATTTGTAGACTTACAAAAGACAGTGTTGACTGGAATACTCTCTTTCAAATTCTGAAGGTGGCAGGTGTAAAATACAGGGAGCGAAAGGCTATTTACAATTTGTACAGAAACCAGATGGCAGTTACAAGAGTCGAGGGGCATGAAAGGGAAGCAGTGGTTGGGAAGGGAGTGAGACAGGGTTGTAGCCTATCCCCGATGTTATTCAGTCTGTACATTGAACAAGCTGTAAAGGAAATAAAAGAAAAATCTGGAGTAGGAATTAAAATCCATGGAGAAGAAATAAAAACTTTGAGTTTTGCCGACGACATTGTGAATCTGTCAGAGACAGCAAAGGGCTTGGAAGAGGAGCTGAACGAAATGGACACTGTCTTGAAAGGAGGATATAAGATGAACATCAACAAAAGAAAAATGAGGATAGTGGAATGTAGTTGAATTAAATCAGGTGACGCTGAAGGAATTAGATTAGGAAATGAGACACTGAAAGTAGTAGATGAGTTTTGCTATCTGGGGAGCAAAATAACTAATGAAGGTCGAAGTAGAGGGAATATGAAATGTAGACTGGTTATGGCAAGGAAAGCGTTTCTGAAGAAGAGAAATTTTTTAACATCGAGTATAGATTTTAGTGTCAGGAAATCTTTTCTGAAAGTAGCCTATTTGTATGGAGTGTAGCCATGAATGGAAGTGAAACATGAATGATAAATAGTTTAGACAAGAAGAAATGTGGTGCTAGAGAAGAGTGCTGAAGATTAGATGGGTAGATCACGTAACTAATGAGGACGTGCTGAACACTGTTGGGGAGAAGGGGAATGTGTGGCACAACTTGATTAGAAGAAGGGATAGGTTGGTAGGATACATTCTAAGGAAACAAGAAATCACCACTTTATTATTGAAGGGAAGCATGGAGAATAAAAATCATAGAGGGAGACCGAGAGATGAATACACTAAGCAGATTCAGAAGGATGCAGTAGTTATTCGGAGATGAAGAGGCTTGCATAGGATAGAGTAGCGTGGAGAGCTGCATCAAACCAGTGTGTGGACTGAAGATCACAACAATTTACAACTCGCGAAGTGTAGCAGGTGTAAAAAATAGTTATTTTCCACAGAGCGGCTGTAGTATTCAGTTTGCTGTCGATGTTGTAACTGTGTACTGACTGAAGTCTCACATGTGTTATGCTAACTGAAGATGGGTGGAAGCCGTTGCTATATTTATCAAAAAAACACTGTTTTTATCTCTAATAAGGGAAAATTAACATTTAAAGGTGAGGAATTTAGGTAAACTGGTGGAATAACGATAAATGCAAACGCTATAAATATTTCAGGGAGGACATGCAAACAGCTGCTAGCATTTTGCGGAACCGGTTAGCGATGTAATCACTGAGTTTTATGGGTGGTTGAAATCATGTAGGACAGGAAAGTCGGATAAACGACAATTCGTCGTTTGCGTTATTGCTGATACGCATAAATATAAAATCTACGCACTCACAATGACTGTAAATTCAAACACATAAGAACGCTGAGGAACATCTTGAATCTCAGAGCACTCGACTGAGATGTATTGGGATTTGCTGTTATACCTCTCACAGACTTAGAGCTTAGCGTGTGCTCTGTGCAAGTTCGTCTTACCATCGACCCGATGTGGCGAACATGTAATAGATTACGGCTTCTGTCGCCTGTCTCCGTTTGTAGGATTGTACCTTTTTCAGCGTGAACTGTAGCAGTTGATTTACGTTGAATCAGAAGAATCGTTAGAACAACTCTACAATATGTGCAGCCGCATACAAAACCTCCGTTGCGCATCCAGTTGCCTTGACCGAGTAGAAACGTTGTTTCTTTGTGAATGGCGGAGAATTTTTCTTTCACCAGCGACCGTAGCTTTTCTCGTATCTGTGGTCAAACGAAAGAACCTCTTGTTTGCGTCGGTTTGACCAACCTCAGCAACAAAGGACTGCGGGCTATTTTCGTGATTCGCCCATCAGTTCTTCAGTGTACATCCCTTGGCACCGTGAAGCATTGGGCTGGCGTTTGTTTTCTGAGTCAGCCACTTGAGTGCCGAGCTTTAGTTTCCAGGTGCTGCCTTCTTGTGGGGTTAGGGCCCCTCTCTTTGCTGACTGGAAATCCGTCTATCGGCTGTTTTGGACACGTGTTGCACAGTAAGATTTGATGGTGCCATCAGATGGCATTTGGGAAATTATATTCATTCATAGATTTTTTTGTGGGTCTGTATCGAGGAGACAGAGTTAACGCAAAAGAGTGTCTTTAAAATTCATAAATGGATGATAAAGCACCCCTTTCGATCCCATGTCTAAAATAACTCCACCAAATAATCAGATAGTCAGATATATGTTGTATATATCTGATTTGCGATATCCATTGTGATTAAACTTGACTGAGTAGGAATTGCTTTCTACTGATACATGTCGACCTCACATTTATCAGATTTCCGTTCTGTTTTAATGAAATTTTCAATTTCCAACAGTAGCACTTATTATTTAATAATACATTCGTATTTTGAAGAAAAGTAGAATATGCTTAAAATGTATGTAATTTTCTTAAACTGTTGTTGTTGCAGGATCTTGCCAGACAAAATATAAGTATTAATCACACAGCAAAAGACTCTTTACTTGGTGTTGCATGTAGATACCTGAACGGTTTATCACTTATAAGGGGTTTCTCGCTAAATGGGTCACCCTCTTCACGTACAGAAATGTAGCTTATCACTGTTAGCATAAACTAATCACTATATGTTTGTTTCCTAAATGTACCTAACGTATGTCAGAGCTGTTGTAACAAGACAGCTATTATTTTTAGAATATTTTTAATTCTAAAGTTATCTTTAGTGATGAATATTGCATATGGTAATATTTTTCTCTCCTGATGTTCGTATATACAATGAATTCTCAAACAAAAATATATTACAAATTATTTATGAATGTATATTTTTTAATGGTATGTGATTTAAAATCCACGATTTAACTTAAAATTAGTAATTACAGTACACTCAAAAATTATAAATTCTGCCAATTGTTTAACTGGTTACAAACTTGTGGTTAAAATAAGGGGATTTGTCACACAACAACCTTCAAGGAGAAATAGTTAAAAATCAGTTATCAAACATTGCGCAAACCACGTAATGGTGTGTGGCGGAGGCTGCTTTCAGTGACACTATCTGATCCCTCCAACCCTGTTCCACTCGCGAAGAGTGCATGGGAAGCATGATTGTCGGTAAGCCTCTGTATTGGCTCTAATCTCTCGAATTTTCTTCTCGTGATCAGTGTGGGACATGTACGTGGGGATAAGTAATATGTTGTCAGACTCCTCCGGAAAAGTGCTGTCCAGAAATTTCAGTAGTAAATCTCTCCGTGATGCACAACGCCTCTCTTGTAATGTCTGCCAGTGGAGTTTGTTTAGCATATCCGTAACACTCTCTCGCCGGCCAGACGATCCCGTGACGAGACGCACCGCTCTTCGTTGGATCTTCTGTATCTCCTCTATCAGTCCTACCTGATAGGGATCCCAAATAGATTGACAATACTCAAGAATCGGGCGAACAAGCGCCTTATAAGCCACTTATTTCGTGGATTAGTTACATTTCCTTAAGATTCTTCCGATAAATCTGAGTCTGGTATCTGCTTTTCCCACTATCTGTTTTATGTGGTCATTCCACTTAAGGTCGCACTGGATAGTTACGCCTAAATAATTTAGGGCAGACGCTGTCTCCAGCTGTTTGTCATAAATAGTGTAGCTGTACAGTAGTGGATTTCTTTTCCTACGTACGGGCAGTATGTTACATTTATTTACGTTCAAGGTCAACTGCCAGAGTCTGCACCATTCATCAGTTCTCTTCAGGTCGTTCTGCAATTCTTGCTGTCTCCTGGTGTTGTTAGTTTAGTATAGACAACAGTATCATTTGCGAATAGCCTTAAAGAGCATCCAACGCTTTCTGCTACATCATTTATATACATTGTAAACAGCAACGGTCCTATCACACTTGCCTGTGGTACTCCGGATATTACCTTTACATCTGTCGATTTAGTTCCGTTAAGAGCGACGTGTTGAGTTCCATCCGCGAGAAAGTCTTGAATCCAATTGCAAGTCTGCTCCGATACTCCGTAAGCTCGTATTTTTTTCATTAAACGGCACTGCGGGACGGTGTCAGATGCCTTACTGAAATCAGGAAACACAGCATCATCCTGAGCGCCGTTGTCCACTGCGCTGTGGATCTCATGGAGGAACTGAGCGAGCTGTGTTTCGCAGGATTTCTGTTTGCTGAATCTAAGTTGATTTTTATAGAGGAGATGTTCATTTTCAGAAAACGTCATAGTTCTCCAGCGTAAAACATGTTCCATAATTCTACAACAGATTGACCCCAACGATGCAGGTCTTTAATTGTGTGGCTCTTTCTTATGGTCATCCTTAAAAAGGGGAATGACCTGCGCTTTTTTTCAGTCGTTAGGTACCTTTCGTTGCTGAGGCGATCTACCATAAATTATTGCTAGAAGGGGAGCAAGTTCTTTCGGATTTTCTTTATAGAATCTTATAGGTATCTCATCTGGTGCTGACGCCTTTCCACTACTAAGCGATTGTAGCTGCTTTCCAATTCTGCTATCGGTTATCTCACTATCTGCCATTTCGACGTTCTACGACCGTTGAAAGGAGTGACAGTGTTACGATCTTTCGCGGTGAAACAAAACGGAAGATCGAATTCAGTATTTCGGTTTTCTCTCTGTTATCTTCCGTTTCTGTGCCGGCGTGGTCGCTGAGAGAATGAATAGATGATTTTGACCCACTTACTGATTTTACATATGACCAAAATCTCTTAGGGTTTTTACTCAGGTCGGTTGACAATGTCTTACTTTCAAGATCATTGAACGTTTCTCTCATTGCTCTCCTTACGCTCATTTTCGCTACGTTCAGCTTTTGTTTGTCAGCTAGGTTTTTACTTCTCTTGAATCTGAGATGAAGTGCTCTTTGTTTACGTAGCACTTTTGTAACACTGCTATTAAACCATGGTGGATCCTTACCATCCCTTAAAACCTTACTCTGAACATACTTGTCTAGAGCATATTGAATGATGCTTTTGCATTTTTTCCATTTGTTCTCTACATCTTCGTCCTCATCACGGAATATTTGATGCTGAGATATTCTGAAGTTTGTATCCTGTCACCCTTGCTGAGCAAATATATCTTCCTACCTTTCTCAACATTACTTGTAGGACCCGTGGTTATAGATGCTGTCACATCCTTATGATCGCTGATACCTTCCTCTACGTTAACTCAGGTCTGTTTGTTCCCAGGAGGTCTAAGACGTTACCCTCACGAATTGGTCCTCTAACTACCAGCTCAAGGTAATTTTCGGACCAGACATCCAGAACAACGCCTCACGATTCCCTGTCTCTGGCACCTGTTTTGGTGGGATAACACTCCCAATCTATACTTGGCAAGTTGAATTCACCGCTTATTACAACAGCATGATCAGGAAAATTACTAATGATATTCTGCAAGTTATGTCTGAAGAGCTCTACAACTACAGATCCTGAACCAGGTGGTCTATAAAAGCATCCGATCACCATTTGTGACCGTTCTTTGGTACTTAATTTCACCCAGATTAATTCACATTCGGAATCCGTGATAACTTCGCTAGATTTTATCGAATTTTTTACTGCAATAAACACGCCACCATTGGTGACTAGCCTAGCCTTACGATAAACATTCCAATCTGAACTTAGGATTTCGTTGTCATTGACGTCTCGTTTCAACCAGCTTTCTGTTCCCAATACTACCTGTGCATTTTAACCTTCAGTAAGCGATACTAATTCTGGGACCTTTCCTTGGATGCTCCTGCAGTTTACTAAAATCATATCAATCTTTTCTATCTTTGATCTGCGAGGACCAATATTCTCTGAGGTCACTGTGGCTGATTTGACAGACAAATCATCTTTGATCCCAAGGGAGGGGTTCCCTAACCTAAAAAAGCCCCATGTTCACGCTACACGTACTCCACTACCCTAGTAGCCGCTTCCTGCGTGTAGTGCACGCCTGACCTGTCAAGGGGAACCCTACAATTCTGCACCCGATAGCGCAGGTCGAGAAATTCGCATCCGATACCGTCGCAGAGTCGTCTGAGCCTCTGGTTTAGACCTTCCACTCTGCTCCAAACCAGAGGACCGCGATCAATCCTGGGTACGATGCTACAAATAGACAGCTTAGCTTGCACCCCGCGTGCGAGGCTAGTTGCCGTCACCAAATCAGCCAGCCGCCGGAGGGAGCCGAGGATGGCCTCAGAACCCAAGCGGCAGGCGTCACTCGTGTCGATATGTGCCATTACGTGCAGCCGGCTGCGCCCAGTGCGCTCATAGCCGCCGGCAGGGCCTCCTCCACATCACGGATGAGACCTCTCGGCAAACATGCCGAATGCACATTGGAATTCTTTCCCTCCTTGCCTGCTATCTCCCTAACGTTGGAGCTCCCAATGACAAGCATACCCATCCTCTGTACTGGTCCGGACTGAGCAGGAAAATCGAATGAAACGGCCTGGCACATTAAAAATGTATGAACCTCTTGAATGAGACGACCTGACAGACTGAAACCATGTACACAAGCGGTACTCAGATCCAGGCACTTGTTTTTAGCGTTCAGTACTGAGCACAGTCTTGCCAGCGAAAGGCAAGACGGCAGTCTGTTTTCCAGTCCGGTGCACAGCTTTAGTGTGTCGCAAATTTTCATTGCAGCGTACAATCTCCTACGAAGATGAAGATTATTTTTGGACAATCTCATTGTTAAGTATGACATTTTATTGCTGTAAGTAGATTGTATAAGAGATTTTCAGTGGCTTTGTTTTCTCGTTTCTGGATCTCAGGTAGATGCACTGAAATATAGCTCTCTTGATTATCTCAAAAGAAAGCTATAAGATGTATGTATGTGTGTATTTTGATTAATTTCTTTGAGCAGCGAGTATTTGTTCCTTAAGGGGGTAGGACGTCAAACGGGCCGACTTGGAGCAGGAGTGGCACCACGGGATATTTTTGTTTCCACAATCTATACTTTTACAAATAAATTCATTAAACTTTGTCAGCATGACCAGGAAGGATTCAGAATTCACACTCATAGCAGTGGAAGTTCTAAAACATAACGACGTAATTTTTTTTTTACGTGTGAAATTTCATCATTTAATGGCAGCATTTGTTGCTATAGGCACACATTTCTTCATAAGTTAGAGAGATTCTTCGATGAATTTTGCACAGCATACAAACCATACTTAAAGGTGTATGAAACTCTAGAATTATCCAAATCCATTGAAAACTGGGGTAAAAATTGAGGTAATTAACTATAAAATTTGTGTTTTTTCTAAACATGAAGTTTAAAATACAACAGTTCATTCGTTTTTTCATAAATTAAATAAATTCTAGAGTTTCATACACCTATGAGTATGGTATATATGCTGTGCAAAATTCATCGAAGAACCTCTCTAACTTATAAAGAAAAGTGTACCTATAGCAACAAATGCAGCCATTAGTAAGTGAAAAAATGATGAAATTTCGCAAGTAAAAAAAATTATTTTGCTATATTTTCGAACTTCCAGTGCAATGAGTGTGAATCCTGAATCCTTCCTGGTGATGCTGACAAAGTTTTATGAATTTATTTGTAAAAGTATAGACACTGGAAATTAAAATGTCTTGAGATGCCTCTCCCGCTCCAAGTCGATCCGTTTGACATCCTATCCCCCTTAAATGATGAATTGCAAGAAATTATCATAGCCTCCATCTTTGTAAATTTGTAAAATAATCTAACCTACGATTCTTTTGTACGCTCAGGTGACATGATAAAAGAATCCGATCACTCTAACATTACACAACCAATGCTATCGGTAGACACCCAACACATTTTTTACAGAAGTGACTGTTTTGGCTGCACTTTCGGTTTAATTAGTACAATAGTGCTTTCTCCGTGGACGTGCCATTCACTCGAATCTACCACAGCGCAATTTTTGGCTTATATTTGCGTGCAACTGTATAATTGCAATTTTTATTCTGCCACACACGTTTCGTCTTTGTAAAGGAGCAATCTCAGTTACAAAACACGCAGTTTTAGTACTACAGGTATATTCACAATATGAATGAAGTTTTTCAGTTGCAGATGAACCCAAAAATCTTCATCGCAAAAGTGACTATTACTTAAAATTCTACCAGCACCGCCGGGGCCCAAACGTCGAAATTGTACACAAAAGAAGTGAAATTAGAGGAAAAAGGCTGTATCCAATTGAAAATATAGGCTCTATTCGATGAAACAAAACTGTCAGCGCCATCATGTGAAGGTTAGCTATGGAGACTAGAAAAAAACCTATGTCTGGCGTTTGCCAATGCTCTATTTTTCGGTCGCGTGTGCTACGCTGACGCAACTCGGATCCACTTTCGCTGCTTCGTCGTCATTGACCACTATTTCGCTCCATTAACACATCACTGCAATTACAGTAAAATTATCTCGCTTTAGTCATATATCATTGCAATTACTGTAAAATGTGGTGCCAGTGATCTGCCATTCATGCTAGGAACGTCAAAAACGAATTAGCTTCCGTGGAAGCAGGAAGTCACGTGTCTATGAACCTTCATAGATTTCCTGTGCAGTTACTATGCTAGAACAGTCTACGTTAAAGCTTAGAGCGACCCGTCGAGGAACAACAAGGCTTGGTTTGCATGGCTGTGCCGCTGCCCAGAAGCCATTGATCGCAAGGTCGAACTTGCGACCTCACTCGGAGTGCTGTAGACAAGCCAGTCATTGGTTTATGCAGCAGTGAATGAACATTTCACGGACTAATGAGTCACAGTACAGCATGGCGCTTGCAGGTAGGCATCTGTGTTCCAGTCGGACGCTTCGCCTGCGGTATTTGCGCGTGGTGCTGTCAGGTCTGATGGAGGTGGCGCGACCGTCTTCCGGTATTGATTATTCTTCTTTGATGGCAAAATTAACTCAATTATTTAAAAAACATTTTAGTTGAAAGCGTTCTTTGCACGACGTGACTATAGTTTGGAATCGGACTTTACGTGTATCTGTATAGCAGTCTGTTACTTATAAAGCAGTTGTTGGAAGAGAAGAGCTGGATTTTCTGGAGTGGCGCGATCAGAGTCACGGCTTGAATCCAAATGAATATTTTGTGAAAGAACTCGTATTGCACATTTCGTAGTATTATAGTTTAACAACAACAAAAGTAACATAATTCATATATATAGTATAGACATTTACATACTTACAGGTCTAGTTCGACAAAGATGGGGTGGGTAATCGACTGCAGCCTTATAGCAGGAAACATTCCGGCGTTTGCCGGACTAAGTTTATAGAAACCGAAATCAGAATGGCCAGATGAGTAGAACCAGCATCTTTCCGAATATAAGGTCCGTCTGTTTAAAACAGTGCTACCTCATTTCATTCATCCTTAGTGCACAATACTGTTGTACAGAGAAGTTGTTTAATAGTGTAAAAGGCTAGTGATACACTGTTTATTCATTTATCACTCGCAGTCACTGCACACTTCACACACATTATTTCATCATGCAACTCTACACACACTGTCAGATGACACCAAGACCATAGCGACAGTGTTTTGTTTCTATTTTGTGTACCGCACCTTACTATTTGCTAGCCTGAAAAACCGAATCGGTAACCTCCTATAGCGAGTGACATGTTGACTTCAGACAAAGAACAAGGTGTTAGTATTATACATTGCATAGCTTTGGGAATTTGGGTTTCCAGAAAAGAGGAAAGAAGAAAGAAAGAAAAAAATAAGCTAAAAACATTATGCGAAAGTGTTATGTGAAGTGATAGATGTTTTATTATTATTTACCTGCGTTACTTTTTTACCAAATTCTTAATCTGTTTTACGAGGGCAGTTCAATAAGTAATGCAACACATTTTTTTTCTCGGCCAATTTTGGTTGAAAAAACCGGAAATTTCTTGTGGAATGTTTTCAAACATTCCCGCTTCGTCTCGTATAGTTTCATTGACTTCCGACAGGTGGCAGCGCTGTACGGAGCTGTTAAAATGGCGTCTGTAACGGATGTGCGTTGCAAACAACGGGCAGTGATCGAGTTTCTTTTGACGGAAAACCAGGGCATCTCAGATATTCATAGGCGTTTGCAGAATGTCTACGGTGATCTGGCAGTGGACAAAAGCACGGTGAGTCGTTGGGCAAAGCGTGTGTCATCATCGCCACAAGGTCAAGCAAGACTGTCTGATCTCCCGCGTGCGGGCCGGCCGTGCACAGCTGTGACTCCTGCAATGGCGGAGCGTGCGAACACACTCGTTCGAGATGATCGACGGATCACCATCAAACAACTCAGTGCTCAACTTGACATCTCTGTTGGTAGTGCTGTCACAGTTGTTCACCAGTTGGGATATTCAAAGGTTTGTTCCCGCTGGGTCCCTCGTTGTCTAACCGAACACCATAAAGAGCAAAGGAGAACCATCTGTGCGGAATTGCTTGCTCGTCATGTGGCTGAGGGTGACAATTTCTTGTCAAAGATTGTTACAGGCGATGAAACATGGGTTCATCACTTCGAACCTGAAACAAAACGGCAATCAGTGGAGTGGCGCCACACCCACTCCCCTACCAAGAAAAAGTTTAAAGCCATACCCTCAGCCGGTAAAGTCATGGTTACAGTCTTCTGGGACGCTGAAGGGGTTATTCTGTTCGATGTCCTTCCCCATGGTCAAACGATCAACTCTGAAGTGTATTGTGCTACTCTTCAGAAATTGAAGAAACGACTTCAGCGTGTTCGTAGGCACAAAAATCTGAACGAACTTCTCCTTCTTCATGACAACGCAAGACCTCACACAAGTCTTCACACCCGAGAGGAGCTCACAAAACTTCAGTGGACTGTTCTTCCTCATGCACCCTACAGCCCCGATCTCGCACCGTCGGATTTCCATATGTTTGGCCCAATGAAGGACGCAATCCGTAGGAGGCACTACGAGTATGATGAAGAAGTTATTGATGCAGTACGACGTTGGCTCCGACATCGACCAGTGGAATGGTACCGTGCAGGCATACAGGCTCTCATTTCAAGGTGGCGTAAGGCCGTAGCATTGAATGGAGATTACGTTGAAAAATAGTGTTGTGTAGCTAAAAGATTGGGGAATAACCTGGTGTATTTCAATGCTGAATAAAACAACCCCTGTTTCAGAAAAAAAATGTGTTGCATTACTTATTGAACTGCCCTCGTATACACTCCCGGAAATTGAAATAAGAACACCGTGAATTCATTGTCCCAGGAAGGGGAAACTTTATTGCCACATTCCTGGGGTCAGATACATCACATGATCACACTGACAGAACCACAGGCACATAGACACAGGCAACAGAGCATGCACAATGTCGGCACTAGTACAGTGTATATCCACCTTTCGCTGCTATTCTCCCATGGAGACGATCGTAGAGATGCTGGATGTAGTCCTGTGGAACGGCTTGCCATGCCATTTCCATCTGGCGCCTCAGTTGGACCAGCGTTCGTGCTGGACGTGCAGACCGCGTGAGACGACGCTTCATCCAGTCCCAAACATGCTCAATGGGGGACAGATCCGGAGATCTTGCTGGCCAGGGTAGTTGACTTACACCTTCTAGAGCACGTTGGGTGGCACGGGATACATGCGGACGTGCATTGTCCTGTTGGAACAGCAAGTTCCCTTGCCGGTCTAGGAATGGTAGAACGATGGGTTCGATGACGGTTTGGATGTACCGTGCACTATTCAGTGTCCCCTCGACGATCACCAGTGGTGTACGGCCAGTGTAGGAGATCGCTCCCCACACCATGATGCCGGGTGTTGGCCCTGTGTGCCTCGCTCGTATGCAGTCCTGATTGTGGCGCTCACCTGCACGGCGCCAAACACGCATACGACCATCATTGGCACCAAGGCAGAAGCGACTCTCATCGCTGAAGACGACACGTCTCCATTCGTCCCTCCATTCACGCCTGTTGCGACACCACTGGAGGCGGGCTGCACGATGTTGGGGCGTGAGCGGAAGACGGCCTAACGGTGTGCGGGACCGTAGCCCAGCTTCATGGAGACGGTTGCGAATGGTCCTCGCCGATACCCCAGGAGCAACAGTGTCCCTAATTTGCTGGGAAGTGGCGGTGCGGTCCCCTACGGCACTGCGTAGGATCCTACGGTCTTGGCGTGCATCCGTGCGTCGCTGCGGTCCGGTCCCAGGTCGACGGGCACGTGCACCTTCCGCCGACCACTGGCGACAACATCGATGTACTGTGGAGACCTCACGCCCCACGTGTTGGGCAATTCGGCGGTACGTCCACCCGGCTTCCCGCATGCCCACTATACGCCCTCGCTCAAAGTCCGTCAACTGCACATACGGTTCACGTCCACGCTGTCGCGGCATGCTACCAGTGTTAAAGACTGCGATGGAGCTCCGTATGCCACGGCAAACTGGCTGACACTGACGGCGGCGGTGCACAAATGCTGCGCAGCTAGCGCCATTCGACGGCCAACACCGCGGTTCCTGGTGTGTCCGCTGTGCCGTGCGTGTGATCATTGCTTGTACAGTTCTCTCGCAGTGTCCGGAGCAAGTATGGTGGGTCTGACACACCGGTGTCAATGTGTTCTTTTTTCCATTTCCAGGAGTGTATAAAGCGACTGCACGGAAATCGGACTTTTTTGTTTTTGTTATATGTATTTGTGGTGCGTGAAGTTCAAATGTCAAATATCGATATACCAAAGGAGTTCGGCACAACTCTGAAAAATTCTCGAGAAAATGAACTTGGAAGTTATCTGAGTGTCTTTGTAATACCCTAATGCGTAAGAGATATATCGATTGATCGTGCGGCTCTGTGGAAGAATACACGCTTGTCTCTTGGGTGGCCAGGTTCGATTCCCAACTGCGGTAAATTTTTAGACGTATTTGCATCCACGAACATGTCTGTGAAGCTTAATATGCATACACATGGAAAAATATTTAATTTGTAATTTTTTAACTCCAACAATTTTTATTAACAATCTCTTATAAAAGATTGGTAATCAACTATATTTGCAATGAAAATTGCATTTTTGTGTGCGATATGTAATTAGAAATAGGATGACGTGCATTTTTCATAAAAATTACAATTATATTCGTGTTACTGAGCGCATATTTGGTTAATTTTATATTTAAATGACATAGGTATTCGAACTGAGCGAAACGAAAAAAATAATGACCGAAACGAAACTAGAACCAGCGGTCCAGCGACTTCAGGTCTCGAGAGCAACTGCTTTTTTTCATCTTTATGTATTTTATACTTCATGGAAACGTTCATACAATATGCAGATTTGCTTAAAATGTGCTATGATTTATAATGTAGCAGGCGAGCATTCTAACACAGTCACACTGCCTGTGGAAAAATTGCTCTTGCTTTAGGTCTTTGGAGCAATAAAGATGCTTGAAAAAGCGTAAACTCGATTTTCTCAACAATTTTTTTGAGGTGAATCGAACTGATTTAGTGGCGTGATGCTTGGCGCTGAACTTCACGTACCATAAATAAAAAAAATAAAAAAAAAATACAAGAATCCGATTGCCGTGTGGTCTCATTGTAAGTAATACTTCGCTGTATAGAATGTAATGCGAAACAGATACTTCCTAACCGCGTTTTTAAATACATTCGTTTTTGTAATGTCTTTAAAGCCATGTTCGAAAGAACAGACACCATGCATTCACATAACAGATTCGCCTCGATGAACAACGAATCCACTTTCTTCAGCGCGGATGCACAGTTACATCTGGCCTCCCGTGGGAATCTCACAAGGGAACCTCCCCATCGCACCCCCCTCAGATTTAGTTATAAGTTGGCACAGTGGATAGGTCTTGAAAAACTGAACACAGATCAATCGAGGAAACAGGAAGAAGTTGTGCGGAACTATGAAAAAAATAAGCAAAATATACAAACTGAGTAGTCCATGAGCAAGATAGGCAACATCAAGGATAATGTGAGCTCAGGAGTGCCGTGGTCCCGTGGCTAGCGCGAGCAGCTCTGGAACGGGAGGTCCTTGGTTCAAGTCTTCCCTCGAGTGAAAAGTTCACTTTCTATATTTTCCCAAAGTTATCATCTGTTCGTTCGCTCATTAGAGTCTCTGTTCACTGTAATAAATTTAGTGTCTGTGTTTTGCGACCGCACCGCAAAAACGTGCGATTAGCAGACGAAAGGACGTGCCTCTCCAATGGGAACCGAAAGCGGGCCGCGGTGGTCTCGCGGTTCTAGGCGCGCAGTCCGGAACCGTGCGACTGCTACGGTCGCAGGTTCGAATCCTGCCTCGGGCATGGATGTGTGTGATGTCCGTAGGTTAGTTAGGTTTAAGTAGTTCTAAGTTATATGGGACTGGTGACCACAGCTGTAAAGTCCCATAGTGCTCAGAGCCATTTGAACCATTTGGGAACCGAAAACATTTGATCGCAAGATCATAGGTCAACCGATTCCTCCACAGGAAAACACGTCTGATATATCCTATACGATACTGGTGACGGCATGTGCGTCACATGACAGGAATATGTTGTCGACCCACCTAATTTGTACTCTTGGCGAATGGGTAAAAAGATTCTTCTACCTTGCCCGATTTAGGTTTTCTTGTGGATGTGATAATCACTCCCAAAAAAGTGATGAAAACATAAGAGTTTGTCACATAAACCGGAAATAAAAAAATTAAGCTTTTCACTCGAGGGAAGACTTGAATCAAGGACTTCTCGTTCCGCAGCTGCTCACGCTAACCACGGGACCACGGCGCTCCTGAGCTCACGGTATCCTTGATGTTGCCTGTCTCGCTCATGGACTACTCAGTTTGTATATTTTGCTTATTTTTTCACAGTTCCACACAACTTCTTCCTGTTTTCTCGGTTTATCTGTTTTCAGTTTTTCAAGGCCTATCCACTGTGCCAACTTATAGCTAAATCTGAGGGGGGGACCGATGGGGAGGTTCCCTTGTCAGAGTAGCGAGCATGGAGGACGTGGATAGGACTGCAGATAGGTGGCGCTGGTTGGGAATGTGGGTCGGCTGCGAGGCCTGCCGAGTTAGACCGCGCAGGGACGATAAAAACTGGGTCCGTGGTTAACGCAGCTGCCCACTAAGTTAGAGATCCTGGGTTAGAATCCCGGACCGGTACATTTTCGCACATCGCCGTTGGTTCCCCGTGAAAGGCCCGATGCAGCAGACATCAATAGTCCTTTTCCTTTCCCTTCTCCCATCCTCCCCCTCCAATTTACATATAATTGGCCAATTTGTTGTACACTTTTATTTCTTGGTAGATGATGCTGTTTCGAGTTATATGTTTACTCTTTCTTGGTAAATGGAAGTTCTGTCTAGATCCTGTTCCATGGTTTTGGAACAACGTGGTCTGTGCAGTAGTTACCAATGTTATTTCTGATGGGCACAACTGATTTGTAAATGTACTCACACAGTGTAGTTAAAAGCGCCAGTGTTTCGAAGGTATCTATAAGCTGAGCGCGACTACTATGTTTGGTGAATATTGTTATGGCCCGGCTCTGCAGTTTGAAAACTGTATTCGTATTTTGTGCATTTGTTCCACAGAAAGGATCTCGATAGCTAAGAAATGAATATACATAGAATAATGTGTAACTATAAGACACCAGCCGTCATCCCCTGATGAGAGGACTCTAAGGGTATAATATGCCGCTGACATTCTGTTTGCAAGTATCTTTGTGCGTTCACACCGCTTCAGCTGAGAATCATTACGCATTCGGAGAAATTTTGAGATTATTACGGAGTCTAAAGAGGTGCCATCTTAATTTAACAGTGTCATTTTCCCTCTTCAAACTGAAATTCATAGCATTTGCTTTTTTTTTTAAATTTCAATGTTATTTTATTGCATTCTGATCAATCGTAAATGTCCTTCACGGTTTCATCTGCTTTTTTTCTGCAAGGAGTTCCCTTGTTTTCTCAGTTGTTATAATATTTCTGTTGTTAGCAAAGATATTTTTCTCCATGACTGACATTATTGTGAAAGTCATTGACTTTTATCAGTGACAGTATCGATCCTACTGTGCTACCCTGAGGATCTAGTGTATTAATACATTTTGGTTCTGATAAATGTTTCACTTTCACGTTTCCATTTGCCCATGCTGTAATAGTAAGTATTTGCAAATTTTTACTTGTAATCAACGTGATTGCGAAAGCTGCTTTCAAGAAAGATATATGTTGGCTATCATTTGTGAGCACATGAAAGCTGTCCTGACGGCTGTCGGGAAAATGGAGGCTGCTGCTGGTGGGTGTGCCGAGTGAACTGTGCCAGACAATGTTCCTCAAAGTGCTATGTCTACCCACAGACAATGCTTATTCTCCAAACACTGCTGGCCTACAAAACACCTGCCCATCGATTGTGAATAGTTTGTTATCAAGACAAGCAGGATAAGAGGAGAGCTCGAGGAACGACGACAGTTCCTTACGAAAGGGGCGATGTGTTGTCTGTATCTGATGGTTCAAAATGGTTCAAATGGCCTTGAGCACTGTGGGACTTAACTTCTGAGGTCGCGCTGTTCCAGAATGAAGCGCCTAGAACCGCTCGACCACTCCGGCCGGATCGGACAGTAGATTTACCCTGGATTCATTAAAAAATTCCAGGACTCATAAATATTTGATAGAAGAGATCAGAAACAAAATTAGGGATATGAGGCAGAGGAAATGGCATATTAACCTCTAATTGACGAAAGAACATGCAGGAACTCCTGGAAATGAACTGGCAGACAAACTTGCCAAACAAGCAGCTCGAAAAAACGCAACAGAAAGCTACAATAGAGTCCCTTTGTCTGTGATCAGAAAATCACAAAATCCTTCCCGTAGAGGGAACTCTGTTGCTGATAGTCCTTGGTCTAGTTGCAGTTGATAAGGATAGTTGCCGCTGTCATGCAAGATACACATAATCGTACTTTGACTTAAACCACAGTGGAGGGCTACTTGCCTGGAGCTTGTACTAAGGTTCGTCTCAGTATCCTGTGGAACTCAGTCCTCCGAATCTGGTGTACGCATAGTCGGCCACCTCCCTGCACGTTCGTCTGTCTGAAAGAACGCATCATCACACCAAAGCCCAAAAGGGGCTTGAAATGATGTGTGATGTGGCTGGTGTCTGTGAGGGTACTTGTTTTTGTGTAGCCGTGCTGTTTCTGGACCGTTTCCACCTGTCTGGCCGCACACAGACATCTCGGCTTGTTCCCGATATGAATACCGGACCATTCTGCTGCTAACAGTACGCTGTACCAATCATACAGCCTCAAACACTCAAAGAAACACGGCTTTCGTTCGTCAACACCACCTACCGTGGTAACGATGAATTTAGGGACACATGTTCATAAGACTTTTTCCCCTCCATTTCCATTCAGGAGTCCGTGCCTGCAGTTTGTCGGTTTTGTTAATGTTCACCCCGTATAAGTATGTACTTAATACAGAAAAAAGAAACGGTGTTACCAAAAATCTCGAAAATTTCTTGGCCGATTAACTTCAGATTTCTACACGACTCTCCGATAAAAATTCATGTGGACATAGGCTATACACTTCCTTTAAACAACGATGAACATGTGTTCTGTTGAAACCGACTGCGAGAAATAAAATACATTGCTTTGTTCTGCTTTGAAAATTTGCGGTTATGTTTTCTTCCTCTCCGTGAGATGTAACTGCGATTGCAGGGTATTTAAACCATTAGAAAAATTATTTCTTCCTCATATATTCTTTCTCAATATATATATTTTTTCTACATCTAAATCTACGTGATTACTCTGCTCTTCACAATAAAGTGCCTGGTAGAGGGTTCAATCAACCACCTTCATGCTGTCTCTCTACCGTTCCAATCTCGAACGGCACGCGGGAAAAACGTGCATTTAAATTTTTTCGTGCGAGCCCTGATTTCTGTTATTTTATCGAGATGATCATTTCTCCCTGTGTAGGTGGGTGCCAACAGAATGTTTTCGCAATCGGAGGAGAAAACTGATGAATGAAATTTCATGAGAAGATCCCGTCGCAACGAAAAACGCTTTTGTTTTTATGATTGCCACTCCAACTCACGTATCATGACTGTGAAACCATCTCCCCTGTTTCGCGATAATACAAAACGAGCTGCCCTTCTTTCTGGGCGGACATGCGTAGTGTAAGCAGTCTCTTTGGTAGACCTGTTACACCTTCTAAGTGTTCTGCCAATGAGTCGCAGTCTTTGGTTTGCTCTACCCACAATATTATCCATGTGATCGTTTCAATTTAGGTTATTTGTAATTGTAATCCCTAAGTATTTAGTTGAATTTACAGCCCTCAGATTTTTGTGACTTATCGCGTAACCGAAATTTAGCTGATTTCTTTTAGTACTCATGAGAATAACTTCGCACTTTTCTTTATTCAGGGTCAATTGCCACTTTTCGCACCATACAGATATCTTATCTAAATCATTTTGCAAGTCGTTTTGATCATCTGATGAATTTACAAGACGGTAAATGACAGCATCATCTGCAAACAATCTAAGACGGCTACTCAGATTGTCTCCTATGTCGTTAATATAGATCAGGAACAATAGTGGGCCTATAACACTTCCTTGTGGAACGCCGGATATTACTTCTGTTTTACTCGATGACTTTCCGTCTATTACTACGAACTGTGATCTTTCTGACAGGAAATCACGAATCCAGTCGCACAACTGAGGCGATACTCCGTAGGCACGCAGTTTGATTAGAAGACGCTTGAGAGGAACGGTGTCGAAAGCCTTCTGGAAATCTAAAAATATGGAATCAATTTGACATCCCTTGTCGATAGCACTTAAACTAGAATTGTATATACAACAAGATACTGTTTTATTTCCTTGCAGTCTGTTTTCAAAAGAAAGCATTAAAGTTGTATTTATGATTTATTATCTTGTGATTACAATACTTTTTGCAGAATCTTAAAATGCAGTAACAATTAACAAGTTTCAAAGTCAGAAAGAGGGGGAATCGGAAATGGGTAGAGAAGAGGGGAGCAGATGGGCATAGAAAGAGGAAAGAAGAAGACGGACAGGAAAAGCGTGGAGGAGGAGGAGATGGACAGAAATAGGGGGAGGATGTGATGGAAGAGGGAGGGAAGAGGAAAAGGAGATGGACAAACAGAGGAGGAGAAATAGATTGAGAAAGAGAGGGGGAGGGGATGGATATCAAGGGAGGCGGGAAAGGAGAGCAGGACGGATATCCAATTCCCATATATACACTCCTGGAAATGGAAAAAAGAACACATTGACACCGGTGTGTCAGACCCACCATACTTGCTCCGGACACTGCGAGAGGGCTGTACAAGCAATGATCAGACGCACGGCACAGCGGACACACCAGGAACCGCGGTGTTGGCCGTCGAATGGCGCTAGCTGCGCAGCATTTGTGCACCGCCGCCGTCAGTGTCAGCCAGTTTGCCGTGGCATACGGAGCTCCATCGCAGTCTTTAACACTGGTAGCATGCCGCGACAGCGTGGACGTGAACCGTATGTGCAGTTGACGGACTTTGAGCGAGGGCGTATAATGGGCATGCGGGAGGCCGGGTGGACGTACCGCCGAACTGCTCAACACGTGGGGCGTGAGGTCTCCACAGTACATCGATGTTGTCGCCAGTGGTCGGCGGAAGGTGCACGTGCCCGTCGACCTGGGACCGGACCGCAGCGACGCACGGATGCACGCCAAGACCGTAGGATCCTACGCAGTGCCGTAGGGGACCGCACCGCCACTTCCCAGCAAATTAGGGACACTGTTGCTCCTGGGGTATCGGCGAGGACCATTCGCAACCGTCTCCATGAAGCTGGGCTACGGTCCCGCACACCGTTAGGCCGTCTTCCGCTCACGCCCCAACATCGTGCAGCCCGCCTCCAGTGGTGTCGCGACAGGCGTGAATGGAGGGACGAATGGAGACGTGTCGTCTTCAGCGATGAGAGTCGCTTCTGCCTTGGTGCCAATGATGGTCGTATGCGTGTTTGGCGCCGTGCAGGTGAACGCCACAATCAGGACTGCATACGACCGAGGCACACAGGGCCAACACCCGGCATCATGGTGTGGGGAGCGATCTCCTACACTGGCCGTACACCACTGGTGATCGTCGAGGGGACACTGAATAGTGCACGGTACATCCAAACCGTCATCGAACCCATCTTTCTACCATTCCTAGACCGGCAAGGGAACTTGCTGTTCCAACAGGACAATGCACGTCCGCATGTATCCCGTGCCACCCAACGTGCTCTAGAAGGTGTAATACAACTACCCTGGCCAGCAAGATCTCCGGATCTGTCCCCCATTGAGCATGTTTGGGACTGGATGAAGCGTCGTCTCACGCGGTCTGCACGTCCAGCACGAACGCTGGTCCAACTGAGGCGCCAGGTGGAAATGGCATGGCAAGCCGTTCCACAGGACTACATCCAGCATCTCTACGATCGTCTCCATGGGAGAATAGCAGCCTGCATTGCTGCGAAAGGTGGATATACACTGTACTAGTGCCGACATTGTGCATGCTCTGTTGGCTGTGTCTATGTGCCTGTGGTTCTGTCAGTGTGATCATGTGATGTATCTGACCCCAGCAATGTGTCAATAAAGTTTCCCCTTCCTGGGACAATGAATTCACGGTGTTCTTATTTCAATTTCCAGGAGTGTATTTAGCAATTGCGAAGCTTTCCTGGGTTCGTTAGTTGTAGTTCAAAAATAAATAAATAAATACAGTTAGCGGTTTTCCAGTTTACTTGTCGCCTGTGACCAACCTACAGACAGAGTTTAAATTTCTAGAAATATTGACTACAACTTTGATTTTTATCGCAGTCCCTGCGACAGCCGTAGAGAGACTGGAGCCGTGGCTGAACCTGAGTCGCATGCCCTTTGGTCGGTGACAATCTCCTACCTCCACACAGTGGCACTTGATTTGCAAAGTACAAACGTGGGAGTGGAGGTACAGCGCAGCGGAACACCTTGAGAGCGTATTTGCACGTAGATTAGGTGCGGGCCTGTCCGTGTCACTTGCTTGCGTCCAGGGCGGTATGTCCGGCTGCTCTTCGCATACATTGCGATGTAGACAAAGAGGCCTCATTAAAAGCCAAGTATCTTCCAAACGCAGCTGGTGTCAAACACACATACACTACAGCGGCGAAGTGGTTCACGGAGTAAGGGACATATTGAAGGAAACACAGTAGACAACTAAATGTGGTTGTGATTTGCAACAAAACACACAGATTTAGTATAGGAACAAAGCAACTCATTGTGACTGGCTACGTAGTTAACAAATGCGGGGATTTCAAATCCAGGTCCTATAAGAAACTTACTGCACTAAACTGTTGTGGTCCGAGCTACGCTATTTCATGGCAGTGACCCGTACTGTTGCCCCCACGTTATTCCTTTCGATAGAAGTGAGGTGTTAGAATTCACCTTTCGCTTTCTTCCCATCTTGTTAAACAGCCTATTTTCACCCCACCCTATTCCCATATGCTTCCGTTGAAGATGCTAGATGGGCAGTCTTCGTCCAACATCTTGAAAGCTCGCTATGTGACGCCACGCTGTGTATCAAAGATATAAAATTTCTGTCGCAGTGTGTCATAGTTGCAATGGAACCACGATTTTTGTTTAATGGAATAGGTGAAAATGTTGTCGGTGAACGTCTGGCGTTACATCTGTATAAAATTAAAAGCCTTCTTCAAAATTCACCATTGTATTTGTCAGAAAAACAATTTACTATGAAAGAGGTGACGGAATTCAACAGATGGAAACGATGCAGTGGACTGTAGCGAAATACTCTAATGAAACATGGACAACAAACAGTTCAGATGAGAAGAGAACAGAAGATTTTAAACTTTCGTTTTACAGAAGAATGATGAAGATTAGACGGGTAATTCGAGTAACCAACAAAGAGGTACTGAGTCGAACTGAATAGAAAATGAATTTATGTCTCAACTTGAGTAAAACAAAGGATCGGTTTATTTGAAAAATACTGAGTCTGGGAATGGAGGGAGATTTTCAGAGTAAATATCGTAGAGGGGAACTAAGGTTTGAGTATAGTAAGCAGGTTCAAACTGATATATGTTGCAGTAGTTATGCAAATATTATGAAGCTTTCACAGTATAGAATAGTGTAGAGATCTCCTTCAAACCAGTCTTCGGACTGAAGACCATAACAACAAATGATGTAATGCTGCCGGCCGCGGTGGCCGTGCGGTTCTGGCGCTGCAGTCCGGAACCGCGGGACTGCTACGGTCGCAGGTTCGAATCCTGCCTCGGGCATGGGTGTGTGTGATGTACTTAGGTTAGTTAGGTTTAAGTAGTTCTAAGTTCTAGGGAACTTATGACCTAAGATGTTGAGTCCCATAGTGCTCAGAACCATTTGAACCATTTTTTTTTATGTAATGCTGCCTCCTGGACACAAAATTACATTGGTGAGGGAAATACGACCTGGAACCTTCACTGGTTACGGTCGGCACGCTTCGGGTTTTTCCCAAGGTTGTGACAAATATCGTGTCTCCACGGTGACGACTGTATCATCTCAAATACATTTGGCGTCACCTGATATTCCTATCGCCACTGCGTCCCCCTGTGTACCTATGGAAACGGCGGAAATCCCGTCCCTATAGCATTAAAACATTTACGAGATGTTGACTGTTGCTATTAAGACAGGTGACACAGTATGAGTCGACTCCTATGTTGGGACTGGTTCCGATCTTCCAGCAAGGTCTAGTCTTGCAGGAAGGGAGGGGGTGTTTGTTGTCGAGAACTCCAACATTAGGCGGTGCAGAAGCCATGTTAGGTAAATGTGGTAAATACGCAGTGAGGCTGCGAGATAACTTGAATGAGAATTAGTACCAGAGATGGACAAGAAATAGTAACCGAATATCGCTTTATAAGTATTATGCAACTTTTCTATCCGCCGTCTGTAGATAGAGTAACATACGCGTTTTGAACGACTGACGGGTTATAATAATCTTCCGACGTCGTACTGAACGTCTTTCCAAAATGGTATTCTGATTACATCGCTACGACAACTTACTCGCGAGGAAAATTTATTAGATCTTCCTGTAACCAATATACCCAAATTTTTCGATTCGTTTGATGAAGAAATAGAAGTCATCAGTGTTATGATTAATATATCATAACTGAAGAAATCAGCAATGATATGATTATTATAGTATCATTGAACACTTGTCGATTGAAACGCTAAAGATTGTGTAGAAACTCTTTTCTGCTTAACAGTGTCGGCAAGATAATAACAAGAACCTGTCTGTGGAGGGAACGGAAAACTTTCAACTATTCGGCGCAGAATGCGGTGGATTTATGACAAAAATTCAGAAATATTGTCCCTGAAGTACTGGATAAGTTTCAGCGCTGGAAGATGGTAAAGAATGGAAAAGAACCGCCATAGTTCAGTAAAAAGAGTTATAAAGTTTCTACGAAGGCATAGAGAACTGCACTGATTAAGCCTTTGTGCCAAATGTGAGCTGCAGAAAGTCAGAATAAATGTATTTGTCTATTCGAAACCAATATCTTATCTGTCGAGTTGCCAAAGAGCCCTCGTAAGTTGAGATACTACGAAATATCAGTCAGCGTATCTACGAGGGCGTTCAGTAAGTAATGCAAACTATTTCTTTCTCAGTATACTTAGGTTGACAGAAATGTGGAATTTGTTATGGGACATCGTGGAATATTACCTCTTGAGCCCCTACAGTTTTATGAAGTTCCGATACGTAGAGGCGCTATAGTTTGTAGTAATTGACGGAAAGTCATCGTGTAACACGGAAGTTATTTCTGGCGTTCCTCAAGGCTCTTTCCTGTTCCTTATCTATATATAGGATTTAGGAGACAATCTGAGCAGCCATCTTAGGTCGTTTGCAGCTGATGCTGTTGTTTATCACCGGCCGCGGTGGCCGAGCGGTTCTAGGCGCTTCAGTCCGGAACCACGCGGCTGCTACGGTCGCAGGTTCGAATCCTGCCTCGGGCATGGATGTGTGTCATGTCCTTAGGTTAGTTTGCAAAGGCAAACGTCCTGAGTTCGAGTCTCGCTCCGGCACACAGTTTTAATCTGCCAGGAAGTTTCATATCAGCGTACACTCCGCTGCAGAGTGAAAATCTCATTCTGGAAACATCCCCCAGGCGGTGGCTAGGCCATGTCTCCGCGCTATCCTTTCTTTCAGGAGTGCTAGTTCTGCTAGGTTCGCGGGAGAGCTTCTGTGAAGTTTGGAAAGTAGGAGACGAGGTACTGGCGGAAGTAAAGCTGTGAGGACGGGGCGTGAGTCGTGCTTGGGTAGCTCAGATGGTAGAGCACTTGCCCGCGAAAGGCAAAGGTCCCGAGTTCGGGTCTCGGTCCGGCACACAGTTTTAATCTGCCAGGAAGTTTCAGATCCTGAGTACCATTCGTCGCAAGTGACTCTTAACAGGTTGTATTAAGGGAAGAAACGTAGGACATTCAAAGAAGACATGCACGCTTCCTCCACATTTAGTGAGCATGAGAGCATCACAGAAACGCTTAACAAACGTTTCCAGAAATACACCGTGATTGGTGGAGACCCTTACTCATGAAATTCGGAATGATCACTTTCTAATGCTAGTCAACAAACATCTTACTTCCTAACACCTTGCACCTCACGTACAGCGTACAAGGGCAAAAGTACAGAAATTTGGGCGTAGTCAGCAGGGTAGCAACAATCGTTCAGTGAATGGGACAGGGAGGGGGAAATTAAATGTGGTTCAAACACCGCACAGTGTTGATGTAGAATAGTCTGCTTGCGAAATATTCGGGCCACAGACACCGAGTGAGATGGCAAGCTTGTTAAGACTCTAGAAGAGTGGGTTTAAATCGGTGCGCAGCAATGCAAATTGAGGTCTTTCTTGGTCACTAAATAGATTTCCCTGAAAATGCAGATGGTCGATATTCTTTTCTGTTCTTGACCTGTCCGAGCTTGACACCAACTTCAGTAACTTCATCGGCAACGGGACTTTAAACCCTTATCTCCTTTTTTCCACCAAAAAGAGCACACAAAATGGTTCAAATGGCTCTGAGCACTATGGGACTTAACATCTTAGGTCATCAGTCCCCTAGAACTTATAACTACTTAAACATAACTAACCTAAGCACATAACACACATCCATGCCCGAGGCAGGATTCGAACCTGCGACCGTAGCCGTCGCGCGGTTCCTGAGAGCACACAAACATTGCACAGACGTCGCCGTATCAGAAATACTCCTCTTTGCTCTACTGCTGACAGTAGTTCGTGTTTCGTGTTTGTAACACGAATAAATCAGTTTCGTTGCCCAAGACAATGATGAGAAAATAATTTACGGCCTGTCAGTAACTTTATGCACATAGTTCGCCAGAGATCATCACTTAACATACGTCCTGGTTTACGAACTGTTAACGTGCCGTTTGGGAGGTGGTAATTTTAATGTGATTCTACGTCATATGTAATTGACAAAATCAGACGAATCTACGCCAAGGACTAACAACATTGTTTTGTTGATGCCTATTAAGTTCGTATGTATTACAACAGAATGGCTATTCCCTATAAACTTACGCATAGAACTTTTCATTTACTACAAAAATAAGTGTGCTGAAAAATATAAGAGGACAGATAAAATCCTTAACGCGTGTAGTATCATATTTTGCCTTGAAAACAAGAGATTCGTTTTGTAACAGTTACTATGGCGAACTACATGCTACGGGATGAGAAATGTTACTTATTGAATGACATTGTGGTGTTTATTTTAGTAGCATTAGCCGAATTCGGCTACATTGGTAATTTTACGATCTGCGCGGAAATGGCTAATTCTGGGATCTCATCATGCAGAGTTTGTAATATTGAACTAATGTGGCGCTATGAAATTGTGCGTTTCTGTTTAATATTCACTTAAATATTCATAAGTTTGTTATACGTGGTGTCCACACAAAAATGTCTCCGTAATGGAATGATAAATATCCTGGACAGAAATGAAATCTCAAACAAAGCAGCACGCATAAATGCGCTTAACAAACAATTGGCTGTCAGATGCGACACCCATTAAATGACGATTAGCTCTGCTACACAATTCCAAAAATTTAAATTACAACTGGCTGAGACTGTCTGCATGCAAATTGTGTAGCTTGCAAATACTTCTCCCCTTGATGCGGGTATGTTTCGTAACAGAGAACACGAAAAAATATCTTCTCCTATCCTCCTGTTAATTCCAATGCATTTGTGTAGAATAAACTTCGGACAGGCGTAATCCTGATTTCCTATATTAAAAAATTTACTTATTTAACTTCTAGGTAGTTGTCTCCCACCCTAGAAAGACGCTTTCTTTATAACATCATATTTTTCTTTTTCATTCATACAATTCAGGTTGAGAATGAGCAAGCGCACGCAGTGGCATGTTGTTTTTATGGAGTTATCACTATCATTAGAAGTAATATTGTAATGTATAAGTTAATGGTATAGTCACTAACGTGAAAGAATAGCTCTATGCGTTGCACAATCATTGTTTAAATTTCTATTGGAGGAGCGCGCGAATATTGCACAAGCATGGAACTTTATAAAAGTTCAACACGGCAGTTTCAGGAGTTGCACTACTGTAAACTACTACTAATTCACTCTCTTTCCCCTGCCCGCCCCCTCGCTCCACCCCTGTAGTTTCTTCGGTTAGTTTGCTGAGAAATACAAATAAGCCGATGAAAAGTAGTCACACTTCTAGTATACATTATAAGTCATGTGATATGCTGATCAACTATATTGGTATGACTGTTTAAGCCATACATTGAAGTGAACAGGTGTTTGTTACAGAAGCAAAGGAGATTAGTCTATTTAGGAAAGGAAATGACTAAAAATACTTATGTGGTTCATTGTCGAATATAGACCATGTCTAGCTGTTTTTCCACGTTGTAGTGAAAGCTGATAAGGAATATGCTGAAAACACAAACTCCCTATTTTTGACAGGTTTGTTTTATTATCACTAGAAGGTTATACAAATATCCTAAAAGTGCCGCAACGTGACACGATTTTAAGTGTAAGGCGTTGTCTAAAATTTTGAGAAGTGCGATTGCTGTATATCAACGTTTTTGGCTCTCTCTATGTACCGGGTGATCAAAAAATCACTATAAATTTGAAAACTGAATAAATCACGGAAAAATGTAGATAGAGAGGTACAAATTGACACACATGCTTGGAATGACATGGGGTTTTATTAGAACCAAAAAAATACAAACGTTCAAAAATGTCCAACAGATGGCGCTTCATCTGATCAGAATAGCAATAATTAGCATAACAAAGTAAGACAAAGCAAAGATGATGTTCTTTACAGGAAACGCTCAATATGTCCACCATCATTCCTCAACAACAGCTGTAGTCGAGGATTACTGTTGTGAACAGCACTATAAATAACGTCCGGAATTATGGTGAGGCATAGGCGTCGGATGTTGTCTTTCAGCATCCCTAGAGATGTCGGTCGATCACGATACACTTTCGACTTCAAGTAACCCCAAAGCCAATAATCGCACGGACTGAGGTCTGGAGACCTGGGAGGCCAAGCATGACGAAAGTGGCGGCTGAGCACACGATCATCACCAAACGACGCGCGCAAGAGATCTTTCACGCGTCTAGCAATAGGCGGTGGGTTTTTTTTTGTTATAATAAAACCCCATGTCATTCCAAGCATGTTTGTCAATTTTTACCTTTCTATCTACATTATTCCGTGGTTTATTAAGTTTTCAAATTTATACTGACTTTTTGATCATCCGGTACATGTGACGTAATTGCAACACTGCGAAGATCAAAGAGATTGAAAATGGAAGCACAGAATTTGGTGCCTCGTCTTCGTAAGTAGAGGCGAAAAAGTGTAAAGTCTAACAGTACTAAGAGAGAGAGAGAATTTATGTGACATGGTATTGTTGCTGGACCCATGTTGTCATTCTTTTGAGGTGATTTCGGTAAACCAAGTCTGTATGGCCTGAGAGAGAACTGAACCCCTGCTTCTTCCAGAGAGGAATCCATTGTCCGCTGTATCACTTCACACGTTTTAAAATCAGTGTATAGAACGCTAAATAATTACAAAATTAATGTTTTCTCTCAGTATGCATTAATGGAAAAGGTAGGACGACTAATCATCCTGGTAGTTTATATGCTTTATCACGTTGTGTACAGTACCTTGTCCAGTATAACTGTATACATAAAACGGCACCATTTAATAATAATATACAGTAATTTAATAAGTTTTGTAGACCTGTTTACGACTTATAAATTGCTCTGTTGTGAGCTGGAGACTATTGAAAAGTGGTGCAACATACGTATTAGTATCACCTCCATACAACTTTGCAGCTTCGCGTGGAATTTGCCCTGAGGTCGCTGCTGTACGAATTTCCTCCTCTCGCAGGAAGAGGGACAGAGCCTATAAACCTACAGGCCATGCTTCTCTGCTTTCATACCCAGACTCGCCATCCATCAATCAAACAATAAACGAACCAAACGCAGCAGATCGTTTTCGAGCGGGTAGCGTTATCTCGATTCAGCAATCTGCGCCCAACAAGGGCGCCCCGTGGCCATAACTCAGGGGATGGACGAGCGCCGCTATGGAGTAGGTGCGGCGCACACGTGTCTCGGTATACGCTTAGTTAGTGGTCGCGTTTCTCTCCGCTCTCGCACGTCAGGAAGACGCAAACTATAATAGGCAGTCAAGTGAAAACGAGGCAAATCGAAAAAGTATGTAAACTGTTTATTATTTCAAAAGTAAGGGCCACAACTGTTAATGCAATTTATCCCACTGTGAGATAAGACGATTAATGCCCTCATGGAAAAATGTTTGCGGTTGCCTTCGGAACCATGATTATACCCAAGCATGACCTCTTCGTCCGAAGCCAATCGACGGCCGCGAACGGATTTCTCCAGAGCTCCCAAAATAGGGAAATCGCATGGGTACGGTGCGTGGACACTTTACAAAAACTGGAGTGCACTATCAAGGATTGCTGACGGACGGCATCATCCTGTTGCAAAATTCCCCCCCTACATGTTTATCAGGGTTTTTTCGACTACGCTGCCTAAGTTTCGCTGGGAATCCATTACACATCTTCCATACAGTCCCGATCCCTCCCCTCTGACAGTGGAAAAAATGTGTTAACAGTTGTGGCGATTACTTTTGTAATAATAATCAATTTCAAGATTTTAAACATGGCTGAAACAGCAACTGTTGAAATTCTTCACGGTAAATGATAACAGCCAAACAGTTTCAGGATAAATATTTATTAAAATTCTTGACCACGGTTTTGGTATATCTAAATATACCTTCATCAGAAGCTCTTCACGCTAGTTCACAGGCGAGATAATGATGCTATGCTGGGTTCGCATCAACCCTCTGTCCATAATTATGTTGTATAAATGGATATGATGTTTTAACTATTGACGACGCCTTTGGCACAATTGTTTTTATGTATCTCCTGTGCACGATGTGATTTTAGTGTATTTTACTTCTGATGAAGGTATATTTAGATATACCGAAACCGTGGTCGAGAATTTTAATAAATCTTTATCCTGCAACTGTTTGGCTGTTATCATTTACCGTGAATAAGCAATTTACTTACTCTTTTTCTCATGTATCTCGTTTGCATCCGACTGCCGTTTATACATCGGTCCGCAGTAATAGAGCATTTTTTCGACGGATTCCGCACGTTCGCCCATCACCAGCGCAGAGCTACACATCGTGTGCAAGACAGGTAAGTCTGCTGTGTGTTCTTGCTGTTCAAGGTCTTAGATCAAATACAGTTCCTACATCTACTAAACAAATACGTTTAAATCAAACACTTAGCTTGTTTTGTGGTTCGACGATGAGTCGCAAAGAGAAACCGAGGTATCTGCATAAGGTATTTGCAAGGACTGAAAATACACAAGTGGACGGTGCATTTCTCTACAGCATGTCGCTGAAAAGTTTTCTTGTCTGAATTTCCCCGAATTCTGACATGCCCTGGTACCCTGCAGACCTGATTATGTAATTAAATAATTAATTTCTCTATCATCTGAATCATTTCCTCTGCTAGGTGCATCTGTTAAACAGCCTGGAAGACAATGAGGGAGGTGATTATTGCAGCCATAGTCAGAGACTGGAGAATGGATAATCAATAGAGGCCACGTGCTTATACACATCAGTCTACAGTGGAATAAAATTTCGGTGCTCCTGACAAATATTACTAAAATATGTAAAAGTAACACGACAAGTGCTATCCTTTTCCAAAAGTCGTCATATATAGATGAATCTGCGCCTCTTGAGAAGCCAGGGTGTGATTTTCTCCAACCTTAGTGTAAACCATTTCCCACACAGATTTTTGAAAGACAGGTCTTTGCACGAATACCAAAGGGCTTCGCTACTCGTGACTAAATGGTTACTCCATTGAGAGGCGAGCAACAGTATATTGTACACGTGACTGCTGTAGGGAGTAGGTCCTAGAGGCTTATCACATCATAATGTGTTGCTTTCTGATATGAAGTGGTGGTTTCTCAGCCTCAGGACAGAGGCTCGAGAGGAATATTTTCCTGAACGGCCCTGTAGCCAGTCTGACTTCCACCTTCACGTATGAGCAATGACAAATATACACAGAGTGTCCCAGGAGGAATGGTCAATATTCAGGGATATGACAGGAACGATCATTCGAAGCCTAAAAGTCAAGTAAACATGAGCTGCAAAATGCCTACCTTACGAACTATGAGCACTTATTCAGTAGAAGAGATGTTTCACAGTAGCGGAGATGAACAAATGCTCATCGTTCTTAGAGCCCAGGTCTACTAGAGTTTTTTGTTTTCATTTCGGTCCATACCATCACATCTCAAAATATGGTAAGCAAAGAGTTTTCAGTAGAACAGATTTGTTTCACAGTGTGAAAGACGAAGTAGTGCTCATAGCTGTTAAGGTATGTATTTCATATCCCATGTTTACTAGACGCTTTTGCTTCGAATGATCGTCCCTGACGTATCCCTGAATACTGAACATTCCTCTTGGGACACGCTGTAAAAAATCTTTAAGTTTAATTCTTCAAATGTTACTATCAGATAAGATTTCGTTGGTGGGTTTAATCTAAAGATAGAATTTTACAAAATGCATTACACTGTGCTGTCTTTGATAATGGTATTTAGTCCGCTGCCGGTTTCGGTCTTAAACCATCTTCAATGGCAGAAAAATTATTGCAGATTTGTCACATGTCATACATGCTTTGTCATAAATTACTACTGTAAACCGTAATTGCCTATAAAAATGAAAAATCGTACATGCTGTTGACCAGCGCCTAAACAAGATGTTGACGATAGAAGAAAGGAAGATTACATTTTAATGTCCAGTCGACAACGAGGTCTTCAGAGACGGAGCACAAGATCGGATTAGGATGAGGAAGGAAATCTGCCGTGCCCTTTTAAAAGAAACCAGTGGCCTTAAGCGAGTTAGACAAATCACAGAAAACATAAATCTGAATGGCCGGACGCGGATTTGAACGGTCGTCCTCCGTGGGCTAACCACTGCGCTACCTCGCTCGATGGATTAATTTGAGTGAATTTAAGTTTTAAAAGTGGAACTTGAGTTTGAGATAACTTTCGGCAGCGAGAGTCGCACACCGACTGCACATATTAATTTTTAATAATGTAGTTACTATTATAGAGGAAATGGATAAATGAATGTCTCAAAACACTTAATGCTGTAGTAGCATCCAAGAAGTCTGGATGTAGAGAACTACCCATACCAGAGTAGAGAGAGAGAGAGAGAGAGAGAGAGAGAGAGAGAGAGAGGAGACTGTGAGTTTCTCTGGCGAAAGTGTTGAGACAGTAGTGAATACACAACGATAACCACTTAAAATAGCTACACAGATACTGAGCAGCTTAATGCTAAAAACATACAAAGTAGGCTCTATGTTTGAATAAATAAGGAAAAGGGTAATAGAATTCTCAAACACATTAATGAAAATATATTGTTGACCAGATGGACATTAGATATTTAAAGTGACCTCTAAGAAGAGTAATAGAAAACTGTGAAGAACTTAAAGATATTTGTTCGTGCTTCTATGATGACTGAATAATCTACATGAAAAGTATTTGTTCTGAACATCACTGTAGTAAAACAATTCAGGGCGACAAAATTTTCCTCTAATCTTAAATAGAAGGGATGAAATTATTGTGTGATTACGAGGCACATATTGCACGTGAAGGCCGAACTGAGACACGGTGCGCGTGTAGCGATTTCATCGTTATGTGTCGTTGCATAATAGAGGAAGACTGCTACCCCTAATGCCTAATCTATGTGCAACAGCTCTTTATAGGATCGTTGTCACGCGATTCGACAATTTCAGCTACATAGAACACTATGCCTCCATTCTGTAACGACGATTGATACGTAAGATAATAGTGCCTCATTATTCTTTGGTGATATGGGAGGCAAAAGAGGAACTGACTTACACCTGACATTATTTCGTTGTGCAGTCGAATTGCACTACGCGTCGTGAGCTATGGATTAAAACAGTAATGAGTGTTGCGCAGTACTATAAATTTGACGGGAAAACTATTCGGGTGTAGATGACGGAAAACAATCTGAACACCAAGAACGAGATGTGCGAGATTTAAAACGGTGGTAGGTGTGATTCTATATCTGAAAGATGACGTCTACTCAAATTTCACACCAGTCGCTTAAGGGTGGCGCTAGTAGCGCCACAATGAGGGTGCAAACAAAGTTTGCTTTAAATACGAGCTGTAACGATCGTGAGCGTTAGTCACCTTTGAAATGGGACTTAGCGAGTTGAAGTTAGTCAACATTGCCTTTAAGACGACGAAGACACCAGTATTAATAGCTCACTGAGTTTGAACGAGGTCGTGTAATAGGGCTACCAAAAGCTGGATGTTCCTTCCGCGATATTTCAGAAAATCGTGGTAGGAATGTAGCCACTGTACGTGAGTGTTGGCAGCGGTGGCCACGAAAGACCGGAGCGCGGACGGCCACATGACATTACCGACAGGGATGACTTTGACGTATAGCTGTGGCGCATCGTACTGCATCTGCAGCAGCAGTTCGAGCAGGAATTGGCACCACAGTGACACAACGTACTGTTACAAATCGGTTACTTCAAAGGCAGCTCCGAGTAAGATGCCCTGTAGCTTAACCCGTCGGCACACGGAACGTGCTGTCGAACGTTAAGGTTCAACGTGCTGCTTAACGCTCAGGAACCATGCGACTTGTGCATACAGTACGTGGGCCCCAACGTGGTATACGCGATCGCAACGCACTCCAGCGGCAATTGTGGGATGTTTCTACTTCTTAAATCACACTGTTTAGTCAACAGGCTGCGTAAAATTCCCACGTTAGCTCTATTAAAGCGGACATTTCCTCCATTGTTCATATCCTAGTCACGTTGTTCCATATGTAATATACACAAATAAAAACTTCAATATCGGTGTACATGTTTTAAGACAAAAAGGAAAGTACCATGTCCAATCAATAAGGACACAGGCGTATAGAAGTTCTATTACAAACAGTGGGACAAAAATTTCCAATATTTCTCCACATACGATAAACACTATTTTATCTTCCCCACATTCTAGTAAAACCATAAAGTCATTCTTACTTGATCCCTGTTCCTACCCAGTAGCAGAAACTTTACTACATGTAAGTCACGAAACTCAAAAGAAAAAGGAACAAAATATATTTATACAAGTAGCGCAAGCTGTTCTGTAGATTAGGCCAATCGAACAAACTCACTCCTCAAGAAAAGGTGAACTTATATTTACATAATATCAAATATTGTAGTATATACTTACATTAAACTAACAACAATGCATCAGAACCTGTTATATACGCGAATATTATGAAAAAAATATTTGGATTTAGCGAGATGCGAACAATCATCAGATTTTTCTTTAATCTCATTTTGTTCGCTTTCGTTCGTTCCATCTGCTCGGGGCGGACGTCGTAAGACATCCGTTTAAGTTCGTTGTTGATCGATTAACTCAGTTTTTTTTTTTAATTACAGGGGGCTGCTAACCATCTGACCGAACACGCTGAGCTACCGTGCCGGCGTTTTTTTTATCTCATTTTGTTCTAGATAGTTCGTTGAATTTGTTCGTGGCGGACGTCTGATGACACCCGTTCAGGTTCTTTGTTGATCCGTTCACACAGTTTTTTTTTATTTCAGAGGGTAGCTAACCCTCTGTCCGAGCACGCTGAGCTACCGCGCCGGCCACTGAAATTTAATTATAATAAATTGTACCAAGAAAAATGTGTTTTTCGTGGATCCTCAGTGTGTCGCTACCTTAAATGATATACGGTACTCTCATAATACGCAAGTTACAATAATACTTTTGCCACGAATATGATGTCTCTCATTATTTTATTGCAACGAATCACGCAGTTAACAACAGGTTTTCGAATGATTCTCAATTTCCTGGTGCTCAGAAACGACATATATACGTGTAGGCATGAACTGAATGCCAAAATGGCGCCTCACAGTTCTGTGCTGAAGGGAGAAGCTGTACGTGTGACGTAGCTGGCGTTGTGCCATCTGATTCGTCAACGCTCAGGCGCACGCTGACATGCTAGATATTGCTCTGCACGTTCGGAAAGACTCTCGAACGTGCTATTGCACGCTATGACGTCAGAAACTCGGCACGCTCAATGCTCAACGTTCGGATGCACGGTCCGTGTGCCGACAGCTTTACATTCCACTGACCCCAAACCACCGCCGTTTGCGACTTAAATGTTGTCAAGCGAGAGCTCTTTGGGCGGCAGGATGGAGGTCCGCTGTGTTTTCTGATTAAAACTGCCCCTTCCTCGATGCCAACGATGGCTGTGTGTTGGTTAGAAGGAGACCAGGTGAGCGGCTGCAACCAAATTGTCTATGTACTAGACACACTGTACATACGCCTGGAGTTACGGTCTGGGGTGCGTTTTCGTATTCCACGCAGCCTGACTGAAATTTACATGTCAGTTTGGTGATTCGGCCTGTTGTGCTGCCACTCATGAATAGCATTCCAGGTGGTGTTTTCCAACAGGATACGGCTAGTCCACTTGCCGCTGTTGTAAGCCAACGTGCTCTACAGAGTGTCGACTTGTTTTCTTCGCTGTTCGACCACCAAATCTGTCTGCAGTCGGGCACGTATGGGACATCATGCATTAACCGTCCGTGTAATGATCGACCAAGTCCAACAGACATAGAGCTCCAGCCCACAAACTGACATCCGGCACCTCTACGACACAATGGACGCACGTTTGCATGCTTTAATTCAACATTCTGGCGGTTACACCGGTGCCAACATTAACCTATGATCCTGCAACGTTAAGACCTTCAGTATGTTACCTAGACAAATGTATTCCCGAAACTTCTTTGCTCTACATTAATTATTTCTTGCTGTTTGCATTTTGTCCATAAAAACGTGAAGATGCGAGCACATTATGCAGACTGTGCTATAATAATAAATCTGTGTCGCTTCACTCCACTTGTCAGAACGCCATCTCTCAACCTGCGTGTGTCACGTGAAGTTTCGTGTAACATATACAGCTGTCTCGTGTGAGATCTGCAGTCGTCGAAGAATAACTGTATTAGCATGGTTGTGTATTCGGTGCCGATTGGATACGTCAACTATTGTTAGCCTCGCACATAACATGCACTGTACTTCTACAGCTAAACGACAGCTGCTCGCGCCACGTGCGGGCAGAGGACGTCTTCGTGCAGTTCTGTACGTGCAGTACGCTGGTTTCTTTTTTGTTTTGGAATAACGTAAACAGGTAATGTCTAAGTGTTCATACAAACAAATGTGCTTCAGCAAAAAATGACCGTCATTCAGCGGTTCTTCCTACATGCATAGCCATTGTCCATCAAGATGTATAAATCTCCCTCCGTCCGAACAGGCCTTGGAAGGCCCAACGGCACCGTCCGGGCGCCGTGTCATCCGTAGCCCAGAGGCGTCACTGGATGCGGATACGGAGGGGCATGTGGTCAGCACACCGCTCTCCCTGCTGTATGTCAGTTTACGAGACCGGAGCCGCTACTTCTCAATCAAGTAGCTCCTCAGTTTGCCTCACAAGAGCTGAGTGCACCCCGCTTGCCAACAGCGCTCGGCAGACCGGATGGTCATCCATCCAAGTGCTAGCCCAGCCCGACAGCGCTTAACTTCGGTGATCTGACGGGAACTGGTGTTACCACTCCGGCAAGGCCGTTGGCAAAATGTATATATCCACGTTTCGTAATTTTATAGCTAATTTTAAGTTCCTTTAATGTATCGCTCTAATTTATATCCTGTATTATATTATAGCTAGCTCTGAAGCTGATCATGTAATGATTGAAATAGTCCACCTTTGAATAAATGTGCCTTGCGATGTGAACAGTTATAATTATTTTCAAAGATTATAATTGGATCGCTGATACCTCCAATAATGTTTTCAAAAATAACAAATGGATGTTTCGTTGTGATTCCTTTCGAATTGTTACCTAATAACTTTATTGCGTCACACGTAATGCAAATCGTCAAGCAAAAGTGGATGAGTTAAAGATCTGGATTGAAACCGCCGTAGAACAGAAACGGTACGTTTCAGGAATGGATTCCGATTCAAAATATTATTTACTTACTCCCCTCTGCAAGTCATAGAAGTTTGTAAAAGGAATTTCCGAACATCCTACATATCTTATTGATTACGACATCCAGTTGGACAAGGATTAAGGAAAAAATCGCCTGTGTAACGTCAAAAACGCCATCATGCTTATCAGATCAGCATCTGCAGGACATGATGGTATCACAGTCCAAATGATAAAGATTATTATTGACCCACTACTGGCTAATATAGCAGATGTCTTCAACCACTCCTTAACCACTAGTGTCTTCCCTGAGACCTGGAAACAGGGATTAGTTAAGAAACTACCTGAAAAGGACGTTGCCACAGCATCCTCTGATTACCGAAGTATTCTCATTCTGCCTGCACCACCCAAGGATAATATAATAGTCCACGACCAGCTAACAAATTACCTAACCACAAACTATCAACTAGAGGAATACCATTGCATTTTGGTAAATATTGAAGCACAACGTCTGCCTTAACAAAGGTAAGATATGACCTAAAGCTTTGCATGGATGCTCAAGAGGTGACTATCATGTGCTCCGTAGACTTCAGCAAAGCCTGCCACACTGTCGACCTCGACATTTTTGCTGTATCGTCCGAACAAAATACAGCCAGGGCAAAAGCACCACAGGCGCAGACATGCGAGCTGTTTCCAGGACCATAGAGTTACCAGGTTCATAGTTCATAGTTTTGGTTCATCAGTGTATAGGCTCCAGCGACGAAAACGAAGTGTAAGTGAATGTTATCAAAGGCTCATCATAACTAGTGGCGAATATGAACCCCCAAGTTACTCAGAACGAGGTCTCAGGCTACAACGTGTATCTCAGTGATGATAATAATTAGATATGAAAGTAGTGCTACGTTTGTAATTGAATCGCCAATAATACAAAATCATTGTTGCTTTTTGTTTTTAAATTCATGCGTTTACTATTGTTTTTAAATTGCATCGTAATTTTTGGACGACTCTTTACAACAAAAAAACTAGTTTTTACTTGTAGTTGCATGAGTATGACTGAAAATACTGTTAATTATTGTTAAAACCGATCAACTAGACATGTCTTCTAAACTGACTCATTCCACATCATTTCGATAAAAAAAATCGTTCAAATGGTCTGTGGAACATATAAACAACTAACTGTTAAAAACGACAAATAGATATGTGAATGTGTCACAGCACCCATAAGGCCATTTTATAATATTCTGTCATAGAGGGTACACAAAATGAAACTAGCCCGAAAAGAGTTTTCGGCATTTCGTAACAACGTAATCCATAAGAGCAAACAGATCATTAGAAAGAGGCCAACGTGCGGCGATAGTCCTCACCGCACATCCAACGTTAGCACGAATTCATGAGGTTTTTGGTAAGGAGGGGACGTTCGACAAAGGCAGTTAAATCTGTTGGCCTCCCAGGTAGCCTGGACTTTTACCTGTGGGTCAAGGTGGAGGGTCAGAAGTATTCTAATAACTAGCACGTACAGGAAGAGTTAGATCAGCGCATTTAAAACGACATTACTTTCATCCCCAGAGAAAGGCGTGCTGAATGTATCTCACTAATAAATCGAACAATATAGCAAATCAACGGTGATTATTACCGACTTCTTCTCTGAACAGCAGCTCTGTCCGTAAATTATAGTAATGTATTTAGCGACATGCGTATAAATATATTGCGGGCCATTTCTGGTGCGGATATCCTATATAAGAGCTCTCAGAACGCTGATATTTGTAGGTCTCAACGATAAACACGTCTTAGGTGCGTAAGATTTTATGTTACTATTGGGGAGGGTAGGGTTCGGTCCTCGTTGCTGTGGCACTGCTGCCCAGTTTTTCGTGCATCGTAAAGAATACCACACGTGGATTCAGAGCAGTTTTTCTACGGCGCGTTTATGAAATCGGGACGAATATCCTGTGGCAGTAGCCCGCTGCAGGGGAGCGTAGCGCTGACAAAAAGCGCCCACTCTCCCGTGCCGGCGGCAAGGCGTCTTCCGGCGGGGTGGCGCGGTGCCTTTTATCGAAGTAACGCAGTTCCCAGCTGAGTTCGGTCCGCGTTAGCATTCTGCGCCAGGGCGCCGCATTCACATCGCTCATACAGCGAGCTTCAAACCTGCCTTCCTAAAACGATCAAAGGGTCCCTTCTCCTATTGCGTTGACTCCATCTCCTACGTTTCCATTAACATTCGTTGTTTCAGGGGAATTAAATAAACTGAAAAAAGTTAATATACTGCAAGAACCTCCAGGAGTAATACTTTACCTACGTGACTTGGTATGTACGATGCTCGGGCTATACTAAAAAATGTACGTACTATGACGAAAATGGAACTGGCTGTATTCAAACATGACAGAGTTCCCCTACATAACACTTGTTCGAAAATCTTAAGTCTCGTTCGTTTTCACTAGTTGAATTATACGGAGAAATAGAAAATATTCAAAGAAGAACTGCGCGATTAGTCACGGCTTTGTTTAGTTCGCGTGCGAGTTACAGTAATGGTCGACGGACTGCTACGGGGATTGTTATAAGAAAAGTTCATTGCAGATACTGTAGCAGAATTCCACTAGCGAAGGTTCCGAAGTGGGCCAATAAAAATATCGCTAGGGAAGGGATGGATGAGAAGGGTGTGAGACAGAGTCTTAGAAAGGGAAGGAATAGATGAAAAGGGTTTGAGACAGAGTTTTAGCCTATCTCGATATCTGTCAGTCAGCACATAGTGTTCAAGCTGTGGAGGAAACAGTTCAAGGAGAAAAAAAACGAGATCTTTGAGGTTTTTAATTACGTTAAATACGATAAAAGACTTGCAAGGTAAGTTGAACGGAATGGATGGAGTCTTGAAAAAATTTTATAAGATGAACATCAACAAAAGCAAAACAAGGGTAATGGAATGTAGTCGAATTATTTTAGGTCATTCCGAGGGAATTTAATTAGGAAATAAGACACTGAAAGTAGCAGATGCATTTTGTTATTTGGGTGGCAAAATCACTAATTATAAACGAAGTTGAAAGGATACGAAAAGCAAACTGTCAATAGCGAGAAAAGCATTTCTGAAAAGGTAAATTTGGTAACATCAAATACAAATTTAAGTGTTAGGCAGTCTTTTCTGACGGTATTCGTCTGGAATGTAGTCTTGTATGGAAGCGGAACTTGGACTATAGGCTATTCAGACAAGAAGAGAATAGAAGTTTTCGAAGACTTGTGCTGCAGAAGAATGTTTCAAAACTAGATGTGTAGATAGAATAGAAAACGAGGAGCTACTAAATCCAATTGGGAAAACAAGAAACTTATGACTAAAAGAAGGGATCGGCTGTAGGGAAGTGTGGAGTATAAAGTTGGTAGAATGAGACCAAGAGTTGACTAAAGTAAGCCGGTTCAAATGTACTCGTACGTAGGTTGAAGCAGTTGTACAGAGATGAAGACACTTGCACAGGATAGACCAGCGTGGAGACCTGCGTCAAACCAGTCTTCGGACTGAAAATCACAACAGCAACAACGACATCAACAACAACAACAAACGACGACAACGACAACAGCGATAACACGAGAGGAATTAGTACTTATACAGATGGATAGATGGATACCGTCAATTCTTTCCACTAATGGAATGGAGAGAATTGACAATGAAAGAGGCACACTATTGATTGTCACTTTTGCGCCCCACACTGTACGGTGGCACGAGTCTTAGAGATGTACGAGGGCCATTCGGTAAGTAGTGCAACACATTTCTTCCTGAAAGCCGGTTGGCTATATTCAGGATTCCAATAAAGCATATTATTCCCCATTCTTTTGCAAACAAAGCTCTGTTTTTCAACATAATCTCCGCTGAATGCGACGGCCTTACGCCACCTTACTGGGAGGGCCTCTATGCCAGCACGGAAAACCCCTACTGGTCGACATCGGAGCCAACTCTTTGCTGCATCAGTAACCTCCCCGTCACCCACGTACTGCTTCCCTCGGAGTGTATCCTTCACAGATGGAAGTCGGAAGCTACGAGATCCGGGCTGTAGGGTGGACTGAAGTTTTGTGAGCTCCTCTTTTTTTTTTTTTTTTTTTTTTTTTTTGTGGCCACGAACGCATTGCAGGAATCACAGCTGTGGCATGCTGGAGATCGGACAGGTTTGTGAGACTTTACTGCGATGATGGCAGATGCCTAGCTCAACGGCTCACCGTGCTTTTGTTTATTGCTAGCACTCCGTAGACATCCTGCAAGAGTCTACGAATATCTGCGATGCTCTGGATTATCGCCAAAAGAAACTCAATGACAGGTCTCTGCTTGGAACGCACCTCTGTTACAGACGTCATTTTGAAGGCTACGTATAGCTCCGCCAGCAATCGAAACTTCACAAATCTAAAGGGACACAAGCGGGAATATTCCACGATTTCCCACATCAAATTCCGCATTTTTCAACTGAAATTGGCCTCGAAAGAAAACTTGTTGCATTACTTATTGAACACTCCCCATAGATATGAGCGAAATTATGTGCGGTGTGTTAATTAGAAAGCATTTCCTAGATTTTTATTCATTTATTTATTTAAAAAAAAATAAGTAAATAAATTTCCTAGATGCACATGGAAATAAATGTGGTACTATTGGCGAAGGTTACACTCCCTTTAGCCTTTCTGGAAGCCCCTGCACTCTGCATATCTGAGCCGGTCGCTGTGGCCGAGCGGTTCTAGGCGTTTCAGTCCGGAACCGCACTGCTGCTACGGTCGCAAGTTCGAATCCTGCCTCGGTCATGGATGTGTGTGGTGTCCTTAGGTTAGTAAGGTTTAAGTAGTTCTAAGTCTAGGGGACTGATGACCTCAGCTGTTAAGTCCCATAGTGCTTAGAGCTATTTGAACCATTTTCTGCATATCTGTATCGTCGTGTTAACCTCTACTGACTCGGAGGCAAGTTTATGCATTTAACTGAAGTATTCTACCTTTAAAGAGCTGCAAAACACAACTGTAACATTTGTTCAGAAAGGATAGTGGTCCAACTGATATTTTCTTCTCCACCGCTCATCTTTATCAGCTTCTACTTACTTCGTTTCTCGATTTCCTGTGGTGGTGTTTCCTCTTTCATACAAAGAGAAAATACAGTTGGTCGACAGTTACTTATAGGTGTATAAAATGTTGTCCAGTGCCCAACATATCTAATATGATTCATGTAAGAAACTAGAATCAAATTTCACTTCATTTTCGTTATTGCATTGGATGCAGAAAACTTTTAGCAGCATTTTAGCAGTGTGTCAGTAGAAAATATTTCTAAATAAATTGCATCATCTTTCCTTCGTAAAGTCAAGCCCACCTACTCGGAAAGCGATTATTACTGCTCGCTCTTGTAAGCTGTATGTTGTTCTGAAAATGAGGAATAAATAATGAGGTCGTTAAACTGAGTGTATGGAATAACATACAATTTGCGTGCATACGAAATGGAGCCCACTTGAAGGACGAACGTCGTTTCAAAGAACGTATCACATGTGATACATGGAGTCACTCCAATTCACAGTTAATACAAGTGAAACTGCGTTTTCAGGCGAAAGTATTTACTTTGACGCGAAATGTTATGTCATCGTAGTGCTTCCAAAATAGAAAAATGAGAACAATTCTATAAATGCAACCTTGAACGAAGCAACTTGCTGGTTGATAGAAATGTAGCAGAAAAAGTAAAAACACAGTATTTCGTAAAACATTTCATTAGCGCCAGCCAGTTTTCATAGAAATACGCCCAGAACCGTGAGTTCTTTTCTTTTTCTGTTGCAAATATTTTATTGTGCCAGCTGTCGGTAAAAACAGTTCACAAACCAGTAACCTCTCGAATTTGTGTGCATTTACATATACATGAAGTGAAAAGTGTATTTAACTGCAAGTTAGCATTAGTTTTCATTTCTTCCTGTTAACGAATTTGTTTAAATAGCGACGTCCAGCAACTTAAGGTCTGTTGCAGTGCGAACTGCCGGTGAAAAGGGTAATACTTCTGGGACGGAATTTCTGAATTTGGAAACTGAGTATCGTTACTGACAGTATTTTCCGGATGGAGAGTTTTCGCTTTTTCCGTTTCATTCGGACCATTCGATGAATGGGAAAGTCATTAGAGCAGGTAAACTGCTACTAAGTGTTACTGAAATGCAGCTTACATCTACATACGTTTGTACTCTGCCAGGTACCTGACGGTGTGTGACGGAGTGCATCTCTGATACTGCTATAATTCGCCCCACTCCTTTTCTGTTCAGTTCAGCAATGGCGCATGAGAAGAAAGTCTGTCGTACGAGCTCTAATTTCTGTCATTTTCTCCTTGTGACTATATCGAGAGAGGTATGTGGGAGGAAATAATACGCAGCCCGACTCTCTCCAGAATGTACGATGTCGAAATTTCAGTACTAAAACTCTCCGTGATGCACAACGCCTCTCTTTCAACGTCTGCCACTGGAGTTTGTTGAGCATTTTCGTAAATTTCTCGAGCCGAGTAGACCACTCCATGATGAAACGCGCCACTCGTCGATCTTCTCTTTATCTACCACTAATCCTACTTGGTAATGGTCCCAGACTGACGAACAATAGTCAAGAATCGATCGAAAGACTGGTTTGTAAGCCACTTCCTTCGTGGATGAAGAACATTTCCTTAACATTCTTCCAATGAATATCACCCTGGCATCTGCTTTTCCTACTATTTGTTTTTTAGGGTCATCTACTTTAGGTCGTTCCAGATGGTTGCTCGCAGGAATTTTACGGTAGGCACTGTTTCTAGTGATTTTTTGCCAGTACCAAGATGATTTTAGGCTATTAAAGGAAACACTGTATACTCAGTGGAATATTCCCTCGTACGCCACAAAACAAAGGAAGCGGATGTCACCAAAGAGGAGAAGAGTTCTAACATTCTGCGTGATGTCTGTTTGTTCTAAGTCGTGTCTCCCTACCACTTTCGCGCAACGACGTTCTGAGCGTGTTTTTTAGGGAATTGACTAGTTTGAACCTGGGACCTGTTGCTGGTAAGGAGACGCCAGACCACACATGACATGTAGAGTTCAGGAGAGTTCAGTGAGACTAGCGATGATATAACCAAATACTTAATGATTTCAGCGTCAGCTCCACTGCACTCCCTGTGAAAGAATCTTAATACTAACTAAATTTAGTGGAAGGGGTTCAAGGCTTTCCTATTTTTAGTTAGCTGGTAAAATAACGTCGAAAAAGCAGTTAAGTTTACCATTGGAAATTTTATTCTACTCACAAAACATTGTTTATAAATTGCACTATTGGTAATAGGAAATGTTTTAATACAGGATGATAAAAACCAACTGCGTTCAACAAAAATGTGAACGAATATTCCATGAATGGGTTTCCAAGTTCTACAATGGATCGAAGGACGACCTATGCCATATTACATCTATAATTTAGATTTAAGTTAAGTTTCATAAAAGAGAAAACTATCAAAATGGTCTACAGTGACCCTCAACTATCTTTAATTGCTTATCTAACTTGTCGTAAATTACAGTGGCTGATGTGGCTTCTCAATAATTATATAACAGAAAAATCATCACATTTCAGATTTTAACTTACGTAGGAAATGTGAATACCATGAGCTTTAATTGACGATCGACACTAGTATTACGCAAAACGGGGTTCTAACAGATGAGACTTCTGCAGTTCTGAGTGAAGCTTTATGCGCTGTTATGCGGCATCGCGTGCGTTCATTACCTTGTCGTTGGTTAGGCAGTGTCAGGGGGCGGCGGGCGGCGCAGCTCCATACAGCTCTCCGTCTCGGAAGCAACTCTCTGCTAACTTCTCCTTACTACAATTTACCGAAGTTGGTTTAAAAAAAACTATCTGGCTGTGTTTTCATCTGACCAATCAGGGTCTCAATCTTAACCTTAAGCTCCGCCTACAAAAATTCTGTCTATCCAATGAGAAACGTTATACTTTTCGTGGTGGGGCAATGTTTCTAACGTTTGCAACGTAACAGAGACGCGAAAAAGTCTCACGCTAAAACTTTCAGCTGGCCCTTTTAGTGTTATCGTAAGACCTAGACTGTTCTTCTGGAGAGCTCTATCTTTTAACATGGGCTGGGGGGTGGTCCTGGCGGTTGGCTGGAAATGTGGGTGTCCGTCCCTTATCGTAGGGCCTTTTAGCTTAACACGGTTCTGCTCTCGGCTTCTGTTCTCGTTTCTTCCCTCGGAACTGCGTCTGTTTCGTGGTGGGAAGGTATGACATGCATTTAGGCGTTCTTGTGTTAGTCTGTGGTATTCCATTTGCTCACTCGTTGATCGTATTACTTTGGTTAATTTAATGTCAGGATTTATTCGGATCTATGTGACATACTGCCGGATTTGCTTATCATGTCAGGGTTTTCATGGAAGGTGTTGGATTTGCCTGACACCTTACAGAGTGAAACTGTTAAACTGTGCTCTATATTGTGTTTCCCAGTTACATTAAATCCTTGAGACAGTTTCCAAATTTGAGGGCGAACGTGATTACGGAGAAGAATAGAACCATTTGGTAGCACCCCATTTGGTTTCACGTGCTTCACGCGCTTCATTTTTTGGAACTCAGCGAAGTATTGAGATAGATCGAAGGATCAGCTTCTGGATATCTACATTTCGGTCTTCCATAATTTCCTTAAGCAACTTGAGACAAATGCTGCGACTGTCTCTTCAACAGATCAACGGTGTCTCTCGTCCACCTCGGTGACCACTGCAAACGTCCTCTCTCCCTCTATCTCTAATGCTCTTTACGTCGACGGAACATAATTCGTTCATCTTGTGGAGCGTGCCATCACAGCGTTGCGCAGTTATTGGAATTTATACGCGACCTACAGTCTACCATAAGCTCAACTGTCCCCGTTTGCGACGGTATGGGACACAAAGGCACACCATTGCTTGTAGAACGACCTTGACGATGAGCAAATACAACGGTTATTTGATTCTCTCATTATTCGCCAATTATCGTCAAACCGAGTGGGCACGTATGTTTCGCATTAGTTGTTGGCCTTAATGGAGACGTACAATACATGGAAGCAGCACTTACACCGTAAAGCTCTTCTACAGCGTTCCTTTGCTTTTCGACAATAAGACCACCCATCCGCACAATGATCTCGGCTAACGACTTAATAAGCTTGTTTTGTGCACCAACATCATTGAATTGACACGCGTCCGTTTCAGAATCGTTTATTCCGCTCCAGTACATAAGAAAGCTACACGTAGTGTGTGCCACACACAGCAGACACGCAACGATGACTTTCTCATTCTCCATCGCCATTAGCAATCAGAAAGCGAATCAAAGCTGTTTTCTGCCTTGCTCGTCGGTAAGTATGATGGACGAACACACCTCCGGCACGGGCTATTCTCGCCGCAGCAAAATTTGTGCCTGCGCAACAAAGAGGTATTTTCTATCTGTGTCCTCCCATTTTCAGCAGAAAATTGACGTCAGAGCACTTGGTAACGCTGTAATGCTATTCACGACAAGTACCCTCATTATATACGGTAAAAGAGCAGAGCCAAGTTTGGCAAGTAGAGATACTCGAGTTGCCACTAGTCTGCTGTACTCAAAACAGAATCTGAGCTGCCGTCTTAGATTGTTTGCAGATGACGCTGTCGTTTATCGATTGATAAAGTCATAAAAAGATCAACACAAACTGCAAAACGATTTAGTAAAGATATCTGAATGGTGGGAAAATTGGCAGTTGACCCTAAATAACGAAAAGTGTGAGGTCATCCACATGAGTGCTAAAAGGAATCCGTTAAACTTCGGTTACACGATAAATCAGTGAAATTTAAAGGCCGTAAATTCAACTAAATACCTAGGAATTACAATTACGAAAAACTTAAATTGGAAGTAACACACAGAAAATGTTGTGGGGAAGGCTAACCAAAGACTGCGTTTTATTGGAAGGACACTTAGAAAATGTAACAGATCTACTAAGGAGACTATCTACACTACGCTTGTCCGTCCTAGTAAAAGGATATGTCGAAGACATAGTGGACATTCTAAACTGCTTCAATAGTCTACACCAGAAAATTAAATTTACAGTTGAACATGAATAAGACAAAAGCATCAGTTATCTACACCTTAATATAACAAGACACAACAATACAAACATATTCAAAACGTATAGCGAAAATAAAGTGAACACCACCACAATCCCTGCAACTTCATGTCATCCAAACATTTATAAAAAGCAGCTTATAGGACAATGCCGCACAGGGAATTTGAATATCTCTGAACAGGAAATAAACATAGTGACACATACTGCAGTTGCCAATGATTGTAATGTTTCCATGGTTGACTCAGTACCAGGCGAAGTAAACAAAGACCGAGACACAAACTATACCACAGAAGATAAAGACTAAAACAACTGTGTATCTAGTATCCCACACATTGGTAATATGTCACAAAAGACTGTAAATATCTTCAAAAAATACAAGAATCAAAATTGGGTTCTGTACAGCTAATAAACTACAATACACAAACTGATACGTAACATAGAGTGTAATCGTGACCTGGAATATACAAAAGTACATGCCGAGAGTGCTCCATGTTATGTCTAGGACAAACAGGTTGAGAATTCCACACAACTATACGGAACACATTTGAACCTATACACATAGCAGACACACAACATCAGCAATAGCCACATACATACACAACACAGGACACCCATTTGGAAAAGTAGAGCAAAATGTCAAAGTGCTCCATGTACTAAATAAAAGTCGTAAATCGTTCTGTTGGAAGAACTGGGGATATATTCACACTACAAAAAAATGAGCGTAAACTATTAAATGAAAAATTCGAAGTATGCTGACACTACAGAAAGTATGAAGATAAAATATTAAATGAAAACCTGGAAAGTAAATTTCTTCAGATGCTTCGACAGTTCACCTAGATTAAAAAAACACTCATAGAAATTGTTAAAATATGTATAACCTAATAATAATCCAGATTATTAAGGTAAGTACCCTAATAAGGAATTTATACATACTATGTGCCCGCATCTCGTGGTCGTGCGGTAGCGTTCTCGCTTCCCACGCCCGGGTTCCCGGGTTCGATTCCCGGCGGGGTCAGGGATTTTCTCTGCCTCGTGATGGCTGGGTGTTGTGTGCTGTCCTTAGGTTAGTTAGGTTTAAGTAGTTCTAAGTTCTAGGGGACTGATGACCATAGATGTTAAGTCCCATAGTTCTCAGAGCCATTTGAGCCACCATACTATGTGGACGACCTCTAGCGTTATCTATGTTAAGTTCATGTAAAAACATCTTTGGATAATAATCGTTCCCTATTTTCAGTGTATACCGTCCACAGAAACTTGCGTGTGATGTTGAAGGTGTATGAATTTCTGCACAAATGGGTCACAGAAAGCCGTAAGCAGTTCTTTCCAGATTTCGCCACTAACTCTCCAAAAGATCGATCATTAACTAAAAATGGCGAGTATGTTTGTATTACAATTAAGATAACAGAACAATGCAGTACCTCAAGCATTGAAAACATGACTAAAAAATGGCATAGCTCTTGAAAATCTGAATCATCTCCCCAAAGGCATTGTGCAAAAGTTGAAAACAAATCGTGAGTGGTAGCAGAAAAGTTATTTCGTACTCAGAGCTAATGATATATTCCATTTTAGTTGTATTGTATTTACACTATGTGATTAAAAGTAACCGGACACCCCAAAAACATCTTCGAACGTGGTCAAGTGATTGGATGTCATTTGTGTCATGCGTCTGTACGCGAGATTTCCACACTCCGAAACATCCCTAGGTCCACTTCTTGCAATGTGATAGGGAGGTGGAAACGTGAAGAGACACTTACAGCACAAAAGCGTACCGGCCGACCTCGTCTGTTCACTGACAGAGACCGCCAACAGTTGAAGAGTGTCGTAATGTGTAATAGGCAGAAATCTATCCAGACCATCAAACAGGAGTTCCAAACTGCATCAGGATCCATTGCAAGTGCTACGACAGTTAGGTGGGAGGTGAGAAAACTTGGATTTCATGGTCGAGCGGCTGATCATAAGCCACACATCACGCAGGTAAATGCCAAAAGACGCCTCGCTTGGTGTAAGGAGCGTAAACATTGGTCGATTTAACAGTGGAGAAAAGGTTGTGTGGAGTGACGAATCACGGACCACAATGTGGCGATCCGGTGGCAGGGTGTGGGTACTGCGAATGCCCGGTGAACGTCATCTGCCAACGTGTGTAGTGCCGACAGTAAAATTCGGAGGCGATGGTGTTATGGTGTGGTCATGTTTCTCATGGAGGGGGCTTGCACCCCTTGTTGTTTTGCGTGGCACTATCACAGCACAGGCTTACATTGATGTTTTAAGCACCTTCTTGCTTCCCACTGTTGAGGAGCAACTCGCGTATGGCGACTGCATCTTTCAACACGATCGAGCACCTGTTCATAATGCACGGCCTGTGGCGGAGTGATTACACGACAATAACATCCCTGCAATGGACTGGCATGCACTGAGTCCCGACCTGAAGCCTACAGAACTCCTTTGGGATATTTTGGTACGCCGACTTCGTGCCAGGCCTCACCGACCGACATCGATACCCCTCGTCAGTGCAGTACTCTGTGAAGAATGGGTTGCCATTCCCCAAGAAACCTCCCAGCACCTGTTTGAACGTATGCCTGCGCGAGTGGAAGCTGTACTCAAGGCTAAGGGTGGGCCAACACTATTGAATTCCAGCATTACCGATGGAGGGCGCCACGAATTTGTAAGTTATTTTCAGCCAGGTGTCCGGATACTTTTGATCACATAGTGTATGTATGTTGTTTCCCTCATTGTGCTCAAACATTCCAAGACCCTTTTGTTCTTTAAACATTAGTATTATTCCTTTGCGAATAAGAACTATACACATTAATCCATTTTTCATTTCCATTCAGTTCTTCTGGGAGTGGATATACACTTCACTTGGCCAAGCTAAATTAGAGCGCAAAAACAAACACAGTGTGAGAGCAAGTCACATCACTCATGCGTCAGTTATCGACAGAAAATACAACCGCAGTTACGGTTCCTTCCATACTATACGGTTTGTGGCCACTTTTCTTTCCACTGCCCTGTTATAAGAAAAAGATAGGAAAGTGCTGCAGATTGTTACTCCATGCATGGTACCTAGAATTTGAATGCATTCACTGTATCAGAAACAGGAGATAAATTTGATGTACGAACATCCTTCACGTAAACAGCTCAATAAAAAGATAATTTTTGTGTGGACACGCGACAACTGTTTCACATCTACATCTGCAAGCATACTTTGCAAATAAACGAACACCTGTACCTTCCCGTGCGAGTTCTGATTTACTTTATTTTATTATGATAATCGTTTATGCCTATGCAGGTCGGCTTCCACAAAATATTTTCGCATTTGGAGGAGAAAATTGCTGATTGAAATTTCGTGAGAAGATCCTGCCGCAACGAGAAACGCCTTTGTTTTAATTAAGTCCTCCCCAAATCCTGTATCATACCCGTGACACTCTCTCCCCTATTTCTCGATAACACAAAAGTTGCATGTCTTCTTTGAACTTTCTCGGTGTACTCCGTTAATCCTGTACGATAAGTATCCCACACGGCACAGCAGTACTCCAAAAGCGGACGGACAAACGGAGTGTAATCAGTCTCTTTAGTAGATCTATTGCATTTTCTAAGAATTCTGCCAATTAAACGCAGTCCTTGGTTCACCTTTCCCACAGCATTTTGTACGTTTTTTCCAATTTAAGTTTTTCGTAATTGTAATTTCTAGGTATTTAGTTGAATTTACAGCCTTTAGACTTGATTGATTTATCGCGTAACCTAAGTTTAACGGATTCCTTTTAGCGCTCATGTGGGTGACTTCACACTTGTCATAATTTAGGGTCAACTACCAATTTTCCCACCATGCAGATATCTTTCTAAATAATTTTGCTATTTTTTTGATCTTCTGATGACTTTACTAGAAGGTAAACGACAGCATCATCTGCAGAGAGCCTGAGATGGCTGCTTAGATTGTCTCCTAATTCGTTTATATAGATAAGGAACAGGAGAGGGCCTATAACAGTACCTTGAGGAACGCCGGAAATCACTTCTGTTTTACTCGATGACTTTCCATTAATTACTGCGAATTGTGACCTCTCTGACAGGAAATTGCGAATCCAGTCGCATAACTGAGACGATATTCCATAAACCCGCAATTAGATTTACAAGCTGCCTGTGAGGTACAGTGTCAAAAGTCATCTGGAAATCTGTATACACGGAATCAATTTGAAATTCCTTTTCAGTACCAGTCAGCACTTCGTGTGCGCAAAGAGTTAGTTGTGTTTCACAAGAACGATGTTTTCTCTGCAAATACAGTCACAATTATATCAGGTACTTTTCTTATATATGCATTGTTTGCCGTTGGGATGGAACTGAAACGCTGCATTCTTTGTACGTTACGCACGTCTTCAGGATTATATTTGGTAATAATACCTTATTTGGATACTCCGAACCTTAAATATCTTTTTACAGTAAACTATGTTACGATGAGCTTTTACATTTCGTTGCTGATTGTTTACTGCATCGTGACTTTCACAATTGATCTGTCTTTTATTTGCATCAGCTGTGATGAATTTTTGTGATTTAATGACACTGAGGTTTGCATAATCATCGATTCTTGTTTCTCTAAATCACTTCGTGATGGCTAATTGGTAAGTCCGCGAATTTTTCACTATCTTTGCCCATGTTTCGGTGTTTTTTTTTTTTTTTTTTCGACCTTCGTGACTGCAGACGTTGTCTCATGTATCCGGTAACTTAAAATAGCCCAATACAATAGTTGTTAGTTATTACACAGTTACTTTAAGAAGTGGTCATTTGTTATCAGTTACTGGAATAACTTCCATTGGTAATAAGACCATATGTTCTGTCAGGAAACGAGGCGTACTCTAGGTGTAAGGTGTTACTGCTAACAGAACTACTATTCCAGTAAAGATGGATCAATCGCAACAGTCTTGTTCATTTGATGTTCACGGAACCTGGATTTCACCTAACGATATTTTTGTGCTTCGTCTCAGATTAAGAGAAAATCTAAAAATTAACCTTAAAGGTATGCCAATAATTTGCAGCTCACACTGTAAAAATGGGTACCTAAGAAAAACTATCAGTAAAGGAAATCCCTAACTGTTATGGGAAAATGTGTAATTTTTGTTCCAGTTGGTAATGAAAGTTTCGCTCAATGATGTGAAGTAAATTTGTTGATTGTTCGGAATCCAAATACACCAAAACGCCAGGAACTATTTTCAGTTTATAATTTTGTGGAAGATGACGAGCTATAAATATGTAGTATTATGCTATTTCAGTTTTTGTTAACCAGAGTACATCTCTCTTCCAAGAAGCGTGTTTGTCAGTGAACTTCTAAGCATTGCGAGGAACTTGGATTTTCTCATACTGTCCCTGACTTGTATCTTCTTCTTCTTCTGTTACTTCTCTTTCATGTTACAAGAGATGTGGCTTTTTCTATGAACAGCGAGGTATATTGCACACGCGTTAGACAATGTTAGTTCAGGGAGAAAAGCAGACGGCCAAAGCTGAAGTCGTATGGCGCTGCGCGCGTGCTTTTGCGCTGGCAGCTGCATGCGGGAGGTGAGTAATGAACACATGTATCAATCGGCGCTGGCCGTCGTCGTATTCCATTTGCGGTTCGCAATCTGACCCGGCGGCTCGTTATCAAATGAGGATCTTGGCCGCTAAATGCGCCTCTTATCTTGTCGCTGGCGCCAGTATATCACTCGAGGCCGGCCAGCGGCCAGGCGCCACTACGCACGCCCCTCTCTGATATGCTCTCGCTGCTGAACGAGAGCGGCTTTCTTTCAAAGCTCTCATCTGTCTCTTAAGCCAGTACTTATTATTTGCGTCCCTTCAGGCCTCACTGACTCAAGGGTTTCCAAATCCGTCCAATATTTCCCATTTTGAAGGAAATAAATCGCAGCATCTATCGTTTCACCATGAAAAGACAAAGAAAGAAACAAGACTGCAAATCTTTAAGGATCCTAATCACTTTCAGTATGGTCTTACAGAAATGATACTTTGTTGCTGTGCTCTTCAGTTCAGAGACTGGTTTGATGCAGCTCTCCATGCTACTCTATCCTGTGCAAGCTTCTTCATCTCCCAGTACCTACTGCAACCTACATCCTTCTGAATCTGTTTAGTGTATTCATCTCTTGGTCTCCCTCTACGATTTTTACCCTCCACGCTGCCCTCCCAAAGCTAAACTGGTGATCCCTCGATGCCTCAGAATATGCCCTACCAAGCGATCCCTTCTTCTAGTCAAGCTGTGCCACAAATTTCACTTCTCTCCAATTCTGTTCAATACCTCCTCATTAGTTATGTGATCTACCCATCTAATCTTCAGCATTCTTCTGTAGCACCCCATTTCGAAAGCTTCTATTCTCTTGTTGTCCAAACTATTTATCGTCCACGTTTCACTTCCACTCATGGCTACACTCCCTACAAATACTTTCAGAAACGACTTCCTGACACAAATCTATACACGATGTTAGCAAATTTCTCTTCTTCAGAAATGCTTTCCTTGCCATTGTCAGTCTAAATATTATATCCTCTCTACTTCGACCATCATCAGTTATTTTGCTCCCCAAATAGCAAAACTCCTTTACTACTTTAAGTGTCTCATTTCCTAATCTAATTCCCTCAGCATCACCCGAATCAATTCGACTACATTCCATTATCCTCGTTTTGCTTTTGTTGATGTTCATCTTATATCCTCCTTTCAAGACACTGTCCATTCCGTTCAACTGCTCATTCAAGTCCTTTGCTGTCTCTGACAGAATTACAGTGTCATTAGCGAACCTCAAAGTTTTTATTTCTTCTCCGAGGATTTTAATACTTACCCCGAACTTTTCTTTCGTTTCCTTTACTGCTTGCTCAATATACAGATTGAATAGCATCGGGCAGAGGCTACAACCATGTCTCACTCCTTTCCCAACCACTGCTTCCCTTTCATACCCCTCGAGTCTTATAACTGCCATCTGCTTTCTGTACAAATTGTGAATAACCTTTCGCTCCCTGTATTTTACCCCTGCCACCTTCAGAATTTGTAAGAGAGTATTCCAGTCAACATTGTCAAAAGCTCTCTCTAAGTCTACAAATGCTAGAAACGTAGGTTTGCCTTTCCTTAATCTTTCTTGTAAGATAAGTCGTAGGGTCAGTATTGCCTCACGTGTTCCAACATTTCTACGGAATCCAAACTGATCTTCCCCGAGGTCGGCTTCTACCAGTTTTTCCATTCGTCTGTAAAGAATTCGCGTTAGTATTTTGCAGCTGTGACTTACTAAACTGATAGTGTGCTCCCTGCCGCCGTTGGATAAGCAGCTGCAGCAGCAAGTCGTATACCCCTAGCTTACTTATTTGTTACATAGTTTAATTCTTAATTTCTTTGCGTGTTTTTGGGTACTTGCATTGTATAATTCATAAATTTCGGGCGTATTATAGTATTTGAGAGTTGTAGCATCGCGCTTTACTGTTTACTTCGTAGATTCTTACTTAAATTGCGTGTGAGTTTCGTATAGGAGGTGTAATTTAGAGTTTTAGTTACTGTAATCGTAAATTCAGGCATATTGTAGCGCAGTCGTTAGGCATTTGTACAGGTTAGTTCATACATTCTTTGCGTGTTTCCCTTGCGTTATCTAGGCACGGACTCGTCTTTCAGTAACTGTTGTTCAACATCGATTAGAATGGACAGGGACTGCGATTGCCGTGTTCGGATGAGGACCCAGTTGGCATCCCTTCGCCCACACTGCAAGCGGCGCTGACTTCGGTCGCGCAGCTTGAGGCTGTTGCCAATGGGCACCACTGTGGGGAGCCGGACTTGGGTATCACGGGGATGTCAACCTTGTCCCGTCTGTCCCCAGACCGGTCTGCCGCTGTGGTTGCCCCGGTTGCTGCCCGCAGTGGGGCTGAGCCCTCGCCTGTTGTTGATTGGGAGGTCGTTCCAAGGCGTGGCAGGCAGCGAAAGACGTCCCCGGAGGCTGATCAGAAAGCCTCCCCGGTGCGTCTGAAAAACAGGCTTCAGGCACTGTCTCTGGCTGAGCCAGATGCAGCTGCCTGCCCTGTTTCAGAGGATGATTCTCAGCCTTCAAGGTCCGGGCAATCGCAGAGGGTGGGCTTATTGGTAGTTGGGAGCTCCAATGTTAGGCGCGTAATGGGGCCCCTTAGGGATATGGCGGCTAAGGAGGGGAAGAAATCCAGTATGCACTTCGTGTGCATTCCGGGTGGAGTCATTCCTGATGTGGAAAGGGTCCTTCCGGATGCCATGAAGAGTACAGGGTGCAGCCAGCTGCAGGTGGTGGCACATGTCGGCACTAATGACGTGTGTCGCTTTGTATCTGAGGAAATTCTCTCTGGATTCCAGCGGCTATCTGATTTGGTGAAGGCTGCCGGTCTTGCTTATGAGATGAAGGCAGAGCTCACCATCTGCAGCATCGTTGACAGAACCGACTGCGGACCTTTGGTGCAGAGCCGGGTGGAGGGTCTGAATCAGAGGCTCAGACGGTTTCGCGACCGTGTTGGCTGCAGATTCCTTGACTTGCGCCATAGGGTGGTGGGGTTTCGGGTTCCGCTAAATAGGTCAGGAGTTCACTACACTCAGCTGGCGGCTACACGGGTAGCGGAGGCTGTGTGGCGTGAACTGGGCGGTTTTTTAGGTTAGAAGGCCTCGGGAAAGTACGGGGTAGGCTGCAATCTCAAAGGGTGCATGGCAAATACAGGACGTGCTTGGATAAAGGAACAGTCGGAATTGTAGTTGTAAATTGTTGTAGTTGTGCTGGGAAAGCCCCTGAGCTACAAGCGCTAATAGAAAGCACTGAAGCAGAAATCGTTATAGGTACAGAAAGCTGGCTAAAGCCTGAAATAAGTTCTGCAGAAATTTTTACGAAGTCTCAGACGGTGTTTAGGAAAGATAGATTAGGCAGAATTGGTGGTGGAGTGTTTGTGTCTGTCAGTAGTGGTTTATCTTGTAGTGAAGTCGAAGTAAATACTCCGTGCGAATTGGTATGGGTGGAGGTTATACTTAACAGCCGAACTAAGTTAATAATTGGCTCCTTCTACCGACCCCCAGACTCCGATGAGTTGCTGAACAGTTCAGAGAAAATTTGAGTCCCGTAACAAATAAATACCCCACTCATACGGTTATAGTTGGTGGGGACTTCAACCTTCCCTCTATATGTTGGCAAAAATACTTGTTCAAAACCGGTGGTAGGCAGAAAACATCTTCCGAGATTGTCCTAAATGCTTTCTCCGAAAATTATTTCGAGCAGTTAGTCCACGAACCCACGAGAATTGTAAATGGTTGCGAAAACACACTTGACCTCTTAGCCACAAACAATCCAGAGCTAATAGAGAGCATCATGACTGATACAAGGATTAGTGATCACAGGGTCGTTGTAGCTAGGCTCAATACCGTTTCTTCCAAATCCACCAAAATCAAACGCAAAATAATTTTATTTAAAAAAGCGGATAAAGTGTCACTAGAAGCCTTCCGAAGAGACATTCTCCATTCCTTCAGAACTGACTATGCAAATGTAGACGAGATGTGGCTCAAATTCAAAGATATAGTAGCAACAGCAATTGAGAGATTCATACCTCATAAATTGGTAAGAGATGGAACTGATCCCCCATGGTACACAAATCAGGTCCGAACGCTGTTGCAGAGGCAACGGAAAAAGCATGCGAAGTTCAGAAGAACGCGAAATCCCGAAGATTGGCTAAAATTTACAGACGCGCGAAATTTGGCACGGACTTCAATGCGAGATGCCTTTAATAGGTTCCACAACGAAACATTGTCTCAAAATTTGGTAGAAAATCCGAAGAAATTCTGGTCGTATGTAAAGTACACAAGCGGCAAGACGCAGTCAATACCTTCGCTGCGCAGTGCCGATGGTAGTGTTACCGACGACTGTGCCGCTAAAGCGGAGTTATTGAACGCAGTTTTCCGAAATTCCTTCATCATGGAAGACGAATGGAATATTCCAGAATTTGAAACACGAACAGCTGCTAGCATGAGTTCCTTAGAAGTAGATACCTTAGGGTTTGCGAAGCAACTCAAATCGCTTGATACGGGCAAGCCTTCAGGTCCAGATTGTGTACCGATTAGGTTCCTTTCAGATACGCTGATACAATAGCTCCCTACTTAGCAATTATATACAACCGCTCGCTCACCGATAGATCTGTACCTACAGATTGGAAAATTGCGCAGGTCGCACCAGTGTTTAAGAAGGGTAGTAGGAGTAATCCATCGAACTACAGATCTATATCATTGACGACGGTTTGCAGTAGGGTTTTGGAGCATATACTGCATTCAAACATTATGAATCACCTCGAAGGGAACGATCTATTGATACGTAATCAGCATGGTTTCAGAAAACATCGTTCTTGTGCAACGCAGCTAGCTCTTTATTCGCACGAAGTAATGGCCGCTATCGACACGGGATCTCAGGTCGATTCCGTATTTCTGGATTTCCGGAAGGCTTTTGACACCGTTTCTCACAAGCGACTTTTAATCAAGCTGCAGGCCTATGGGGTATCGTCTCAGTTGTGCGACTGGATTCGTGATTTCCTGTCAGAAAGGTCGCAGTTCGTAGTAATAGACGGCAAATCATCGAGTAAAACTGAAGTGATATCAGGTGTTCCCCAGGGAAGCGTCCTGGGACCTCTGCTGTTCCTGATCTATATAAATGACCTGGGTGACAATCCGAGCAGTTCTCTTAGGTTGTTCGCAGATGATGCTGAAATTTACCGTCTAGTAAGGTCAACCGAAGACCAGTATCAGTTGCAAAGCGATTTAGAAAAGATTGCTGTATGGTGTGGCAGGTGGCAGTTCACGTTAAATAACGAAAAGTGTGAGTTGATCCACATGAGTTCCAAAAGAAATCCGTTGGAATTCGATTACTCGATAAATAGTACAATTCTCAAGGCTGCCAATTCAACTAAGTACCTGGGTGTTAAAATTACGAACAACTTCAGTTGGAAAGACTACATAGATAATATTGTGGGGAAGGCGAGCCAAAGGTTGCGTTTCATTGGCAGCACACTTAGAAGATGCAACAAGTCCACTAAAGAGACAGCTTACACTACACTCGTTCGTCTTCTGTTAGAATATTGCTGCGCAGTGTGGGATCCTTACCAGGTGGGATTGACGGAGGACATCGAAAGGGTGCAAAAAAGGGCAGATCGATTTGTATTATCACGTAATAGGGGAGAGAGTGTGGCAGATATGATACGCGAGTTGGGATGGAATTCATTAAAGCAAAGACGTTTTTCGTCGCGGCGAGATCTATTTACGAAATTTCAGTCACCAACTTTCTCTGCCAAATGCGAAAATATTTTGTTGAGCCCAACCTACATAGGTAGGAATGATCATCAAAATAAAATAAGAGAAAGCAGAGCTCGAACAGAAAGCTTTAGGTGTTCGTTTTTCCCGCGCGCTGTTCGGGAGTGGAATGGTAGAGAGTGTGATTGTGGTTCGATGAACCCTCTGCCAAGCACTTAAATGTGAATTGCAGAGTAGTCATGTAGATGTAGATGTAGTTCGGTAATTTTCACATCTGTCAACACCTGCTTTCTTTGGGATTGGAGCCGGCCGGAGTGGCCGAGCGGTTAAAGGCGCTACAGTCTGGAACCGCACGACCGCTGCGGTCGCAGGTTCGAATCCTGCCTTGGGCATGGATGTGTGTGATGTCTTTAGGTTAGTTAGGTTTAAGTAGTTCTAAGTTCTAGGGGACTTATGACCACAGCAGTTGAGTCCCATAGTGCTCAGAGCCATTTGAACCATTTTTTGGGATTGGAATTATTATATTCTTCTTGAAGTATGAGGTAATTTCACTTCAGAGTATTTAATTTATAGCTGAAATTTCCTGACAAATTAAAATTGTGAACCAACCAGGGCTTAACACCTAATTCGGGAGGACGACTGTTCAAACCCGCGTCCGGCCATCCTGATTTAGGTTTTCCGGCGGTTTAGGCGAGGGGTGAAGTTTGTGTGCAGTGCTGTCATCAAGGGTACGAGAGTGGGCCTTCGGCTCCAAAAGCCCATATGGAGTATGTTTCGTTGATTGGTTCGCACGCTGACACCTGTTGACGGCCCAGCATTGAAATCTGCTGCAATTTGCGGAATGGATGCACTTCTGTCACGTTGAACGATTATCTTCAGTCGTCGTTGGTCCCGTTCTTACAGGATCTTTTTCCGGCCACAGCGATGTCGGAGTTTTATGTTTTGCCGGATTCCTGATATTCACGGTACACTCGTGGGTGGTCATACGGTAAAATCCCCACTTCATTGCTACCTCGGAGATGTGTCCCATTTATAACACCACTGTCAAACTTACTTAAATCTTGTTAACCTCCCACTGTAGCAGCAGTAACCGATCTAACAACTGCGCCAGACACATACTGTCTTATATAGGCGTTGCTGAGCGCAGCGCCGTATTCTGCCTGTTTACATAGGCCTGTATTAGAATACGCATACCTATATCAATGTCGTTGGCGCTTCGGTTTAAAAGCGCATGTTCCACATCTGCTTGTAAACAACTGGGCTGATTTCAAACTTGGTGCACGTATCAGGAACCACTGTGGCGGTAAAAACCACCTACCTATCAAAAAAAAGAAAAGGAAAAAGCGGAGCTCGCGACTCGCATATAGCCAGAATATATTCATCTGTTATTTGGGAATTAGAGCACTTAGTGACTTGCAATAAACTTTGAACGTAATTTCAACTTTTTCTCTCTGAAACCGCCCACAAACTGATGACTGGAACAAATTTTATCGCTTGCCGCATTGTCACTGTTAATGCAGTAAAAGTGCAGCATTAGGCATGACATTTCAATTTATTACTTCTTCATTACATTCATTCTTCATTCTAGCAACATATTTTGCAGATGCTATTCACATTTGCCACTGAATTTACAAGCAAATATATGTCATTGTACGGCACATAGTTCAGGAGATATGATATCATATTACTGAGATGCGTGAAAATCTGCCGCATCGCGCATGACGTTTTAAATTGTTACTTGTTTACTACTAAGTCTATTATCAACAAATTCCGCATACAATATCCACGTATCCCACTGGAAGTACCTGCAAAATTATACCACCGTATGAAACATAGTTCAAAAGATATGACACCATAAATATTGAGCTGCCTGAAAACGAAACTGCAGGGCGCATTTCGCTAGGGACAGGTGAAATATTTGTACATATGTATGAGAAATGTGTAATATGTGGATACATGGGCAACGCTGCTGGTAAAGGCTCCTCCTAAGCCCCTGGATCGATTCCAACAAAACTTGGTACACTTATTTCATGCTATCTGGAAAGGAATAATGTGGAGGTAAAAACGAGCAACCTCGTTTTGGGATGCGGACAATAACGCGGAGAGAGAAGGGAGAGAGGGTGAAACAGACCGACAGAGAGGGGAGGGATGTGATGGACAGAGAGCAGGGGAGGGAGAGACTGACAGAGAGAGGTGGGGAAGAGGAGTTGGACAGAGAGTGGCGGAAGGAAGAGATGGAGTTAGAGGGGATGATGAGGAGACAGAGAGAGAGCGAGGGAGGAAGAGATGGAGACGCATGAGTGGCGGAGGGGGACAGAGAGGGGGGGAGGAGGAGATGGATAGAGAGAGGAGGAAGGAGGAGATGTACTGACAGAATTAAAATAAATACAAACTGGGCAACACTCGGTACGCCGGCCGGGGTGGCCGAGCGGTTCTAGGCGCTACAGTCTGGAACCGCACGACCGCCACGGTCGCAGGTTCGAATCCTGCCTCAGGCATGGCTTTGTGTGATGTCCTTAGGTTAGTTAGGTTTAAGTAGTTCTAAGTTCTAGGGGACTGATGACCTTAGCAGTTAAGTCCCATAGTGCTCAGAGCCATTTGAACCATTTTTGAACACTCGGTACACAGCTAGTGTCCTAATAAACCGAGTCCTCCCTCTGGCATGGGTGCATGTGTTTGTCCTTAGGATAATTTAGGTTAAGTAGTGTGTAAGCTTAGGGACTGATGACCTTAGCAGTTAAGTCCCATATGATTTCACACACATTTTTTTCCTAATAAACATAAGTGCAGAAACCGATGTATTCTCCGATACGACATGCACTCACACCAATGTTACAACACTGTTAGTGTCTGGATATTTGGATGATGTTCCTCTTGGCGGAACAATGTGAATGTGGTACAATCACTATTCTTCGACAACAAGTGTCGTTTCTCGCCAACACCGTCGTCTCCCAGGTCCCCCAACTTGAACCCACTGGACTTTTTTTTTAAGATTTGGTGTATTCTAGCCCTGTTGGTTATCAATCCATTGGGAGCGCGAATGGGATTTGTGAACGTGCACTGATATCGATGAGGAGACGCACTGAAGCCTGCCTTCACATGAACGGTCGCCGTGCGGAACACTTTTTGTAATGTGTTTTTCCTCAAGCGCATACTGTAGTTTTGGATCATCGGGGACTCGATTATAATGAACTCAAGTACTCAGTTATGAGAATGATATCGGGGAAACAAATGGTTTCCAGATCTATATTTATTAGGAATATTTTACTATTTCATTGTCATCTCACGGCCCTTTCCTTTGTACCTATAGTATTTGATCACTCTCTACAACAGCCGAACAGTCACTGGAAGCAGTCACGTCCATTAAACATCTGGCAGTATGCGTACGGAGCTATTTAAAGTGGGTTGGGGTTGGTTTAAGGATCAAAGGGACCAAACTGTTAAAGTGGTATTACCACATAAAACAGATAGCACTAAAGGCAGATGTCAGACTGATATTCATTGCAATAGCCTTCAGGACGTGTAGTCTACTCACCATGGAGGTAGAATAGAAGACCCTCGTTCCATCGATACTTGAAAAAATGCTCGTCAGTCTTGGATCAGTACCACATACGACAAGGGCAATGTACGCGTATCGGCGAGGACTGTAATGCGTGGGCAGATTAAGAAGAGCCCTTTATCCAGCAGTAAATGTTAAATGGCTGAAGACTATCGCACGGCCAGCAAGTTAGAGGTAACAAATAAATGTCGTGTGACTAGGGCCTCCCGTTGGGTAGACCGTCCGCCGGGTGCAAGTCTTTCGATTTGACGCCACTTCGGCGACTTGCGCGTCGATGCAGATGAAATGATGATGATTAGTACAACACAACACCCAGTCCCTGAGCGGAGAAAATCTCCGACCCAGCCGGGAATCGAACCCCCGCCCTTTGGATTAACAGTCTGTCGCGCTGACCACTTTTTTTTTTAATCTCATTTTGTTCGTTTTTGATCGTTGTATCTACTCGGGGCGGACGTCGCAAGACACACGTTTCAGTTCGTCGTTGATCCATTAACTCAGTTTTTTTTTATTATTACAGAGGGCAGCTAACCCTCTGACCGAACACGCTGAGTTACCGTGCCGGCTCACCACTCAGCTACCGGGGGCGGACAAGTTAGAGGTAAATGCCAGCGATCAGTTATGGATAATGAGACCACTTACCAGTGCCCTGGGCTAAACCTGGTGTTCCCTGCAGTCTTACAGTGTCTTACGAAATAAAGATATTTTGATATCTTTTATTTTATATCAGACCGTCCGATGAGAACATCAAACTATGGGAGGAGAGCTATGTGCCTGCATCGAGCTACACACTCTCTCCCCCTCCCCCCCCCCCCCCCCCCGCCCCCTTCGATTCTCTCTCTCTCTTTCTCTCTCTTTCTCTCTCTCTCTCTCTCTCTCTCTCTCTCTCTCTCTCTCTCCCTCTCCCTTTCTGTCTCTGTCTCTGCATTTTCCATAATTATGTATATCTACATGATTACTATATTGAACTGCGGAAAAGCAAATCAATCCTCCACGTGACACATATACACACTAGGCAAAATCCGTTTGAGAAAAAGAGATCTCACCTCAGTGTTCCAGTACGTCCCACGAACACCCATGGAAATGGGAAAAGAAGACGTTCACACAGATGCTCAGATCACTCTGATGAAACATATTGCAGAGAGATCTTTGTACTTTTCGTAAATACATTGTTCATAGATTTATGAAATTCGTAGAAAAATCAGTATTTAGATGTAGGGACAGGGGCATTAATTACTTTCAAGACATGTTATTACTGACGCAGGATGGCACTGAAATGATTGTGGAACATAATAACCTCTGCGCACACCTTTCATTTGTCTGCCTACCAAACTCGAGACGCTATCGTCCTCTTCGTCGTATTAGCGTTACTAGTCGAAGGACGACCATTAAATTCCAGTAAGCCGCTTCTTCACTCTGCATGGATTCGCCTGTAACCTAGATTTTGAATTAATGACGACAGTCGAATCGCGTCACTTTTTTTCATTACTAAATAGCGCACTAATGTTAGTGCGTGTCTATTCTAATGATTCGCTGATGGTTCAAATGGTTCAAATGGCTCTGAGCACTATGGGACTCATCTGCTGAGGTCATTAGTCCCCTAGAACTTAGAACCAGTTAAACCTAATTAACCTAAGGACATCACAAACATCTATGCCGGAGGCAGGATTCGAACCTGCGGTCTTGCGGTTCCAGACTGCAGCGCCTTTAACCGCACGGTCACTTCGGCCGGCGATTCGCTGATGACATTGCTATCCTGAGTGAAAGTGAAGAAGAATTAAATGATCTGCTGAACGGAATGAACAGTCTAATGAGTACACACTATGGTTTGAGAGTAAATCGGAGAAAGACGAAGGTAATGAGAAGTAGTAGAAATGAGAACAGCAAGAAACTTAACATCAGGATTGATGGTCACGAAGTCAATGAAGTTAAGGAATTTTGCTACCTAGGCAGTAAAATAACCAATGACGGACGGAGCAAGGAGGACATCAAAAGCAGACTCGCTATAGCAAAAAAGGCATTTCTGGCCAAGAGAAGTCTACTAATATCAAATACCGGCCTTCATTTGAGGAAGAAATTTCTGAGGATGTACGTCTGGAGTACAGTATTGTTTGGTAGTGAAACATTGACTGTGGGAAAACCGGAAGAGAAGAGAATCGAAGCATTTGAGATGTGGTGCTATAGACGAATGTTGAAAATTAGGTGGACTGATAAGGTAAGGAATGAGGAGGTTCTACGCAGAATCGGAGAGGAAAGGAGTATGTGGAAATCACTGATAAGGAGAAGGGACAGGATGATAGGACATCTGCTAAGACATGAGGGAATGATTTCCATGGTACTAGAGGGAGCTTTAGAGGGCAAAAACTGTAGAGGAAGACAGAGATTCGAATACGTCAAGCAAATAATTGAGGGCGTAGGTTGCAAGTGCTACTCTGAGATGAAGAGGTTAGCACAGGAAAGGAATTCGTGGCGGGCCGCATCAAACCGGGGATGTGTATGTAGCAGTACGAATAATTAGCTTTTGTGTACCATACACAGCGATCCCAGCCCCGAAAACATGAAATAATGTACCCTAGTTAATGGACAGCAGAACTGCTCTTTAGAGAAGACTCGGGGAATGGCCACCGTTCACATCGATGCAACCGTTGCACTATTTATCAAACTGTGAGCCACGCCTACCATTTGCAATGGACTACTGTAACTTAATGTGTGAGCATTATTTGCGTACACCTTGACCTTCAACCCACCTTACGGAAAAAAAAAATCCTAGGGAGCGAGAAATGAGGCGATCCCTGGCTGCATTTGTTGAGTGTCCTCTCCTCACTGAACACTTGCTGAGCTTGTACCAAGATGTGTACTGTTGTTCTATCCTAATGAAAATAAACGTAGTATTTGTATTTAGGGCTGGGCGCGGGGAAAGGAGATATTTTCCACCTCATTCTTCGTCTCGTCTGAAAAATGTGCTGGATACAAACTGTCGCCTCGTACGCTCTTTTTTTGTCGTGTTTGTAGCCCATTTGCTTATGTTATATAACTGTCTTTGCTACGAAGAGGTGAAATAAAACATAACATTCAGGACTGAATTAAAAGCCGGCCGGTGTGGCCGTGCGGTTCTAGGCGCTTCACCTTGGAACCGCGTGACCGCTACGGTCGCAGGTTCGAATCCTGCCTCGGGCATGGATGTGTGTGATGTTCTTAGGTTAGTTAGGTTTAAGTAGTTCTAAGTTCTACGGGACTGATGACCACAAATGTTAAGTCTCATAGTGCTCAGAGCCATTTGAACCATTTTTTTGAACAAAAAAGCAACTACATGTATACGAACTTAACAAACCAGAGACGTTTCTATGATGAACTTTTGAACATTTATGTGCTGAAAGGTACTCGGGCGAAATAATATTCTGCGTAGAATTCCCGAAACATTACACGTGCCGTAAACCACATCAGGAAATGTCGAATCAGGCGCACGGAATATATATTTCTTTTTTTTATACGTACTCGTAACTTTCTGCCAATAAAAGGCGTTGAATCAGAGAATTTTAATTAAAAATAGCTGTTCCTTGCAGCTAATTTTTTTTATTATATTCAGTGTTTCAGCTTATATAATGTAACAACCTCACCGCCGCGTTTGTGGTTTGTGTCACATCGAAAATAACAAGTCATCGGGCACTAAATGTAGGCAGTATTAACTTGGTTTCAAATAACTTCAGTTCGTTAACGAGAACTGATAACTCAAATGCATGTTTTACGACAACGACGGATTCACAGAGCTCGTTGTTGCACTTCTGTTTGTAACAGTCGCGTGCTTGCTCCTATTGCTACCAAGATGCAGCATTCCATCCCATCCCAGAATACATCCTCAAATATCTTTCATCACTGGAAAAATGAAGTACTTTCATTTGCAACAACCTTTCTGTCACCAGGTTGCTCATGCTGGTATAGTTTAAATTTATCGACGGTGGAAACGACGTCTCCATAATACTCGTAGATTCAGATTTTTCCCACTATCGTTTCGACTATCTGCCACATATCTTAAAGGGTAGAAAAAACAAAATTTATTTTTAGGAGAGACAGCTGGCACCCGGTTCATTTGACGTGACATATTTTCGGATACTGTCGTGCTACATTTAATATTAGGTATGTGAGCGATTCCAGCGAGTAAGAGTGTTACTGAAACGTACCTAGGGTTTACCTAGCTTTCAGTGACTGAAAGTCTGATGGAATAGTATATCCCTTACTCGATATGTTATCGTGACTTCAGTGTTACAATGTTGTGTAATGGTAGAGCGTTAGAGATGCTAATGAAGTTATTTTTTAGAGTTTTTAATAATTATCACTTATTTTAATGTGAATGCACCGTATGTGCAGTTGAATTTCCCACTATGTACTATCCTGTTTGGTGTATCTGCGCAGTTATTACTAGGATTATCAATAACTGGTAGGAATATCGACTCAACCGTGCCACAAACTTTCCTATACTTCATTGATGGCTCGTAGGTCATCGGTGAAACACCGATGGTGTATATTGGCACTTGAGGTGCAGTCTAGTTTTTGAAGCTGCGACAGAAAGCTAGAATCAAAAGTATACAGGAAAGGAACGCTGCACTATTAAAAGATAAATATTTAAGGAATTTTTGAAAGTACGAATTAATAAGTTTTCTGAGTATTTCAGAAAAACTTCGAAGTGTAATTTGTGGTGGCCGAGCGGTTCTAGGCGCTATAGTCTGGAACTGCGCGACCGCTACGATCGCAGGTTCGAATCCTGCCTCGGGCATGGATGTGTGTGATGTCCTTAGGTTAGTTAAGTGTAAGTAGTTCTAAGTTCTAGGGGACTGATGACCTTAGCAGTTAAGTCCCATAGCGCTCAGAGCCATTTGAACCATTTGTAATTTGTGGTGTTCTTAATTTTCTTCGTTACCGCAGTCAAATACCACGCAGGATTTATAATTCAGGAAACGTGGTTGTAGATCCATTCATTCCTGAGCAAGATAATTTGTTTGGCAAAATTCATAATTATACTAAGTAGGTAATATACTAAAAGCAGCTTCTCTTTTTAAGAGGGTTGGAACTTACATAGTGGTAACTACTTATTCACAAGCGATACAAAAGAGTTAAATGTTTGCAACTGTTACTCTCCTTCAAAGTAGTCACCAGCGTTGTGTAGAATCCGTTTCCAGCGATGTGGAAGGCGTAGTATACCGTTAGCAGAGCCAGTTCTTTTGATGGTGCGAATGGAGAGGTCTCCTGCTGTCGAACCTCTGGAACAGTTCTGAAGCGCATGCCACGAAGTGGTTGCTTCTTCGGAATCTAATCAAAGGACTTAAGTCCGGAGAGTATGGTGGTACAGTACATCACAGTCCCATTGACCGAACAGAGCAGCCACAGCTTGAGCTGTATGTGCGCGTACATTGTCGCGTGCAAAATGATGGGTGGGTTGCGCAGAAAGTGTTTCCGCTTCTTTCTAAAAGCGGTCGCAGGTGATGCTCCAAAAACGAACAGTAATACTTTGCATTGACGGTCTGCCGTGGAGGAACGTCATGCGATAGGATAATACTATCACAGTCGTACACGAGAATCACCATAACTTTAACCCGCCCCATTCGCACCATCAACAGAACAGGCTCTGCTAACGGTATACTACCCCTTCCACATCACTGGCAACGGGTTCTACACAACACTGGTGACAAATTTGAACGACAGTAACAGGTGCAAACATATAAGTTCTTTGTATCGGTACCTGAAGGCTCAACACTGAATTTTAAGCAGTGGGAACAACTAGTTTTGTGTGTATTATGTTTTTGTAAGCCTTCTAAAACTTGCATATACACTGAAGCGTCAAAGAAACTGGTATAGGCATGCATATTCAAATACAGAGAAATATAAACAGGCAGAATACGGCGCTGCGTTCGCCATCGCCTATATAAAACAAGTGTCAGGTTGTCAAGATTTATGGCCGAGCGGTTCTAGGCGCTTCAGTCTGGAACCGCGCGACCGCTACGGTCGCAGGTTCGAATCCTACCTCGGGCGTGGATATGTGTGATGTCCTTAGGTTAGTCAGGTTTAAGTAGTTCGAAGTTCTAGGGGACTGATGACCTCAGACGTTAAGTCCCATAGTGCTCAGAGCGATTTGAACCATTTTTTGGTCAAGATTTAAGGGAGTTTGAACGTGGTGTTATAGTCGGCCCATGAGCGATGGGAAGCAGCATCTACGAGGTAGCGATGAAGTGGGGATTTTACTGTAAGATCATTTCACGAGTGTACCGTGAACATCAGGAATCCGATAAAACACCAAATCTCCGACATCGCTGCGGCCGGAAAAAAATCCTACAAGAACGGGATCAAGCACGACTGAAGAGAATCGTTGAACGTGACGCAAGTGCAACCTTTCCGCAAATTGCTGCGGATTTCAATGCTAGGCAATCAACAAGTGTCAGCATGTGAACCATTCAAAGAAACATTATTTATATGCGCTTTCGGAGGCGAAGGCCCACTCGTATGTCTTCATGACACAAAGTTTTATGCCTCGCCTGGGCCCGTCTACACGGAAATTGAACTGTTGATGACTGGAAATATGTCGCCTCTTCGGACAAGTCTCGTTTCAAATTGTATTGAGCGAATGGACGTGTATGGGTATGAAGACAACATCATGACTCCATGGACCCTGCATGTTAGCGGGGGACTGTTCAAGCAGATGGAGGCCCTGTATAGTGTGGGGCGTGTGCAGTTGGAGTAATATGGAACCCCTGATATGTCTAGATACGACTTTGACAGGTGACACATGGAACCCCTGATATGTCTAGATACGACTTTGACAGGTGACACATGGAACCCCTGATATGTCTAGATACGACTTTGACAGGTGACACGTACTAAGCATCCTGTCTGATCACCTGCATCCATTCATGTCCATTGTGCTTTCGGACGAACTTGGGCAATTCCAGCAAGACAATTCAACACCCGACACGTCCAGAATTGCTACAGAGGGGCTTCAGGAACACTGCTCTGAGTTTAAACACTTCCACTGGCCACCAGACTGTCCATACATGAACATTATTGAGCATGTCTGGGATGCCTAGCAACGTGCTGTTGAGAAGAGATCTCCACCCCCCTCGTACTCTTACGTATTTATCGACAGCACTGCAGGATTCATGGTGTCGGTTCCCTCCAGCACTACTTCAGACATTAGTCGCGTTGCGGCACTTCTGCGTGCTCGCGGGGGTCCTACACGATATTAGGCAGGTGTACCACTTTCTTATGCTCTTTAGTGTATTTAAGAGGGGCGTTCAATAAGTAATACAACACATTTTTTTTCTGAAAGCGGGTTTGTTTTATTCGGGATGCCAGTGCACCATAGTATTCCCATTCGTCTGGCTAAAAGACCCTATTTTTCAGCATTATCTGCGATCAATACGAGGGCCTTACGTCAGCTTGCTGAGAAGGCCTGTATACACGCATCGTACCACTCTTCTGGTCGACGTCGAAATCTTAATGCATCAGTATCCTCCCCGTCAGCCATGTACTCCTTCCTGTGGCCAAATAGACGGGAATGCGAAGGTGTGAGATCCGGGCCGTAGGGTAGGTGAGGAAGAAATTTTGTGAGCTCCTTCCAAGTGCGCGGACTTGTATAAGACCGTGCGTTGTTATGGAGGAGGAGAAATTCGTTTCATTCCGTCCATCACCTCGAGTGAGAGTGTCCGCACGTTCACACACTGCAGGAGTCACAGCTGTGTGCAGCCAGCCGGCAAGCGGGATACCAGACAGGTTTGCGAGATCTTCTTGCCATGGCGATAGACGATTCGCAGTACGACTCGCCATGATTTTGCTCACTGTCAGCTCTCTGTAGACATTCTCCAATCATCTATGAAAGAAACTCAGTGACAGCTTTCTACTTGAAACGCACCTCCGTTACAGACGCCATTTTGAAGGCTACGTATAGCGTGGCCACCTATCGGGAATTCCTGAAACTATAGGGGCTGAATCGGGAATATTTCACCATGTCCCACAACAAATTCCTCATTTTTTCAAACGAAACAGGCTGACAAAGAAATGGGAACTATACTAAACATCACTACTCTGACGGGATGAATGGTCAGATACTGCGAGACGGAGACCCACACTTCATCTACATCTACAGCTACATAATTACCCTGCAATTCACAACTAAGTGCTTTACACAGGGTTCATCGAACCACCGTAAAACTATTTCTCTGTCGTTCCACTCTCGAATAGCGCGCTGGAAAAACGAACACTTAAATCTTTCTTTGTGAGCTCTGATTTCTCTTATTTTAGTACGATGATGCTTTCTCTCTAGGTACCACAGTGAATCTATCTATTAAAATAAGTTCTTACATATGTAGCACGTTATTACCATAATTTCAAATACTCAGTAATTCAACAAGGGGTTTCTTATTTCAGTTAAGAATACCTTCTCATCTCTATAGAAAACGGTGGTGGTGGGGAGAGGGGGCAATGCGCATCAGCGCTGCATGTTGTGATAAGTATAAGAAGTTTACGCAGTGTTTTGTTTTACAACCATTTCATTTACTATTCTAATTTGAAACACACAGAATTAGCGTTCCACATCAATATTTATTTCATATTTTGTTATGAACTGGCATTCGGATTTCCAGGTTATTATCAGACAACTTAAGAGTGAGCGGACAGTCCGCACAAGATCGTTACAAAACAATTTTGCTTCATAACGGTTCAAATGGCTCTGAGCACTATGGGACTTAGCTTCTGAGGTCATCAGTCCCCTAGAACTTAGAACTACTTAAACCTAACTAACCTAAGGACATCACACACATCCATGCCCGAGGCAGGATTCGAGCCTGCGACCGTAGCGGTCGCGCGGTTCAATACTGTAGCGCCCAGGACCGCTCGGCCACCTCGGCCGGCTTTGCTTCATACCCATGCCAGATAGGAGTATTGCTGTTTTATGTTTTTCACATAGAGTCATAATCATCAAAAAGAAAAAGCGTCAAACGAAAAAACTACAAAGAACGAAACTCGTCTAGCTTGAAGGGGGAAACCAGGTGGCGCTATGGTTGGCCCGCTAGATGGCGCTGCCATAGGTCAAACGGATATCAACTGTGTTTTTTTAAATAGGAACCCCCATTTTTTATTACATATTCGTGTAGTACGTAAAAAATATGAATGTTTTAGTTGGACCACATTTTTCACTTTGTGGTAGATGGAGCTGTAATAGCCACAAACATATGGCTCACAATTTTAGACGAACAGTTGGTAACAGATAAGTTTTTTAAATTAAAATACCGAACGTAGGTACGTTTGAACATTTTATTTCGGTTGTTCCAATGTGATACATGTACTTTCGTGAACTTATCTTTTCAGAGAACGCATGCTGTTACAGCGTGATTACCTGTAAATACCACATTAATGTAATAAATGCTCAAAATGATGTCCGTCAACCTCAATGCATCTGGCAATACGTGTAACGACATTCCTCTCAACAGCGAGTGGTTCGCCTTCCTTAATGTTCGCACATGCATTGACAATGCGCTGACGCATGTTGTCAGGCGTTGTCAGTGGATCACGAGAGCAAATATCCTTCAACTTTCCCCACAGAAAGAAATCCGGGGACGTCAGAAATGGGTCAAATGGCTCTGAGCACTACGGGACTTAACATCTATGGTCATCAGTCCCCTAGAACTTAGAACTACTTAAACCTAACTAACCTAAGGACATCACACAACACCCAGCCATCACGAGGCAGAGAAAATCCCTGACCCCGCCGGGAATCGAACCCGGGAACCCGGGCGTGGGAAGCGAGAACGCTACCGCACGACCACGAGATGCGGACGGGGACGTCAGATCCTGTGAACGTGCGGGCCATGGTATTGGTCCTTCTTCGACAAATCCACCTTTCAAGAAATATGCTATTCAATACCGCTTCAATCGCACGCGAGCCATGTGACGAACATCCATCATGTTGGAAGTACAACGCCGTTCTTCATTCAGTGAAACATCTTGTAGTAACATCGGTAGATCATTACGTAGGAAATCAGCATACATTGCACAATTTAGATTGCCATCGATAAAATGGGTCCAATTATCCTTCCTCCCATAATGCCGCACCATACATTAACCCGCCAAGGTCGCTGATGTTCCACTTATCGCAGCCATTGTTGGTTTTCCGTTGTCCAATAGTGCATACGTTACCCCTGTTGGTGAATGATGCTTCGTCGCTAAATAGAACGCGTGCAAAAAATCTATCATCGTCCGTAATTTCTCTTGTGCCCAGGGGCAGAACTGTACACGACGTTCAAAGTCGTCACCATGCAATTCCTGGTGCATAGAAATATGGTACGGGTGCAATCGATGTTGATGTAGCATTCTCAACACCGACGTTTTTGAGATTCCCGATTCTCGCGCAGTTTGTCTGCTACTAATGGCGGATTAGCCGCGATAGCAGCTAAAACACCTACTTGGGCATCATCATTTGTTGCAGGTCGTGGTTGACGTTTCACATGTGGCTGAACACTTTCTGTTTCCTTAAATAACGTAACTATCGGGCAAACGGTCCGGACACTTGGATGATGTCGTCCGGGATATCGAGCAGCACACATAGCATACGCCCGTTGGGCATTTTGATCACAATAGCCGTACATCGACACGATATCGACCTTTTCCGCAGTTGGTAAACGGTCCATTTTAACACGGGTAATGTATCACGAAGCAAATACCGTCCGCATTGGCGGAAAGGTTCAAATGGCTCTGAGCACTATGGGACTTAACTTCTGAGGTCATCAGTCCCCTAGAACTTATAATTACTTAAACCTAACTAACCGAAGGACATCACACACATCCATGACCGAGGCAGGATTCGAACCTGCGACCGTAGCGGTCGCGCGGCTCCAGACTGTAGCGCCTAGAACCGCTCGGCCACTCCGGCCGGCTATTAGCAGAATGTTACGTGATACCACGTACTTATACGTTTGTGACTATTACAGAGCCATCTGTCATAAAGCGAAAAAAATGGTCCAACTAAAACAGTCATATTTCTTTACGTACTACACGAATGTGTAATAAGAAATGGGGGTTTCTATTAAAAAAAACGCAGTTGATATCCGTTTGACCTACGGCAGTGCCATCTAGCGGGCCAACCATAGCGCCATCTGGTTTCCCACTTCAAGCTAGACGAGTTTCGTTCTTTGTAGTTTTTTCGTTTGATGCTTATTTCGTGAGATATTTGGCCCGGTCACTATCAATGGACCACCCTGTATATACGCATTATGAATGTGGAACATTAATTTGATGTGTTTCATTAAGACATTTTCAGTACATCATGAGCTGCACTAGAATTGTTTTATTTGATAAAACCGGTTTTCGGGTTTGTAAGCCATCATCAGTGCCATATTATGCACTTCTATATCAGTGACATGCTTGTCAGCTAATACAACGGGATCTGAAGTATGTTTCAGTTTTTAATAAGTGTATATTCCTCCAAGTACCAATAGAGTATTCCATAAACTTCGTTTCATTTCCCCATCAGAATGTGACTCCTTATTTCCGTAATTGGAATATTAACGAATTTCAAAATCGTAGTAAAATTTAAACCGGTTTTCGCGTGTTCAATTCCTTATCATGATTTCTTTGTTCGCCTAGTGGATTAAAGTATACCAGGAGTGTGAAAATTACTTTAAACGACGAAATTCATTATTACTGAGCAAGAGTAGCGTCTGACTAGCGTGCGTGCGGCTTTCAGAGTATCGAAACTAAAAAAAAAAGGGACGCCTTTTGAAAAACAGAGACTTTGAGTAGTGACTCCAGGCGACAGGAAGTGAAATAGCTACGTACGGCTATTTTATATCATAATCAGTGGCACAGATTCCTCGCGAGTGTCATTATGCGAGAGAGGCGAGTTCTCATGCGTGATAGCGCCGCAGACATTTTTTATGAAAGTGGGGCGCCGCCGTTTAAAGGCGATGAAGAGCTCTCGGCTGTAAGAGGCGAGAGCGGTGCGGCGCGCAGCTTCACTGGATTTATGACGACTTTAGCCGGCGCGCCGCCGCATCCACTAATCGTCGGCACATCAACACATGAGCCGGCGGCTCACCTTGCATATTCTTTCTTCGAAGAAACAGCGCGCGTAAAAATGTTACAAGAGGTTAAACTAAACTCTGGTAAAATGAACATTTTGGATGCTTGGCGCTCTGCAGCTTCCATAAACTTCACAAAGGCCCTTTTTTTAATACAAGACATTTAAGATGCGAAGACTCTATTTATGATTAGACCGGTGTTCGGGGTTAACTTGTCATCAAGAATCACATAGCGAATACAATAAACAAAATTGTATTATCATAATAACAGTCGCCACATCAGATAATAAAAAGGAATAATAAAAGTAAATATATCTTACGCTGGTATTAATCACACCCAATTTGACATCATGTATACTGCCAAGCAACTGACATGAAAGTGATATACTTGTTACCGCATGACACGCGATAAACCATACAAATTACAAAAATGGATGTAAGTGTGTATTGTATATATCTACGTTCCGCATCTCCTCTTATGAACCTATTGCAACCGACCTTCGTACACATATCACTTACTGTCCGGAAAGAATTATTGTGGAGTAAGAACCACCCACTTGTGCTGGAGGTGAAAAAGCAGTGAAGCCCACGACACTGCGAATACCCATACTTTAGTTATTCAGCATTTGAGTACGAGAACACTTAGATACTTTACAAATAACTACAAACAATTACGAAACTTTTCTCGCTGAATATCCACACAAAATGATAAAAAGAGAAAATAATAAATGAAAATCACTGGTTTGATTTTGTTCTGCAGTACATTTTTATTGTGTTAACCGGTTTTGTGCTTACAAAGCCATCTTAAGACTTTTACTGAGTACTGTTGTGCTACCAAGAACCGACGGAAGATTCCATTAACATGAAAGGAGAGAAGTTTATCTTTACTACATTTTCGTCGTTCACGCAATAAAACTTCCGCATGAAGCATCTCGGTTTATAGAATGAAATTTTCAATCTACACCGGAGTGTGCGCTGATATGAAACTTCCTGGCAGATTAAAACTGTGTGCCGGACCGAGACTCGAACTCGGGACCTTTGCCTTTCGCGGGCAAGTGCTCTACCAACTGAAATACCCAAGCACGACTCACGCCGCGTCCTCACAGCACTGTCGGAATTAATGCTGTGAGGACGGGGCGTTATTCGTGCTTGGGTAGCTCAGTTGGTAGAGCACTTGCCCGCGAAAGGCAAAGGTCCGGATTCGAGTCTCGGTCCGGCACACAGATTTAATCTGCCAGGAAGTTTCATGGCGGTTTAATTTATTACTTATTTACTTCTAACTGTATTTGTGACACATTTTGAAGGCATTATTCTCATATCCCACCGAATGTATCAGAACTTCGTTGCTACCAACACCATTCGCAACAATTTTCGCAGTCAGTATCCACATGTGCCGCTGAATGTACCTACAAAAATATGTTGTTATACGGCACATAGTTCAGGAGATATGACATGTGTGAAAAACTGCCGCTTCATGCGTGGTGTAATTTATTACTTCTTTATTGCTAACTCTATTCGCAACACATTTCGCAGGCAGTACTCCCATATGTTGCTGAATGCATAAAAATATATCACAATACAACACGCAGTTTAGAAGATATGACGTGAAATACTGAGATGCGCGAAAAACTTCAGCATCATTCTAACGTGACGAATTATTATGATTTGTCATCTAGCACTGAAAGCGTATCTTGTGTGGAGCCGGAAGGAGAGCGGATTTTGGTTCTATGAATAACAGAATCATACTTCTCAAATTTCAAATCAATAACTTCAATACTTCCGGATACATAAATTTTTACCTAAAACACATAATGACTGAGCTGGCATTGTGAAACCAGGTTAGGGACTGTAATGTATTCATTGATAGTATCAAGTGAAACTACAACCAAGAGGACAGGTTCATATAAACTAATTTTCTGGAATTTTCTTTACTTTCATCGCCACAGATTTCTGACGTAATTAACAGTACACTGAAAAATAATTATTTGTTTGTGTTTTAGTTGTGTGAGTGTTTTGGAGAGACTGAGAGAATAAATGGAGGAAATCCGTAGAGTAAGAATGTGATATTTTATTAAAACTATGTAAAAGTTGTTGTGTAATAGGGGAATCTGTGACGTATGTGCGAGTGAGACTGGTTTTGTAAAAGGAAGCCGGAAGGGGCGTTGAGTATAAAATTTGTTTGTCATTTATTCTGTGGAAAGCAATCGTATTTTGTATTCATTAAATTTTATTTAGTTTCGGAATTACGATATTTCTAGTGTAAGTTACTTGTGATAATCTGATTGGCTGACCTTAGAAATACCCCGAGTATAGAAGTGCTCGAGATGATCTGATTGGCTGCTTAACATACTAGCCAATACGAATTCAGCATTTCCCGCGTGTTTGAGTAGGGCTGTGTGCGTCAGCTCTATGAGCCGATAGATTCTGTCGGGAACCGTCTTCTGGTAAAAGCGTATGTTAAATCGCGCTAAACAAATATGTATCAAAATGAAGCAATCCGCGCGTTTAATCGATTCTCGTCTTATTGATGAAAAGCGACTACGGTGTTGAGTATTTTGGGAAAGCTTCAGCTTTGTGAGTGATTTCTTTTAGGAGATTTCACGTGTGGACATTTCAAGTCGTACGTAAGCTCCGAGTGGCGCGTTTCGTGCAAATTACGAGACATTGTGGCGAGCAATTCTATACCAGAAGACTACTGAATAACTGACTCTGTTAACTCACAAGTAGTCGTGGGTCAGTGATTATTTAGGACGATTAACATATCGAGTAGGACTAAATACACTATGTGATCAAAAGTATCCGGACAACTGGATGAAAATGACTTACAAGTTCGTGGCGCCCTCCATCGGTAATGCTGGAATTCAGTATGGTGTTGGCCTACCCTTAGCCTTTATGACAGCTTCCACTCTCGCAGGCATACGTTCAATCAGGTGCCGGGAGGTTTCTTGGGGAATGGCAACTCATTCTTCAAGGAGTGCTGCACTGAGGAGAGGTATCGATGTCGGTCTGTGAGGCCTGGCACGAAGTCGGCGTTCCAAAACATCCCAAAGGTGTTCTATAGGATTCAGGTCAGGACTCGGTGCAGGCCAGTCCATGGCAGGGAGACATTGTCGTGTAACCACTCCGCAACAGTCCGTGCATTATGAACAGGTGCTCGATCGTGTTGAAAGATGCAATCACCATTCCCGAATTGCTCTTCATCAGTGGGAAGCAAGATGGTGCTTAAAACATCAGAGTAGACCTGTGCTCTGATAGTGCCACTCAAAACAACAAGGGGTGCAAGCCCCCTCCATGAAAAACACGACCACACCGTAACACCACCGCCTCCGAATTTTACTGTCGGCACTACACACGCTGGAAGATGACGTTCACCGGGCATTCGCCATACTCACACCCTGCCATCGGATCGCCACGTTTGTACTGGGATTCGTCACTTCACACAACGTTTCCCCACTGTTAAATCGTCCAATGTTTACGCTCCTTACACCAAGCGAGGCGTCGTTTGGCATTTACTGGTGTGATGTGTGTCTTATGACCAGCCGCTCGACCATGAACTGCAAGTTTTTTCACATCCCGCCTAACTGTCATAGTACTTGCAATGGATCCTGATGCAGTTTGGAATTCGTGTGTGATGGTCTGGATAGATATCTGCCTATTACACATTACGACCCTCTTCAACTGTCGGAGGTCTGTGTCAGTCAACAGATGAGGTCGGCCTGTACGCTTTTGTGCTGGATGTGTCCCTTCACGTTTCCACTTCCCTATCACATCGGAAACAGTGGACCTAGGGATGTTTAGGGGTGTGAAAATCTCGCGTACAGACGTATGACACAAGTGACATCCAATCAACTGACCACGTTCGAAGTCCGTGAGTTCCGCGGAAGGCTCCATTCTGCTCTCTCATGATGTCTAATGACTGCTGATGTCGTTGATATGGAGTACCTGTCAGTAGGTGGCAGCGCAATGCACTTAATTGCAAAAACATATGCTTTTGGTGGTGTCTGGAGACTTTTAATCACTTAGTGTACTTTCTGGCTGCATTTGGGTGTGAACGTGTTACAGTGACAGTCAGTAACATTGCATAATTAGTGTCGAGATAGTAAAAAAGGACTTGATAGCCATTTTCTGTGTTTTAAAGACAATTGACCAGCTAACAGGAAATTTTAGATATTTGTCCAACGGGTCATGCAAGAACCTCAGACTCCCGATAGCTTAACTACATAACTTCCAGATGCTGCCCATGCCGACCGGGGTGGCCAAGCGGCTAAAGGCGCTACAGTCTGGAACCGCGCGGCCGCTACGGTCGCAGGTTCGAATCCTGCCTAGGGCATGGATGTGTGTGATGACCTTAGGTTAGTTAGGTTTAAGTAGTTCTAAGTTCTAGGGGATTGATGACCACAGCAGTTAAGTCCCATAGTGCTCAGAGCCATTTGAACCATTTTTTTGCTGCCCATGGACTGGAGTTCAAAATGATTCAAATGGCTCTAAGCACTATGGGACTCAACATATGAAGTCATCAGTCCCCTAGACGTAGAACTAGTTAAGTCAAAACTAACCTAAGGACATCACACACATGTATACCCGAGGCAGGATTCGAACCTGTGACCGTAGCGGCCGCGCGGTGCCGGACTGAAGTGGGACTGCAGTTACGTGGCTTTTACGTGGTAGGTATTTAGCTGACTTTTCGTAAACGCTGCTTTTATCGGTTAAAACAGTATCTACCATCGCAGAGTGAGGGGGCAGACAACCTGAAACCTACCCAGGTAGGTGGACAGATTGTTTAAAGGATAACGAGATAGCGACCCGCCCTCCTGCATCATGTATGACGTTTTAATTTATTCCTTGTTTGCTACTATATCTATTCACAACAGATTTCGCAGACTGCATCCACATATTCTGCAGAATGTACTAGAAAACTATATCAATGTACGACACATAGTTCAGGAAGTATGACGTTGTCATACACGTTATAAACACTGACACGCGTGAAGAACTGCCGCATCATGCATGACATCTTTATTACTTCTTTGCTACAGTAGCCACCTGCAGCGCTGAATGTACCTGCACAGTTATATCATTCTACATCACATAGTTCTGAAGATACGACGGACGCGCGGGATAGGCCGAGCTGCAATCATGGACTGTGAGGCTGGTCCCGGCGGAGGTTCGAGTCCTCCCTTGGGCATGGGTGTGTGTGTTTGTCCTTAGGATAATTTAGCTTAAGTAGTGTGTAAGCTTATGGACTGATGACCTTAGTAGTTAAGTCCCATAAGATTTCACACACATTTGAACTTTTTTTCTGAAGATACGACGTCATAAACATTGGGCTGCGCGAAAATTAAACTGCAGGTCGAAATTCGCTAGACAAACATGTGAAATAGGTGTACAAATACGTGTGAAATGTGTTAAATGCAAGGTAAATATGTTTGATATATGTGTATGTGGGAAAAGTCATGGGTAAAAAGCTCATCCTAAACCCCTGGAACGATGTCAGTCAAATATGTTGCACACGTTACTTACAGTGTGTTCGGAAATACTGTATTAGTAAGAACCACCAGCAACCTATTGGGTGACCGTGATAACGTGGAGGGAGAAGGGCAGATGATGAGATGGACAGACAGCGAAGGGAGAGGAGGAGATAGACACAAATAGGAGGAAGAGATGGACAGAGAGAGGGGGGAGGAGGAGATGGACAAAGAGTGGGGGAGGAAGAGATGGAATTAGAGGGGGCAGAAAATGGGCAGAGGGGTACACGGCTGATGGACAGAGGGCGGGGAAGCAGATTGACAGAGAGGGGGAGAAGAAGATGTGAAGAGAGGGGCGCAGGAAGAGATGGACATACAGTGGGGGCTAGAGTGGAAGAGGTGGACAGAGGGAGGGGGTGGAGGAGATAGGCAGAGAAGAGGTGAAGGAAGAGATAGATAGAGAGAGGTGGAAGGAGATGGACTAATAAAATATTGGAATAAATGCGTACTCGGGCAGTGCTGGGTAGTCTGCTAGTAGGAAACAAAGTTACCTCGAAAAATGCAGGGTGAGTCCGAACTGAACCGAAACAATTTCGAATGTTGTTCAGGGAGACCTTTTTAGTATTTCAGTATAGTGGACAAGTGGTTTTTGGTGTTTTGTTACAGAGCCATTGCATTTCGTTGGATTTCTTACTCCATTAATCTTCTAATCTGTATTGCACTGAAAATATCCTTACAGGGATACAGTTGTCGACGGTATGCGTTGTGTGTGTTTCTCGGAAACAACCTTGTTCTTCACATTCACGGCTTCTTTTCTGTTTACAATACGAATGTCCACGCTACCCTTTCACTTCGAGATTGCATTCTGAACCGCGACAGTGTTAGGTGTACGTTAACAGTGATACACAGCGGAATGGGTACGTTTACTGACGACGTACACCTGGCTTACGGGTTCACTGAATGCAATGGAAGAATGGCGCAGCGTCGCTGTCCTGAAGTGTTCCCACAGCAACAGCAACAAACCACAAAACGGCCCACCGTCTGATGGTTGTGTCATTATTCTGTTCCTCGAGGCTCTTATACAGAAATGCTTAAAAAATATCTTTCAATAACCTCCAAAACTTTATCTGTGGATTTTGTGTTCAGCCTGGATAACAATTAAATACATGCTGTCTTGTTAAGGTTATCTCAGGTAAAACCAGCAGCTCTTGCTAACTTCAGTAGAACACCGATTATATTGAATCACTGCGTTCCTATGCTCTGCGGTGTCGATTGCTACAGCTGTCGTGACGAATTGGTGAACTGATTAGAACAGTTAGAATTTTGGTGTGTCGTACCATCGGCATACGACAAAGACAGTGAAATCTCTTGGATATCAGTGGATGGTGCAATCAACGTGTTTCACTGTACTGTGCGTAACAGCACTTGGTTGTAGTATATGTGATGCATATCTACAGTACTAAACCTCACTAATCGTAGCTATAAAACCTGCTGTACAACGTTATGAAATGTACGCTCGGAAACCAGTGTACGGGTGAGACAGAGTGTATTACATTACGTAGTATAAGGAAGTTTGTCTGTAGTATGTGCATGGTGACGAAATTCAGCATTGTTTTCAGGCGGAATACAATAGCTGTACTTCATGCGAACGTTTCATATCTGTAAAGCAGTCTCATGAGCATTCTCCAATTTCAGTATTCAGTGGGTCTATTAATCAGTTGGAACAAACGAACACTTTGCCCAGATTTTATAGAAATTACGAATGAAACGCCTTTACCGGGAGGACCTATGAGAAGTGGTGTTCGCCTTCGAAAGTCACTTCTTACAAATTGCTTGTGCGGAACTTACTGGCATCGTTCTGTGGCTTTCATATAACATGCGATCCGTTCAGACGGATTTAGGAACTAGTTACTGTGGAGAGTAATGGTACAAGGCATTAACTGAACTTCCTAAGTGTGCTTGTCAGAGCATGCTCTACGTGATCACAAAAATTCACTATTCTGCGACAACTTGTACGTGGTCACAAACGGGTAGTCGATTTCTTAGGCCTTGATTGGCCGACGGTGAACTGGTACAACCGCAGAAGAAATAAACTTCAAACAGACAGAGAGAATTTAACGCTGTAAGTTACGACGTTTCCAGATTCGTTGTTAATCTGGTAAAAAGATAGAGGGGGCTGAGACTTTAGCATTGTAACATTTAAATATATTTTTATTCGACTGTTTTCTAATATAATGTATGTATATGAAACTGAAGTGGTAAAATATAGTTTATGTGAATATTGGTATATTTCTTATGAAAGCTGAAATACTGTGTGCAGTGCAATGTGATATTTTTAAAGACAAATATTAAGTGCAAAAAATATATTTTTGGTAAACGCACAAGAGAATGAAATTTGTAATTGCCTGTACTGACACGTGTTTAATTTAAAACAAAAGATAATGAAACAACGTTTGTTCATTTAAAATTGCGCTGTGACACCGGGCCAAATGCTAATTAGTTTCTAATATTTCCAGTGGTTTGGGTTTCTGCCTTTCTATGGAGAACATTCCATTATACATAATATAAACACCACTTTGTTTCTTTAAATCCAGCATCACATAAACGGTTAACCAGCAGCAGCGGTCATCTTCATATGGCACCAAGGACTCCGTCACCGTAACCTTTTAGAATTTTGCGTCTCTGGGACTCAGCGAAAAGCGATGAATTTAAGGTTAAAGACGAAACACGGGATTAATTAGTGGCTCGTGTTCTGATTATTATGACCTCACAAAAGAAGAAGATGATGACCTCTATAAGCTGAAAACACTGTGACGGAGAGAGAGATACATCGAAGTCTTCAGCAAATTTTTAAAATATAATTTCAGTGGTTCAAAAATATCTTAAACGTTTTTCTCAATGCGAGGAGCGTGCAATAAATAATGGAACAAATTTCTTTCCTCGGCCAATTTCCATTGAAAAAAATGCAGAATTATTTTGGGACATCGTAGAATATCTCGCTTCAACTCCTATAGTTTTATGAAGTTCCAGTAGATGGCGGCGATATACAAAGCCTTCAAAATTGCGTCTGTAACGGAAATACGTTCCATGCAGAGACCTGTCATTTTCTTTTGGCAGGGAACTAGAGCATCGCAGATATTCTTAGGCGCTTGCAGGATGGCTGCAGAGACCTGGCAGTGAATAAACGTACGGTGAGCCGTCGAGCGAGGCGTCTGTGATCATGGCAACGAGGTGACGTAACCTGTCCGAGCTGGCGCGTGCCGGCCGGCCACACACAGTTGTGACTTCTGCAGTGCTGGCAAGTATGGGCAGTTTCATTCGCGGTGGTCGACGGCTCGCACTCAAACGCCTCGTTGCACACCTGGACGTCTCTGTTGGTAGTGCTGACACGCTCGTTCACCATTTCGAATATTCAAAGGTGTGAACCCACCGGGTTCCTCGCAGTCTAACAGAAGACCGTAAAGAGTAACGTACGTCTGTCTGTGCGGAGTTGCTTGCGCGCCACGAAGCAGTTTTTTGTCGAACATCGTCACAGGTGATGAAACATGGGTTCCTCACTTCGAAGCGGAAACAAAACGGCCATCCATGGAGTGGTGCTACACCAACTCTTCTCTGAAGAAAACGTTCGAAGCTGCAGTCTCAGCCGGTTAAGTCATGGCGACTGTGTTGTGGCAATCTGAAGGGGTTTATTCTGTTTAATGTCATCCCTCATGGTGCAACGATCAACTCTGAAATTTATTGTACAACCCTCAGGATACTGAAGGAAGGTCTTCGACGTATTCGTCACCACAGAAATGCAAGCGAACTTCTCCTTCTCCATGACAACGCAAGGCCTCACACAACTCTGCACAACCGAGAGGAGCTCACAAAACTTCATTGGATTGTCCTTCCTCATCCACCCTACAATCCGAATCTCCCATCTTCCGAGTTCAATCTGTTTGAGTCAATGAAAGATGCACTCCAAGGGAACAAGTACGTGGGTGATGGGGAAGTTATTTCTGTAGCAAGACGATGGCTCCGACGACGACCAGCAGAGTGGTACCATGCGTCAAATAGGCCCTCCCAGTAAGGTGGCGTAAGACCGTCGCATTGAACGGATATTATGATAGAATTTTATAGCCAAAAGGGTGAAGAATAAAACAAACCTGCTTTCAGAAAAAAAGTGTTGCTTTACTTATTGAAAGCCCACCGTAAATGAGTAAAAATGGTCCACAGTGAGTTTTAACGTATTACATCGTACAAGAATACAAGTTATTCGTCATAAAATTAAGCAAGACTTTTCCAGTTCTTCAACGGCGTATATGGTTGCTCCAAAAATTACGTGATACAGTGGAACCGTCAACTTCACAGGAACTGGCATGTACTGAAACTTACTCGTTATTTATTTATTCGTTTCCTTTCGAGTCGCCCCCTCCCTGCCCCCGCCCCCCCTCCCCCCGCAACTTCCCACCCACTGTCTTATTCTACTAGAAATGTGTAACTAACTGGCAGGAAGCAGGAATTATTTCTGATACTTTATTTTCGGCAACTGGAAATTTTACGGTTTTGTTTTGACAAAGGAGAATGAGGGTAAGGTTTAGCGTCCCGTCGACAACCAGGTCATTGCAGAGGGAGGGGCAGCGTTGGGTAGGAGTTCATTCGTTTCATTTTTCAAAGGAACCAACCCGGTATTCACTTTAGTGGACTAAAGAATACCGTGGGAAATCGAAATCTGGATTGCTGGAAGGAATTTGAAAGTCCACTGCACTAGCTTACGAATGCAGTGTCCTAAATACTGTACCTTCTCGCAAGTTTGAGTCAAGAAGTAGCAACGATGAGTGTGCCTTCTCGCAAGTTTGAGTCAAGAAGTAGCAACGACAACTGTGATCGACGGTGAGATCACTCGAGACCAAGCACACGTTCTGACGACACTGATGGGACAGGAAATTGACATTCGGATAGGAACAATAGCAAAATTCATTCAGTAGCTTTATAGAAACCAGGTAAACGTAAACGGGATTGCCGTACGGAGATTTCAATCTGGCACTTTCAGAATGATAGTCATTCGGTGATGGGGCTGCATGTAAAAAATGATGTGACTACTTCGACTTCATTGAATTAAAAAAAAAGATACACCAATATTTCGTCTGCGAGCGACTTATCATTCTTGTATAGCTTCTTTTGTTTGTGATACTCAGACAATTTTAACTCAATGACTGTTTAAAGTACACTCTATACCCAAAAGTATCCGATTACCTATTAGTGGACCTTAATATGGTCTGTTTCCACCTTTTTCCCTTGTGATCGTTTTAAATCTGCTGGGAACACTTCCAAAGAGGTGCCTGAATATCTGTGAAGGAATGGTAGCCCGTTCTTCTCAAGAGCCGAAACAAGAGAAAGTTGTGATGCTGGACGCTGGGGTCTGGAGAGGGGTCGACGATCATACTCATCCCAAAGGTGTTACATTGGCTTTCGGTTGGCACTCTGGGCATATTAGTCCATTTCAAGAATGTTATCGGCCACAGACCACTGCATCCAAGATGTTGCTTTATGACAGGGTGCAGTGTAATGCTGATACAATATCATCGTTTCCGAACTGTGCCCCTACAGCACGCAGTACACAGTGCAGTAAAATATGGTCATATCCTTCCACATTTAGCATTTACTTAAGCGCAGGAAGGGCACCACAGCCTAATCACGAAAACCACCCCCATACCGTAACGCCACCTGCTGCGTACGTCACTGTTGGCATTACACGTTATGGCAGGCAACGTTGTCCAGACATTCAGCTCCGGATCTACGATATTTCCGAACCGGGGCAAAAACTTGATACTGGCGCCCTCCCTCTCCCCCTCCTCCTCTCTCTCGAGCTTTTGAGATAGGACATCAAAAATTAAAAAAAAAATCCATTTTTCACAAACATGTTCATTTTATAGCGCACATCTTTCTGAAGAGTATGATATGTAAAACATATATGCTCAAGGAAATGTAAGACATGTTTCTTGGTCTTAAGTGTGCCAAAGTGCAGTGCCACGTCTCTTCACACGGAATTTTTCCATCGCAGGTCACTGTATTTCGCTCCGTGGAATTCAAACGTGTATATTTTGTAATAGAAGTCATCAACCCCATATTCAGGAGCGTAAAATTAAAATGTCCTGTGTTGCCCCTCCTGCTCCCAGTCGGCCGGTTTGACATCCTACTCCCCTTAAAAAAATTCACAATTAATATTGGGTGTGATTATTTGTGTCGGGGAGAATACGACTTCTTCAGAAAATTCGCACTCTTTATTGCCTATAAGGAATACCTTTCTCTTTTGTGTAACATAAAATTAAATATAAGAAACGTAAAACCAGTAAAGACGACAGACAAGCAAGACAGTATACATTTTTTCAATCTTTAGGTCCCACCATTTTTTCCTCTCTAATCTTGCTACAGCTTTACACGGAGTGCCTTCCTTTGTGCGAGATAATCTATTATCCCAGCAAAGTTTGTCTAACGTTTTGCTGTATGAAAAATCAAAATGTCGTTGTCTGACACTGGAAAAGCTGTTAATACGAATAGTACCCAAGGCTGGTGTTGTTTTTCGATTTTATTACGTCTATTTTGCCACTGTCTGGTAGACAAAACGGAATAGGCCTTTCTAATATTGCAGAAATTGTAACACACATGGTTATTTTTATCTATTTCATTTACGTAAATATCACAATAGAATATAATTCACGAATTACCAATATCAAATGCCTATAAGGTCGTTTACAAGCAAAAAGTTTCACATTTCATTCATACGCTACCGTTTCTCAGGCATGGGGTCGAAATGTAGCAGTATTCTTCCATAATTTGTGTGATGTCCCAGTTTCTTCTCCTTCCTCGTTCTAACAAACAATATTGTCCTCACTAATTCTGTAACTATCCCTGCCATTCCAGAATGAGATTTTCACTCTGCAGCGGAGTGAGCGCTGTATGAAACTTCCTGGCAGATTTAAACTCTGTGCCCGACCGAGACTCGAACTCGGGACCTTTGCCTTTCGCGGGCAGGTGCTCTACCATCTGAGCTACCGAAGCACGACTCACGCCCGGTCCTCACAGCTTTACTTCTGCCAGTACCTCGCCTCCTACCATCCAATCTTTACAGAAGCTCTCCCGTGAACCTTGCAGGACTAGCACTCCTGAAAGAAACGATACTGCGGAGACATGGCTTAGCCACAGCCTGGGGGATGTTTCCAGAATTAGATTTTCACTCTGCAGCGGAGTGTGCGCTGATATGAAACTTCCTGGCAGATTAAAGGTTCGCAGGAGAGCTTCTGTAAAGTTTGGACGGTAGGAGACGAGGTACTGGCAGAAGTAAAGCTGTGAAGACCGGGCGTGAGTCGTGCTTCGGTAGCTCAGATGGTAGAGCACCTGCCCGCGAAAGGCAAAGGTCCCGAGTTCGAGTCTCGGTCGGACACACAGTTTTGATCTGCCAGGAAGTTTCTTATCCCTGCCATTGTCAAAACTTATTCCCCTGTTAAATTCACTAACCCTGCCAGAATTACAGGTACAGTTATCTGGCGCTTATTCTCCGGTTGGGCAAAAAAAAAAAAAAAAACAAAAAAAAAAGTTCAAATGTATGTGAAATCTTATGGGACTTAACTGCGAAGGTCATCAGTCCCTAAGCTTACACACTACTTAACCTAAATTATCCTAAGGACAAACACACACACCCATGCCCGAGGGAGGACTGGAACCTCCGCCGGGACCAACTGCACAGTCCATGACTGCAGCGCCTGAGACCGCTCGGCTAATCCCGCGCGGCGGTTAGGCGTTATAAGGTGTGTGTACAACGAGTTTTCCGCGCTATTCCGAGAACAGAATTTAAAGTGGCTGCTAACAGGGGACTGTACAACTCACCATTAGTAGTATAGCGTTCTAACAAACATTTCCTTTCAAAATTTCATTTTCTTGGACAGAGCGAAAGATAATTTGTACTCTTTCTTACCTGTTGTTCCTGTTAGTCGTTGAATTCCATTCTGGTAGTCTGAATCTATGGATTTCGCTAGTAATTATAACAACGCCGACATCATTCGCACAGCCAATCAAGCACATAAACAAACAGCAATTGGCTTTCGCCCACTCGGGTTCATGCAGATCAGCTCGTATAGCCACGACCCCTTTTGTCTGCCTGAAAGTATTTTATTTCTAGATGTAACGGGGATTCCCGTCGCAGATATAGCACGTACACTACGCCCGCATTCAAGAATCAACTTATGATTCGTTCAGAAAGTAACTTAGAATGTGTTCAAAAATGTTCAAAAACCAACTGGGATGCTTCTCAGAATCATGAATAATCGACAGACCATCGTACGCTGGATGCTACGCGCTTTGTGAAACAAGGTTTTACTCTTGAAGAATATGAATTTGGCGCACCCTGAAATTGCCGCCCGGGGCAGATACCCCGGTACACCTCACCCCATCCCCCACTCCCCCCCCCGGCGCCAGGCCTGCAGCCAAATGCAAACCCCTCCACAGTATTGCCGCAAGATATAGCATGATTCTTCACTCTAAATCACTCGTCATCAGTAATCCACTGTCCAGTGGCGTCGCTTTACGCGACCGCCAGCGTCTCATAGTATTGACTACAAGAATGTGTGGCTTAGGAGCTGCTGCTAGTAGGTGTACGCCAACTATCAACACTACTTCTCACAATGTTCGCTTGCATTAAACACACCAGAGAAAATGAAACCCGTGTTACTTGCTTGTAAATCTTCTAACGCTTCTTCCTATTCTCTGTCAGTAGTTAACAGCGACGCAAAATGTATTAGCAGCCATTGTAGTTCCACCAAGTTTAATTAGCACCAGATAACACGTGTGCATGCGTCAACAGCAGCAAGAAAAAAGGCGCAGCGGCGCCCCGGGCTGCGCCTGCCTCTACAGCGCAGTGTGGAGGCAGTTGGCGAAGTTGGCGGCACATCTGCCCGTTATAGCCGCCGCGGCTGCCGCTGCCCTCTGCGCCAGCTATCAGTCCACAGCCAGTCTTCTCATACGGGCTCTGCACAAGAACTTTGAACTCTAGTCAACTTCGTGCAATTAAATTTCTAACTCACAGATAATTAATTGCACTTGCCCAATAGACTGTGGTGACAAAAGTCGTTGGATAGCGATAGGCACAGATTGCGGTGGTATCGCATACACAAGTTATAGATGGGAAATACATTGGCGGAGCCGTCATCTGTACTCAACTGATTCATGCAAAAAGGTTCCCGACATGATTATGGCCGCATGACGGGAAATCGTTTGCGAATTCAATATTCCGGTATCCACAGCGTCAAGAGTGTGCCGAGAATAACAAATTTCAGGCGTCACCTCTCACAAGGACAACGCAGTGGCCGACATACTTCACTTAACGACCGATAGCTCAAATGGCTCTGAGCACTATGGGACTTAACTTCTAAGGTCATCAGTCCCCTAGAACTTAGAACTACTTAAACATAACTAACCTAAGGACATCACACACATCCATGCCCGAGGCAGGATTCGAACCTGCGACCGTAGCGGTAGCGCGGTTCCAGACTGTAGCACCTTTAACCGCTTGGCCACACCGGCCGGCAACGACCGATAGCAGCGGCGTTTGCGTAGAGGTGTCACTGCTAACAGACAAACGGCACTGCATGAAATAGACGCACAAATCGATGTGGGACGTACAACGAACGTAACCGTTAGCACAGTGCGGCGAAATTTGGCGTTAATGGGCTATAGCAGCACGAGGACCGACGCGAGTGCCTTCGCTAACAGCACGACATCGCCCGCAGCGCCTCTCCTGGGCTCGTGACCAAATCGGACGGGCCGTAGACAACTTGAAACCCGCGGCCTGGTTAGATGAGCCCAGATTTCAGTTGATAAGAGGTGATGGTAAAGTTCGAGTGTGGTGCACACCCCACAAAGCCATGGACGAAAGTTGTCAACAAGGCACTTTGCAAGCTGATGGTGGCTCCATAATGGTGTGGGCTGTGTTTACATGGAGTGCACTGGATCCTCTGGTTCAACTGAACCTACCACTGACTGGAAATGGTTATGTTCAGCTATATTGAGACCCTGGCATGGACTTCATGCCACCAGGCGTGGAGTTGTCACTGCTAAAAGCCAAGCAACACTGCGTGAAATGCATGCAGAAATCAGTGTGGGGCGTACGACGAACGTATCTGTTAGATAGAACAGTGCGTTGTTCGAGACTGGTCTGAAGAACATTCTGGACGATTCGAGCAAATAATTTGGTCACTCAGACCTTCCGACATGAATCCCATCGAACATTCGTGGGACATAATCGAGAGGTCAGCTCGTGCACAAAATCCTGCACCAGCAACACTTTTGCAATTATCAGCGGCTGTAGAGGCAGCATAGTCCAACATTTCTGCAGGGTACTTTCAACGACTTGTGTCCATGACACATCGAGTTGCTACACTACGCTGGGAGAAAGGTGGTCCGACACGATATTAGGAAGTTTCTCATGACTTTTGTCACCTCAGTGTATACTAAAGAGACTAACTGACGTTGTCATTAAATTACCTTGGATCTTCCCAATTGAACGTCTGAAAAACTACAGAATAAGTTTAAAGAAATTGAATAAAACAACAGTATGTCGTTTGCCGAGTGCTTGTTTATGTGTTGTAGAAGTACAAAACTTCTATTTAAGGTTATGTAACTGTACATGCAGGCGATTTGTATTCCTATGCACTCGAAGAATGCGTTAATTTTGTGAAGAAACCGTTAGACGAATTTTCAATGAAACACCTGACCGGCCTCCCAGTTGTATTACAAAATCAATTCGTATTATACATATCGTCCCCATGACGGCTTATCCTTCAGAGAAAACGTTATGTTCTCAGAAAATTCTATTGGCAACGGTATTCAGATTTTGGGTTCAGTTGTACATCGGCCCGCCTGTAGACTATTTGCAGCCATACATGGGCTTCGTGTTCCCAAACAATGATGGAATTTTTATGGAACACAATGAGCCATGTCACCGGGCTAAATTTTTTGCGATTCGTTTGAAAATGACTCTGGACAATTCGAGCGAACGATCTGGCCACCCAGATCGCCCGACATGAATCCCATCGAACATTAATGGGACGTAATCGAGAGGTCAGTTCGTGCACAAAATCCTGCACCGGCAACATTTTAGCAATTATTGATGACTGTAGAAGCAGCGTGGTTCAGTATTTCTGCAGGGACTTCCAACGATTTGTTGAGTCCATGTCACGTCTAACTGCTGCACTATGGCGCGCAAAACGATGTCCGACACGATATTAGGAGGTATCCCGTGACTTTTGTCACCTCATTGTATACAGTTAACATACGAATAGCCGCGCGGGATTAGCCGAGCGGTCGAAGGCGCTGCAGTCCTGGACTGTGCCGCTGGTCCCGGCGGAGGTTCGAGTCCCCCCTCGGGCATGGGTGTGTGTGTGTGTTTGTCCTTAGGATAATTTAGGTTAAGTAATGTGTAAGCTTAGGGACTGATAACATTAGCAGTTAAATCCCATAAGATTTCACACACATTTGAACATTTTTGAACATACGAACAACAGGAGCTCTAGGAAATTCGGAAAACGTATGTTTAGTAATAGAATTCTACTTAATTTTCTTGTATAATGCCAAAACTGCATTGACTATTACTCTCAGTATGAGTTGCATGGGTGGCTTATTACTACACGGCGCAAAACAATTGAAGTGTCACTTCTTCGAAATTTCGTTATTGTGTCCTTTTGCTAAGCAGAAGTTGAAAATTTGGCTCAAAGGTGCTTACGGACTTCCTCTTCAATGTGGTGCAAAAGCGTCGCGCGCTGCGACGTCTCCCCCGGGTTCGGCGACGTATCTACATCTACATACGTCTATACTCCGCTAGCCACCAAGCGGTGTGTGGCGGAGGGTGCAATTCGCGCCAAAGTCAAATTTCCCCTCCTCAGTTCCACTCGCGGATCGCGCGAGGGAAAAACGATCGTCAGTACGAGCTCTAATTTCCCTTATCTTAGAACGGTGATCGTTGAGCGATTTGAAAGTTGGTGGTAATAATATATGTTCTACATCCTCGGCGAAGATCGGATTTTGGAATTTAGTGAGCAGCCCCCTCCGTTTAGCACGTTGTCTAGCTGCAAGTCTGTCTCACTTCACACTTTCTATGAGATCTGTAAGGCTCTCGCGATGGCTAAATGTACCAGTCACGAATCTTGCCGCTCTTCTTTGGACCTTCTCAATCTCTTGAATCAGGCCCCACTGGCAAGGGTCCCATACAGACGAACAATACTCTAATACTGGACGAACTAACGTATTGTAAGCAATCTCCTTTGTTGAAGGACTGCGGGATTCTACCAATAAACCACAATCTAGAGTTCGCCTTGCCCGTTACTTGTGTAATCTTCAGAAGAGTGAGAACTATACGAGACTACCTTGTGGGTTACAGTATGAGCTCATGTTCCTATTGCTGGCTAAAAGATTGACTTCGGCATTCCCAAGTAGTCTATTTTCGTCTGATAATACAAAACTTATTAGTAATTATGCAAGGCTCACATAGTAGAAACATATTACAAGAGGATTCTACTCTCCAAATTTGTTCTCGATTGGATATTGTTGATTCCGTTTCGTTGTGCTCCCAGGTTACATTCATCATAGATTGTGAAACTGTCTACTATAGTAATTGTTCTTCCTAAGTTTGCTCTGATGTCCTGTGTCGTATTGCTTTTGACAACGACAATCAATTATCATCTGATGATGATCTTGAAATCCGAATGCTGGAACAACGCTTAAAAAATTAGATATTAAGTATTTTATTATCTTTCCATTTTTAAATTTCGAAACGTTTTGTGACTAGAGGTGACGGACGACGGAATCCATATATCTCAGTATCGCATTTCAAAAAACGTAATTTTGTCGTAGGTACAGACTTTCTCATAATTATGAGTGCTTGAAACAGCGTGTTAGAAATTAGGATAATAGTGTGTGGATGCAAAAGTCCTCTTAAAATTACGCACGTGTTAGTTGGAAGGACAGCGCTCGGATTTCTTGGAACGGTGAATTCCAAACAACAGGAAACTTGTACCCTTATGGTGGCTGTCTAACAAGAAACCGGAGCACTGCTGAGAACGCAGCTCCGACGCACAAAATACACCCTTATGTAATACAATACCGCTCACCCACTCAAGAACGAAAGAGAATGGGAGTGCACGCTAGAAGAATAAAAAATCGGTAAACGTGTTTTCATATAAATACATTAATGTATTAAAAGTGCCATCAGTGGAAATTGCTAACACGAGCACAACAAACACAAACACACACACACACACACACACACACACACACACACACACACACACACACACACAGAGAGAGAGAGAGAGAGAGAGAGAGAGAGAGAGAGAGAGACTACATAAGCCAGTCTGCAGTCTGTGGCGATTGATTTGCTTTCGACAGCGGAGACACTAGTAATATTTCCGAAAATGAATTTTGACTAAGCCCTTTCTATAGATAATCTACGGCCATATATTTGCTAGATACCAAACAAAGAATGTGTGACATATAAAAGAACCCAACTGTACTTAACGCTGCGCCTGATGGTATAAAAGTAAATTTACTTGAAGAATTTGAAATTTACTTACAGATATTAAAACAGCCGAATGTTATTAACTATAAATAAGAAATTAACATCACGTTTCTCTTGCACTTTTACTGACGTCTTTACGGCAACGCAGTCTCGTTTATAGTCTCTGAAGTTGAGGAAACAAGTAAACAGACTAAATCTTTGTATCATTGTATCGTCGAACAGACGCTCGAAACTGTTGACTTATATCTCTTACGTTGGTCAGTTGTAGAATTCTGGAACCTGTTTTATGCTTTCGTATGACAACATTTCTAAACGCCAAAAACCTCGTCTGTAGGAACCAGCATGGGTTCCGAAAACAACGATGGTGTGAAAACCAGATCGCTCTTTTCGCCAACAAGATCCAGAAAGCAGTAGATACAGGTGCCCAGGTAGATGCGTGTTCCTTGACTTCCGGAAGGCATTCGGCACAGTTTCGCACTGCTGCCTAGCTAACAAAATACGGGCGTACGGAATATCAGACCGACTGTGAAACTGGACTGAAGAGTTTCTAAGAAACAGGACACAGCATGTCATTCTAAATGGAGAGAAGTTTTCAGATGTAAAAGTGCTTCGGGAGTGCCCCAGAGGAGTCTTACAGCACTGTTACTTTCACAGTACATATAAATGACCCAGCAGATAACGTCGCAGGTTGCACGAAGCTTTTCGCGGATGATGCTGTTATATATAGAGAAGTCACGACGCTCGAAAACTGTAACGAAATGCAGGAAGACCTGCAGATGATCGACGCTTGGTGTAGGGAGTGGTAATTGACCCTTAACATAAACAAATATAACGTATTGAAATACATAAGCAGGAAGAACGTTAGCCCGCCCGGCATGCGAGGTCTAACGCGCTGCTTCCCGAGCGGGAAGGCGTGCGGTTCCCCGGCACGAATCCGCCCGGCGGATTAGTGTCGAGGTCCGTTCTGCCGGCGAGCCTGAGGATGGTTTTTAAGGTGATTTTCCATCTACCTCGGCGAATGCTGGCTGGTTCCCCTTATTCCGCCTCAGTTACATCATTGGGGGCCGAACCGCACAATAACCCTGCGTTCGGTGTAGGGCGCGGTGGGGTGGCTGGACTGCTGTGGCCTGTTATAGGGTAGTGAACCACTGAGGGCTACGGCGGGACGAAGCCTCTTCGTCGTTTCTAGGTCCCCAGTTTAATTCATACATGCATACATACATACATACATACATACACACACACACACACACACACACACACACACACACACACACACAATACCCTTTATTGTAAGATTACAAAACTGCAGAACAGTCACTGGAAGCAGCTACTTCCATAAAATGCTTAGGAGTAAGCGCACGGAGCAATTTGAAGTAGAACTATCATAAAATTATCCGCGAGTAAGGCAGATGCCGCCTCAGTTACACTATGTCAGCGATTGCTGCGCAAAGACTTTCTCCACGTACAGGTACACCATGATTACTCTACCCCGCAAACGCAAACATTGGGGCTACACTCGTCGGGTGTGAGACGTTCCCCGAGGGGGGGGGGGGGGGGGCGAAACGCACAATAACCCTGGGACCCTGGGTTCAGTGTGGGGCGGCGGTGGGGTTAGCGGACTGCTGTAGCCTGTTGTGGGGTTGTGAACCACTGAGGCCTACGGCGTGGACGGGGCCTCTCCGTCGTTTCTAGGCCCCAGTTCAATACAATACAATACAAAAAGGCAGATGCCAGACTGAGATTCATTGGAAGAATCCTCAGGAAATGTAGTCCATCAACAAAGGAAGTTATAACACTCCACTCTGCTACTGCTCTACTCTAACCTCAAAACTGGAGGCAGTTTGCAAAACAGGATTATTTTGTTATAGCAATTATGGTATAAAGCAACAGAGCAGTGTTACCCTCTGAGAGGAATTTTGTTATGTTGACCGTGTTGTTCCTAACGGAAGTGGCTTATCGGAAATGAAAGTCTAAATTACGTACATATTGGAATAGTAACAAACAAAATTTTGCCTAGCTATATTGTTTACAGAATAAGGGAAACGGTCGCCAGCCTAATTAGGCAAGAGAAAGATTAATGTTCTCGTTTATGAAAGTAGGTACAAGTAACTATAATGGACAAACACAACCTAGACTTAGCCACACGCGAGTGCAATGAACTCTGACACACATATGCTTTAAGATTGACGCTAACAACTGGGGCAGCACAAAAACTATTTGCAAAATTATAACACGTACAGAAAAACACTATCACTTTGAAGGCTTACACAAACTGAGTGGTCTTTACACTGTTAATATGCACACAAAAGAGACAAACACTTAGTAATCATGACCATATAATTTCCTACTATGCAGTTTTCCACTTTTACTACCATGAGACACAATGTTAACAAAATTGCAAGAAACCGACTCACCTTTTAGAATTTACTACTGGCAACAATGTGATCATTTACTTTATAAGCCTCAGTCTTAAGAACTTTTAATTTTGAATTTGGCAACAGCACTTTAGTAAGCAGTTTTAATAGGAATATTTTCAACAAACAACATTTACTTTAACTCACTCTATTACCACATTAACTTTAACTTTCTTTTTACTAAGTTCAAGAGGCATTAATTAGCAAAACTCTAGGCTTTAACTTCTTTTAGTAAGGACACTCGAATATCACTTTAGCTCAAACGGAGAGGAACCTGAGAGGTGTTATGATGAGGAGAAAATCAAGGTTGGTACATAAATTTAGATATAAATTACCTTATATTTGAGCACAATAACACATCCATTAAGCTGATCCTTCACTGTACATCATTATAGTATTACGTTGCAATGATTGCGCAATGTGGTGGCAACTGCATGTTGGTAGGTGGAATTGCAGGCAGAATTGCTGGACTCTGTCATTTCTTGGTGGCGATGATAGATACAAATTCCAGAATAGTTCCAGCTATTTATCCATCCATCCGAGGCCTTGGAAAGAAGCAGGAAAAGCCTCTCTCGGAATCAATACAATATGCACACTTTGCATAGCAGTGCACAGTTTGGTAGCTCATCTCCGACCGGTGGCTCGTCCCCGACTGGCTATCAGTTCCACCTTTTCTACCTAGGCCAACCACAATTTGCGCGCGCTACACAGTTCCGTTCCCGAGGGGAACCACACTACCTCTTACATACAGAATAACTAAGAGCCCTAAGTGAGGATCAGCAGTTTACATAATAGCAACCAAATGTATTAAATAAAACAGAACATTTTCACATATTGACACTTCTACATAAATTATTCACATAAAATTACAATCATATACAGTAAGTTTTGTTCCCTCCAAATGGGACAAAGCATTTAAACGAGAGATATGTTACACAGCATACAATCAAATCATGACATCAAAGTTTGACAAAGAAAAGAGTACACAATTTTATGTTATCGATTCAAACACATTTACAAAAGATCAACAATGTGACATTAAATAAAACAAAAGCAAAAAAATAAATAAATCCATACAGCATAAGAGCCGTGGTGTTACAAAGTAACTTTCAAAACACGTTTTCGACCAATATTTGAATATTGCTCATCACTATGGGATCCACAGCAAATACGACTCATAGAAGAAACAGAGAAAATCCAAAGAAGATCGGCGCGTTTCGTTAAAGACTCATTTTAGTAAGCGCAAAAGTGTCACGGAGATGTTCAGCCAACTCCAGTGACTGATGCTGCGAGAGAGGCGTACTGCATCACGTTGTGGTTTATTGTTGAAGTTCCGAGAACGTACTATCCGAGAAGAGTCAACAAATATACAGATTCGTCCTATGTATATCTCGCGAAAAGAATATGAAGATACAATGAGAGAAATTCGAGCCCACGCGGAGGCTTACTGGCAATCGTTCTTCCCGCGAAATATTCTCGACTGGGACGGGAAAGGGGGAAGTGACACTGGTATAAAAAATGCTTCAAATGGCTCTGAGCATTATGGGACTTAAATTCCGAGGTCATAAGTCCCCTAGAACTTAGAACTAGTTAAACCAAACTATCCTAAGGACATCACACACATCCATGCCCGAGGCAGGATTCGAATCTGCGACCGTAGCGATCGCGCGGTTCCAGACTGTAGCGCCTAGAACCGCTCGGCCACTCCGGCCGGCGACACTGGTAGACAGAGTATCCTCCACCACACTCCGCAAGGTAACTTGTACGGTACAGATGTAGATGAAACACAGCGCACCGCTGAGAAGGGCGACACAGCATGCTGGACGTGAAAAATAGGCTGCCTATTCCAGAATGAAATTTTGACTCTGCAGCGGAGTGTGCGCTGATATGAAACTCCTGCCAGATTAAAACTGTGTGCCGGACCGAGACTCGACCTCGGAGTTGAGGTGCCGGCGGAATTAAAGCTGTTAGAACGGGGGTAGCTCAGTCGGTAGAGCACTTTTGACTGCGAATGGTAAAAGTCCCGAGTTCGAGTCTCGGTCCGGCGTACTGTTTTAATCTGCCAGGAGTTTCAGGTTCCCTAGTGATCTAAGAACGTTTCATCGACCGAGCCCCACCTGCTTCTTGTGGGGCGTTGGCCACCGTCTAGTATCTCCTAGACCGTTGTATTTTGAAATGGAATAAGAAGTGTCACATCCTGGCAAAAGTCCTATCACCAGCTTGAGTGAAGGTGTGGTCTGCATACGTAACGACAATGCGGGCTAATTGAGTGAGAGGGAAGAAATCTCCTAGCGCGCTTAGCACACGTGATTCTCGAACGGAGAGGAGAAGTTTTGATTCGTAGGAAGTGAATCAGGGTGCAAACACTTAATGATTTAATTTAAGAACAATTTTTTCCCTAGTGGTTCATCCTTGGTCGGATAGGTGTCTTAAAGTGGCTATGTACCTTGAGTACACCCTACCACTCTATACAAGGTGTAAGTGCAGATATTGTGATCATTGGTACTTTAATATGTACCCATTTCAGAGTGTTAGTTGTTTTTCCTCTGTGTCTAACAGTATTCTCACAAACACGACGCATAATTTACTACCTGATGTTTTCTGCACTGTCATAACTACATCACTATGTGCACTACGCCTGTCAGCATAGACAAACCGTTTTGCGTCCACGTGCCCCCACTTTAACACCTGACCTGCTGCCCAGGTAAAAACAAGCGTTAGAGGTTTGCTCTTGCCACATGTATGTGGAGGGCCGAGCGGTCTAGGGCGCTGCAGTCATGGACTGTGCGGCTGATCCCGGCGGAGGTTCGAGTCCTCCCTCAGGCATGTGTGTGTGTGTGTGTGTGTGTGTGTGTGTGTGTGTTTGTCCTTAGGATAATTAGGTTAAGTAGTGTGTAAGCTTAGGAAATGATGACCTTAGCAGTTAAGTCCCATAAGATTTCACACACATTTGAACATTTTTGTATTTGGAGGCACTAACGAAACTAAAAACATATTACTCCAAATAGCTATAATTATTAGTTTGCAAATGAAGTAAATACTGATGCAATGTTGTTCAGTAAACTGTCCTCAGTCTTCAACAAAAATATCTGCACTCCTACACGTAACACCCAGTATGTTAGACCATACCAGTAGTTCCCATTTTCTCTGTTTTACCTTCTGAGTTAGCCCAGAGTTCTATTTGCAGTTCTTCCAGACAATACACAGTCAAAGACTTTAACCACAACTGGAGGCAAGTGTTAGACAGCACTTGTTCCTCACTATATTCTGATGGACAGAAACTGTTAATGTGACTTACACACAGATACCTTGTTAACACAAAGAGACAAGTGTGGAGACAGCGGTTGTTCCTCCCTATTTTCTGACTCAAGCAAAGTATCAGATTTTACTCGTTGCTACTAGAGACAAACTCTGCAATGTTTCTTCTTTTTCTTTAACAGGCATAAAACTTAAAACAATAACTGTTGCTGTAGCAGTATCGAAGTGTCAATCAGTAGTGTCTTCGAGGCTCAGCAATGGCATTGCTCCTGAGGACTACTAACTGGAACCGCTTGGTGGTGATGACTCCTTCTAACTCATGGTACTGACTGTTCGCTGCCACTCTTCACTGCTTTTGTTCCTCTGAGCTACCATCTTACACAGAGTGATCGTCCCAATTCTCATAAAGTGCATTTTCTCTGTTTCGGCAGATATTTGATATTTTGATTTCACAATTTCTAGCTCAGTCAGCCCAAACAAATACAGCTCATCACGTCTTTCATGCGACACCCATCGTCAATGAATATTGTCGGTTTGTTTCCCATTACAAACGAAATGCTTTTCAAAGCGGAATTTTACCTGCCCATTTGATAGAGCGGACCAAAATTAGTCTGGCGCGATATTTGTTTTATCGGTGTGTATTAAGAGGACAGTCAAAACGCGAGGAATAACCAGAAATCCAGCATCGTGCCGCCCTGACCCGCCGTCTGCTGCCGCTATTCAGTCGCTGCAGAAGACCTGTATGTTATTGCTGTTTCGCTTTCCCTGTTAATACCTGTAGATATGGATAAAACAAATATCCTACTAGCCTAATTTGCAGTCGCTCTATCGAACCGGCTCATAAAACTCCAATTTATAGATAGTTGGGCTTGTAACGGGATACAAACCGACGCTTTCCGTTGACAATGGGCATCGCAAGAAACATGTGACGAGCAGAACTTGTCCGGGCCGACTCTATCTACACAACAAAGAAACTAAATGGCAGTTATCTGCCAATACATGAAAGAAAAGTAGCCTGACGACTCTTAGGAGAGACACCCTGTATACTCATTTTTCGGGGATTCTTGTACATCTGTCTTCCTCTGACTGTTCCAAAGGTCTTACGAAGGACCGAAATTCCTTCAGAGGCTTCTAGAACGTTCTTTAACTATCTGGCTGTACGCCAGCGTCTGCTACTTGCCTTGTTACCCGAGGGTGTTGTCCTCTATAGCCATTACAGCAACGCCGTTTTATCAACAGACTGTCAACAAGTCTTACGCCATACAAATTTCCTCACGGCCATGCCACTTCTTATTACATTAATAAAATTTGAGAGCCATGGCAGAAGAGAATTTAACATTGCTGTTTTTATTATGGGGTATTAGGTAACCACCTGGCATCTACCCACCACACCAGTACAACTACGCCTACGAAAGTGAACTGCAGGGCTTGCTGCCACTAGCGGCACAGATTCATCACCCACCGTAGAGGTCATTAACCCCTGACCTCTATAATGTCTTTGTTTGTCCAAGTACCAACGTAATTTTCCATAAATGTGATTTTAATAAAAGTTTAATGGAAAACTGAAGCAAGAAGTGGAAATGTAAAAATTGTAAGGTCTTGGGCATACAAAAATTGGTTCAAAATGGTTCAAATGGCTCTTAGTACTATGGGACTCAACATCTGAGGTCATAAGTTCCCTAGAACTTAGAACTACTTAAGCCTAACTAACCTAAGGACATCACACACATCCATACCCGAGGCAGGATTCGAACCTGCGACCGTAGCGGTCGCGCGGTTCCAGACTGAAGCGCCTAGAACCGCTCGGCCACTTCGACCGGCACAAAAATTGGTGTAAGTTATAAATAATTCTGAGTGTATTAAATTTGACAAAATGTTTAAAGTACTGTAAAAGTTGCACTCTGAGAAACTTAAACACATCTCTTTAGAAGAAACTTGTAAAACAGGTACTTTCACTGCAATGACCCGTAATGACGTAACATACACGTCCGCTATCAGTTTCCTTCAACCGTTCCTCTGAAACATTTTCCTTGATTGAAAGACCACACAACTAAAAATATCGTTTCTTTCCCAAAAAATTGTCTTCATATTTTATAATTTTGACTTTACACATATTAATTTTCTTCGCATACAAAATTTTGTTCCTTTTTTCTATCCAGTTAAAAACATTGTGTTGTTAACAACTGGAACTGAAGGTTTTTCGATCTCTTCATCCATTATTTCAAAAAGGTCTTGGAGAATCCATATTTTTTTCTCTATTTTTTACAACCAGTACACAAAGCGGCGAAACAGGAACGTGTATCCACGTACCTGTGGGTAATTTCTTTAAAATATTCATTTGTCACATGTGTCAGCATCATCGTTATCGTCTAATATAATTGTTCTGCCAACAGCGATTAACGGAGCCGGAATCTGTTTTTGTCTCCTACGAAACCTCCAAAACGCTTGTTATTAAAGTAAACTGACCAAAATATATTTTTCGACACACACATATCTGTGCACATCTTCTTTCCACTCCACGATGGTAAGTGGTTTGTTCTGTTGTTCATAATGGACGCCTGGAAGTTAAAGCATGCCTATGGAGAGGGTTGCTTCCTGCGTGGGTCTACACAGTTCTGCCACCTATCGCCAAACAGACAGTGGGCAGTTTTGTTAAATCCCCCTCGCGGTACTCATGAGTCATAACGTGTACACTATCTGGTCAAAAGTACCCGGACACCAATTAGTAGACATTAATATGAGGTGTGCCCACCCTTCGCCTTTGTGACGGCTTAAACTCTGCTGGGAACACTTTCAAAGAGGTGTCTGATTGTCTGTATAGGAATGACTGCCTATTTTACCTGAACAGCCGAAATCAGAGCACTTAGTGATGTTGCACGCTGGGGTCTGGGCCGATGTCGACGTTCTAAACGATTTTGGTCAGGCCAGACCATTTCAGTAATGTTAGTGTCTACTAACCATTGCCTCACAGATGCTGCTTTATGATAGGGTGCATTGTCATGCTGATACAAACAACCATCGTTCCAAAACAGAATCTAGAATTATATTACTTGCTCCTACATACTGTAGATGTCGCCTAATGACCACGATCGAATTTACATAGAGGAGTGTCGACAGTCTCTCTATCTATTAATGAAATGGATAGGGGACACCATTAATCTGATAAAATATGTTCTGCGAAATATAGATGCAGATGTAGAAATACTAATGATTCATGAGGTTATTTTTGTTCTGTCGTTGCAACTACAAAAATGCGTGATTTTTTTCATCAGACGCGTTTCGCTTTATTGAAGTAAAGCATCATCAGTGGTCTGTAATTAAGTTATTTACATTTTGATTTGCTTTTAGATCGAAAAACAGTTCGTTAAAAATAAGTTGATTTGTACCCACCCACCCATAAACAAGCAGCAATCAGATAGATGTTAAACAGGCTGAATAGGATCCTCCTAAACATCTCTGAAAGAGCTAGCCATTATAAAGCAAATAGTATTAAGAAACAGACACAAAGAAACAATGGTAGACAAACTAAACAAGAAAGTAAAGAGACAAATAATGAAAAAAAAGACAACCAAACCACACCAACTCATACAACTTGCACTACAACAAAAAATGGCATACAGTGACCTAACACAACAAATTCAAACCTAAAATACGTAACATATTCAAAAAACAAGGCATAAAAATTGCTTACAAATCAAACATTGCCATACAAAAGCAAATCCCAAAACTTAAATCAAAACCAGACAGATACCAACGATCTGGTATTTATCATTTCAGTTGCAGAGATTGTGAGAAGATATACACTGGAATGAATGGCCAGACATTCGATACAAGATATAAAGAATACATCAGAGCATTTAAATACGGTACAAATCTTTCAACATTTGCGGATCATCTAAAACAAGAACACCATAGGCCAAGCAATATTGAAAAAGATATGAATATAATAAACATCAGTAAAGACAGAAACCTCCTCCCTTTCCAAGAAAATTTCCACATACAAAAAGCATTAACACAAAATAAGCAGTTGCTCAATGACCAAATAAATATTGGGAACCAGACCCTATACAAAATAATTGATGAAATTACATGCAAAAGAGAAGAGCCTTTTCCATACTTCACTTCCTCCCACTGACCCACAACCCTTCCCCTCACCCCTCCCGCACATAAAATTTCATTCCACTTCTCCCTCCTCCTCACTTTCACTTCTAAACTCACACTACCTCACACTGCTATACACTTACGTCTACTCATCATGGTTTCTCCCTACCCTGAAAAAAAAAATCCCTCCATCGCTATTCCGTCCCAACTCTTACACAGCACATAAGTACAGAGAAAGATAATTAAATAGAATTACACACATACAATAATCTAATAAAAAAAGTTGTAGGCCAAAGACAAAGTAGTCGAAAGGTTATGTTGGCAACACTACAAAACACGAACCACAACACATCCTTAGAAGTAAAAAAACAAACAGAATACAGTGATGTGCATAAAAGTGTTCTGTGAAAAACATAAGAAGTGCATAGTGTAGCAGAAAAACTAAAAATTGAACCAAAATTATCAATGTCTAACGCAGAAACACAACTTTTTGCTAGCAGACGGCATTTCCCGATGTAAGTGAGAAATCAACCGAAAATCACCGTAAGTACAAATCAACTTATTCTTAACGAACTGATTTCGATCTAAAAGCAAACCAAAATGTAAATAACTTAATTACATACCACTGATGATGCTTTACCTCAATAAAGCGAAACGCGTCTGGTGAAAAAAATCACCAAGTAGTTGCAACGACAGAAATAGCCTCAAGAATTGTAAAGCAACTACGGACACTATGGCCACACAAATGAAGAAACTAGTGGGTCATCCAGCTCCTGTGCCTCTTGTCAAGAACGTTAGAGAACTCTTCTTGCGTTTGAATAGCTTGAGTGTAGAAGATGTTCTATGTTTGGGTTATGTTGTTGCCATAGATGGCAGCACCGGAACGTTCGGTGTAGCGTAGGTGGTGATATTGTGGTAAGGGCCGTCAGGAGGCTATGGAGAATCCCGCGGTGGCCTCTGGGGAAATAGAGAGCGCCCCACGCCCGCTGTAAGACAATATCGCTACACACATACACAGCCGCCGTCAGCGAGGCCTCAATTTCTGAAGCGATCGAGAATATAAGCGAGCCACAGACAGTTTTACATATCTGCCTGCTAGACCTCACATATCGCTGTGTGTGGTTGTACATACGGAACTCTGATGTGCTAGAAAGTTTTAAAGGACTTTTTAATATACATATCTTGAGCAATTTGTCGTATTCTAGCACTTAGTTCGCAGTACACAGGAGTAAAGGAGAAGTTTCAAGGATTTGTACCGAGTTAAAGAGTATTTTTAATAGAGTGAAGTAGTATGTGTATGCCTCCCTAATTTATTAATGTTACCAATACCATTAGTACAAATTGAGATGCAGTTTGCCTTCCCGACGAGTAGATCCGTCTCTTCGCGCTGCTTATGCTGTACGGGTCATAGGGTCACAGTAATCGCATTTGACTTGGTAGTATTGTGTATCGTGACAGGAAGGCATCAGGCAGCAGTTGCACAAGTAGTTTATTCAACGAATCAGTCTGTATTTTATTACCGGACCAATTTGGAACTTATATCCAAAAAGGAATACAAACGTCTCAAAAATGAGATCGACAGGAAGTGCAAAATGGCTAAGCAGGGATGGTTAGAGGACAAATGTAAGGATGTAGAGGCTTATCTCACGAGGGGTAAGATAGATACTGCCTACAAGAAAGTTAAAGAGACGTTTAGAGAAAAGAGAACCACTTGCATGGATATCAAGAGCTCAGATGGAAACCCTGTTCTAAGCAAAGAAGGGAAAGCAGAAAGGTGGAAGGAGTATATAGAGGGTCTATACAGGGGCGATGTTCTTGAGGACAATATTATTGAAATGGAAGAGAAGGTAGATGAAGATGAAATGGGAGATATGATACTGCGTGAAGAGTTTGACAGAACACTGAAAGACCTAAGTCGAAACAAGGCCCCGGGAGTTGACAACATTCCATTAGAACTACTGACAGCCTTGGGAGAGCCAATCCTGACAAAACTCTACCATCTGGTGAGCAAGATGTATGAGACGGGCGAAATTCCCTCGGACTTCAAGATGAATATAATAATTCCAATCCCAAAGAAAGCAGGTGTTGACAGATGTGAAAATTACCGAACTATCTGTTTAATAAGTCACAGCTGCAAAATACTAACGCAAATTCTTTACAGACGAATGAAAAAACTGGTAGAAGCCGACCTCGGGAAAGATCAGTTTGGATTCCGTAGAAACGTTGGAAAATGTGAAGCAATACTGACCCTACGACTTATCTTAGAAGAAAGATTAAGGAAAGGCATACCTACATTTCTAGAATTTGTAGACTTAGAGAAAGCTTTTGACAATGTTGATTGGAATACTCTCTTTCAAATTCTGAAGGTGGCAGAGGTAAAATGCAGGGAGCGAAAGGCTATTAACAATTTGTACAGAAACCAGATGGCAGTTACAAGAGTCGAGGGACGTGAAAGGGAAGCAATGGTTGGGAACGGAGTGAGAGGGGGTTGTAGCCTCTCCCCGATGTTATTCCATCTGTATATTGAGCAAGCAGTAAAGGAAACAAAGGGAAAGTTCGGAGTAGGTATTAAAATCCATGGAGAAGAAATAAAAACTTTGAGGTTCGCCGATGACACCGTAATTCTGTCAGAGACAGCAAAGGACTTGGATGAGCAGTTGAACGGAATGGACAGTGTCTTGAAAGGAGGGTATAAGATGAACATCAACAAAAGCAAAACGAGGATAATGGAATGTAGTCGAAATGAGTTGGGTGATGCTGAGGGAATTAGATTAGGAAATGAGACACTTCAGGTAGTAAAGGAGTTTTGCTATTTGGGGAGCAAAATAACTGATGATGGTCGAAGTAGAGAGGATACAAAATGTAGACTGGCAATGGCAAGGAAAGCGTTTCTGAAGAAGAGAAATTTGTTAACATCGAGTATTGATTTAAGTGTCAGTAAGTTGTTTCTGAAAGTATTTGTATGGAGTGTAGCCATGTATGGAAGTGAAACATGGACAATAAATAGTTTAGACAAGAAGAGAATAGAAGCTTTCGAAATGTGGTGCTACAGAAGAATGCTGGAGATCAGATGGGTAGATCACATAACTAATGTGGAGGTATTGAATAGAATTGGGGAGAAGAAGAGTTTGTGTCACAACTTGACTAGAAGAAGGGATCGGTTGGTAGGACATGTTCTGAGGCATGAAGGGATCACCAATTTAGTACTGGAGGGCAGCGTGGAGGGTAAAAATCGTAGAGGGAGACCAAGAGATGAATACACTAAGCAGATTCAGAAGGATGTAGGCTGCAGTAGGTACTGGGAGATGAAGAAGCTTCCACAGGATAGAGTAGCATGGAGAGCTGCATCAAACCAGTCTCAGGACTGAAGACCACAACAACAACAACAACAACAACAACAATCAAAATTTAGTGGGGATTATTGGAAGCGTATAATTTGGTTACCAGATCTGTGTTACGCCAGGAACTTGTTCCCAGTGTGTCGTGAAGTGAGAACGATGACTCCATCGATGGTGATCCGCCCGCCTGATAAGAACGTTAATCTCGGTGGCCCTTGGTGCTATTCGTGAGGTGTAGGCTGTGTGTCGGCACGGAGTTTCACCTTCTCTCTTCCATTAACTTCCGCTATAAACGTAACAATGCAAACACACAACACAACACCACCAAGGTCTCATCACAAGCGCCCGCTGGCACAGTTACACACTCGAAATATTGCACTGAGCAAAAGAACAGATAACGTTCCTCAGTATTAAAGAACGTCCCACGAGCACTGATGAAAATGGGCTCGAAAAAGTGACTGTGCAAAATCTGTGTGCTTGGTGCAGTATGTTAGGAAGGTCCATTTAATATTCGTACTCGGTGTTTGTGTGACCCCTGGCTCCAGCGGGACGTCCCACCGGCGAGAACAACGTCCGCAGTTATGGCGCCCGTAATGGAATAAGCCAGGTCCGCTTGCGGCAATTTATACGCCGGCCGTAAGAATTAAAAATGCCGTCAGCGCGTGCTTCATTTAAATAACGTACCTGCGCCGCGAGCTGCTCTCCTTACAAATTCGCACCGCGCGTTGCTTGCAAGTCAGGGCATTTTGCACTTCTGTGGCGCATGCTAAGTTCTTTCCTTAAAATTCTCTGTTCCTTCCCCTCCCCCCTCTTTTCCATCTAATTAATGGGTCCTTCAAGGAGAATGTTTGTTGCTAATGGAAGTCTCAGATCTTCATTTTCAGCAGCAGCAAGTTTCGTTTCTTTCACTGTATAGTTTACTAGTGGAAACAGTATTAAGCTTTCAGGTACATTTCACTTTATATACGCATATATGGCTGTAAGCTGTTTTGTCAGCTGTGGATAGGGGGGGGGGGGGGGAGGGGGAGCTGGACGAGAGGGTAGCGGAAGGGATCATCGTGTAGGAGGGGGGAATTGTTATTAGTGTGTGTGACGCAATTCAAATGTACTTCGATCGACAATGTGCTTAAATGTATATGAGGTGCTACACGTATTTCAGTAATTATTAACATTCAAATTAATTTTGTCCAGTCGCATGCTACTGTGATGACATTGATTTAGGTCAGAAACCCATTATCTCCTAAAGCCACGCGGTTTCAACTCTGTATGCGTAACGATAGAGATATTATGAATCCGAATGAACAGCAAGGGCAACAAACAGGTATTGATTGCTATCTGTTTTCCGAGAGCGCCGAATTCCCAATCCACACTGTAATTTCATTTTCCTTTTTCTGTAATTTCGCTGGAAACCTTTCGTAATGTAATTATTCTTCCAGTTCCAGTTATTTGTATTTTTTCGGATACTTTATCGGATGGTTTTTAGGGTGCATACAGTTTAACACAAAGAAAACACCAGACTGCATTGAGATGTTGGTTTTTTAGATTTTATATTCCTGTTCAGTTTGGACAATTCTTTTACAGTACCGACTGTTTTCCATGCAAGTACTACATTTTTCATCCCTTAAGCAACTGAAAGTTCCTTCTGCTCGCCAAAAAGGTTTCATAATGACATCTTGAAGATTTTCCACCCATTTAGTTACAAAATTTGTAAACATCTTTCTGAGAGTACAGCATTATCTGATCCGCAACAAAGAAGACGGGAAAAGTTCTTCAAATTGTCGGAATTAATAGAGGGATCAACTACATCAGTTACGGAGCAGTTAAATACAGAACGAAGATAAGGTATTTATCAAAAACTGATGAACAGTAAGTGTCCTGAATTTTCACTGTTGCGTAAATATGACAAGAAAGAACTGAAAACTGTGGCAAATAAATGATATTAAGCTAAACATAACCTTGATGGCGAAATTAGTCTTTTAGCGTAGATTCCTAACGTATTATACCCAAACAAAATACGGTAAAAATTAACTGTAGGACTCGTTTTCAGTGTTCATAGATGCATTTCAGAGGATGGTATCCGTCTTCGGATGGTAGATAATTATTACTTCGTCTTTGTTATCCTCGATTGCCGTCTGTTTCATATAAATTCTGAAGAAATTAATAAATTCTAAGTATCAAGCCACTCTAATTGTAATGACAGCTGCCCACTATAGGAAAAGTAACAACGATTGCATACTAGCTCTCCGAAGTTACGACCTAGCTGATCTGATCGCTATGGACCTAAAAAGTCGTCTTTAGAAAATGAAAAATTGCCGAAAATGATCACCTCCATTCCGTGTCTTGCAGAACACCAAAACCTGCCATCTATCTTCCTCAATGGTTTGAGAGAGGTTCCCCGAATTTTAGAGGCTAAAGAAATTACAAAGATTTTAACGTCAGGCCCTTCACGCAATCAGTGCTGTAGCTACGACTAGCTCGGATTTTGGCATCATCAGTGGTCTATAATGAGACACATTTACATCTGACTTGCTTTCTGCATCCAAAAAAATGTTCATTACAGAAGACGTTTATGTTACTTATGATATATTATGTCGCATTTTCGCGCCCATCACGAAACGTTGTCTGGTTGCACGTTTTTGAGGTATTCCCTCGTTTGTCAATGGTGCTAGTTTTTACAAAACTTTGGTCCACAGATTGAATGTTGTCTAGGAATGTTTCGCCTATCTCGTACTTCCTATTTTTTTACTTCTTGTATGCGTAATGTTCAAGTGTCAGTTTTCACAAAATGGTATTTTACTGTACAATTGTGTTAAGTTCTTCGATGTGAACGTTGTTACTATACTTGCAGTAACTAAAACTTGCAGTCACCTGAAAACCACTCATTCATCTGTGGCGAATTACGAGTATCAATACATTTCTCTGTCTGCTTTTGTCATAACAAAGCGGAGTTCACACATTGTCACCTAGCTAACATCCTAATACAGTTGCAATAGCGGTAGAATACTGAAGCGGTGGTTTATTAGACGAGGAACTGAGGATAAATCAGGTCAAAAGCTTATGAAAAAGCACATTGTCGGTATAAAAATAAAACTGTGATTTTTTCACTTATCTTGTTGAAAATCCACACTAATTAATATGTCACAAGCTATCGATGACTCTTAAAGAATTGCCGGCCGTTGTGGCCGAGCGGTTCTAGGCGCGTCAGTTCGGAACCGTGCTGCTGCTGAGGCCGCAGGTTCGAATCCTGCCTCGGGCGTGGATGTGTGTGATGTCCTTAGGTTAGTTAGGTCTAAGTAGTTTTAAGTCTAGGGGACTGATGACCTCAGATGTTAAGTCCCATAGTCCTTGGAGCCATTTGAACCATTTGAATCTTAAAGTATTACATCATTTCAATGGAAAAGTCTGCAGTTACTCGTATGTCACGGTAGATAAGGAAGTTCCGTTTGTTTATCATATGGAAAAATACTCTGCTCTTTGCATGCTGTAATTTACCAAATTCTTGTTTCGATATCTGAGACCGTTTGCGAGGTATGAGGGGTGTTATGAGTATTTCGTTAGGTCAAGCTGAGATATGAGGGATGTTACGAGTATTTCATTCAGTCATGTTAGCCTTACTGCTGACGAGCGCGATCTCGAGACTGGTCATAGGTAGATCTCCTCCCAAGTCTCAAGAAAAATGCAATATGTTAGCTAACAGAATATATGGTCTGATAATGCACCAAATGCAAATTCATAGAGACGCCTATTTACCATTGAAAACTTTTAAAATTTCAGGCGGTGTGTTACTTATATGCGAAATATCGCCATAACTATGACTGTTTGGGAAATGATAGGCACTTCATGATGAAGCTGACATATGCAGCTATAACTGACGTAAAAACTAATTTTTTTTTTACTGAATAGTATCTTTAAAATCGTGTGAGAAAGACGGCAGGGTAGCCGCCTTCTGCGGCAGTAGAGCTCCAACCAGCGGCTCGCCGAAATGTCACGGACTTGGCTGAACGAGCCCCGTGCAGAAATCCGCCCGTCTGTGTACCTACTGAGAGGCCGGATCGGCAATTCCCTGAACTGCGGATAACGCTCTCGCGGTTGCGCCTCCACTAGCTCACAGGTGGAGACCGCAGATCAACAATCCGCCGGAAACGTCCTTGGACTGTCGCTAAAATCCGCTATTGGGGACGTGGAAAGCCCCAGTGCGGGCTCTGCTTAGTGCCTTGTCGACGCGCTGCCTCCCAGCAGCGTGCGTGAGTTGAGGAGTGACCACTGCCGCTATACCGACACGAAGACGCCGCATATCGACGCCAGGACCCACTGGACGACGGCTCTCACCATTATATGCTCTGGCTTGATGAATAATAAAGTTTTTCCTGACCTACTTCTACGCTGCTCCGACTGCCTTCAACTCCGACGGGTCCTTGTAGTTCCCGCCAGCCCACCGAACCCACAACGCCTGGGTGGGAGAGTAGGACGCCAGTCGGAAGAACGACTCTCCATCCCCTCCTCCTCCTCCTCCTCCTCCTCCTCCTCCTCCTCTTCACCTTCCCCCCTAACGGTCGTATCACTCCGAACAACTACGCTATCTTGGGTTACAGCATCAATAGCAGTTAACAGACAAGACACTACAGTCAGCACTTGAGAAGAAACACTCCGAATTTGGACGTCTGTAAATAGCTGGAACGCTGAACTTTGCTGTCGGTATCCGGTCTCAAGGACGAAGAAATGATCAAATTGCGACAGCTCGTAAGTGGTTGACTAGTGAAGTGCGTGTTAGAAGCCTGAGCTGTAGCGGCTTTCCGCAACGGTGCAGCTGACTAACAGCAGAACATCACAATTTCACAATAACCATGAGACCTACAGAACATAGGCAAAATAATATAAGACCCATGGTATAGACATTTCAGTTATAGATCATATTTTCTGACTTATACATAAAAGATAGATGTTATATTTTATTCTGTTGTACCACATCACCTTTGGGAATTTTCTGAGTTCCTGTTATGTCTGTGATGGTTGGTTCTGCGTTAATCTGCCATCATGATGAGAATCACAGACTCAAAACGAGAACAAATTGAAAGTTCTCGGACAATTGGAGCATCTTTGACAGAGATCGGAAGCTGCTAATGGTATCGAGATCAGTTGTACAGAGTTTCATCGTAGTACGAGTATACAGAGTTAAGAGCACTGAATCTATTGAAAGCAACAGCTGGGAAAAGAGGAACCAAAAGGTGTCAATATAAACAGCAGGCATTAAAGAGCATTTTCGCATCTAATAGCAACACTGCATGGAAGAACTGTTATTGGCAGACCCCCAGTGAATAAAAAGAAAAGTCAGTAATTAATCAGATAAAAAGTGATTCCAACGTTGCAACAGCTCAAAACCTAGGATACAGGCCAATAAAATTGTTTTGCATTCCGACGAGTAAACGTATTCCAATACCTCGCGACCCATCTAGAAAGTGATGGCAGTATCAGTAGCGGTGAACGAACTGGAATCGAAACTGACTGTACACGATGATGACAGGTCACTGAGGTGCTGTTCGTGAAACAGATAACAGTATTATTAAGAACCAAGATATACAAAATGTTCATTCATTCCGTAGCATTGCATGACCGGGATTACCACTGAAACACATTTCCGTGGTATGGAAATACGAATGTTACGTTTGATAACGGACATTGCTCCGACGACGCTGTCCAGCAAGGATTTGGCATACCTCACATTAAGGAGAAAGAGAGGGAAGTTCGATTTCACTGGTGTGGACTTGTTCTGTAATGCAGCACCACCTACTAATAACAAAACTGCATGCAACCTGGAAACCAATGCCAGGTGACACATAGGCAACCTAACCAGAGATGCCAGGATGTCATTAACATAGTAATTTTTGGCCTGCTCCCAGAAGACGAAAATGGAGCTCTAAGATACGAAGAAGCGAAGTCCCCTGAAGAGGAAAAACTCTTAGACGATGGTATTAAGAATGAAGAATTAGGCTTTAACGTTCCACTGACGATATTGTCGCTACAGATGGAGTACCAGTTCGCACTGCAGGTAAGCGAGAAGGAAAATCGGACATCTCCCATAAAACTACTATTCCGACATTTGTCTTGAGAAATTTAGAGGAAACCACGGAGAAACTAAATGGGTGTGGCTGGATGTGGACTTGATTCAGTGTCCTGCCGAAAGACAGTTTAGTGAGGTAACAAATACACGAACTCACATGATGCTAGGAAGAAGCAGAAGACAAACAAATATGGAGCGCACCAGTAAAAGCGTACGTCTGAAGCTCTCTTCTCTTGTTTAATTAGCGTGCTGCACGTGATGAAATAGTTTAGGCGGACGTATTTTTGTATTTGATAGGCTTTAGGCTCCTTCTGAGGAAAACGTAATTGGTAAGTTCTGAGCTTCAGTTTAATGTGACAATGTTCATGCAGTGGTGGAAGTAATGCTCTTAGCATTGAATTGCGTCTTTCCAAGACTACAAATACCCGCAGCCGATTTGATGGGCATGAAGATAAAAGAACACTTATGTTCTGTTCCCGCAATCACCGTATTTGAATGATATCGATTCATTGTGGCCACGTTAAAGAAAAAAACTCAGGTTCCAATATCCTAGTGAAGTACCTCTCTAGGTACAGGACCATGGTATTTGCGCGGAAAGGTACTGAATTATGTCGAGTACCGTTCCAGATTTATATGCAGCGATTCAAAGAATGATCTAAGCTACACTGTCGGAAAAAACTCCCAACACCAAGAAATATTTAACGCACAGTAATGAAATTTCTGGAATACATTTGTCAAGGTAACTTACTTCAGTGATTAACGTTGCAAATTCATATGTTAATGTAAGCGCGAGAAAAGCCATTGCAAATTTGAAATGCTGGTACATTAATAACTGGTGAAACCGACAGAATGTTGAATGCAAGTATGCAATATTTTCATGCATTGTGCCGTACAAGTGTCATTTTTCAGTTTGTAGGATGGAGTTCCTTGCCTGTTGCACTTGGTCAGTCACTACAGGGATGGCTAACGCTGGTTGTGGATGACACTGCTGTTGAGGTCTGATGATGTTCCATACGTGTTCGGTTGGAGACAAGTCTGGTGATCGATCAGGCCAAGGCAACATGTCGACACTCTATAGAGATTGTTGGGTTACTAAAGTGATATGTGGGCAAGCGTGTCATACGGAATCGCACCAAATCATAAGTTTAGGTGTGGGTCCAGTCTATCTACGCCGCAGATGGATTGGTTGCGAACGCTCAACTGTGCTCCTTCTAATCAACAAATGGCCATCTGACGCCTTAAGACCAAAACAACCTTAATCTAAAAATCTGCTAGAATTCATACAAGTACAAACAACAAGAACAAAGATGAAAAGGCGGTACACCCAAGGGCGCTCAGAACTTCCGAGGGTCGGCCTGGAATTCAAACACTAACGCTCGCTTAGGTCAGACTGGCAGTTGGCCCAACCATTGTCGATCCGACAACAACCCAACCGACAGACAGTCAACGGACCCACCGACAAGATAACCTCCGCTTCACCTGACCAGCACACAAAAGGGAGTTCAATGGAACAACGTAGAAGGTATTGGCGCCCACCAGCAATTGAGCTGTCAAACTACACACCGTGCTGGACAAAGACAACACGATGAGGAAAATATACTGCCTGAATTTATGTCAACGGCCAGGGCAGGTAACCGGAACGTTAACGGCCACAAGGCAGAAGATTCCGCTGGTGCACTTCAATCCAAATAACCAAGTACAGTTAATCTCCACCGGAGGGTGGCTAAAATTTGCCAGCTTGAAAACCCACGTCGTTGCTCGCGGGAATATCCCAACAGCCGACAACGAACTCCAAACGACACAATGTGAAGAGTCGTGACTTGCTAGTAGATTAAGTCAAAACTCAACTTTCATTTCCAGGATCGGTGAGCCACGTACCTCGTAGCAATGGGAACTTTTACGTAAAGCCTTTGGCATTTTTTAAAATTTATGTTATTGAGTCTTAAGTGTTGGGCCTTCAGCCGATTTAGAATTTAAATTGTTTGCTCTTAAAGTGTCAGATTCGTTGGGCCTTCAGACTAATTAAGGAACTGTTTTAAGATAAGGCCTTGCCTTTTAAATTTCTGATTTTGATTGACCTTCAAGTTATTGGCTTTCAGCCGTTTTTAAATTGAAGTGGTGTTTCCCTTAAGGCATGATATTTTACGGTGCATTCACCCGCTAATTAAGTTCCAAAACTAAAGCTGGTTTTTATTTTTAATTTTCTTGGCTCTTGTAATGTTTGACCAAATAAAAGGTTTATGTTCGAGTGTAACTGACAGCTGCTTATTGGCCCCTTTCCACAGCTTAAACTACCTGTCCTGTCCTGCGGGTTTAGCAGGGCGTCTCACAACTGTTCCTCGAATTCCTGCTGCAGACGCAGTATGATATGCAACAGGCTTAAGCCAAACACGACGGTCTTCCCTCTAGGTAGTGCCACGTAGCCACCCGAACCGCGGCCATCTATTGTTCATACTCAGTGAGCTGCTGATATTGACGTCATCCTCGTCTTAAAGGCTGCCCCGACAAACACCAACTCGCTACGTCCAGTCTCAACGGGAACTAACGTTACACGCGTTGCAACCTATATTTAAAGCAAACCTGATATTGACGTCTCCCTCGTCTTAAAGGCTGTCCCGACTAACACCAACTCGCTACGTCCAGTCTCAACGGTAACTAACTTTACACGCGTTGCAACCTATATTTAAAGCAAACCTGATTCGCATCCCCATAGCGGCGGTACTAGCGTCACTCTTACGCAACTGGAGCGAAATTTGAATAGACGTCATCTTTCAGATGTAGAAACACGCCTACCAACTTTAGTTTATTTCCCAAAACTCCTTCTTTGCATTGCGATATTTTTCGTCTGTGTACTTCGGGCGCCTCTGATGGCATTGCATCTACATACATAACCCGCAAGCCACCGTACGGTGCGTGGCGAACGGTACACCGTGTTAGGCCAATATTCACATCATTTTGTCCAGCCCGTGTCGCTATAGACTAGCAGGAGATCCAGCGGGCAAAGCACGGTTTCGTAGACTGGACAAAGAAAAGCTTCAATGGACGTCACGCTCTTGGGAGAGGCATGTCCGAAGCGATTACTCCCGTTTAGAATTTGCTCACAACGTGCTACTTGTTGTATCCTCAGCGGGACTCTTTAGTGATCACAGTCGTAGTGTGAGGTCTTGGAAGTCATCGTGTCAGCGTCCTCAATGAAGGCTTCCAACTGCAGCTATTTCATCTGGTAATTTTAGCATATAATGAAGTTGCGTTCTAACTGGTCAGATCGTTTTGGTACAAGACCCTGCATACGAAGCGAATTTTCTATTCTGTCTCCACCTCTAGACCTGCCAAGCTGTAAACTCTGTAATCCTGTCCCTCAGCGTATCTACAATGTGCTACAACGAGCTGCCTGCACTGTTCCCATTCTTGCGGTATAATGCTTCAGTTGACGCTTGCAAGACGTGCGTCGAACTAAACAGTTGCATTCCACTCCGTCAAATTTATAGAGGAGTTTATGAAGTGGATTTCTCGAGTGAGAAGTAATCCACAGAACTTGATCGTACGGTGGTGTTACTTACGCTTGGCTTTTACGTTTCTACAAAGATTTCAGACATGCCACGGTGACAAATGCGCTGCACTCGTATTCGGAAGGAACAGAGCTTAAATCTCAGTGGAGTCGTTTGGAATTAGGTTTCCCGTGTTTCCCTATATACAGGGTAAGTCAGGAGGGAACGTATATGCTTTGATAGCTGATAGTATTGGTGATTCAGAACAAAAAGCTTCAAATGAACATATACCCTTTTCTGAACCGCGTTCGACGTACAACTGTTTGAAAATCACTCGCATCAGTCGCAAGTCCTTCTTCACCAACACTCACATGCGAATACAACCAAAGTGATAATAGGCTATGTAGTATTGTCTTTACTTACTATTTCAATGCGCACTTCACTAGCGCATGGTGGGGCGTTGAGCCCTCAAGTAAGAGACCGTACGAATACGCTCAGATCAGTAACACAGCAGCTGTGTAAAAGAGCTGCAAAATTCATTGCAGCTGACGGTGGACTTTCTGAACGCCTTTTGTGAGGAAATGTACACAATTAAACAAAGCATTAGATCACAATGTTTCATTTCCTGTCACCTGCATTCTTTCTGTTCCCCATTGTTTTCGTTAGTTTCCTCGAAAACTGTTAAGAACGTGACATATGTTCAGATGACATCTTTTGTTCAGAAACACTAATACTGTCACCCCCCACAGAATGTACCTTTCCTCCTGATTCGCCCTGTGGGTTAAGGAAATGCGGGTACGGTTCGTTCCGAAACGACATGACTTATTTCCGTCCCTAATTTTGTCCTATGTAAGCTTGTGTTCGACATCTAAAGCCTTCCTATATTTGTATATGGTTTTCTCCGGGATTATAAACCTAAAAAAAAAATCATTTGTCATCATCAGAAAATGAGTGAGCTTAAGGGCAGCTATGTAAATGATCAGTATGAGGGCTAGGGAATATATGGACACGTTTCACATCAGCAAGGAATGTTGTGCAAATTATCTTTGGGCAATCTAAAATTACCTACCTAAGTTTGAATAAGACTTTTTGGTTGCTACTTTATCTTCATTTGTCATTTCCTAGTGCAATCATTCAAGTGTGCGTTGCCAAGACCAACTGCTGTTACCGGCGTACAACAGGTATTCTATTTGCATACATAACGGGTGATGTCAGCCAGAATATCTAAAACGGCAAACGGCTCAAACATTTCTGTGGAAAATGTATCGCATCACGTAGAGAGAGATGAGTTGTTCGTTAAACGCCTGTATGTAATAGAGGTGGTGAGTTTGTACACGCTCGTTCACCTGGTTCAGTTTTTGCTCTCGTTTTTTAGCAGCAGAAGTTCGCTGAATAATGCATAATGCTGCACAGTGCTGCGTGCCACGTCAGGGAAGCCGATTTTGCAGCGCTAGCAGTGTCTGCAATTTATTGCCGCAACGCGAAAATTATGAATGGCCGTGTAAACATCTTTCTTCTAAATACTGGTGAAATATGGAGTTGGTGGCGTACGCAGCACTCTTTTTCATTAACTATACGAGCCGCCCTTGACGGCAGCAGCTCGCAGGGTAACTTCCTTCTCTCTACCGCAACCACTCCAGAACTCGATTGCTCGCTGTCTGGCACGATAAAAGCATATTTTACCAACCACTCTGATGTACTTCGTCTCACACTCTTCTTGCCTAAGTGGGAGGTTCTGAGTTCTTCTCACACCACAGATAGCTAATCAGAAAGGATGCCTATATTCTGTGATTGCCTAAAGGCGCCACTTAGTTTATAGTAATTTATTTACGAGGTAGTAGCCACCAGAAATTTAAATTTGGCGTCTAAATGGTTACAAGTGCACTGATTACTGCTAGATGTCTCGCCAGACACCATTCTTGAATCAATGTGGCAAGCGGCTGAGAGTCGATGGGTTTATTTGGTTATTATTCAGCATACTTCCATTGTAGTGTTTCCTTGAGCCTGAGGTGTTGGGGTTGGTTGGTTTGAAATAGTAATGTTTTTGTATAAAATTTTGTTTTAAACTTAGGAAAACCGTTGCATAAACGCGCCAAATATTGAAGAAACTTTTCGAGACAACGTTTTAAGCGAGACACAGACTTACGACCGTCACAGGCGGTCCAAAAACGGACGAACATCGACTAATGACGAACGTTTCGGTCGGCCGTCAACTGGCATCACACCAGAGAATATTTAGAAAGTCAGGGACCAGATTCTGCAAGAAAGTAGACAGACCTCTGTACACTTGTGGAATAAGGTACCGTACATGTGAACTATTTTATCATAAGAACTGAATGTAAGAAGGAGTGCGGCAGAGCTTGTGCCATGACCGCTTCAAAACGAGTGGAAGTCTGCAGGAAGTTAACACGTTCACGAGACTTGCGTTTCTCGGTGTGGGGCAACGCGCGTGTTCACGACTCCCCTCATCTGGAGGCGCCGCCTTTCATGTTTCTCACCGTGGGGCGGCGGTCACATTCAAACGCCCTAGGTTACTACTTCAATTTCTTGACCTTTTATTTTGAAAGTGGTGTAAGTCCATTCCTTAAAAAACGAGAGATGACATATAATAAAATAGTTTTATGCTAAATAAATCACAAATTATGTGATACATCACTTGTTCAGAAAATTCTGTCGCTGAAGGGCCATACAAAATTGTATTCACAGCTGTTTTTTTTTTCGCTTATAGGTAATGCATCGTACTTTAGTGTTTTGCTGGTAGGATAGCTTGTAGAGTTGAGCGCGCGCCACCAGTGGATACACCGGCGCGAACGTGTTAAAGAAATATGTCAAAACTATCCATCTGATTTCAGTCCGTGTCCGATACATTCTCACTGAACTCGAGACTTTCCCTCAACCATAGTTCCTGCGGGTTCACTCACGTACACTTCCATGGTTCATGCCTCGGCCACAGCTTGTTCTGGACCTGTCGCAAGGCCCAAAAGGCTCAGTTCTACCCGAGGCCCTCCGCCGGCAATTTTTCTGTCTTCTCGCCGAGTTTCAGAAATAGTCTACACCGATGGCGCGAAGGTCGATGGTCACGTTGGCTACGACTACGCTCTCGCTGGACAACCTGAACAGCGCTCATTGCCGGGATGGCTGCAGTGTTTCACTGCCATCTCTCGTGCTCTTGAGTATATACGCTCCTGCGCAGGCGAGTCCTTCGTAATCTGTAGTGACTCAACCAGCCTACAAGCTCTCGACCAGTGCTTCCTTCGCCATCCTTTGCTAATGACTATCCTGGAGTCTCTTTATGCCCTCGGAAGCAGTGGACGTTCAGTGTGCTTCATTTGGACCCCAGGACATGTCGGGATCCCGGACAATGAATTTGCTGACAGGCTTACCAAACAGGATACTGGTAAACTGACCCTAGAGGTCGGCACACTGGAGACTGATCTCCGATAGGTCTTACGTCGTAAAGTTTTTGGGATCTGGGATACTGAATGGCGCACCCTCAGTACACCAAATAAACTACGTGTTATTAAGGAGACAACGAATGTGTGGTGGTTATCCATGTGAGCCACTCGCAGAGACTCTGTTGTCCTTTGCCGGCTCCTCAACGGCCATACTTGGCTGACTCACGATCACCTCCTACGTCGCGAGGACCCACCTCAGTGTCGCTGTGGTTCCCAATTGACTGTTGTCCACATCTTGTTGGACTGCCCAATTTTAGCCGCCCTAAGGCGGACTTTTAATCTTACTGCCACACGGCCTACGGCGTTAGGGCACAATGTCTGAACGGCTGATCTAGTTTTACGTTTTCTTCGAGAGGGAGGTTTTGTCGGAAAGGGAGGTTTTGTCACTCAATCTAAGGGTGGGCGTCTGGCCTCTGCCAGGCCTTCGCCCTCCCTCTTTTTTAACTCTTCCTCGCTCTTTCCTTGCTCTTTGTTCGCCTTGATGTTCGTCTTTTCCCTACTTGTGTTTCTTTAGCCTTGTGCTTTTCGGCTGGAGATTTTAGTGTGTTGCACAGTGCCTGGCTCATCCTTTTTTATTCTTGCAATCAGCCAGCTCACGCCATCCGCTATATTATTATAATACCTTCCACCGCTTTTTTTTCCGTTTAGTGCACGTTTCTCCCCCTTTTTGTTTGCTTCCTTCGTTTTCTCTTTCAGTGTGCTTCCCAGTTAGTTTTACACCTTTTTACTTTCCCCGACTCCTTTTGGGAATGGTTTTAACCGGAGACCTGTTTGCATGAATTTCGTGCCTTTACTCTCCAACCCAATCAACCATTCAATCCAACTGTTGAAAGTGTCCAACTTCACAGATTTTTTGCCAGTCTTGTGATACTAAAATTTCGCTTGTACAAGAGCTGTCATCATCTCTATCCACAGATTTTTCCTATACTTAAGTGAAATTCAGCCACATGCACATCTTATCCACTAACTTAATCATATAATATTACATTCGACAGTTTTCACAAAGATATCGTTGTCATTTGCCGGCAGAAAGTTATTGATTCATCCACGTTTTGCGAAAAACCAGCGATATAAGTAAAGAAGGGCAGTGCACCAAACATATAAATCGTGATGTCATGGCACGGACTTGAATTCTTTTTTCGCGCAGTCTGAGATGGCGCAATGGTTGCTACAGTTGTTGTGTGTTGTTGTCTTCAGTCCGAAAACTGGCTTGATGCAGCTCCTCATGCTGCTGTATCTCTAGCATGCCTCTTCATCTCCGAATAACTATTGCAACTTCCTTCCTTCTGAGTCTGCTTAGTGTTTTCATCTCTTAGGTCCGCTCTACGATTCTTATCCTTGACACTTCCTTTCGATACTAAATTCGTAATCCCTTACTACAATGTGGTCTTATTAATGAGAAATTTTCCAGGGCTAGACCCGTCCTTAATGACTTTTCCGTCCACAGGACGTTAAATCCTAGTCTTCCTTTTCTTGGTTTCGTAACTAGCCATCATAAGTGAGATAACCTGTACTTTCCTCTGAACATGCGCAAGGAAATGTCATTCTCCTCCAGTGTCCAACTGACCTCTAGTGCTCCGCCTGTAGCGACCTTAATGTCGACAGAATACTAAAATTAGCCACTCTTCTTCTCCTCGCGCTAATGTGACCATCGTCCAATACTCCGCAACCGAATTCCATCGATTAATGAGTACGGTGACTGGAATATATCTTATCGATTGCATTTGACAAAATGCTCTTGAGACCATTTCGACATTGCATAACATGTTCTTATGATGTAGTGCCAGCAAAGTGTTGTGGAAAACACAAGTAAACAAGCGGTCAGATACGATGCAGTTCGTCCAGAGTACGCTGTACCCTTGTGTGTGTGTGTGTGTGTGTGTGTGTGTGTGTGTGTGTGTGTGTGTGTGTAAGCCAACTCACATCAACGATGTTTATGCATTTGCAGTTATATTTTAAACTGTATTTACTCTAGGTCAAATAGCACACAGAGAGAACCGCAAAATAAATCCTTTTAAAAACCACATAATCACCAGTTACGCGTGGCTATCGCTTTTAACTGCGACGGGCAAGAAGAATGTTAGGATAACGCTGCAGTGATTTAAACGTGCTGCTATTTGCTATAGCTGACAACTAGATGAATTATTGTGCCTCTCCGAACTCGATTGGTTTCCAGCAAAGTTAAAAAATAAATCCACTCTCCATTTCCTGAATGAACGAAGCCGTTCGTTAAGACGACATATAATGAACTTCATATGGTGAAATAACTGGATGATAAGTGTAATATGATAGTTCCAGAATCAGAAGTTATTCGGATTACCTGTTTAAAACTAATACTGATCATTGTTTCCGTATGTGTAGACACCGTTGCACATTCAATGATGAAATCTCGGTTTCGAAGAAGGGTGTTTAGTGCCATGATTTCTGGTTTAAGATAGAATGAAACTTACTGACATTTGTCCCTGATAACGTAAGTAATGTTATTTTCATATTGTTTTCAGAAGCGTCATTCCAAATAAAGGCATTCCAAATAAGAAAAGAGAGCACAGGTTAATGGAATACACCAAGCAAGGTAGGGCAGTTGATAAGCACAATGGACTCGCATTCGGGAGGACGACTGTTCAAACTCGCGTCTGGCCATCCACGTTTAGGTTTTAAGTGATTTCCCCAAATCGCTTAAGGTAAATGCTGGGATGGTTCCTTCGAAAGGGCACGGCCGCTTTCCTTCTCTATCCTTCCATATTCCGAGCTTGTACTCCGTCTCTAGTGACCTCGTTGTGGACGGAACGCTAAAGCACTTATCTCCTCCTCCTCCGTTAATTAAGGGAATAGAAGAGGCTAGTACACTTACTGTGCTTGTAACGCATACAGTAAGCAATAGAAGACAGAATATTAAGTTTGCACAAAACAAAACAGATCAGTTAGCCTAGTACAGCCTAGAAGCGTAGACGTCAGTTGAATTAGGAGTTGCTAACACGATGCGTTCCAGACTGCACTGGATGAAGCAAACAGGTAGGAACACATGTGCTGTGCTGTCTGGAGTTCACCACAACTTCACAGTTTCCGCTGTAGTGGGTATCCCATTCGTAGATATGCTTTCGATCTTGTTGTTCCTGTAAGTGGTCTGTTTAGGGTTTTCAGGATTATCAGTTTGTGGGATGACAAGGAGCCACATTTTCTGATAGCTGCAGCCAGTGACGGTCTTTTGAAGTTGATCACATCTCCATTTTAGGCTGAAGTTGGTGCTAGTAGTGAGTGAGTTACCTGGCGAAGCTATTTCTTGATTTTGATCTTTGGACAGCCGGTCGATTGCTGTAAAGTGGGCATTGCTGGGACATGGGAGACGAAATTCTTTCTTCTTAGGCGGTTACAACTTGCCGAATTGTCGGTAACGTGATCTCAGACTGATCGTCGATCTTATCTGTGGGGATAGCATTTCAGATACCGGGTAATGTGTATGCGTGTCTCGTTATGAGCGATATCAAGTTGCTTAGTGCAGGAGGATTTGTACCGTACGAAAGAGGCATATTCATTGACGGCACAGCAAATTGCCAGTGCTGCTGTGTTTACTGTTTGTGCTTTAGCACCCCAACATGAACGTATTAAATTTTCGGAGGATATTGTTTCTGCTGCTGGCTTTCATTTTGTTGTTCGCACAGCACTGCCTATTTGCCAGTGCCATTTCCAGCATAACGCTCAAGTATTTTGTGTAGGGTTCATGTTTCAACAGCGTTTCTATTCACGTAACCTGACTCTGTATGAATGCGTGCCTGTTTCGGAGATGAAAGGTACAAACCTTGTTTTTTGTGAAGTTCGGTTACGTTGGTGCCGAAGACTGTATTATTCGAGCCTCTCTATGTCTTAGTCGCCCTTGCTTCAACCATCTCTCAAACCCACTGGCTGACGTAAGTCTGTCACTAGCGTTTATGATGTTTCCGCCATCTGAGCCTTTCACCCTGGAGTTCTACAAAGAACATGCGGTTTTCGAGGAGGTCTCTGAAAGCCAACGTCAATTTGCAGTCTTTTGTTGCAGCACAGGTCTTTTGCACTTGGCGTCAGATGATAACCACACCGTAGACGGCATGTTATAAGCAATATGGTGGAAATACACAGTGCGTAGAAACTGCCCCTATTTCACAGAAACGCACCACAGGATGCTAACAAACAGTTCGGCTAATGGCAACGTAAAACAGAACATACAAAGTACTTTTATCCGCCTTCAAAGTAATCACTTTCGGCCGAACTTTTGTCAAACATTCACAAAATACAGCAAACTTTTATTAAAGGCTTCTGTTGGAATCTTTCGAAATATGAACGTTAAACGCCTTTTGACAACAGTTCAAGTAGGATACAGATGACTGTGCGTTGTGACCGTATTAGCTTCCTACGATAATCTGCCTCAAACTGATGGCGTCGCGTCCGTTCCCCAGTGAAATATATTTCGCGTTCACGTATATCAATAGTTCATTAGTTATCAAACATGTTGCCTTTAACGCGTTAGTCAACTTGTGCGCACAGAGCGGGAACCGTTTTTCCCCTTATTCGTACAAGATATCTTTGAATCCCTCCTTGCTAATCCACAGTTTTCCCGGTATTAGTCACAAAGACAATATGTGATGAATGGTAGCATCCGTTGCTCTTGTCAACGATGTTGTCTTGTCGCTACTTCTGCTAAGCGTGACCCAAATGTGACATAGTTTCAAAGGTTTTCTGAGACGGTTTGAACCAGAATATACACATTTTTCGATGAAGGCTTCTATTTTGTAACCATGCACCACCATCACACTGCTGGCAATTAAAATAGGTACACCATTAAGGCGACGTGCAAGAAACGTCAAACTGGCATGAAGATTGGATATGCACATTATTACCATTGCAACACATCGGCACAAAATAGGTAGGAATAACCCCATCTGCATACTCCATAAAAGGGAAGATTACGAAACGGATTTGTCATTCAGAAATCGCATTTGGATTTTGCCTGTTTGTGAGAAGCTGGTGATATGGCTCATAAAAGAAGGAGAAACATGTATCAGTACACGTTGGAATTTCACAGCGGCCTACAAGAAAATGAATACCCAAACAACATTCAGACCTATCTTAAGATCCCCAGAGAAAGCAATAGCCTGTATTAGACACTCAATGTAGAGACGAACTATCACATACGAAAAACAGTGATACAAGGAAAGAAAGTCTTGAATGAAAATACAACACTGTGCAACAAAACACTGTTTGGAACGCTCAGTGAACTATTCAGAGACACTTCATCACATAAAATAGAATAATCAAACACCCTCAAATATCCAAAAAAAGGTCTGTATCCTCAGTTCGCTCCCCCCACTTCTCTACCGTCTCTAACGACCTCGATGTCGACGGGACATTAAACCCAATCTTCCTTCCTTCCTCACACTCCTCTCTCTCTCTCTCTCTCTCTCTCTCTCTCTCTCCTCCCTCCCTCTCTCTCTCACTCTACTTTGCACACACACACACACACACACATCACATAAGTTGCCCCCCAGTAAAGACACCACAATACTTCTCAAGAAACATTCAAAATTAGCGTCACGCTGTTAAAATGGCATTAATTGTTCCGCGATTTCCTTGCTCGTACCGTTCGAGATCGCACGACTGCCGTGCGAATAGGGAATCGATGGTTTCAGGAAGGCCATACCCACCGCCATGCATGATCTCAGTGGCCCCAAGCAACTAGCGCTCGAGAGTACAGACTTATTGTCTGCACGGCCGAACAGGATCGTACATCCATGTCACATAGCCTGAGGTAGGAAATTCGCTTGTTTCCAGAAAAGCAAGTACCCACTCGTACAGAGTGACGGCATCTGGAGCACTACGGACTGTCAACACGGCTGGCATTGTCTCAGCTTCCCTTCATGCAACAGAGAGATACACACCGACAGCGGTGCACCCATTGTCAAACAGAAGACGGGAGTGGCACCACGTTGTCTTTCAGACGAGTTCTGGTTCTGCGTGCAGCACCACGATGGACGTATCCGCGTATGGAAGCTCTTAGGGGAGCGAACATTGCCAGATTACATTCGTCATAAACAAAATTTCTTTGTTTGCTATCCTTCCGGGTGTGGCAATTTTAAAGGCTCGCTTCATTGTGACGTCTTTATCACGCATGCATTTTTAACACACTTTTTTAGACATCAGTCCATGTAGCTAACGTTTTAAACGCGAAATGTAGCATGGCGGAAGAAATGGTTCTAGTTTGCACTGTTCGAAACCAACAGTCGCAGATTTTGTCTCATCATTTGTACCATATTGATGGTATTAATCAACAACACTGACGATTCCGGATTTTAAAACTTCCTCTAAATTTTATCTAAGTGTTCCAATTTTCCAAAGACATCAATATGCCACAATATAACTGTAAGACAGGGCACAAAAAAAAAAAAATATGGACTCGACGGACAAGTACGTGATTTCAGTTTTAAACCGAAATAAACTGACGTTGCATCTTTAAAAGACAAGACGAACTGCATCGAGAATACTGAAACTTAACGCTAATCAAAGCGACAGGGCGTGAAGCAGTAACATCCAGCCTCACCAGCGGATAGTTGATTGATTGACCATTGGCCAAAAAGTATACTGCTCGTGATACTTTGAAGTTTTCGGCTATGCATTTTGTACAGTCACCGACAGCGCTGCACGAAGTACACTCCGCTATACAATACTTTCAGAGAATAGATATGTGTGGATGTAGATGTAGATGTACATGTAGACGCAGACGCAGACATGGTATTATCAGTGGCTGGTATTAGTGACACATATTGAAAATGACCTAGCGAGTTTCATAACTGATTAAGATATTCCTCGCATACGAAAGGTACGGGATTCAAATCCCTGTCCTACCATCAAACGATAGATCTTCCGAGGTTTCGCTAGTTAGGTATGGGAAATTAATATTACAGACATTTTTAAATATCGACACAGATTCGCTGTTCGTCAAGGTATCGGTCTTCCATTCGTTGTCGATATCAGTATTGCTCCAAAAACGATAGGTAGACGACCTCGAATTTTTCTTTGATCGGAAAACTCATTTGGACTTTAGTGTTTTCACTAGTCCTTCAAGGACCGTCGTGTATCAGTACTTTGATGGAACCACGAGATATCACGCATTGCACATTCCCAAATCCCTATATTCAATATGAATCAAATACACTGACGGAAAAATTTCGCAACACCAGAAAATAATTAATGCAGAGTAATGAAATTTCTGGAATACATTTGCTTAGATAACATATGTAAGTGATTAACATTGCATGATCACGGATTAACGAAAGCGTGAGGTAAACCGTTGCAAATGTGAAATGTTGGTACGTTATTAACCGGTGTAGTCGCTAAACTGTTCAATGCAAGCTTGCAAACGAGGATGCACTGTGTTGTACAGGTGACGCACGTCAGTTTGTGGGATGAAGTTCCAGGCCCGTTGCACTTGGTCGGTTAATACAGGAATGGTTAATACAGCTTGTGGGTGACGTCAGAGTTGTCGTCAGATGATGGCCCATATGTGCTCGGCTGGACACAGATCTGGCGATCGAGCAGGCAAAGGCAACATGTCGACACTCTGTAGAGAATGTTGGGTCACAACGGAGGTATAAGGAAGATTTTTTGCTGTTGAGAAAACACCCCGTGGTGGTGGTGGTAAGTTCCTATGGGACCAAACTGCTGAGGTAATCGGTCCCTAGGCTTACACACTACTCAATCTACCTCAAACTAACTTACGCTAAGGACAACACACACACACCCATGCCCGAGGGGGGACTCGGTATTCCGACGGAGGGGGAGCGGCGCGAACCGTGGCAAGGCGCCCCAAGACCGCACGGCTAGCCCGCCCTGCAACACCCCCTGGAATGCTGTTCATAAATGGCAGCACAACAGGACAAATCAGTAGACTGACGCACAGATTTGCTGTCGAGCTGCGCGGGATAACCACAAGAGTGCTCCTGCTGTCATATGATATCGCACCCTGGACCGCAACTTCAGGTCTAGCATGCAGACAGGTTGGTAGCAGACCTTCAACTGGCTACCTTCTAACCAACACACGACCATCTCTGGCACCGAGGCAGAACCAGCTTTCATCACAAAATAAAAAAGACCTCCAACCTGCCCTCCAATGAGCTCTCGCTTGACACCAATGAAGTCGCAAATGGTGGCGATTTGGGGCCAGTGGAATGCACGCTACAGGTCATCTGTCTCGGAGCTGTCCTTCAAGTAACCGAATTGTAGCAGTTCTTTGTATCGCTGTGATGCCAACTGCTGCCGAAATTGCTGCTGCAGATGCAGTACGACGCGCCAGAACCATACGCAGAACACGATGGTCTTCCCTGTCGGTAGTGCCACATGGGCGTCCGGAGCCAGGTCTTCTTGCCACCGTACATTGTTGTGACCACCGTTGGCTGCAGTCATGTACAGAGGTTACATTCCTGCCAAGTCGTTCTGCAGTATCGCGGATGGAACTTCTAGCCCTATTACGCAACCTCCTTCAGACTCAGTGAGGTGTTGATAACAACGACTTTGTGTCTTAAAGGCATTGTCGACAAACATCAGCTCACGACGTCCAATCTCAAAGGTAACTAACGTTCCCAACCGTTTTAGCGTGTATTTTAAGCAAACTTGATTTGCATGCTCATAGTGGCGCTACTAGTGCCACCCTTATGCGACTGGCGCGAAATTTGAACGCACATCACCTTTCAGATGCAGAAACACGCCTACCAACTTTCGTTTATGTTGCAAAACTCCTTCGTGGTGCTGCGATTTTTTTCCGTCAGCGTATGTGTACTGTATGACTGCAGATCTTATTTGTGTTCCTCTGAACTGTACTAATTTCCAGAGTCAGATTATATGTAACATACAGTAATCAACTCGACAAATATACTACAGCGCTTAAAGAAAATTCTGAGTTAGTTCTTTAGAGAGAGCCGCTGCCGAATTGCTTCTTTATCCCTTTATCCTCATTCAGTCCGACCTAGAGCTCCATTTTAATCACCTCACCATCGACGAGATAGAAAGTTTAAACTTCCTTCTTTCCTCGGTTGAAAATGAACCAGAATACACAACCTCTAGAAATGGACGTGATTACCAGAGGTGGCAATGTCCTTATAAACTCTAGAATCAAAGAACATTCTAAGAAATACGGGTCGGAAGTTCTTCCTTAGTTGTCGTATTCAGCGCCATCTGTATTCTATTACAATGATGCACTCAGCTGTTTCCTCCTGGCATTAAGTTCCTGAGAAGAGGTGAAAACAAAGATGTACAACTGATTAACTGTTACAGTAAAAAATTGTCGTCTTCACTTCGACCATTCGTGCTAGGTAGAAACTTCGTCAGATGGACTCAAAGCAAAGATTACTGCCTCATAGCCACCTACTTTCCCTGATCGACTTAAAGTTTTAATTTGCTTCTGCCTCTTTGAGGAGAAGGGTTAGATTTCCGGTCGGGTTGGAGATTTTCTTCGATTCCAGGCCGGGCCGGAGATTTTCTCTGCTCGGGGTCTGGCTGTGGTGTCGTCCTTACTTTCGTATCGTCATAATTGACATTCCTCTATTGAGATGTTTGCTCACGTACCGAAAGAAAAAAATCGAGACCATCTTCTACAATGATTCCTTTTACATATTTACCTGTTTATTTAAACAGTTGTAAATTTTTATAGGGATGAATTAGAGCCTTAAGTTATTGATGGTTATAATTTCGGTATTTATACAGCATTCGTATCGTCACATTACAATGTCCTTCCAACATGTATGCATGTCCGAAGGAACAGACACTGTTCTGACGATTACAGCTATTGTAAATTATACGAAATGGATTCGCATTTTGCGAATGCGGATTGACGTCAGCTGTTTGCAACACAAGTAAATTCGTGCTGGAGCGTGACTCGAACCCGGATTTCCCGCTTATCACGAGGGTAGCCTTAGCAGCTTCAAGTATCCGAGCACTCCTCCAGGACAGTTCTAAGCTTCCATACGTGACGGAGACAACAACACAGACATTGTATCCATCTATAATGTATCCGTGCTTCGTCCGACGATAAAATCTTTGTCTCTCCCTGTGCGGGAATCACGAAATGTGCGAGAGTAAGGTTCGTGTACTCCGTGACATGTGAAATTTTGAACCGGAATCGGTCCTTTAGGCGTGATCGGATAGCCGAAGTGTTAACGGCGACTGCACGTGATAAGCAGGAGATTGGGGTTCGAGTTCCGGTCTGGCACAAATTTTCATGTGTTGCAAACGTCTGAGCAAAATGCGCATCCATTTCGTATAAGAGACTCAAGTCCTTCAGATATCTAACCATGTATGTTCTTTGAAGTTCCCGTTACAACTAGCGTTAGTCCAGTTATCATAAAAATCGCTGCACTGTAACAGTAATAATTAACGATTATAAAGGCAAGTGTAACCATGCTTTTATACTCTGAGGTAAATTTTCCCTAACGCAGCAGTGGAAGGAAAGAAATTTCGGTTTCATCTATAATTGAAAGAAAGAGAGAGAGAGAGAGAGAGAGGGGGAGAGTGGGTAGGTCTCATAAAACAAGATGAAAGAAGACGAAAGTTACTGGAACAAGAACCAGAATGAGAAAAAGGAAGTACATGTTAATTATTACTGGTTCTTCAACACGTTTAAAATAACACGAAGCTTATGCTATACATTTGATGCTGGTTTATTTTCTTTGTGGTACATGTTCCTTGTGGTGGTGGTGGTGGTGGTGGTGGTGGTGTCCTAGAGAAAAAAATATGTTAGGAAAAGGAATACTTTATTGTAATTGGTTCTAACAATCAACTAAAACAACGAAATAACTTTCTAAGATAAGAAAGTAGTCAGTTCTGTGTTACTTTTTAACTCAGGTTTTATCTTGAAAAGTTATATACGTTATTTTAGTTCATTGATGGATATAATTCCACTAAAGTGGTCAGTTTCCTTAAATCATTTTTTACTACAGGGCACCACCACCCCAAGGAACTTTCACAACAATGAAAATCGGCCAACATTACCTGTCCAGCATAAGCTATTCATAATTTAAAATGTGAGCAGCATTCTGATGATGAACCTGAGGGTTGTAAATCGGTAATGGCGCTATTTCTTTTTTTTTTAATTTTCTTCCATTTTATTTAGTTTGAGACAGAGCACGTTTCAGCAGGTACAAGAAACGGCGCTATTTGTTCCTAACAAACAACATACTGACGGTGGCTGGTTGCTGTTTTTATTTTATTGTAAGGATGAACCTATATTTTCACATAGCCACGGTTTTTGAATAAAAGGGAAAAGGCAATATCCTACACACCAGCCTCCTTGCAGCGTTTCTGAATTGCGAATTTCTATGTTTACATGTGGAAAAAGGGTGCGGTCGTCTTCCTAATGAGTGTCTTCCACCCAGGTTTATTTTGACATCAATCAGTTTTGTGAATTATATTTTAGCAACATGCAGGCTTTTCCTTGTTTTCCTTTATTCATGACCATACAACGTGAATAAATAGGAAAATTGTACAGTTGTACGTATCTTTTTTATCATCACCATACAAAATAAACAATTGCGGAAAGTGTAGAATCGTATCAATTGTTTATATATGTTAAACCAAATTATAACTGTATCATTTGTCATTCCTATAATGGAGTGTTGTCACTCCATGATAACGGTCACACGCTCTCGTGTGATGAAAAAGAAAAGACTAGAGAAACTATTTTATAGTCTTGGAATTTTTGGTGGAGCTGTCATAAAGTTGGAAGTATTTTTGTGAGTCTTAAATAGTTTACTCAGAAAGTAGATAGTTCTTCCTGAGCGATTCAGCAGATTCTCGAAGAAGCAGAAGTCGTTTTGTCGCATGGTGTGCAAAGCCATATACCCGGAACACAGCGAGGAACGTCTGGCAGATGATCGCCAGCAGCTCCTAGCAGGCGCGCATGCTCACACAGCCTGACAACTTGGTGCGTCGCAACCGTCCCTCCTAACCAGGTATTGCTGTCAGAACGTGTTTCCCACCTCATTAACGTTGCAACCGCAGCGTTATGAGCTGCAAAGGAATTCTTGTCAAAGCGTCGTGGTTACAGAGACTGGCCTCGCTTGATGTATTAAACTTCACATACACACACAAGCTCACCGCATTTACGTCTATTAGACTACCAACAGTATTAATCTCCCCTACGTGCCATAGGACGGAGTCAAACTCGAGATAGGAAAGATTAGCTCAACGGGACGACATCGGAGCTTCTGGAGATGCACTGTAGCAAGGTATACAGCTGAATGGAAAAGCGATATTACGAGGCAAAGCTCACTTCCACGAATTTTTTTTTTTAAGTCTGACCTCCACAGTTTGTACTCTGTTTGGCTATCAAAGACATATGTTTATCAGTATAACTTAGCTGTACGGAGAAAGTTTATACAGGATGAACAGTAATAAAACCGACGAACTGCAGGGACGGATTGCTGACTGGAAATGAAGGAAGAAACGCCTATGAACATGTGTCCTGAAATGGACGGTGTGCGTGCAACGACAACAAATCGTCCCCGAACACAGTACAGAGTTGCATCGCATCCATGGGATTGCAGGTGACAAGGATAGTAGTGTTTGTCATGCAGGATACACATAATGGTCCTTGGGCTTACACCACGTTGGCGGGTCACTTGCCTGGAGCTTATACTAGGGTTCGTCTCAATATCCTGTAGAACTCGGTCCTCCAAATTTTGTGTACGCATTGGCCGCCCTTTTCCTGCACGTTCGTCTATCTGAAAGGACTCGTGATCACACAAACGCCCAAACAGGGCTTGAAATATCATGTGAGGTGGTCGGTGTCTGGGAGGGTACTTGTTTTGGTCGACCGTTTCTATCTGCTTGCCGTACACAAATACCATCTCGGCTTGTTCCCTACACGAACACAGGACCATTCTGCTTATGAGAGTACGCTGTGTCAATCACATAGCTTGCAACACACAAGTGCGACTGATAACACAAAAATGCCTAATTTATTTCTAATGCTATTTGTTAAAAATATATTGTGGAAAAATTGTGACATCTTGAACCTTCAGTTTGTAAATATTAATATACAGTGTAAACATTAATGAAACCGACAAACTGCGGGAACGTATTCCTGGCTGGACATGGAGGGAAAAAGGTCCTATTAACATGTGTCCGGAAATGCATCGCTGCCACGGTAGATGGCGCTGACGAATGAATTTTCCACTTTTCCACTCTTACCATTCGCTCCAAGTTCTTATTTTTGCAAATCTTTAGCTTCGATGGGCAGACTCTCAAGCATAGAATAGTGAATGAAATCAAGACCAGGATAGCTGCCAATCGATGATTTAATAACATCATTTATTTCTTCTTTAGTAGAGGGGCAAAGCAGGACATGATGCTGCTAAGGTCATCAGTCTCTGATCACCCCCCACCGCCCCCAAAAAAAGGACAGAAGCAGTGTACCCGATCTTTCTGCGCATAGTGTAAATTCTGTGTGCAAAGTGAGAAAGTGTACTAAATGTTTGCGTAGCGTGTATCTGAGGCGCAACATGGGAACCAGCCCGGTATTCACACAGTGAGATGTAGGAAACCGTCTAAAAATCACATCCGGGTTGGCTGGCACATCGACGCCTCGTCGTTAATCCGTTGGGGGTGATTCGTTCTGGGGTCGGAACATCTCCCCCTCACGAACACAGTCGCGTTAACGCGCTCGGCTACTTGCGCGGGTGAGGATGTAATGATGGCAATTTTCGACAGGAGATGGATGATTCTGGAACAGGACCGTGAAAGGGGCGAACTAGCCGAAAAATTCCTCTACCCAGATAGATGTAGTAGGAAGAGCAGATGGCAGTCGGTTATTTCTCGAAGCCTTAGTTTTATACCAAATAGTTTTCATATTGGTTGCTTTATTGAGTGAAGAATAAAATTTAATCAAGTTTTGGTTTTTCTCAGGAATCTGTTAACATGATAATTTACTTTTCTCACTTCCAATAAGTTATCCAAGCTACAATTCTGGCAATAGATTTTCAAAGCAAGTCTGCGTTAACAGGACTATATAAGACTGATTTATGAGTGTTTCTCTTTGCACGTTTTCATTGTTGGAGTTAGCCGATTTTGTGTTCCACTGCAGTTCTTTTATAGGGTCCATAATTTAGTTTGAGGGAGAATTAAATATGCTGGTTAAGACCTACCAGATATCGCTGTCGTTCATAACACTGTTTTGTCGTGTATCCTGAATGACAGTGTCAACAAAATTTCTTATCTATCATTTCAGTGCGAACTGTAGGCCGTAGTTGATTTGGTTCTTACGAAGTTGCTAACCTGTGGGCACCAGGCATATAGGGACTCTGACTCACAGGTGTGGCAGCATGTTGTGTGGCTTATAGCACGTTTCCGTACTGAGACTACTCATGTATGTTTATTTTTGCTAGCGGATAAGGTCGGTGAGCGATGCTTGTCATTCACATATTGAGTTACGTCCGTATTTCCGCGCTGTTGATCCTGAATGCTAGTTGAGGGCAGCGACGGGAAGAGTTGTATGTTTTGGAAATCTAGAGGGCTGTAGTTTGGCTGACCAGTAATGACCGGCAAGAAATATTGTAATATTGTCCACCTGTGACGGTCGCGTAGGTTGACTAACGAGTAATTTTCAGCGCTTACCTGAAGTTAATACCTTCAAACGTAATTAGTTCTTGAGTTCTCCGTCTATGATTTTCGGAGTAGGATCGATCCTTGGATGGATGTTGTCCACCACAGAGAGCATATTTGGCAACAGCTGAGGCGCAGGGTTCCACAGACTGAGGTGCACTACATTTGGACGCATTCATCTAGGGCTGACCTTGTTTGCTGATGTTCCCGTAACAGAGACAATCAAATCACTGCCTAACATAAGGATCTACAGGTCTTCTAGTTCCAGGAACAGATACAGCGTCCCTAAAGTCTGAGAGTTGAAGGTTAGCAGGCAGGTCTGCAGTTTGATTATCCCTTACCATTCCTCACACAATGCTTAGTAAACACCTATAACGGGTAGTATAGATGCATGACTTCAAAAATCTCCGCTTCTTCAACATCAGCTTTTCGTATTACTTTCTATTGGTGGATAACGAAAGAAGGAATGTAATCTTCTATATTTATCGATTTCAATACATCGCTGCTTCCAGGAAATTTGCCTTTTCTGGAGTTTTCAGTTCCACCTTCACTTTGGTTTTTCCGGAGAAAAATGCATTAATTACAGCATTCTTGAGGTTTAGCAAGGAAATATGCAAGATTTTCCCTAGAGCTATAAGGTGCAGAGGGCATATGTTTTTATCCAGACTTTCCATATAAACTACCAACGGAACACAATCTGTATGTTAGTAGAAGCTAGTAGACCACTGAAGAGTAACAGTATCCACGGCAGGTGTGTTTGTAAAATTTTGTTGGTAGTGACCGAAAGGAGACGCTACTTTTACAAGGGGTCAATTACATTCAAAACATTAGTGACAGATGAGACTTGGTTAACTTCTGCATTCAAGGTTTTTGATTCCTTAAATCCAAACTAGTCCCACTTTGCCTATAGAAGCTGGAGGAATCCTGTTATAACAACTCCATATTCTCCTCTTCAGGTGGTATTCACCCCAAACGGCCACCAACAAGTGGCTGATATAATGCATTGTGTTGTCCAAAGTAGTTCTTGATGTAGCTGCTGGGCAGCAGTTGTCGACGTTGACCAGCACGGGCATCTAAATCACCACCTTTTTTGCCATTTACCCCACGATGCATGGTGACACGTATCATCAGCGAGAGGAAATTCAGATTATATAGTTTGTAACAGCTAAACCGACCAAACGTGAAACTAATATTTACACACTATAAGGGAAACTTGGGTGTCGCACGGAAGAGCAACCTCGGAGCACGTCTAAACACTTGCGCGTCATCGAGCGTACTGTTCTGCGAGTTGAAAACCTCCTTATTAGTGACAATAAAATTGGCCGTGAAAAATTTATCACATGCCGTGACAATATTACAGTAAAATCTTAACTCCTGGAAACGTTGTCGCGTAGTATCCCTACAGATTGAAGTGAAAATTTACCTACTGTTGCGAAAGCCGTCTTTGTAAAGGAAGAAAGCTTCTTAGAAGCTGACTTATTGTGCTACTACTTGCTGTGCTTGCAGTTTCATCTGTTCACTGCTTTGTCCACATTTATACGACAGACTTTCAGTAAGTAATGCAAGACTTTTTTCTGAAAGCAGGTTGGGTTTATTCAGGATTCCAGTACACCATATTATTCCCCACTCGTTTGGCTACAAAACCTATTTTCAACATAGTCTGTCGGCCGCTGTGGCCGAGCGGTTCTAGGCGCTTCAATCCGGAACCGCGCTGCTGCTACGGTCGCAGGCTCGAATCCTGCCTTGGGCGTGGATGTGGTTTAAGTAGTTCTAAGTCTAGGGGACTGATGACCTCATATGTTAAGTCCCACAGTGCTTAGAGCCATTTGAACCATTTTGAACCAACATATTCTCCATAAGATGCGACGATGTTACACTACCTTGCTGGGATGGCCTGTATGCCTGCGTGGTACCACGCTACTGGTCGACGTCGGTGTCAACGTCTTGGTGCATCAATAACCTTACCATTATCCACGTACTGCTTCCCGTGGCGTGCTTCCTTCATTGGGCCAAACAGATGCAAGTCGAAAGGTGCGAGATCCGAGCTTTAGGTTGGATAAGGAAGAATTGTCGAAGGAAGTTCTGTGAGGTCCCCTCGGGTGTGCAGACTTGTGTGAGGCCTTGCGTTGTCATGGAGAAGGAGAAGTACGTGTGCATTTTTGTGGTGACGAATACACTGAAGTCGTTTCTTCAGTTTCCTAACGCTACCACAATACACTCCAGAGTTAATCGCTGCCCACGAGGGAGGACATCAAACAGGATAAACGCTTCAGAGTTCCAGTCTTTACCGGCCGAGCGTGCAGCTTTAAACTTTTCCTTCGAAGGAGAGGTAGTTTGGCGCCGCTCCAAGGATTGCCGTTTTCTTCCGGTTCGAAGCGACGTACACATGTTTCATCGGCTGTGACGACGTTCGACAAAAAAAATCAGCCTCGTAACGCACAAGCAATTCCGCACATATGGTCATTCGTTGCCTTTTATGGTCTTACGTTAGGGGCCGAGGAAACCAGCGCCCACACACCTTTGGTTCACCCAGTTGGTGGACGACTGTGTCAGCACTACCAACAGAAACGTTTAGTTAAGCAGCGAGTATTTGACTGCGATCCTTCGATGACACCGTTCCAACATTTTAGAGGTCACAGCTGTGTGTGGCCGGCCGGCACGCGGGAAATCAAATTCAAATGGCTCTAAGCACTATGGGACTTAATATCTGAGGTCATCAGTCACCTAGACTTACAACTACTTAAACCTGACTAATCTAAGTACATCACACACATCCATGCCCGAGGCAGGATTCGAACCTGCGACCATAGCAGCAGCGCGGTTCCGGACTGAGGCGCCTAGAACCGCTCGGCCACAACGGCCAGCCGCGGGAGATCGGACAGGTTTGCGTTTCCTTGTTGCGACGATGGCAGACGCCTCGCCCAACGACTCATAGTGCTTTTGTTCACTGCCAGTTCACCGTAGATACTCTGCGAGCGCCTACGAATATGTGCGAAGTTCTGGTTTTCTGCCAAAAGAAACTCAGTAACAGCTCTCCGCCTGGAACGCACCTCCATTACAGACCGCATTTTGAAGGCTACCCATCGGAGCTTTATGATACTATAGAGGCTCAAGCGGTCTTTTTGAAAGCCTCTCGTATTTACATGAACAGCAAAAATAGTAGCAATAGGCAGTATGATCCTTCTCTACTGAGTGTGTCTGATCACTTTGATTACTATCGGTAAAAATTCATGATTTTGAAGTTGGGGTAAAAAGTAACATGCGTGAAGTTCAGTAGAAGCCATAAAAATAGACCTTGTACCAGTTACGCCAACATTATTATCAACTTCAAACACAGGGCCAGAAAAGATCTTTTAGTAACTTGAGTACCAATAAGTCTTCTCGTTTTCAGAATTTCGCTGCTCATGTTTTGTCGCTTTTAGAGATACCTGTAGAACCTGTTTGATCAAAACATTCTTAGCAAATTAAAAATGTTGAAAGGAGCAGGGGCTGAACAGTGGATATCTCTTTACCTTTAATGGAAAATGAGGTTTTAATTAGCGTTCAGTTCCTCGCGATCTCTGCTACAAATGGTTCAAATAGCTCTGAGCACTATGGGACTTAACTTCTGAGGTCATCAGTTCCCTAGAACTTAGAACTACTTAAACCTAACTAACCATAGGACATCACACACGTCCATGCCCGAGGCAGGATTCGAATCTGCGACCGTAGCGGTCGCGCAGTTCCAGACTGTAGCGCCTAGAACCGCTCGGCCACAGCGGCCGACAGATTATGTTGAAAATAGGGTTTTGTAGCCAAAAGAGTGGGGAATAATATGGTGTACTGGAATCCTGAATAAACCCAACCTGCTTTCAGAACAAAGTCTTGCATTACTTACTGAAAGTCTGTCGTATAAATGTGGACGAAGCAATGAAGCTCTCTGCTACAGAACGAAAGATCACATACTGGAGATTGGATAGCGCGCTATATTAAAAAAATAAAAATAAAAAAATAAAAAATTGTGCTTTCGATACCAGTTTCGTTTCATCAAGTATCAGGCACTAGATATCAGCATGTTTGGTATATTTGATTCTGGACTGGATCGGACCTACCAGCAACCACATCTAAATTTATACCATCACCATCTTTACGCGATTAGCATATGGAGTTCTGGGCTACGCAATAAGTTCTTGAACAAATCTCTGAAAACATACTCTGAAAATTTTGAAGTTAGGGCTTCAAGAGATCTGTAGTTCTCTCCTACGTTGTCTACGACTGCAGTTACTACATTTTTAGCTGTAATCATCTCCTGCTGACTAAACTAATCCGTAATGAAACGTGCTGCTCTCCTTTGAACTCTTTGTTCCTCCAGCCTTGGTACCAACCTAAACACGAATTAAATGTACCCAAGTATGGACCAGAAATTTTTGTAAGCGATCACCTTCTTGGAAGTGGTAATTGTGCACAGACTACCACCATTTTGCCACTTGCTTTCTTGGTAATTAGATTTATACAGCCGTTGTGTTGTGTATAGCTTTGGACATCCTAAAAGTGTGACGAATGTCTCTGGATAGTGATTTATCATCGACGTGTGGTCAAATAATATGCGATCCCTTAAGCACGTTACATTGCACTGCTCTCAAGATTTTCGAGTCCAACAGGTTAGTTCCCAAACAGATCTCTGCGCATCCACATTTTTACAGACGTTTGAGTGGTCTGCACAAGCAGTCTGTCTATTCCGTGCTTCAAATACACGATTTCCAGTTTTATTGTTCCTAAAGAGGATGTTTCTGCAGAATGATGATCTGGCTTTTATCATTTATCCATTTTCGGGCTCCATTTCTACAATATCCTGCAGCCACTGAACGAAAGTGTTACTTTACTTTTGTGTGAAACCGTTTCTGTTTTGTGATTCTCATGATGATAAAATATCCGTCGATCAGTCCACGAATTCACAGCAGAAAGTAACCTTTATAGATCAAGCTGTAGCCATGACTGCTCGTAAGACTTCTAAACCGGTTGTGAGGTTTTGTGAATCACTGAGTCACTTGGATCATAAGAACAATTTACGCAATATGTTCCAAATAATGTGATTAGACAATACTGTAAGTACGGTTAACTGCGGTAATGACAAAATAAAGGAATTTAACTTTATGTATCATCAGCCCTTCCTTGTAGATCATCCAGTGGTTTATGAGATCCTCCTCCTGTCAAATGACCGAGCGGGGTGGCACAGTGGTTAGAACACTGGATTAGCATTCGGGAGGACATCGGTTCAAATCCTCTTCCGGACATATTGATTTAGGTTTTCCGTAAATTCCCTGAATCGCTCGAGGCAAATGTTGGGACGATTCCTATGAAGTTGTGGGGTCGATTTCCTTCTCGGCCCTCCTTTAATCCTAGCTTGTGCTCCCTCCGTCTCTAACGAGTTCGATATCGATGGGACGTTAAACACTAATCTCACATCATTTATAAGTTTCACAGCCTACATGGACCATTTCCTGGGTATCTTCTCTACTACCACAATTATGGGGCTTTCCTGGGGTTTCACCCTCTCTTTTGATAATAGTGATGCTGATGATGATGGTGGTAATATTTGTAGCATCTTTAACTGAAGCACGCTGAGAGATAGATGTGCAATTGATATATAGAACCCTATTTGTTGGCTAGGCACAAAATTTCTAAGCATGCAAGTATAATAACTGTCTGCGCCTGCTTGAAGATTGTTAACTATCGACTTTTTCCGTCTACCGAAGTGAAACTTCGTTTGCGACACCTCTTTACTGCTGTGACTCGGAGAGAAAAAAAAGAAGAAAACATACACTTTCAGTGAAAGTGTTATGTTTTTAGCGCTAACATGTTTGCAAAGGTCTGAATGTTAATAGGACAGTATTATGTTTTGTCTTGTTCACTCTCACCAAAGCTAGGCGAAAAACATACCTGTGCCAGAAACAGATCGTACATTTAACATCCAGAGTCGAATTTCTACTCCTGAATTAGAAAGCTCCGCAGTCTGTGCAGGAACACCATAGATATTTATTAAGGAGCCACTACCGTAGATGTTAAGTCGTTAGAGGACTGCGAAGCTGCATGGCTGTGCTTCCACTATACCGTGAATTTATGTTAGGTGTTTAGAATGTTCTCTTGGCGATACTTATCAGTGAATGCGCCGTGTGTGTTGGTACTCTGTGTACACTAGGGAAAACAGTCCTGTTATTGTGTTCCTAGAAATAAGATAATAATGAAATTATCAGTCGTCTATTTAAATGAGCAATCCTGAAATTCGTCCTAAGTGATACAGGGGAGTACGGGACCGGACTGGCATCTGAGTTGTGCTGTTCTCGAATGAGTGTTGCTTCTCTGTGATACCCTCTCAGTTCCTCGCACTACTTCACTCACAACACTCCATGGACATCTGATGGACAACTGCGCCTTCAAGTGGCTAGTTTAATGACAGAAAGACATACCCAGGAAAGATCGAGGTGGGTTGGGCTAGAATAAAACTTGAAGAGGTTGGGTGTGTAATATACATTCGTACCCGCCACTAGCCCAAAAACAAATGTACATTAAATGTGTTCTATCTCGAAAACGATTCGGAATAGGGAACATGTCCATAAGAAGTTTACAAAATTGTTAAGGTTTTCGTGGCCACTTGTTGACAAACTGCCTATTGGCTTCTTTCTCGGGTTCTTCGGTCGACGTTCGTCTGATGATTTACTGACGTTTCACCACCGGCAATGGAGGGTGAAGCTTTGACAATGCCAGCCACACGTGTTGGCGAAACGTCAGTAAAATCATCAGACGAACGTCGGCCAAAGAACCCGAGACAGAAGCCAACAGGAAATTTGTCATATGAAGTTTCTTGCTCCAAATGAGCGTTCCTGTCATGTCCCTGAATAGTGACCATACCCGCTGCGACTTCCTGTACAAAATTAGGCAAGTATCAGCTCTTAGAGGAGCGAACAAGTAGTCACTTTTCCCACATTTCATCCATTAATGGTTCGGAAAGAAACCTTAATACGCGAAAAAATAAAACACACCCTCTCCCATGCTCTTCACAGTTATTAACGGATTATAGATGTAGATGCAGAAAAAAATGGAATGATATAACTTATCACGAAAATAGTTTTTGGCTAATCTCTTTACTTTCATATGCCTAGTCTTTTATTTCCCATAAGCACCCGTTATTTCTTCAGCCAGCGAAGTAAACAAAACTATTACACTGCTAAACTCATCGGTGTATAGTTCGCGGTTCTTTCCTCACTGGTGTCCATTATATCGCTAAAACTTTCCTCTTTGATAACAGAGTAGCTATCCTGGCCAAGACAACGACTAATTTAATTTGCAGAATTGGTTCAGAACTGGTCATCCAATGAAGTGAAGACATGAGATTCAACCTTAGAACAGCGTCTCCACTGACACTTTTCTTTTAAAAGGAAAACGGCTCCATAGCGTTTGGGTATTTAGCAGAGAATTCTATCGCATTCGTATACAGCTAAAAAGGTGTATCAGTTTAATAATAATGGCGTAATTTTTATTCCTTATCAGTTCGATATCAGATCCGATTATGGAGAATTGTCAGTATCTTAATTTCACACGGACTGTGTATAGACTGAGACCTGAGAAACAGAAAACTGATTTCTAGGACAGGGTGTTATCGCTGTTTTATAGGCATTCTTCAACCCTCCTTTTCAAAGAACAAGCAACTTGTGGTAACCCATCTCGGAACTGACACATGTATGAGACACAGGCTCATATAACATGTGCGCTTTGTCGATGGGTGAGGAATACACCAATGCTTCCAAATGGCTCCGTAGCCTTAAAGTCCGATCCATCGCACATTCAACGCTTGTGTTAGATACTATTTCACGAGTCGTGGACAATGGAGTGGTGGTGCCCTGATGCGCATGAATCACATGGATTTTCTCTCCGCAAGGATAAAATTCTCCAAAAGCGCCGAAAGTTGGTAGTAAACAGCACCTTTGAATGTGTCCGGCAACGCGTACGGGCCTACGCGTTTGCTGCCCACAGTTTTTTGCTACATATCGATACTAACACGAACCTGAAGCCTCACTTCTACAATCTCTCGTTGATTTGCATCTAAAAAGAAATGATCATTGAGATAATTTATTATTCCACTCTGTCCGAATGCTGCCTCATCCAACGATAAAAATACATGGTATGAAGGGCAGATCTTCAGTTATGAATATCGTCCTTGGAGGTAATTTCTTTGATTGAGACCAGCACTAAGTCAGTGGAGTAAGTACAGAGACAATTTCAACAAATAAGAAACCAACATAAACTTCGTCAGGAAGACACCCGTCGTCTTCGAGCGCTGAGCGCCTGCGACATAAGTTTGATAGCCCATAACTGAAAAAGCTTTGTTTATTTTCGTATATACATTTATAAGACTTTTTTCTTGCTTTGACTAATACTTTCTTCTTTAATAGATTAATATGTGACTGATTTCAACACCTTGTATAATATAATGTCATAGAACATAATAGGGCGTATGCGTCATTTGTGAACCATCATGATTATTTATGGCCTTCCACTAACGTTAAAGTGCATTTCTGTTGTGAAGGTCCGCCTCGAGAAAACGTTTCTAGGATGTGCCTCCATGCACGTAGTTCTTAATGTCAGACAGGAGGCGGATTTTTCTTTCTCAACATTTGTTCTGTGTCACGCTGCGGATTTTGCGTGTCTTCTCGGAAGACACGGTGGGTTCCAAACGTCACCTTCTGGAGGCCATTTATAAAAAGCATGTGTTTGTTTTAGATTCAGCGAGTGTCCTCTTTTAGTCCTGCCGTGAGCGTCGTAGCGGATCCCTAAAGGCTGTTCGATATTAAAAGTATCACAGCACCGCCTACAGCTTGTTTCCTGTAATTGATATTTATGTTTGTCTTCCAGAAACTATATGTAAACACCGGGGTGGAAATTGTGTCTAGCCCATGCACGAAGTGAGAGAGGAAGTCCAATTTGTCTTGGTATTTGTGCGACAACTTTCAGTGAAAGGACAAATAGCGAATATTCTTTACAGAGGCTGTTCGATTTGTCACCAGTCGTAGAATTTACATCCGGAAAGCGAGAAGTACAGCGACCTATTTCCGTGTCCAGTGTGCAATTTATTGTTTTCGTAATGCCAGTTGGTATTCGGATTGCTTACTTTAGAAGAGATGCCATATTTTTTGCCCGAATTTCAAGCATAGATTGGCTTTACCAGCAGCTTTTACTTTCAATGTTTTTTTGATAGCCCGTTCTCTGCCGTTCCTGATTCTTCTCTTTCGAAAATAGATGGTATTTACGTCAAGTGTGATTCGTGCGATCATAGATCACGACACTGCCCCTGGAAGCCGAGGGGATAAGTATTACAAAGGCTCACTCAGCCGCCGGAAGAGGGAGTCGTTACTGATAGCCACCAATTACCGCGCCCCTAGCATTTAGTGGCCGTACGGCTTCTGGCCGCCTGAAAGTACCGCACACGCAAAGACCGGCGCAATTATCCAGGTATACGGTTCGGACGTGACACTACCCTCATCATTAAAAGTGACGAAGAGCAATTTTCTGTGCCTCTTGTGCATTTTCAGCTTGTCCATTCGTAGAACGTGTGTGCTGAATTGCTACCAGTCATTCAGGTCGGAAGGTCGTTCACTTGATTATCGAAACTGAAAGACGTCTATTCATAATGTTTGTCACAAAGAACTGTGTTGGCCTGAGGAACATATTTACATCCGCGCCGAAGAAAGTCACTAAGCGAGTAACATGTTAACAAGCAATGGCACAACTCTCGGTTATAAAACTTAATTGTAGTCCGATGTCTTTCACTCCTTTACATCACAAATGAGAACCTGTAACAGATCTTTGAACTTACGAAATATCAGTTGGCGCACCAAGCTACTCAAGAATAAATTATGATTTGCGAAGGAGTCTGAGACAGTGCACGTTTAATTACCCCTTAAACCGTGGCAAAAGTGTATTTCAAGTATCAACAAAAAAACTTTTGTCCACTGTGAATGCAGACCACTGCTACTGTTTTGAATAAGGTTTCCAGAAATAACTGCAACTCGTCGCCTTTTGTGACGCTTCAGTTTTTATTTACCATGACCAGTTTCGAATCGCCTAGCGACTCATCATCAGTTGTTACACTTGCAATAAATGTTTGGAGCTCTGCGGGGGCCGTGTAACTGTGAAAAACATAAGAAACAAAAGTAAGTAATTCTCGCCGCATTCGGTGCTTCCTTGTTCCGCTCTTACATCTTGCCACAGCTTCACGAGCCACACACTGCTTCAAACATTCATTAAAAGTGTATCACCTGATGATGAATCACTGGCCGATTCGAAGCCGGGCATAGTAAATAAAAACAGAAGCATCATTAAAGGCCGGCCGGAGTGGCCGTGCGGTTCTAGGCGTTGCAGTCCGGAACCGCGGGACTGCTACGGCCGCAGGTTCGAATCCTGCCTCGGGCATGGATGTGTGTGATGTCCGTAGGTTAGTTAGGATTAAGTAGCTCTAAGTTCTAGGGGACTGATGACATAAGATGTTAAGTCCCATAGTCCTCAGAGCCATTTGAACCATTTTTTTTATCCTTTCTGCAAGGAAAGGACAAGTTTGGCCATTGCTGAAACGTAACTGTAATTTAATGTTTGTGAGGACCGGGAACATACAAGAGACATCAAACCGAAACAGTCTTCTTTGGAACACGATAGAAGATGCTCCAGTTGACGAAACACGTTTTCTCGAGGTAAGGTCACGGTCGAGTGAGTGCACTTCGGTTTATATATACTTCGTATGGCTTGAATATACAGTGTGAATTTTGCTGTATCTTCCAGTTGCTCGGATATCCTGAAAGAAAAATTCGGCTCCAGCAGCCACCGTTGTTGCTTTCTTGGCACCACCCAGGGGTCACGTGTGGGGCACTTCGGTGATCGGTCACTATTGACCGACACATTCATGTGAGCGATCAAAGAAAAGTGTGTGTCACGTGAAGCTATGAACAGACAATGTATGTGTCATTAGCGGACCTATTTCCGGTAGGGAGGAATGCTATGGCACTCACAAGGAGACCACATGGCAACCAGATTTTTGTACTTTCATATATTTATAGTACGTGAAGCTCGGATAGTACGTGAAGCTCGGAACTAGAATAACCATCTCCCAAAGCAGTTCGATGCAACTCTCAAAAATTCTCGAGAAAATCAGCTTTTAAAATTTCCGAGCGTCTGTAATGCCATAAACAAGATTGGTATTTTCGATGGTGTGTTTGGTCCTGTGGTAGAATCATCATCCGCTACGTGGGTTCGCTTCTCGGCAGTGATAAATTTTTAAGCAAAGGTACTTGTCCTACGAGCATTTCCGTGAAGAGTAAAATACACAATGATGAAAAAGAGTAATTTGTTGTTTTTTTGTTCAAACCATCTTTATTAATAATCTTCTATAAAAGATCGGTGATTTAGAATTTATATTTGCATTGAAGAGGGGATTTTTGTGCGGTATCTGTATAAGTGGCAGTCACATGACGACGAGGCAGACTATATAACGAGCATGGCGCTGACGTTGGTAACGCAGATGTGTGTGTGTGTGTGTGTGTGTGTGTGTGTGTGAGTGAGAGAGAGAGAGTAGAAGTGCCCTCTGTTGAGAATCAGGAAGAAGCAGCTCGAACGGTCACCCCTGTGCCATTTGTCTGTTAGACGTGCTCTGTGCCCCGGACGTGCTCGACGTGAGGTCAGTGACTCGTGTGTGCGCCCGACTTCACTGTGGAGGTCGGGAGTCGGGAAAGAGGAACTGCGAGGTATAGTGCGGTTTTTGATTGAGGAAGGAGTGCCGGCCGGGGTGGCCGAGCGGTTCTAGGCGCTGCAGTCTGGAACCGCGCGACCGCTACGGTCGCAGTTTCGAATCCTGCCTCGGGCATGGATGTGTGTGATGTACTTAGGTTAGTTAGGTTTAAGTAGTTCTAAGTTCTAGGGGACTGATGACCTCAGAAGTTAAGTCCCATAGTGCTCAGAGCCATTTGAACCATTTTTTGAGGAAGGAGTGTTAGGAACTGAAATTCGTGGTCAAATGTCTGCTGTGTTTGGCAAACACAGTATGTCAAACGGGCATGAGTTTGCGTGAAATAAACAGTTTCGAGAAGATCGACTGTCATTGAAAGACAGCAGTCGGACAGGACAGGCTCTTCGTTTCGTTACCCATTCTGTCATTTGCGCAGTGAATGCTTCCGTCAGAAATGACTGTCGAAGACATTCGGCTCATGTTGGGCATCAGTCACGGTAGCGCTCACAGACAGAACGTCTGAAGTTACTGAAAATCTGTACGCAGTGGGTTACCCACAGCCTGACACAGCAGCACAAGTTGAAAAGAATGTCGACATCATGGCGGCGCCTGGAACGGTATAGCTACAAAGAATATCGTTTCCGAGACGGAGGGCAAGCGTCAGAGCCCGCAATGGAATCACATGGATTGATCTCCACCGAAAGAATCCAAAGCCGTGAACGCCAGCTCCGGGAAAGTCATGATGGCGTTTTACTTTGACTGCAAGGGCCCACTGGTCATTAACTTTCTGGAACATGGCGCCACAATTAACGCACAGCGGTTCGTGGACACTTTGCAAAAACTGAAGCGCGCCATCAAGTCCAAACGCCTAGGAATATTGACAGATGTCTTCAGTCTGTTACAGGATAACGCCCGCCCACATATTACCAAGGTTGTTTCGACTACAATGGAAAAGTTTCGCTGGGAAGCCCTTATACATCCCCCCATACAATCTCGATCTCTCCCCATGTGATTTTCAAATTTTTGGTGCCCTGAAGAAAGACATTCGCGGCCACAGTTTTGCTACGAACGAAGAGGTGCACCCCTGGATATGTGGTTCCGCAGACAACCGCAAACCTTCTCCCATGAAAGCATTGAAGATATTTTCTCACAGTGGAATAAATGTAGTAACAGTTACGGCGATTCCTTTCGAAACAATAAACAATTTACTCACTTTTTTCCATCTGCCTCATTTTAATTTTACTGATGGTTATAGATCATGCTTACAATGAGCGCTGGGTTGTGGACGCATACATAATGCATGTGCAGATCATTTTAAGTTGATTACTGTTCGTCTAATCCAATAAATCCTGGTCGATACGGTCAAGATATTCTGTTGCTTCGCCTAGCGTTTCGCAGATAAGGGTTAGCATTTCCTTTCATGTCCGAATTAGCCAGCAAAAATGTGCTAGCTTGATTGCAACATGTCCCCAGTTTCCACTGAAGCTATAATACCACAATTTGTTACTTTCCGAGCAATATACTTTCATTTCATGCAGTATTAACTCAAGTGGACATTATATCCTTCAGTTGTTATGCATCTACGGCATCGAATGTCACTTCCTGCAGCTAGCGATAGCCCTATAGAACTTGATTCCGCTGAATACAAAGGAGGCTGCAGACGTAAGTAGTATTTTGGCTGGCGGGCTAATAGAGGAGAGGTTTGAAGGAGCGGAGGCGGAATGCCAAGCAGTGCGCTCCGCAACTTCCAATTTACGGCCGGCTAAATCTGCCACACGCTGAATTAAACTCCCATAAGCCGGCCAAGCGAGCTCCTGTTCCAGAAAAACACGTTAGCGGCCATGAGCGCAACCTGTGAGTTGAACGCTGCCCACCAACTCGTCGGCAAATCGCGGGATCTGTGCACCACTCGCCACCTCGTGTTCGATTTGCTTACCACACTTCTCTCGTTCTACTTCGGACAGTACTCTCCGTCTAGAGACGAAACTTGAAAACAGGCCAACGGAGACTAGATCTAAAAGTAAACTTTCTGCGCTCGCCTAATTTCGTACGTATGTCATTCCGTTTTTTTCGGAGCAGCTGGCGATCGTGCCAGCGGAAACGATCGTAGTAACTGATCCCTTGGGTTCCAGAAGCAAAAACCCGTCCGACGGTATTCTGTACAACAGAGTGAATGAGGTGTGACAAAATGTAGAACTGAGTGCGGTGGACCAGTGGTTAGCACACTGGAATCGTATTCGAGAAGACGGCGGTTCAAACTCGCGTCCACCTATCCCGATGAAGTTTTTTGTGATTTCACGAAATCGTTCGACAAATGCCGAGATGGTTCTTTTGGTAGGGCTCGTCCCTTTTTATTCGCCATCCTTGACACACTCCGCGCATGTGCTCTGGCTCTTTCTTCCTGTGGTGTCACCGCCAGACACCACACTTGCTAGGTGGTAGCTTTAAATCGGCCGCGGTCCATTAGTACAGGTCGGACCCGCGTTTCGCCACTGTCAGTGATAGCAGACCGAGCGCCACCACACGGCAGGTCTCGAGAGACTTACTAGCACTCGCCCCAGTTGTACGGACGACTTCGCTAGCGATGCACACTGACGAAGCCTCGCTCATTTGCAGAGCAGATAGTTAGAATGGCCTTCAGCTAAGTCAATGGCTACGACCTAGCAAGGCGCCATTAGTAACATTGCATGTATCTACAGAGTCTCACTTGTATCGTCAAGAGCGATGTACAACAATGATGGATTAAAGTTAAGTATTCCAGCAGCTACGTACTTTTCTTTATAGCATTCATTACGTATCCTGTTTCAGACCTATCTCTGGCCTGCGTGGGTTAACGCGTGCATATCGGCTTCCTCACTCAGGTAGTGTTCGTAGTGTTGGCTAACTGCTAACACTACATATATATCCCATCCTCGCCGCCAATATATGTAGTGTTAGCAGTTAGCCAACACTACGAACACTACCTGAGTGAGGAAGCCGATATGCACGCGTTAACCCACGCAGGCTAGAGATAGGTCTGAAACAGGATACGTAATGAATGCTATAAAGAAAAGTACGTAGCTGCTGGAATACTTAACTTTAATCCATCATTGTTGTACATCGCTCTTGACGATACAAGTGAGACTCTGTAGATACATGCAATGTTACTAATGGCGCCTTGCTAGGTCGTAGCCGTTGACTTAGCTGAAGGCTATTCTAACTATCTGCTCTACAAATGAGCGAGGCTTCGTCAGTGTGCATCGCTAGCGAAGTCGTCCGTACAACTGGGGCGAGTGCTAGTAAGTCTCTCGAGACCTGCCGTGTGGTGGCGCTCGGTCTGCTATCACTGACAGTGGCGACACGCGGGTCCGACATGTACTAATGGACCGCGGCCGATTTAAAGCTACCACCTAGCAAGTGTGGTGTCTGGCGGTGACACCACACTTCCATTTTTACAGAATATACAGGCATTATACTCGGGATGGGTACGAAGCAGGGCTCTAACGTGTAGGAGCTCTTTCTACTTTTTGGTTTCGCTTTGGCTTTTTCGCTTAGAAACGATGTATAACCAATTTTCATTCTATGTAGAACATGCTACGTGGAGATACCATAGCAAAACTTGACAAGCGTCATAGAAAAAGTTAAATGTGGAAATTTTTAATGTGAAAGGAATCGTCCCGGAACAAAGCACAGAGCTGCATCGCATCCACGTCACAACATATGTTCAAAGTTGCCTCCATGGGATTGCAGGTGACAGGGATAATAGCGGTCGCCATGCAGGATACACATAATCTTCCTTGGGCTTACGCCATGTTAGCGAGCCACTTGCCTGGAGCTTATACTAGGGCTCGTCTCAATATCCTGTACAAATCGGTCCTCCAAATTTGATCTGCGCACTGGCCACCGCCTCCCTGCACGTTCGTCCGTCTGAAAGGACTCGTGATCACACAAACGCGCAAAAAGGGCTTGAAATGTTGTGTGATGTGGTTCTTGTCTGTGACAGTACTTGTTTGGTATAGTCGTTTGTGTCTGCTTGGCCGTACACGAACACCATCTCTGCTTGTTCCCGCCATGAATACCGCACCAGTCTGCTACTTACAGTACGCTACGTCAACCACACAGCCTGTAACACACATGGAACGCATGACACGTGGTCAGAGGAACTGTCATTCGTTAGCGCCATCTGTCGTTACAACGATATATTTCCAGACACATGTTTGTAGAACATTATTTTCCTCCATTTCCAGTCAGTAATGCACCTTTGCAGTTTGTTTTACTAATTTTCATCCTAAGAACTCAATAAAAACCAGTTGGTTCGAAGAAATAGAAGAAGATCTAAAACAAACAGAGATCAGTAGGGAAATGATAAATTAAAAAGATAAATTCAGAAAAAAAATTATTATCAGGAAATTTGAAGTAAAAGAAAGGAAGAAACCAGAGCAAATATAGACAGAGCTACGAAAACCACAGGCAAAGAATGAAGAGATGTTGGGAAGAGAAAAAAAGGAAGGAAAGAAGAAAAAATCGAATACTCATGTGTAATTCAAGTCAAAGAATGTCTTATCGGCACATACAAGGTGTTCGGAAATTCTCGTTACAAACTTCGAGGACTTGTAAAGAGGAGTGAGTACATAATATTTTGAATAGTAGCCCATGTCCTTCAGATGTTTAACTCATCCACGTCTGCCTGAGGAACTGAATCAGGCGTGACAGAGTACAGTTATAAGGAAAAAATTCCTAAGGAAACATAACGAAACATTCATTTCTCACTTAAGCAATTTCTCACTTGAGCACATTTTTCGTATTGACACTGAAATCTTACGTGTTTGCATTGTTACGAAAACCAAGAACAACCCAGTATGCTGTACGTACAGAATGTAGTGTTTAAGTGTTAATGCAAACAAATGTGCTTAAGTGATAAAAGGATCTTTCCTTATGTTTTCTTTCGAATTGTTACGTAATAATTGTACTGCGTCATGCCTAATTCAATTCCTAAAGTAGCAGTGGATGAGCTAATAATCTGAAATGAAATCGTCGTCGTAGAACAGAAACAATACGCTTGTGTGTGTGTGTGTGTGTGTGTGTTTGTGTGTGTGTGTGTGTGTGTGTGTGTGTGTGTGTGTGTGTGTGTGTGTGCATAAATACTTTTGAAAATAGCCCAAAAATTCAGATCTTTTGAGAACACCTTAGATACCTGTTTTGTGGTTACATTGTAATTTCATTTTAATGCATGCTGAAATACCATGATGTGATTGACTGTTTTTCTTTAATATCACACTGATATTGGCTGGAGTGTACTGGAAGACAAAGGAAGGTGAGAGGGCGCAAAGCACATTTGGGCTAGTTCCATCACCTTGGACATATGAATTTTTTGAATTTTTAAAAAATTTTTAATTTTTTTTTAATTTTCCGTCATCTTGCGTATTTTAATATGGTGCCGTTCGGCATCTTGTATTTCTATATTCACCTCATTCGCCATCTTACATTCCGCCATCTTGAAGGCATCATGTCTAGTACAGCTATGGAGATTCTAATTCACTTGCACTCCTTCTGGTCATTTAAGTGCAAAGTGGGCCAGGTAGTACCTTGATAGGCTGCTTACACCACTAATGCACTGCCTGACACAAAAAAGTCAGGCACCCAGAAGACATGGCTAGACGTCAATGTAATTTCGTATAAGTACACACAATCGGCAGGTATGTACGTTATTAGGGTTGCAATACGTTGTGACTAGTAGAATGGCCACCAGAGTGCACGAGTGTTGTTTGTGTTTAGTACCGTTACAAGGTGAAAGGAGCGTGAGCAGAGTCACTCATTTAGTGATAACTGTGAAGGACACGGAGATGCCACATACTCACGTTAGACAATATTACCAGCACCTGGCGGTGTTTGAAACTGCCTCACTGTGTGTCTCCATATAGTCGGCTGGTTGAATCGTGCAATATCCAGATTTGTGGGGCAATCGGACGTGACAGAAGACAACGTTGGACTTCATGGGAACGTGATGGTAGACCTACCCGACATCAAGGTTCCTATCGCACATGGTTGACCATCATAATGGTGGATGCAGTGTTGTGAACCAAGCTCATCATAATCCCTTCACATCTGCATATGCCATCCGAGTGCAAGTAGTGGACTCCCAGCAGCATTCCGTGTTATCCTGTACCTTTGGTCGAGGACTAGCCACCACTAGAATGGATAGCGTCCAACCATCCTGGTTTAGGTTTTCCGTGATTTTCCTAAATCGCGAAATCGCGTCAGGCAAATGGCGGGATCATTCCTTTGACAGGGCACCTTTGATTTACTTCCCCATTCTTCCGTAACCCGAGCTTGTGGTCCGTCTCTAATGACCACGTTGTCGACGGGACGTTAAACACTAATCTCCTCCTCTCCTCCTCTTCTGGATGTTTCTCTGTTTCTGTCAGGTAGTGTAACTCCGGTGGTGTCTCCGAGCGTCTTGTTGCAAGCAGTTTCACAAAATCGCACATACCTCCAGCGAAGGACACTGACTCACATTTCTGGAAAGATGCCAGCGGTACCTGGAGTGGAGGTCCTCAGTTTCTGGATTCCTGAGATTACACAGGTGTGGGAGTAGAGAAGGAATATGGCCGCGCTACAGAAGAGTGCACCCAGTGCTTTGAAACAGCGATAGTGAGGGAGTAGTAAGGAAGACATATAATTAGTAGATCGCACAGTAAAGAGCGGAAAGGAAAAAAGGGATGATCTGCTAGATCGATGCTGCTTAAAACTTAATAACCAGAAGAAAGGGTACAAAGCTACAGTTCAGTTAAATAATTACTGCGGTTACACTGGCTTTATTTTTTCTAATTATAAATTAAGATAACCAAGAAGACAGATTAGTAGACACGTTAAGTAAAATTGCTCCTTTTCTTTCCAAGAGTGGAAAACGTATTGTGCCAGCCGTTCTGCATGGTTACTTAAAAGGCCGCGCACAGCTGTAACAGAGAGGAGTGCGCCGGCCGCGCCGCTCTGAAGCGCGCACAGTGTTCCAGTTGGAGCGCGCGCACGGTCTGAAGATGGAGCGAGCGGAAGCCCCGTCGAAACTGAGCGCGCGCAAACGCGCCACTTCCTTTGATGTACCGACAACAGTCGGAAAACTGCGCGGCGCGGTGCGACACGACGCGGCGCAGCGCGGTTTTGCCGTCCTCACTGAGCGCGCACAGCCGCGCACATCCGTTTTGCGCAGCGCGGCGCCGCGCGGCACGGCACGGCACGGCACGGCACGGCGCGCTCAGTGTGACGTAATGTCCGCCCCCGGTAGCTGAGTGTTCAGTCTGCCTTCGGCAGTGACACATTGCGGGCCGTGGTGCCTTCCGCCGGCCGTGGTGGCCGAGGGATTCTAGGCGCTTCAATCTGGAACCGCGCGACCGCTACGATCGCAGGTTCGAATCCTGCCATGGGCATGGATGTGTGTGATGTTCTTAGGTTAGTTAGGTTTAAGTAGTTCTAAGTTCTAGGGGACTGATGACCTCAGATGTTAAGTCCCATAGTGCTCAGAGCCATTTGAACCATTTTGTTGCCCTCCGGCCGCGCTGCGGTGCGCGTGCCTGTTTGTTTACGCCGGAGCAGCTTCGCGTTTGCGGTGTTCTGAGTCTAGAACGAGATGGCACACTCGTACAGAAAAAATGTGTGGGAAATCTTATGGGACTTCACTGCTAAGGTCATCAGTCCCTAAGCTTACAGACTACTTAACTTAAATTATCCTAAGGACAAACACACACACCCATGCCCGAGGGAGGACTCGAACCTCCGCTGGGACCAGCCACACAGTCGATGACTGCAGCGCCTTAGACCGACACTCGTACAGAAACACGACTTTGAAGATCAGTTTTGTGAACGACTATACACGACCAAAGGCACACGAGATTGAACGTTTTTTAAGAGAAGAGGTTAAAATCGATCCATGGGAAATGGTGGGAATCCATTTATCGATCGTTTCAAGCGTCGTCTATGTCTAGCTTACTGACGAGGCGGCTTGTGAAAGACTTCTCCAACTTTCATATCGTTTCTGTCATGCCGACGGGAATGTTGGTGCGGTTACAGTCAACCACGCGGGAATGGGGTCTTCGAGCTTCCGTTTGAAGTCCCGTCTGAACTTGTGATCGACGCCTTTCGACCATACAGTACAGTTCTATCCCATGTGGCCGAAAAATGGGTGAGTTTTACCACATACACCGTCCTAAAAGGGGTGAGACAAATACGGATAGAACTGAGAAAGCACGTCCCCTCTTATTTGTATATAGGGGGTTGTCGAGCGATTATAATATATGATGGACAACCTCGCACTTCCTCAGGGTGCGAGAAAGAAGACCACGTCCTTTCGGAATGCCTCCAGCGTCGTTTAGTGCAAAGCCTGCGGGATGACGTTCAGGCGCCACAACAGATGACGGTATTACCGATGACTTTTGTGGATGCCCTGAGAGAAGAAGTGAGGGAGATTTCCGATGGGCGCCAGCAGCTGCACACTATAGAGAACATGGACACCAACGGATTGGGACTCCGACCACCGGTTCCACCGCAGCAGACACAGGACACCATACAAGAGATGCAGCTGAAGATCGCTCCAGGCTCAACCGTGGTGGCTGCCAGTGCTTCCACCGAGAGCGTGATAGGCCAGGCCCAAGACGGAGGATACGCCATCCAACAACCGACGCGGAATCAGCGTTCGCCAAAGAGAAGAAAGAAGCGCCGACTGACTTCTGCTGACGATAGCCATAGGCCAGAGGGGACAGTGGACGACAACGACAGTATCGACCTGCGACCGGTGGATTCAACAGATACCGAGATGACGGTGTAGGAGTTGCACAGCGACGATAACTTGAATTTTCCGTCTGGTGACCGGAAGGCAGAAGTGGAGATGACGATTGTCCAACATCAGAGCGGTGACACCGCTGTCTGCCATCCTTCGGCCTGCTCTGGAAATATGTTGGGGGACTGGGTGCAGGAAATGAACCAACAGGAGCAGGATGAAGATACGGACGCGGCGATTGAGGATAGTCCTGGCCATGCGCCGGGAGGGGCCGGGGAATGTTGAACAACTTGGTGTGGTGAGGAGCGACGGGGGCGCTGATAACCTACAGCAGTTCGGTTTTCAACTCCATCGCTTGATGACAGCCCCCTCCAACTAATGAACACACGCCAGGCATACCGCATTTGCGACGATCAACGTTAATGGCATCCGGACACCACTTAAAATTCAAATGCTGAAAGATATGTTACACGCCGCAGACGTGGATATTGTACTCCTACAAGAAGTGCGTTTCACATCGCCGTCGGAGTTCCACGGCTAGACGCACATTATTCAGTGCACGATGAGAGTGGATGCGGTATGGCGATCCTCACTAGGGAAGGAATAGGAGTGAGGAAGTCATGCCTCTCACTTCGGCACAGGGAATAGCGTTCACTGTCGACGGCGTTCGTTTCATCAATGTATACTCGCCGTCTGGCTCCACAAAAAGAAGAGAAAGGGCGACCTTTTACACCGAAGAGATAGTACCGTTGTTCGCCGTCCGATATGACAATTACGTAGTGGGCGGCGACTTTAATTGTGTCGTCGCCCAAAAGGACAAAGTGCCTCATTATGTCCCATGCATGGAATTGCGCGCTTTGATTACGGAAATGGCCATTCTGGATATCTGGGAATTGCAGCATGGCGATAGAACGGGTTACACGTACGTAACGGGACACTCGGCGAGTAGGCTTTATACGTAGAATGTGACGCGCGCTCTACGGACGGCGATACTGGATGCCGAAATCTGGCCGGCGGCCTTTACGGATCATATGGCGTACGTCTGTACGATTTCACTAAATCGGCAGAAGATATGGCGGAGTAAGGGTCACTGGAGAAAATGAACAGAGCACTTTTACATGACGCTGCATGTCGCCGGTCTATAGAGGAGGTCAGGGAGACCTGCGTTCGCCGCCAATGGGCATACACCTCTGTTCTCCAATGGTGGATCAATTGCGCAAAACCAACGTTACGGAGAACGTTGATACGATACGGACAGGACATATCTGAGTGGAACTGCGCTACGGCGGATTTTTATTTTACAGCTCTGAGGGAGCTGATGACCCAACAACCATCGCCGGAAAGGCATACGGCCATTCGCAGAATAAAAGCCAATTTATTACAGCTGACGAGACTTAGAATGGAAGGGATAATGGTCCGGGCGAGATTGGCGACGTAGTTGCTGCCCAAGCCCCCTCAATACACCACGTAGTACGTGAACGCCAACGACGACGTAGGACATTGATCAGGGAAATAATCTCTGAAACTGGCCAGCAAGTTGTGACCCAACGTGACATTGCGCAGATGTTTACCGACTACTTCCGCCATATGGACCTGTACATGTGAACCACGAGACACTAAATGATGTCATCTCCGAAATGCCAGATAGAGGACCACCATTGGATGCAGTGATATTCATCACAGCGATAACAAAGGACGAGCTGACAGACACAATTGCCATGGGAGTTCCAAACAAGTCCCAAGGACAGGACGGCTTCCCAATTGAATTTTACCGCGCCTTTGCATACCTCATGGGACAGACGTGGATTCAGATGTATAACGAACTCCTGTTACCGCAGACTGAGATACCTGTCGTATTCACGGTGGGTATCATCATACCAATACCAAAACCACGCACTGGCAGAAAGCCAGAAGATTATAGACCACTAACCCTCCTGAACTCCGACTACAAGATTTTCGCGCATATCCTTGGGGCTCACCTAAAGTCTTCAATTTCTGATAGACTCCTCACAGATCAAACATGCCTCGGCGGTAAGAGTAATGTCCATACGGCGCCTGGTGATTACCGAGATATAGTCCCATTAGTAACGGCGTGCCGACTGCGCGGGGCACTAGTCTCTATTGACTTCGATCATGCGTTCGACAGAGTGGATCATATCATTTTGCACGCCGTGATGGTCAGTTTGGGAATCCCACAGGCCTTCATTCTAGTGATCATGCGACTGTTGCACGGCGAGCGATCCAAGGTCTCAGTGAATGGGCGGGCACAGACTACATTGTCATTTCACGGTCAGTTCGTCAAGGTTGCCCCCTTTCGATATTTTTGTATGCGATGCCGTTGGAACCCTGCCTATATGGTCTCCGAAGATGGCTGGAGGGAGTTTCGTTGCCACAGCTGACCTTTCATTGCCACGCTTATGCTGACGACGTGATGCTGCTGGCACGGACAGGTGATGAAGTACGTATGGTGTTGACATGGATTCAGCGATGCGGGATGGCGGCGGGAAGTGTGCTTAATCCACAGAAGTCACCCTGCATGAATGTCGGACGAGGATTACGAATAGGGGAGGAAGGCCGGCTCATGTTAGTTAACACCATAAAATGTTTAGATGCCACGTTCCACTCTGATGTGCAGCGGGCAGCAACGGATAACTACCGACGCATCTTAAAGCTGATGCGGACAGTGGGTGCTGTTACAGAAATAAAGAGCGTTGGATATGATTCAGAGGGTGGCCTATGTTAACGTGTACCTATCACCGAGACTCACTCACGAAGCGCACGTCCTGTCTTTAACGCGCACAATGGCAACGCGGATACAAGCAACTTTCGGAACTTAAGTGAGTGTAGGACACCTGTTTAATATCCAATACACAACGCTTACGCTACCACCTGGAGAGGGTGGGCTTGGTCTGGTGAACGTATATGAAAACACACGGGTGTTATTCGTCAGTACGGTGTGGTCAATTTCGCAGTGTCTCAAGTGCGTTGGCTGATGCACTGGCGCCCACTTCATTGGTGCCCCCAGTTAATGTGGGTCATATTTCACCGAAGATGTCACATTTCAAGTCTTTCTTTTTGGAGCTTAGCTATATCAGAGAATCCTTCCCAACAACACGACTACCGACGACGCAAGATGTGTACAAAATATTACTGCACCGGTGCCCCAGGAGTACCTTGGGAAAGAAGTACCCAGACAAGAACTGGCGACAGATATGGCGCATTATACGGAACGTTAACCTTCCAACGTCGGTACGCTCAACATTGTATGTGGTGGTAAATAGGAAGTTCGCAACGAACCAACGGCGGCATGCGATTCATTTGGCAGACACTTCATTATGTTTAAGTTGTGCAACAGTGGACACCAGTGAACATCGTTTAGCGTGTAGTGGGGCGGCTCCGGTTTGGCACTTGGCACGACAGATATTGACGTTCCTGTTACGCACCGCCCCTCACACAATTTCATCGGACACCCTCCTTTTCCCCCAAGAATCTTATTTTCCGGTCCATAAAACAAATGCAGTGGCATGGGTACGGAGAATGGTTGTGGGCTACGTCTACAATTTCATTGCTAGAGGAGCATGTATCTTTTGTATTTGTACTATCAGCAATGTCGTCATGTCATTTTCATTTGGACATTTTCAATTTTATTCACTTCCTTACTTAATTAATTTCTAAGTAGCCACTATTTGCCAAAATTTTGACATTGTAGAAAAAGGAAAGAAAAAAGTTGGTAGATCACTTGCCACGAAAGGTAAAGGTCACGAGTTCGAGAAAAAAAAAGAAAAAGTGGTGGTCTGCGCGACAGAATGTCAATACTAAGGGCCCGGGTTCGATACCCCGGCTGGGTTGGAGATTTTCTCCGCTCAAGGACTGGGTGTTGTGTTGTCCTAATCATCATCATTTCATCCCCATCAACACGCAAGTCGCCGAAGTGGCGTCAAATCGAAAGACTTGCACCTGGCGAACGGTCTACCAGACGGGAGGCCCTAGTCACACGACATTTATTTTTTTACTTACGTGATCGTATTTTTAATTGTTTAGCAGCTGTAGTTTTTTGCGTTCATATAATCAATATTTGGAAGATACTATACATCAAACTGACTGGTGCATTAACAGTCCATACTGAGCTTTTTTCTGTGTAGTTTTCGAAATTGACTTGAGGTGATTTTTTTTTTCATTTTCCTCATCGAGCGATCTAATGACCTAGTTTTGATTAAATTTATTGGCTTTCGGGGGATGTGCCAATTCAGTCATCTCAATAGCAACGTCACTTATGACGATACGAACGTAAGGACAGTAGAACACCCAGTCCTCGAGCGGAGAAAATCTCCAAGCCGGCCGGAAATCGAACCTGGGCCCCTGTGGGTAACATCCTGCCGCTCTGACCATACAGTTACCGAGGCATACTATGACCTATTTGTTAATTAAACGCTGAAATCCACCTATGTATGTTAGTATTTACTCATTCATTTATTATATGGAACGAAAAGTACACATTAGTTGAAAAATAGCATAGAGGATAAGTTTAAAATAAGCGTATATGTAAATTTCACTGAGGGTTATAGATGTTTTGTAAAGTTGTTGCGCACAGTTCCTTATATGTGGAAGGTGATCGTTAATCTGTAGAACGTACGCCACCTTCATAAACAACGACAATGGGAGTCGTCCATATGAAAAGGTGTCGCCCTCTCATTCGCTGCCGAGTTACCGTGTGTCTCCTACATAATGGGCGAACACTAATACGAAGAAAAAGGCACTTCTATGATATGAACTTTTCTATTTTATCTCGTTTCTCCTATCCACTTATAACACTGTTCCTCACAACATGGGTGGAATCACATGGTATCCATGATACACTGATCAGCCACAGCATTATAAGCACCTACCTGATAGCCGGTATGGCCCCCTCTGGCACGGAGAACAGCAGCGACGCGTCGTGGAATGGAAGCAATGAGGTACTGGCAGGTCGCTGGAGGGAGTTGGCACCACATCTGCACACACACGTCACCTAATTCCCGTAAATTCTGGGGAAGGAGGCGATGAGCTCTAACGCCAAATTCAATCACATTCCAGATGTGTACGCTCGGGCTCAGATCTGGGGAGTTGTGGGACCAGAACATCAATTGGAACTCACCACTGTGTTCCTGGAACCACTCCATCACACTCTTGGCCTTGTTTCATGGCGCATTATCTTGCTGAAAAATGCCACTGCCGTCGGGAAATATGATCGTCAGGAGGGGGTGTACGTGGTCTGTCATGGTGCCTTGCACGAGCTCCACTGGACCCATGAAGGCCCATGTGAACTTTCCCCAGAGCATAATGAAGTCGTCGCCAGCTTGTCTCTTCCCCGCAGTACAGTTGTCGAGGAGCTGTTCCCCTTGAAGACGACGGATTCATGCCATCACATCGGCATGATGAAGAGAGTATCGGGATTCGTCAGGCCATGCAACGCTCTGCCACTCCACCAATGTCCGGTGCTGATTGTCACGTGCCCATTTCAGTCGTAGTTGCCGATGTCTCGGTCGTAACATTGGCTCATGCATGGCTCGCCGACTGCGGTGGCCCATCGTTAAGAGCGTTTGGTGTACTGCGTGTTCAGACACACTTGTCCTCTGCCCAGCATTAAAGTCTGATGTTAGTTCCGCCACAGTTCGCCGGCTGTCCTGCTTTACCAGTCTGCCCAGCCTATGACGTCCGACAACTGTAATAAGGGATGGCCGCCCAACCCCACGACGCCTGGATATGGTTTCACCTCGGTTTCGCTACGTGTTGAAGACACTCACCACAGCACTCCTCGAACACCCGACAGGTCGTGCAGTTTTCGAAACGCTCGTGCTGAGCCTCCGGGCCATCACAATCTGCTCTCAGTCAAACTCAGACAGATCGAGTGCGTTCCCCATTCTACATACGGTCAGTTCGCTAACTGATACTGCGTGCATCGTGCATGTGTCTGACTAGCAGTGATTCCTCGCCAGGTGACGTTGATATCGCCTGGGTGGGTTTATATCGATAGTATGTCGGTGGTCATAATGTTATGGCTGGCCGGTGTGTCGGATAAACACAGAGGTAGCAATGCCCTTCAGGAATCTGAGAATAGGAGTTCCCGCTATTAAGTAAGTGCATATGAAAAAGAACTGGATAGTGTAAGTACTTCTAGGTGTAATGCGTTGGATGACAGTGAGCAGAGTACAACACGTCAAGCCAGCTTTTATAGCCGAACAACGAGTTTTGAACACAGGGAAAGGAACCACCTTTGACGGAGTTGGGAATCAGTATGAAAACGTTATGCACGCTGTGCGAAATATCACTGTTCATATTTTATTTATGTTAATTGCCACTGTTGCATGTCAGTGATCCATCCAGTTAAACCTGATGACCAATGAAGCTGGCGGAAAAAAGTTTAAATCTCTGCCCAACCATCTAAATTTACATTTACTTCTGATTTCTCTAAATCGATTTAGATTAACTGAGATTTTTTTCCTGTCCTTACCGAGACTGATCTACGGTTCTAATGACCTTGTTGATAAGACGATAAAACGTAATGTTACTTCTTGAACGTTAAGACCAGTCTTAAATTACGAAGTAAGCAGTAGATTTCTGGATGCAAAGTAATTCTGATATGCCAGCACTGTACATCCTATGTGGTTAATGCTCTGCCAGGCACTTAATTGCAGAGTAATCATGTAGATGTAGATGCGATTGCACCCACTGTCTTCCTTTTGCAGATCTCGCGGGCGCCTTAATGGATCCTGTCGTCAGTAATACAGGCTTCCATGGACTCCACCATGTTTCCCCGATCACTGGCCAGCGCATTCAGCTGCGCTGACCTTACTTGATTTTTTGCTATTTATCTATCTGTAAAGAGTTAATAAGAGATCCCGTCAAGAATAATCGATGCCCGTAAACTTGTCAGAAAATAGCTAGCGTGCTTTCAACGGATCGGAGTCCTGTCGGTGGTTCTATAAGCGGTACTCCGCCTTCCTGCCTGTCGGTAACTGTTTACGCTTGTAAGTTTCGACGGCGGTGTTAGCTGACCGAGGCTGCTTATTTTTTTGCTTTTGCGCTTCTTCAGTATCCTTAAATGTCCATCCCTTTGTGACAGAAACATAAAAAAAAGTATGACTGTTATTTACTATAGTTGCTTCCAGATACAACTTAATTATTAGAATCCGTAAATTAGATAGCATGCTCAACGAAAATTCACATGCCGCAATGACAACGTATATTCTGGATTGGGATCTGAGTGCGTATCAGGACTGTAGTAGATATGTACCTTTATTATTTTTTCGAAGTCATAATTAAAACTGTGTGGCGGCCCTTAGTAGGCGGTAATTGTGCATTGTGGCATGTCACCCTAGTTATTGGTATTGTAGTCGCCGTGATCCTAGACGTCTGCTGCCTTATCTTCCATCGTTGCTCCAAATTTCAGCTGCCAAGGAAATCGTAACTTCGCTCGAACTGTGGATCGAATGCTGCAGTCATTGTCATTGGCCACCGCGAAACGTGTATCCATTAATTTTTTGTACGTTGAGATGAATGAACAACAACGTGTACAGGGTGAAAATAAACACAAGAGACTAATTGGTCACTTGCTTAATATAGCTTGTTAGCCACATAAAATAACGCCAAGAATACTTCAAAGGAACTGCACTTACTACTGAGAACAGCTATAGAAGGTGTGTGGTCGGCGAGATTCGAAACTCTGTTTTATTCACCTGTCACTTACTCCATTTCAAATTTCATTAAAGACTGGAATGTGTGCTGAACTGGACCGTCTCGGAAGATTAAACCTGGCTGTTGGATTAAAACTGCTTCCTTCCGCAAGCAGCTACTTGTCCTTTCATCTAAGCCAGCACATCTCAGGATATCACCTGCCAGTATCTCTGAACGATGTGGGCTCAATCGCGATTTCCTTTTCAACAATCAGTAAAAGCATAATTTTTGTTATATTTATCGTTATGGAAGACAGCTCTAGTGCATAACACGGCTGAACTGTAGCTCCATACATCCTAAGCAGCACCCCTGCTTAAATGAGCTTCTTTACTGGACGTGTTACCTACGTAGTGGTCTAGCGGTTCTAGGCGCTCAGTCCGGAACCGCGCGACTGCTACGGTCGCAGGTTCGAATCCTGCCTCGGTCATGGATGTGTGTGATGTCCTTAGGTTAGTTACGTTTAAGCAGTTCTAAGTTCTAGGGGACTGATGACCACAGATGTTAAGTCCCATAGTGCTCAGAGCCATTTGGACGTGTTACTTATCACAACCTCGATAGATATTCTGTATTACTCCCAAAATACTCCATATATTTGTTAGTAAAAATTTGAGTAGACGAATTCACAGAGACTAGGTGTTTTCACAGTCAGTATTTTCTGCTTTTTAGTTACCAAATAACAGCATCCTGGCATTCTATACGCAATCAATCAAGAGAAAACATTTTTTTAGTATTCTCAGTTTTTATGAAAGAAACATACCGGTGTACCACTCTTCATCATCTTGCCAGTCTTGGGCCATCTTTCTTGCTGCTGAATTTTTACAATTACAAAACTCATCAAGAACACCTAGTTATGTTCAGTTACGCTGAACGATGTGAGAGCTCTTAATAATGCGAAAATGTTCTCTCCTATGTTTTTCTTGGTTTTTTCCGATGACTCGCTGTGCTTCTCCTCTTCCAGACATTAACAAAATATGATATTTGGCTCTTCATTCTACATCCGCATCTAAACACCGTGTACTTTGGATACTCATGAGCCGAAACGTTGTGAACATCTACTTAACAGCATGTGTGCCGCCTTTGTAGTGCAATGCAGCTACGATTCTGCGTGGCAGGGTTTCCACAACGCCTTGACGACCTTCCGGAGGGCACCAGATGCCTACGCACAGGTCACGCAATCCTCGTATATTACACCGAGCGAGGTGGCGCAGAGGTAGCACACTCGACTCGCATTCGGGAGGACGACGATTCAATCCCCCATCCGGCCATCCTGATTTAGGTTTCCCATGATTTCCCTAAATCGCTCCAGGCAAATACCGGGCAGGTTCCTTTGAAAGGGCACGGCCGACTTCCTTCCCCGTCCTTCCCTAATCCGATGAGACCGATGACCTCGCTGTTTGGTCTCTTCCCTCAAACAATCCAAATCTCGTATATTACGGACCGCGGTGCTGGCGTCCGATAGCGTTCCAGATGTGTTCCGTTGGACTCAGATCACGTGAATTTGGTGGCAAAGACGTCAACGAGAGTTCATTATCACGCTCCTCAAACCACTATAGCTCAATTCTGGCCTCGTGACATTGCCAGTCATTCTTCGGGTGGTTCCATCACTGTCGGAGGAAGTCATCGAAATTGAGGGAGGCAAGTGGTCCGCAATAATGTTCACGTAGTCCACAGCTACCATGCGGCCTTCAGTCACTACCCCAGGATCCATGGAAGCCCAGGTGAATGTCCTTCAGAGCGTAATACCGCCCCGTTACCATGGGAACACGTAGGGGCCGCCTGTTTCTGGACCCCATGCTGAACAACGTGCGTTGAACGGTGTCCTTGAAACACTTGCGCCTGCACCAGCTTACTCTGTCGACAGATCTGTCACAGATGGCCTCTTTCTCGCTTTAAAGAGCGGGCAAGCCTCCGACCTACACGTTCTGTAAAGAGGCGTGGATGTTCAAGAGCTTGTCGCCTATACGTGGTATCAACCTCCTTCAAGCACTTTCCATGGATGTACGTAGAAGTTGCAGGCGAAGAGTCGACCAGCCTCGTGTTCTGACATGCTCGTGCCTAGGCCCTGGGCATTGCAATCTGCCCATGTCAAAGTAGCTTCTGTCAATATACACTACTGGCCATTAAAATTGCTACACGAAGACGAAATGCAGATGATAAACAGGAATTCATTGGACAAATATATGATACTAGAACTGACATGTGATTATGTTTGCACGCAATTTGGGTGCATAGATCCTGATAAATCAGTACCCAGAACAACCACCTCTGGCCGTAATAACGGCCTTGATACGCCTGGACATTGAGTCAAACAGAGCTTGGATGTCGTGTACAGGTACAGCTGCCCATGCAGCTTCAACACGATACCACAGTTCATCAACAGTAGTGACTGGCGTATTGTGATGAGCCAATTGATCAGCCACCATTGACCAGACGTATTCAATTGGTGAGAGATCGGGAGAATGTGCTGGACAGGGCAGCAGTCGAACAGGCCCGTACAGGACCTGCAACATGCGGTCGTGCTGAAATGTATGGTTTCGCAGGGATCGAATGAAGGGTAGAGCCACGGGTCGTAACACATCTGAAACGTAACGTCCACTGTTCAAAGTGCCTTCAATGCGAACAAGAGGCGACCGAGACGTGTAACCAATGGCACTCCATACCATCACGCCCGGTGATACGCCAGTATGGCGATGACGGATACACGCTTCCAATGTGCGTTCACCGTGATGTCGCCAAACACGGATGCGACCATCATGATGCAGTAAACAGAACCTGGATTCACCCGAAAAAATGACGTTTTGCCATTCGTGCACCCAGGTTCGTCGTTGAATACACCATCGCAGGCGCTCCTGTCTGTGATGCAGCGTCAAGGGTAACCGCAGCCATGGTCTCCGAGCCGGTAGTCCATGATGCTGCAAACGTCGTCGAACTGTTGGTGCAGATGGTTGTTGTCTTGCAAATGTCCCCATCTGTTGACTCGGGGATCGAGACGTAGCTGCACGATCCGTTACAGACATGCGGATAAGATGCCTGTCATCTCGACTGCTAGTGATACGAGGCCGTTGGGATCCAGCACGGCGTTCCATATTACCCTCCTGAACCCACCGATTCCATATTCTGCTAACAGTCATTGGATATCGACCAACGCGAGCAGCTATGTCGCGATACGATAAACCGAAATCGCGATTGGCTACGATCCGACCTTTATCAAAGTCGGAAACGTGATGGTACGCATTTCTCCTCCTTACACGAGGCATCACAACAACGTTTCACCAGGCAACACCAGTCAACTGCTGTTTGTGTATGAGAAATAGGTTGGAAACTTTCCTCATGTCAGCACGTTGTAGGTGTCGCCACGGGGTCCAACCTTGTGTGAATGCTCTGAAAAGCTAATCATTTCACATCACAGCTCCTTCTTCCTGTCGGTTAAATTTCACGTCTGTAGCACGTCATCTTCGTGGTGTAGCAATTTTAATGGCCAGTAGTGTATTTTTCAGTTTTCGTCCCGTATCATCGCTAGATAGATTCCCATTCGTTACTACATACTTACGTGATTTCCTTACGGTGTCGCGTCCCTACAATGTCACAAGGCAGCGTGCAGTCTCGCAGAGGGCAGTGGTCATATTTATGGCTTATCGGTATATACATAAATCGGTCTTTTTTAAAAAAATCTCCTGATTACATCCTTGTTTGCGTTTCTACAAAAAGCGGCTACGGAAAATAAACTAAAAAAAAAAAACAGAAAGATGAAACGTGTATAGATTAACTTGTTGCACCTTTATCATCTTTTACTGAAATGCTCATCGACGGCGTGTTTTTGTAGCCTTTGAAAATCAAATTCTTCACACCTGCTGCAATCGCGCCGAAGTACTTCTTCCTAATAGTCTAAGCATTATGAAGAAGTGACCGCAAAAATTATTAACCGAAAACAAAAAGTATGAGCATATAAGAAATCAAATTTAAGTAGAAAAATAGAGTTTCTTTTTCATGAAACCCTATCCAAGTTAGCGGACATGGCCAAAAAAATTGGCGTAGTTGCAAGAAACGGTCTTTCTTATATAAGTAAAAAACTATAGCTTCGACTGAAAAATCTTAAATGAGGAAGTTGTAGGGCTTCACAAGCTCTATCGATTGCTTTCTTGTGTTTCCAGGTATATCGAAACCACTGAAAAAATCGGGTTGTCTATCACTCGTTCATATTCAAGTTTCCATACATGCTCTCTACTGTAAGTATAGCTCGCAGTAAACCATTTTTTTTTATGTCTGTCGTGATAGTTGGCTAGATCTTCTCAGCAGATGGGCCGACAGTAAGGGTTTTATGGTTATTTTCTTCGCAAACATTTGTCCTACCATGGTATTAAATAATTTTTACGATTTTATTAACTATAAGGATGAGAAAATGACATCGAGAAACTTATTTAATCACCTCAGTTTTTATGTAATGAAAATAACTTTAAAAAAAGAAATTTCTGACATTTTCACTAATTTAAAAAATTATATATTTTGTTCTACGACCTGTTGGAGCCGGGATAACTTCTTTTTAATATATTTAGAGGACGCAGTTAACATTTTACAGCGATGCACTTGATGGAGATTAATATTGAATAATTATATTTTAAGAGAAAATACTAGAATATGTTTCATTAATTTTTAGTATTAGCAACTGAGTAATAAAATCAAGCCTGCAAGCGCAGAGTGCATCCGCTGGAGTGGGCGGCAGAGTGGGGAGGGCTGGCTCGCGCTCGACCTGAAAACTGATTCTAAACGGACCGCGCATGCATAATCTCTGGCATCTCGGCTTCCGTATAGTACAAAAATCAATCTGTGTGCACTCCGGGTTGCTTGAAGAGATAAACACGAATGTTTCAGTGATTCTCGCCTTAGAAGCAAAATGGCCCCGGAAATATTTAATTTACGTTTTGTTCATACATATTGTCATTTTAATAATTTTGTGTTATGGAATACCGTAAATGGTTTGCTCGATTAATGGTACTTACGTTACACTTTTTACTGGTTTCTTTAACACTTACTTCATTACTTCAGTACTTAATTATTCTCGACTCGGAATTAAATAACTGCAACATATCAGGAAAAGCTTAAAGAATTTTGTTTATTTACACAAATTTTTAAGACTACTACTGTCTATAATATATATTTAAAATCATTATAATGAAAACTGTGTTATACACTCGTCCTGTATAGATAAAACTATTTATCGAATGAAATTCTTCTTTTCTTTGTTGTTTAGTCTTGTCAAACATTCTTTTTCTTACAAAATTCCCTGAAGACGTGTTTTGTAACATTAAGAGAATCTTCGTCAACATTTTCACATTGTGACTCAGCAATATGTTCGTTGAGAAGTTTGCCGCAAGCATCAATAGTGTGTTCGTCTATTCCGGTGTTAGGAGGAGTGTAAAATACCTTCTTTTCATAAAATAAAAATTGAAATAAGTAGTTAAAAAACGCCGAACAAAAGTGCAAGTTTTTCGAAGTAATTTTTTGATCCTTACAACTAATACAATCGTAAAAATTATTTAATAGCCTGGTAGCACAGCTCTTTGCGAAAAAAGTAAGTATAAAATCGTAACTGTAGGGCCATCCGCGGAGAAGAGCTAGTCAATTATCGAGATGGCCTTTTTCAAAAATTCTATATATCTTGAAAAATAATTCATATTTTTTAATTTTTGAAACAAGTTCAAAATGTTCAAATATGTGTGAATTGTTAAGGGACCAAACTGCTGAGGTCGTCGGTCCCTAGAATTACACACTACTTAAACTAACTTATGCTAAGAACAACACAAACACCTATGCCTGAGGGAAGACTCGAACCTCCGGTGGGAGAGGCAGCGCAGTCCGTGACATGGCGCCTCTAACCACGCGGCCACTCCACTCGTCTTCAGATAAGTACTTTTTTTGACTTACTGCTGACTATACTTGCAGTAAATAGCATGTATGAGAAGGTGAATGTTAACGGGTCATGGAGAACTCGATTTTAAGGGTTTTTTCGATATGTGTCGAAACGGAAGAGAGCAATCGATATTTATAAAAAAAGCCGTCGACAGATCTTTTTAATCCCTACATTTTCTCACTTAACGGTTTACGATCGGAGGTACAGTTTTTTACTTATTTAAGAAAAACCATTTTTTTACACCTTTACTGAGTTTCTTGGCCATGATCGCCATCTTGAATCGGGTTTCATGAAGAAAAAGCTCTGTTTAAAATTTAATATCCTATATGCTCGTATATTTCGTTTTTAGATAATTTTTGCAAATTTAACATTACCCTGTCACAGAATGCTTGGACTATAGAGCGAACAGATTTTTGCTTGGGTTGTATTTCGTGTAAGGAACGTAGCTCGGAAATGTAAATCACTCCGTATAACGTACTCAGAATGCACAAATTGAAAACAGAGATCGAACTTAATAGAGGCAAAAAGGTAGCTCGGTAGGACGAAAATCGAGGAAGAAATCGGCCGTGGCAGTTTGAAGGAACCATCCTTGTATTTACTTAAGAGCCTTAAGGAAAACCACGGAAAATCGAAATCGAGACAGGACTGCCCCCAGAATATAAGCTAGATATTCTAATCACTGCGTAACTTTTCTCGATGAAACTACAGCGGATGCACATCAATTCTAAATCTTTATATTTGCACGCGTGATGTGTTCGGATGACACAACTTCAAAATCTGGGTTCAAATGGCTCTGAGCACTATGGGACTTAACTTCTGAGGTCATCAGCCCCCTAGAACTTAGAACTACTTAAACCTAACTAACCTAAGGACATCTCACACATCCATACCCGAGGCAGGATTCGAACCTGCGACCGCAGCGGTCGCGCGGTTCCAGACTGTAGCGCCTACATCCGCTCGGCCATCCCGGCCGGCCAAAATCTGGGAACTTGATTTTGTTTATAGCCTATTCCACCGTGCAATCTGTCTCTAAGATCAGTGTTGAGTCATGTTTAAAATAGAATGTCTGTTAGGTGTTGCGTACCGCTAGCTACAAATACCTGTATACATTGTTTAACCACATTACTGTAACCGCCTAGTAAAAGGATTGTTTGCACCGCATTTACCAGCTAAACGATTTGACTCAGGTGCTGATCGTCTCGACGGATAACTGAGACGATGCGTGCACTGCTTCCTACAACTGTCGAGAAGTGAGAGGTGGAGGCTTCACACTATGAACAAAGCGGTCCATAATGTTTCACAGTGGCTTAAATGGAAGAAAATCCAAGGAATTTGGTCGCCAGAGAGGTACACTGAAATCTTGAACGTACACTTCCAACAGTTTGGTATGGCACAATATCTTGTGGTAAGATTCCATTCTGCCCAGGGAGACAATCATTTGCTGGTGAAAGGAATCTCCAAAGACAGATTCACTACCACAGAGGTCAAGAATGTCTTGCACATGATTTCAGAGAATTCCACGAGGACATTTCCCAAACCATATCACTGTTCAGTCAGCCTTGTGTTATACCAGCAGTGGCTTCAGAGCGTTTGTGCTCTAAAACATATCATTGGACACGCCGACGTTTATCCGTATCTCATCGGAGGATATTTCCCGTTGCTCGTCAGCCGTATTACAGTTTCGTTATTATCTAACAATTTTCAGTCTGCCTCCTTATGTACGTCTCACTTGTCATACGTCATTAACTATGAGTCTCAGATGTCATAACAGCATTGTCCATCTACAGTAATTTGGATTTGTTTTGAGAATTCTGTAACGTTGTGCAGTGTGTCACGAAATATAAGTTAAATTTTAAAAATCGTATTGTAGAATGCCGGCCGGGGTGGCCGAGCGGTTCTAGGCACATTAGTCTGGAACCGCGCGACCGCTACGGTCACAGTTTCGGATCCTTCCTCGGGCATGGATGTGTGTGATGTCTTTAGGTTAGTTAGGTTTAAGTAGTTCTAAGTTCTAGGGGACTGATGACTTCAGCTGTTAAGTCCCGTAGTGCTCAGAGCCATTTGAACTGTAGAATACAGTGTGGTTGAAAAATCTGTGACAGTGACGTTACAGCCTATCGAACTTGCACAGTACAGACTAAAATCCTTAGCATTCTTCTTCTGAGTCGAATGGATTCTGCGCAGATGCAGTTTGATAAATGAGATCTTGGGAAACGAATTTCCAACACAGGCTGAAGCGGACAGACCTATACGAGTTGTCTCTGCCTACATAACTTGATTCCACGTTTCTCGCTTCCGCCTCCGTGCCACGAGTGCAATCTCTGTCGCAGAAACAGCGCACGAAACCTTCCAGAATGTCTTGTTACTTTTCCCCGCTGCGCTGCTCCTAGTTATAAATTCCTTTTGCTTCACTTCTTGAGGCTGCATCACACGTTGGCTGTCGAACTTACAATTAATTCTAAAAACTTGTGATTAAATTAGTTAATAGCTTCGTGCACGTATGACAAAATAAAACAGTTCGCGAAATTTCCCATGGTTTTGAAGCCTTTGCACTCACGACACTGACGTCGTTTTTTTTTTTTCATCACCTCATTATTAATAGTAGTGCTTTAGACATTATTAACTTGACGAGCCCATCCCCGCCTTTTAGAGTATATATTGAAGCAACTTATCACCCTTTCTCCGACATGAAACCTCTCCACCCCCTCCAAACCGCTCCCTCCCCTCCCTTCACCCTTCCTACCAACTTTCCAACCAAACGATGAGGCCAGTCTTCACTCTAAAATTCAAGAAACGCTAAACTAAGAATGTAATTGTGTGTAAATCTACAGTTGCGCTCTATAAGCAGAAAATCAAATAACAAGAGAAAGTAAGCGTTTTCAGTCTGAGGACTTCAAGCACTACCGCAAAGTGAACTGACCGTTGTTGTCGTCATCATCTTCATTTGGAAGATAGGCTCAATAGCCTATTACGTTACCCATTGTTTCCATGGTCTTCTTGGGTCACTGTTGCGTGTAGGCTGATATATTGAAGCTGACCATCTAACTTACTAACTAGATGTTTGAAGTCTGCTATTCGTTGGAGGGTAAAATCTTTCGAGCAATATTTTGGGATGTAGCCGACGTTTTCCTCGAAGGCCACTCCTCTTCTTTTTGGATACTAATAGTTTTCTTTTCGCTGCCGAAATACGTTTTCATATAACTGATGACAGACAAATCGCAGTTTTCATCTGTGCTACAGACAAAACTAAATAAATCGAGACAATGATGTGATTCTTGATTGGAGAAAGAGAATAAAGAATTATTTTTACGCTTTTATAGATAAATGTTGCCACATAAGGTATTGTGGACAAGTTACGGAAGGCGATACGAAACTATTGCACTTTCTCTTATGAAGACAGATCTTTACTCTCCCATCCGGCTTTGTTGTCGTCTTTGCGATAACTATCATTTCGTGCTGCCTTTGGGATGGAAAATAAAATTTTGAAAAATCCTGTCTTCTAATGCATTTGTGACTCACTAAGCTGTGCTCACTGAGCCGTTTGGTGTGTGGTTAAGACACTGATCTCGAATACAGAAAGAGTATAGTTCAAATTCCAACTCATACGTTACGAGTTAGGTATTACGTGGTTACCCTATATCACTTCACACGAATGCGGAAGATCGCATCAGTGCTATTGCAGTACATTTCTTCCCCTATACTTGTGCTCCGTCTTCAATGATCTCGTCGTACGTGAAGCGTACTGAATTAGCATATTTCGTGTTCTTTTGCAAGACAAAGCATGAGACATGAGACGCAGGAGAGTAAATAATTCACTGCACTCTTTCCTAAATTGTTTCTCTTGTGCAGCTTGATGAAGAGGGGTTGGGCATCAATGTTTGGACACGCGAAGTCGCCATTCCAGGACGCGGGATGCTCGGTCGCGGCTTGGTTGCTGTTTGCTCGAGAGCTGGGGGCCAGTATGCATTCAGATTGCTGGCAACTTGCCGCGCTCAGGGAGTTTCACAATGCGCGGAAAGAGAGCCCATGGCCCGAAAACCAGTCGGAACTTTACAATGAAACGTCCCACTTCCGCTGCTGTGAAACTACGCCGCAAAAGCCAGTGTTGTAACGGCTTCATCGGCAGTGAGGTGCTGCTTGCGTGTCAGGCAGGTAAAGGGCTGTCGAGGTACGTTAGCAGAACTGTGTTTGTTCAAGTATGTGAAAATACTTGAATGTAGGCGCTGACTGACTGGCGAACGACGCGAGCATTCAAAATACTACAGTTCTCATACTGGGTGCAAATCACGCGCACTAACTTCCAAAAGTCGCTCTCGTTTTGTTAACAAATAAAATTTATTGGCATCACAAGTAACACAACAAATGCTTTCTGTCTTACTAATTTTTGAGAACACAAAATGAGCTGTATCTCAGTTAGGATTTAGCCATCAGCTGAACGCGGGCGTGTAGCTGCATTACTTTGCAGTTGCAAGAAATGACAAATTTAGGATTTTTTACTAACGAGGAGAACACGGCAAGTGCTATAAACGAATTTCAAGTACCTCCGCTCGATGGAAGAGGGGTCACAATAAGCGAACACGCGTCTCGGCTTATCCGCAGGTACTCGACCGTTTCTGAGAAAGGGACCGTCAAAGTTTTTGAGCCCTTAATGTGTGTTTCAGAGAGTAAATAGTTCAACAGAAACTGGCACAGTGGGTAGCGTCGTGGCTTTACACTTTCGCACCCCGTGTTTAAAACCCGATTATTACTTTTACTTTTGTTTTCCGTTTATCCATTCATGTCCAAAGAAGATTAATTCACGAATGTTGTCCAATGTATATTCAAATAATGTTGTCTTCAGTCGTCTGCTAATTGTATGTCTGGTGAATGAATTTAAGAAAAAAACAACAACAAATTATTTGAAACTGTTTTCGATCAAATTTCTGTGGTGTATCTTGATTCGGGGGTAAAGTTATTTGTGTCGCGAAATTATTACCAGTGCGAGAAATCTTCAGCAATGTTGACGATATTTCTTTCCCGAGTGAGATTCGAACGAAGAAATGCCACTGTGGAAAATCTGCCTTCGCTCGTGGTGTTTGGAATTTCTCTGTTCCGAATGTTCTACGATCGTTATCATTCAAGGGAATGCACCAAATCTTCCTGAAGAATAAACATAAGAATAAAATATAAGAATTAATATAAGAATTGATAGAAGAACGAAATACAAGAATATGAGAATGTAAAAAGATTGTAACCCCTAAAATACCATACACACATACATTGAAGAGCCAAAGAAACCGGTACACCTGCCTAATATCGTGTAGGGCCCCCGCGAGCACGCTGAAGTGACGTAACACGACGTCGCATGCACTCGACTAATGTGTGAAGTAGTGCTGGAGGGAATTGACACTACGAATCCTGCAGAGCTGTCCATAAATCCGTAATATACGAGGGGGTGGAGAACTCTTCCGAACAGCACGTTCCAAGACATCCCAGATATGTTCAATAATATTCATGTCTGGGGAGTTCGGTGGCCAGCGGAAGTGTTTAAACTCAGATGAGTGTTCCTGGAGCCGCTCTGTAGCGATTCTTGACGTGTGGAGAGTCGCATTGTCCTGCTGGAATTGCCCACGTCCGTCGGAATGCACAATGGAAATGAATGGAATCAGGTGATCAGACAGCATGCTTACGTACGTGTCACCATCAGAGTCGTATCTAGATATATCAGGGGTCCCAAAGCACTCCAACTGTACACGCCCCACGCCATTAGTGAGCCTCCACCAGCTTGAACAGCCAGCTGCTGACAAGCACGGTCCATGAATTCATGAGGTTGACTCCGTACCCGTACACGTCCATCCGCTGATACAATGTGAAACGAGACTCGTCCGACCAGGCAACATGTTTCTAGTCATCAACAGTCCAATGTCGGTGTTGACGGGCCCAAGCGAAGCGTAAAGCTTTGTGTCATGTAGTCATCGAGGGTACACGAGTGGGCCTTCGGCTCTGAAAGCCCATATGGATGATGTTTCATTGACTGGTTCGCACGCTGACACTTGATGATGGTCCAGCATTGAAATCTGCAGCAATTTGCGGAAGGATAGCACTTCAGTCACGCTGAACGATGCTCTTCAGTCGTCTTTAGCCCCTCTGCGCCAGACACTCGTTGTCTTATATAGGCTCCCGCCGGAGGTTCGAGTCCTCCCTCGGTCATGGGTGTTTAAGTAGTGTGTAAGTCTAGGGACCGATGACCTAAGCAGTTTGTTCCCTTGGGAATCCACACACATTCGAACATTCTTACATAGGAGTTGCCGACGGCAGCGCCGTATTCTGCCTGTGTACATATCTCAGTATTTGAATACTCATACCTATACAAGTTTCTTTGGCGCTTCAGGGTGTGTTATATAATAATGGTATGCCATTTCCTGTTAAACCCAGCGGTAATTTTATAATTAACATAACGCTCTTACGTTACCCTACTAGGCCAAAATCAGACACTGTAGCTTGGTAGTACAACCTGAAGGATTGTATGCTTCAGAGTATCTTATTTTAAATACAAAAGGGGAGCTTCATGAACCCGATAACAAAGAAAGAAAGATTCGGAGGAAAATACTCTGACCACAGAAGACTACTGACGGGCCTTGGATGAAGAGGTAAAACGGAGAACTGTACAAGTACACAGAATGGAACAGGGACACAATGAGGAAGCGGTTGTTGAAGTTATCTGGACACCAGCTAAGGGTGGATAAATGTCAACTGACCAAAATGATCTTCATCTATATCGTGGGTTTAAAGGCCGGTTTTAAATCGGCAGATGAGTTGAAGAGTGATACAGTCGGAATTGCGCCACAGGTGGTCCACAATAGGAGAGAATTCAGAAGCAGAGTTAACTGTACAAAATCATTTCAAGAGAAAACACCAAACAGGAAGCCCAAATGGATCATTTCCGATGAGGAGAGAGAAAAAAAAAGAAACGAATTAATCAAGAGGTTCTGGGAGGAGACGAGAAGAAAAGCAAAGAAATCTTATGTTCTTTGCGGTCCATAGAAGTCCAGAACCAGAAATAAAAAACAAAAAAATTAAACAACAATCAGGTTTCGAACACTTGGCGCAAAAGTGAGAGGCCGCTACGCTAACCAATGTGCCTCCATTTCGGCTGAGGTAACCGTTAACTAAAACACATCTCAAGTACGTCCAAAAAATTGACCGTCATTTTCTCAGGAACGGTCGTGTAGCTAAGGATTTGTTCAGACACGTGTTCGCTTACTTTGACTCCTCTTCCACTGAGCGATGTTTCAGGGAAGTCGGTTTATAGCACTTTGCTTGTAATTACAGAAGCGGAGGATAGCAGCATTTGTGGCGAGTAACGTTGCGGAGATTCACTCGTGAGCTGTGAGACAAGCAAATGCTGGTAAATCATGACCAACATACACAATACGACAACACGCTCTTTGGCCCTGCTGTACTGAATGCTGAGAAATAACAGTGACCACTGAAACACACCTACAATTTGGGTAAGATCAGTTGGATAATGAGCACTTCCTCTTTTGATCAAGTCACCAGCCGGGAAAGATATGGCTTATTTTCCATTACGGAGAAAATGAGAGTACGTTGGCTTTGCTTGTGTGGATACACACTCGGAATAGCGCCGTTCACTGTGACGATGTGTGTGCAACGTGCGCCATAACTCTCGGTGACCACATAGATGATAAAAGCAGAGATGGAAGAACGTCACAAGTATATGGAGATCGTTGTCTTCCGCCCAAAGCTTCAAAAGATGATGATGATGATACTACTGCTGCTACTACTATTGCTACTACTACTACTAATAATAATAAGAAGAAGAATTAGAAGAAATTAGGCGAATCACAAGCGCCGATGAGAAAGGATTTCGGATAAATCCGATTGATTTTTGGGAACCATAAAATTCAAAATCAGAATGGACGGCAATGGATGTGAGTTTCGTTTGTCTTGAGAGATTCAAAATGCAGCGGCATTTCATTCGTTAAACATAATTACAATTCATCCCCAGGAACGGAAACAAAGTAAGCTTAAAAAAATTTAGGCGTCGACCTCTACGGTTTGCTCTCTGCTTTACGACAGAGCCTTACAACTCAACATTAGGAAATGCGTTCCGCATATGAAGAAAGAATATGTTTTTTCTAGATGGAGTTAGTTACAAAATGTTCAAAATACCGTACAAGGATTTACGTGTGCATATTTGACAATGATTGTAATAAAAACCGGTAGCTCTTTGGGAACGTGGATAATATCATAGCGCCGTTTTAGATACTGTGATTGTGTTGCCTTTTTTTGCACTGAGGAAGTTTTCAACCTATCTAACGATTTTGTTTGCTACTAAAATGTCTAGCGTTCACTTGTTGAACTGCAGTGTTCCTGTATAATTGTATGTGAAAAGTTAAAACTATGTTCTGGAAAAAGTTTTGAACCCAGACCCCTGCCCAGTCGCTTCATTCGAACACGGCACAAGGAAAAAAAAATTCCAACTTCTCACGGCCTCTTCCCTAGTACAGTTCGCTGGTGGAGCCGGTTCGATTCACTGGTCCTAGGAATATCAAGCATTGTCACATTCAACAGAACCACATCTAATAGGAAACATTATGCTGTCCACACAAACCTTCAAGTTCCTGATCATTTTTTTTTTCCTTTTTTTTCCCTCCGGAAGTGTTCTACCTCTGTGCTTGTTCTTCTCTTGAAGCACGGTCTGGTGTCCCGGTGTGTTTTTCATGAGGATCACGAGAGCCGCGGTTGTTTATGCAGTCCTTTTGCGAGGTGCTACTTGCAACTGCTAACGCTTTCTTGTTCCTCTTAGGATAAATGTTCCGTCGCTAATGATCCCCTACTTCATGGGACGTTTAACATCAAACAGAAACCTTCTTTGAAGAATCCGTATCAGATCGCAAGCCTCCAAAAGCGTGCGCCACAAGCAAAAATTTAAGTCGTTAACCTTTAAAATATTTTTTGTTACATGCGAACTAAATTACAGTTCTCTAATATTTTTATTTTGACTGCAGTTTTCATACGGGCGCAGTATCACATGCATTTTGCAGCGAGCAATGCGCCACATTGTTGCAAGCAGTTGACTTGCTTCCAGAAGTAACAGGATTGAGACTCCTTTCTGATTTCGGTCTTCACCATTATGTTCTGTATATGGAACGATAAATCAGAATTTGTGAGACAACAGGTTTTCTTACGGTGCACTTCACTGTTACATTGAATGTTCCTCATTTTTGAACATTTTTCACTTAAATCACTTCGTGTCACTGCATTTCATTCATTTCCTCTCCAAAGGTTCCACCATTTCATTCCGGGGAATTTGATTCAATTGAATCATTAGGGCACCTACCTCTTCTTAAGGTCTGGAACCACGCGACCGCTACGGTCACAGGTTCGAATCCTGCCTCGGGCATGGGTGTGTGTGATGTCCTTAGGTTAGTTAGGTTTAAGTAGTTCTAAGTTCTAGGGGACTGATGACCTCAGAAGCTAAGTCCCATAGTGCTCAGAGCCATTTCGAACCTCTTCTTAAGTAGGTAACTTTGAAGCAGTCCGCTTTAGTGTGGCAATAAATGTCTTGCAGTAAAACATAACATCTATGTTACAAAAACATAAAAAGTGCAGTTCTTAAACTGATAGAGCTGTATAATTTTTTAAGGAAAATCTGTAAGTGTGATGTGCAGAAACGGATGCTAAGTTGCTCCGGCTAAGTGCGTTGGCTGAAGTACCAGTGGTAGCAAAAAATAACGTTTTTGTTTCTTGGCTGGCACATGTCTGATGTTCTGCTACACATTCAGATACCTGCTCCGCAGTGTCAGTGGGATACAAACTTTTGTTGGCTGCTGTGGGGCACATTGGATATGTGGAGATATATTCCATAGTTTCCTTTTGGCTCCTCTGGCGGCGTACTGTGGTACTGTGGCGCGGGGATTTCAGTGTGTGCAGTGGCTGCAGACATGTACCTATAAACGAATAAATACTTAACTACGCAAATTTATTGTTTTTGGATGACATTCAAAACCTTATGAATTCCCCTCGTATATGTTAAGGAAAACTTTGTTGGTGAGGGAAAGAAGGAAAATTAGAATTGAAAGCCCCGTCGACGACGACGTTATAATCGGAGCACAAACTCCGATTGGAGGAACGATGGGAAAGGAAATCAGTTGTGCTCACTCAGTGCTGTGCACCACTTGGTACACGACGGTATATGCCGCGCGGGATTAGCCGAGTGGTCTAGGGCGCTGCAGTCATGGATGGCGGCTGGTCCCGGCGGAGGTTCGAGTCCTCCCTCGGGCATGGGTGTGTGTGTGTTTGTCCTTAGGATAATTTAGGTTAAGTAGTGTGTAAGCTTAGGGACTGATGACCTTAGCAGTTAAGTCCCATAAGATTTCATACACACACACACACACACACACACACACACACACACACACACGACGGTATGGAGAGGTGGGCTACATCTACATGTAGATGGGCTACGTGATTACTCTGCTATTCACAATAAAGTTCGTGGCAGAGGGTTCAATGAACCACCTTCAAGCTGTCTCTCTACCGTTCCACTCTCGAACGGCACGCGGGAAAAACGAGCACTTAATTTTTTCTGTTCGAGCCCTGATTTCTCTTATTTTATCGTGATGATCATCTTTCCCTATGTAGGTAGGTGCCAATAGAATGTTTTCGCAATCGGAGGAAAAAACTGGTGATCGAAATTTCATGATAAGATCCCGTCGCAACGAAAAACGCCTTTGTTTTAATGATTGCCACTCCAATTCACGTATCATGTCTGTGACACTATCTCCCCTGTTTCGCGTTAATACAAAACGAGCTGCTCTTCTTTATACTTTTTCGATGTCATCCGTCAGTCCCACCTGATGCGGATCCCACACCGCACAGCAATACTCCAGAATAGGGCGGACAAGCATGGTGTAAGCAGTCTCTTTAGTAGTCTCTTTAGTAGGCTAAAGAGTGGTGTGGCAGCTGTCGTCGTAAGTAAGCTAGATAGCAGCAGAGATGATTAGCGGAAACGTAGATATAGTAAACAGTAGTTTCACTTGTAGCTTTCTCCAAGCGTTGCGAAGAAACTTTACAAAAGAACAAACGGCAATCAAGCCCAGCTATTACAAGAAGCAACCGAAGAGCGCCGTGTAGTGTGAGGTTCCCGCTACTAAGACTGAAAACTTCCGTAGACTGCTGCTGAGAGTGGGCGTGTAGCTGCCACCGGCCATCCTGCGTCGTCGGAGCCAATGAAGGCGTAGCTCGGGGTGCGCGTCGCTGGATGCGCCGGGTCCCCGTGCGACCACTATCGGCGTCTGCCGGAAACAAGCGTTTCCGTTGCCAACTGTCAGACGCCGCTGATGGTGGTATCGATCTGTGATACCACATTCAAAGGAACTATCCAGGCATTCGCCTTACGCGATTTACGAAAATCACGGAAAACCTTGATGTGGATTGCCGGAGGAGGAGTTGATCCGCCGTCCTCTCGAATTCGAGTCCAGTGTCCTACCAGTACTGAACCTTGCTTTCGTTTTGGGAAATCCAGTATTAATTGCGTGTGGGTTCCCACTGATCTAATGTTCTAGATCACTGGTTCCTAACCAGTGGTCCACGGTACACAATTATTGTCCGCGAAAGACTTCAAATTTCAGCCTTTTTATTCGTTTTAAATTATTATTTCCTTGTTACTCCTGTGGTGTAGCCAGAAGGCTAAGCGTGGATGGCCGGGGTGAGCGCAAGTTGAAAGGTAACAAACTCGTAAGATTATAAGAATTCAGAGGAGAGGCTGAGTCGTTTCTAGCGGAAAAAAAATGAAAGACTTACTAGAGGATTTTTCTGAGTTGACATCTCGGATGCATTAGGTTTATCTTATGGACACTTTTGCACATTTGAATAAGCCGAACTTGCAATTGTCAGTTTCGGGAAAGAGACGTTAAAAGGTGCAGCAAATATATTTGTATTTGAAGATAAACATTATGCCTTTAATTGCAAACATCAAATATGGATACGTAAAACTGACGAAAATAATTTTTCTGCATTTCCAACATCAGAAGCGCTCACTGATGATAAAAGTTTGACACCATGATAGAAACGGTAAGAACGCATTTGAACGTGTATCTCTAGAGCAGCTTGGATGTAAAAGGGCAGTTTCATGGACTGAAATTCGAGAAATTGCCTTGTGCTATCTAATGGTTTTATCCTAAACTTCTTTATGTGAACAAGGATTTCCTGCATTTCTGGTAATTAAAAACAAATCCATAGAAAGTAAGAGGTAAAAAGCTGTAGCTTTGAGCAATAATGTTTGCTCTGCGATTGCGGAACTTGAACAGAAGATGCAAGCTCAAAAATCACATTGATGCAAACCGAATCTAATTTTCCACTAAAATGTCATACTTTCTATTATAATATTACCGTTAATGAATATTACTTTTGAGTTCAACTAATGTGTTAAAAGTTTTGATTAACGTTTATTTTTGGAATGATACAGTTTATTTTTCTTGAACGTTGTGATCACTGCTAACAAAAAACAAATAAAAGTGCTCCCTGGACAAAAAGCGAATGCGAACCACTGACATAAATACAACTCGTCAACCTAAAATCCGGTGCTTTACAACACGCCTTCCATCGTCAACAAACTTAAGACTAAGACTACCAGTTCCTCGAAGATGCCAATAACATGCTACAAAGGTACTGTGGATCCTATAGGGTGACAATTATTGAACTGTATGAAAAAAAACGTAAATTAGTTACAAACTACGGCGTGCACACACTTTATTCAACATGCAAACGTCACTACCGGTATTCGGATGTAGGTTACGATATCTTCGATATGGCTGCCATCCTTGGCGATGATGTGGTGCAGACGAATAGCAAAATTCTGCATGACCCGCTGAAGTGTTGGAATATCGATGCTGTCGATGACCTCCTGAATGGCTGTTTTCAGCTGGGCAATGGTTTTTGTGTTATTGCTGTATACCTTGGCTTTGATATAGCCACACAAAAAGAAATCACATATGTTCAGATCCTGAGAATATGGTGGCTAATCGAGGCCCATGCCAGTGGCCTCTGGTTATCCCAGAGCCAGAATACAATCTCCAGTAAATATGCGTCCCCCAGCCTAATCTTCATTCCATTTTTAGTCGTCGCCTTACGGGCTCAAATTTCAGGGCTCCATCACGCTTTCAACACGGAAAGTTTTATAACCAAAAGAGCTTATTTTGATCGTGGAGGAGAAAACTGTTCCGTTAACGAACTAGAATACTTAAATGGTTGTAGATCACCAAGTGTGGGCCAATTAAAATGAACTCGCATCTATTTGTCAGATTTTTGAGTCCTAATCTTATGTTTCGCATCTGTCTTAGCAACACGCGGTAACTTAATAAGGCCGTAGCTTTGTGGCTGTAGTAAATTATGCACGAATATTAATATTTGTCCTTAGAAAGAACTAATTAATACTCTTCAAACTTTTCCATCGTTTACATTAAGGCTAAGACGCCCGCGATTGTATTTTCAACTCAGTCTAAAGTATTTTACTTCGTCAGTCACTCTTTGATGAATTTTCTTGAACTATGCATTTCTTCAAAATCTGTTAACGTATTTTCCACAAATAACCCATTATGTGTAGGAGAATCACAAGGCTGTGCACTTGACAGCTTGAAATATTTTTGTTTTCTGAGACAAAAATTTGATGATAACTTTGTTTTACTTAAATGATAGGAAACGATAGCGGCTACTCTCAAGAAATAATTTTCAAAACTAGTACAAGTAAGTCTCTTAAGTAGGGACGGGGAAGAAGCGCGCGAGGCATCATCAATCACCTGATAAAACGCTTTCTCTCCGGTTCCATCTGTCAGAAGCTTCACCGGCTTTCAGCTCGCGAGGACCGTGAAAAGCGTTCATTGTTCTAACGAGCTTCTCATTTCTTCTTTTCAGGTGAAGCAAGGACTGTGAGTGCCAGGTTCCAGCAACGGTATGTACAATAATACGCGCGCTGCTCTAGAAAAAATTCCAAGGTAACAGTACTGTTATCGTCTACTCATATTCCACAGACAACTGCTAAATGCGTGGCATAGAGTCTTCTGCACTCTTACTAACCACTTCCTTACTCTTTCATTCTCCGCGAGCTCAAAGATTTGCTTCCACAGGCGACTTTGCGTTGATGATGTGACAAACTTGACCGCAGTGTTATTGTGAATGTTTGACAAATATTGATTCCCTGGTCAGACAAGTAGCTTTACGTTATAGGAGAACAGTCTTATCTTCTTCTCTTTAGAGTCTTCACGGGCGATCAGTTATCGTATATGACCTCTCAAGTACCGAAATGGATAACACACTAAGCTCATGTTAGAAAGGAGTGGTACTCATTTCCTCACATACTGATTTACGTTCGTCGTGCAGTGTTGGGCCCTCTTGTGGAAATACGGCCTCCACAATATTCTGATACTTTATTGTGCAATTTCCTATGGTCAGAAATCTACAGGACAGTCCTACGGTACAGCAGCTACTTGTAGTTCATCGACTGCACCAACTTCACATATGCGTTCATATCTAGTATCATGTCAGTTATTTGACTGTTGCACCTGCTAGCATCACAGGATGGCCGTTGGCACCTTATAATAGCATCATCGTAATAGGTACAAACATATCTCACACTATTCCACAGAAGTTCCCACATTCAGCGACCAATCTTGTATCATTCACTGGCTGTAATATTAATTACTAATAATTTTCATGGTTTCTCATTCGAATTTGCGTTGAGTCACAACAATATAAAAAAATTAATTTTAAAATTTTTCTCGAAAATTGACATTTATAATCATACTAAGCAACGAATACAAGAAGAAATTGGCGAAAATTAAACAATCCATTTTTTAAAAACTGTGGTTTCACTTTGGAAGCACTGGGACTTCAGTTTTTAACCACCGATCATTTCATGAGATATATTTGAGAGCAATTCCTCATTTTTTCTAGACGCAGTCCCACATCTTGAAGCTTCCATGCACTCATAACGTCTAAAGCAAATTACAGTCCCAAATAACAAGCAAAACTGGACCTAAAATTTCATAAACGTATGTCAAAAGTAAGTACCGCTCTAGTGGTTTCATTTCTAAACCACTCATAACAGTAGTAGTACAAACTCACATTTACGTTACAATAACTTTAGACATACTTACGTTCACTGTCAGTGATCTCCTCAGTACGATCACTATAAATAAAAAAACATACGTGTCTCCGCGCCGACTGTTGCTTTGAACGCTATAACTGACTGCTAAAATGCACTACATTCATAGAAGTACCTCGGTGTAGTACTAGATGTCTCCGTCCTTCAATAGCATCTTTGGTTTCATGCGAAATGTACTGGTACTTAAAAAATTAATAAAATCGCGGTTTCAGGCAGAAACCACTGGTACTCAAAGGATTAAGGCACATTCTTATACTGATCATAGAGGAATATAGGAAGATTAGAATTCAGTGAGTACAAATTCAAAATGGATAAGGAAGATAACAGAGTGCAGCCTTACACCTGTGTCCACTATAACACAGGATCTTGTCAGCTCAACAGGGTCGCTTGCTTCCTGACCATCAAAGGTTCTACTGTCCCTTTTGAGAAAGGGTTAGTGTTTCTGTTGAGGAATCACAGGATGCAGGACCGTGACGTCCGCACTGTGGGTGCGATCACCCACTAATATGGTCCCAACTGGGAGATAATAGGCGGAAAGCGGTTGAAAAACAGCGGTTGAAGGGCAGAGGAGGAAAGGTGCTACGGCAAGCGCCGTGGAAAGAAAAAAACCTCTACGAAAATCTGGACGGAAAGTCTGGTGGATTTATGATACCAGCAGTAAAAGTTTATGCGTGGGTATAAGGAAATGTTAGTAGTGAGTAAGTTATCGTTGTTGCAGGATGTCGATGGTGTCTCTGCACGGCTTAAGGTTCTTCGTTCCAATAACACTCGGAGTTCGTCATAAGAGATGTCAATTTGATCATAAAATCGACCTTTCGATATATAATGTCGTGCGGGTTTTGTTTACGTTTACGTGTCAAAAAATGGCTCTGAGCACTATGGGACTCAACTGCTGAGGTCATTAGTCCCCTAGAACTTAGAACTAGTTGAACCTAACTAACCTAAAGACATCACAAACATCCATGCCCGAGGCAGGATTCGAACCTGCGACCGTAGCGGTCTTGCGGCTCCAGACTGCAGCGCCTTTAACCGCACGGCCACTTCGGCCGGCCACGTTTACGTGTGTTTGACTGCTCTGTCGTTGCTGGTTTGTGGGCTGTAAGAGCGCAGCTCGCGGTGTCAATTAGATATGCAATAATACAGGGATTCGTCGATATTGCGTTGTATGTGTACTTCGTATAAGCTTGCCATAGGTGATGAAGTACCCATATAGTTATGCTTCGACTCGTGAAAGGGATTACTCGAACGTCTTGTGTGTGTGTGTGTGTGTTTGTGTGTGTGTGTGTGTGTGTGTGTGTTTGGTGCTTAGGGCGCTCAACCGCGAGTCCAACATCTTCAGCTCCTGTGCAGTCGACTGGCGAGTTTCTTTAATACTTCCACAATCAGTCAGAGTGATTCCACTAACGTGGTGTTGACAGTTCCTGACAGCCTTACCAGGGCACTTCTCTGTGCTCGCCAGACGCACTCGGTGGACCCATGCACTGTCTGCAAAACGGACCACAGACGCAAAGAGCGCACAACGGTAAGTTCTCAGTGTGTGTAATGGTACCCTGAAGTGTGTTATGTTGAGTCTGGCCAGCTTGTGCATGATCTTGGCAGCCGCATCAGTCCTAGTTCTGATGTGTTCGTCAAAGGACAGTCGTTCGTCGAGTTACACACAGAGATATCTTGTTTTCCGTTGTCTGTGTATGCTAATGTCGTGCAGTTTTATGGTCGAATTACTTTTTAGTGGTTGTATGCTAAACGACGAAGACGTATATTTTTTTTTTGTGAATGTTAAAATTGCGAATAATAAGTGATTCTCTACACATGTAGCAATTCATTGCAATCCGAATGGATCCGAAGCATTGTACAGTCCTTCTAAATTCCTGGACCTCCGGTAATATTTACGCTTTCAATTTCCGTCTGCGGACGCAAATATTTCGGTCCTTCCGAGTGGGATTGTGATGGACTCGGAGAAGTAACGTGCAGCGGCAGCCATCCATCGGCGGAACGGCAGCGACGAGTTCCAGCGAAGCAGCACGGAGACGCAGCCAGCATCGACACGACGCATCAATAAGCTAAATACCCGGTCTTGCTAGCTGTTACCTGCCAACGCCAGCTCTCCATGATGGACGAACTTTTAAGAAAGAAACTTTTTTACTCTAAGCTCGGTGGCGAAAGCAATCCCCACGCGGTTGTTACTGTTTGGAAACGAATTCGATATAGCAGGGAAATCGAACACTTACGATATTACTGCCAGACTAGAACAGTTGCCAAAATTTGCCGAGAAGTATGAAGTCGTGCAGTCACAGCTGGAATTTTTCGAAGACTTAGACACACACGTGCTGAATACTGAGAAACCTTCGAAAATACGGTGTTCGTGGTTTCTAAAAAAACGAGAGCAATTCAGATGAATCACGTCAACGCAGGTGACAAGGTTTTTCTCAGATGTTAGGTTCGCCTTGAGTGAGTGAAACGTTGCACATTAGAAAACTTTCGTCATTTAGCTGTGATGTAACACAATTGATGCATTTTTACGATCCTGTGTAAATCTCGTCATGAGGAATTAAAGGACATTGCTAAGTATCATCTACATCTACATACATACTCCGAAGCCACCGTATTTTTTGTGATGGAGGGTACCCTAGACCACTAATAGCCATTTCCTTTCCTGTTCCACTCGCAAATAAATTGAGGGAAAAACGATTATCTATATGCCTCTGTACGAGCCCTAATCTCTGTAATCTTATCTTCATGGTCTTTGCGCAAAATGTACGTTGGCGGCAGCAGAATCGTGCTGCAATCAATCTCAAAAGTCGGTTCTCTAAATTTTCTCAATACTGCTCCTCAAAAAGAAAGTCACCATCCCTCAAGTGATTCCCATTGGAGTTCCCGAAGCATCTCCGTAATATCTGCGTGTCGTTTGAACCTACCGGTTACAAATCTAGCAGCCCGCTTCTGAATTGCATCGATCCTTAGCTAAGTTCATTAACTGGTAAAGCTCGCAATGTAATTTCTCATCTTCCGGTGAATAATACTAACTTTATGGTAGCTTTTGATTTTGTCTGTAACAGATACAACAATCGTTGATGGATTTTAATCGTCACATTTAAAGGAACTGTTAACGCTACGTCAATGACAAAGGCATGTGCAAGTGATCTTCGTGCACTACTGATTGAGTCTTCAAGCAATGTGCATGCGTTAATGGCATTGCAGCCAGATGTTTCCTTGCAAGACATAATTACATCACAGCTCATTATAGAAAGAGTTGAACAGTGTATAAGACAGAGTCTGAAGCCAGTTTGAGTTCGAACAGTTTCCCAACATTCAAAGAACCTTGTGTCTTTCTCGAAAACCATTGCAAATAATTAGAAATCGTCAAGGCTGCAGTACCATCACGTCACGATGCATCTGGTAATAAACAATAAAAAGCCTCCAACGGCAAGCAGTTTGAGTAGTCGAGAGAGGTTTACACCGCTCCTAGTGCTGCATGTGTCATTTGCAACGACACTCACGCATAGCGCAAGTGAAGAAATTCATGCAAGCTGCATGTATCGAACGCATGCACAACAGCGTTTGGTGTGATCACAAGTCTTCCAACTGCAAATCCATTAGCTTACAACTTTTGGAGAACAACCCACACGTTGCTACACGCGGAATTAGAGCGCTCACAAGAAGAACAAGAAAGGATTGTCCAAGTGACTTGCAACAGGAGCACAACGACAAACATCAACAGGTAGATGGAGTTATTGTTCACCGGGTGTTGATTGTTTACCTTTCCCGAAGATAACTGACTGTTTGTCAGAACAGGTAATTGAGCCGAGTACATGGGATTTTCTGAATGTACATCTCGCTGATCTAGATTTTTGGTCACCTGGTAAGATCAAAGTGTTGCTAGAAGCAGTAGTTTGTTCGTACACTCAGAGGTCAAAGGCTATCTCCAGAGGAGCTGATCATCCAGTGCTTCAGGAGGCAGAACTAGGATGGATCATATCAGATCGGTATCAACGGCAGAGCACACCAGTTCGACACGGCGGCCTGTCGTCTTTTGCTTTGTAGAAACAGATACTGTCGTTGAAAAACGTTGTAATCTGGGAAATAGAAGAATTCCATCAAGCTATGACGACGAAAGAAGAGAAACAGTGCGAAGCACACTTAGTGTAACACATATCGAAAGATTCCACAGACAGATTTGGTGTACACCTTTTGGAGTCAGTCAGGTGACTCTTTCCACGCTGCAGCAAAACGCTTCTCTCAGACTGAACAAAGACTACCAAGAGAAACAGAGCTTGAGGAAAGCTATACTCAGATTTTATGGAAGCACGTATCTAAAATGGAGAAACTAGCTGATGTAACAGTGCGAAAATTGTCTCCTGCAGACCTTCAAGAAAACAACCTGTGGTGGTTGATACAAGCCTGGCTTAAAGAAGACAACACTTCATGGCCTGTGCTAGACATCTGCATCTCAGGAGGTGCCAAAAGAAGGAGCTCAAGTCCTCTGTCACATCTGCAGACCAAACCAAGACGAAGAAGGCATCGATTGTCACTTCATTCCCCCAGCATCAACTCATTTGGAAGATATGGAAAGCAGAGGTGAACTCCTTTAAGTACCACTTGCAGCGAACGATGGAAAACATGTGTCCAACAGTCGAAGAGCTGTCAATCCTTATTTATCAGATTGAGGCTTACTTGAACTCTCGTCCTCTCACACCACTGTCTGCGGCCCTGCTGATTCCGACGTCCTGATCCTAGATCAGTTCCTGACTGGAACTGCGATCACAAGTATCCCGCAGCCAGATCTAGGTACAACCAAACTGACCTTGCTCACGGTGGAAACTACAGCGCCGCGCGGGAATAGCCGAGCGGTCTCAGGCGCTACAGCATGGATTGTGCGGCTGATCCCGGCGGAGGTTCGAGTCCTTCCTCGGGCATGGGTGTGTGTGCTTGTCCTTAGGATAATTTAGGTTAAGTAGTGTGTAAGCTTAGGGACTGATGACCTTAGCAGTTAAGTCCCATAAGATATCTCACACTTTTTTTTTTTTTTTTTTTGAAACTACAGGAGCAAGGTTTCCAGATCTTTTGGCGACGCTAGTCATCTGGTTACCAACATCATCAGCAGTAGTGGGCCGAGTGGTCGGTCCCTAGTCAGACAGTGCAGCCTGACACATTTGCCAGAGTAAAGGAAGACAACCTGCCCACCAATATTCTTGAATCTGGCCTTCATTGAAGGAGTACAACATGAGTTGGACGGAATGGTGCGAGTGGCCAGTGTTCGCACTCTGCAGGGACTTTTGAAGGACCAATACGCAAGCTATGTCCTCTACCGAGTGTTGTGACACAAAAGTGAACAGTATATTCGTGTTTCTTATAGTGTATGTTTTCTTTCCTTTGTTCGGTATGTATCTTCCTCAGTACATTTCGTCATTTTTTGTGTTTTAGAGTATTTTTTGTTAAGGTGATTGTGATTTTCAGGTGCCAACTACAAACTCTATTGATAGAATAGCTAGTTGAAAGACGCAATGATGCGTGTTATTATTTGTATTACTATAAAAAGAAATTAATATTTTTTTGGCGGTCGGCATGTTCAGTCGCTACATTCTATCCAGTCACTGGAGACTGCTGCCCTGTCTGGAGTTATTTGTACCTGATGCCACTGGGGGACAATGGTTAGCAGGCCACCCGTTCAATGGTGCCTAACTGTGCATTCACCTCTGTGAGGGTGAGAACAGTGGTGAATGCAGTCTCGGTTGAGCGCCTGTCGTGTCTCATGGCCCGCGCGCCGTCTAAGCTAAACGGCGAAGATGTACTGTACATTTTGTTATCTGAATGTTAACTCAGTTGTGAACAATAAGTGCTTCTCTAACACATTATTCATTGCAATTCAAATGGATCCGAGTCATTATACAGTCCTTCAAATTTTTTGGCACTCCGGTAAAATTTACAGCTTACATTTACATCTGCAGTGGCAAACATGTAGAATACTGCCTGGACTGCGCACCGAAGGTGAAGCTCATGCGGTTGTAGCCGTTATCAGTAAGTTGTTTTCAGATAGTCCTATGTCATCTATCTTCTTCTATCTATCTTCTATGTATCTATAAATACATAAATTTAAGTTCTCTGGCCGGCCGGAGTGGCCGAGCGGTTCTAGGCCCTTCAGTCTGGAACCGCGCGACCGCTGCGATCGCAGGTTCGAATCCTGCCTCGGATATGGATGTGTGTGATTTCCTTAGGTTAGTTAGGTTTAAGTAGTTCTAGGTTCTAGGGGACTGATGACCTCAGAAGTTCAGTCCCATAGTGCTCAGAGCCATATGAACCATTTTTTAAGTTCTCTGTCACGATTCTGTCTGTATGTTTGGATAAATCTGAGGAATTGCTTTAGTGATTTTAAATTGTTTTCACCAATATATTGATCAGCTTATGAGAAATGTTTGTGTACATAATTTGTAAATATATCATGCAAACGAGCTGAACTATGTTGAATTTAAGTCTTCTGTCCTTGTAAAAGTGATGGCATTGTCGTCATGGCGATAAATTGCGGACCTCCCTGGAAACAGGGTAGGTTGCGCGGCCTAGTGCTGTCACGTGGCAAAGGGTGCCTCATACAGATGTTGTGTGGCAGAGAGTGTAGTGTACCACTGTTAACACTGCACAGGGTGCGCGCTATTGATGTTCTGTGCAAAGGACGTTTCGTACCACTGTTGTGTGGCATAGGGTGCTTCGTGGTGATGTTGCATGGTAAAGTGTGCTTCGTAACATGTTGCATGGCAAAGGGTGCTTCATAACATTTTGTGTGACGAAGGGAGCTTTGAACCGATGATATGTAACAGAGAACGCTTTGAAACTTCCTGGCAGATTAAAACTGTGTGCCCCACCGAGACTCGAACTCGGGACCTTTGCCTTTCGCGGGCAAGTGCAGAGTGAAAATCTCATTCTAGAGAACGCTTTGTACCAATGTTACACGGCAGAGGATGTTTTGTATCAATCTTGTGTGGCAGATTGTGGTTCATACCAACGCGGTATGACAGAAGGTGATTCGCACCAATGTTGCGTAGCGAAGGGTGCGTCTAACAACTTTAGCTGACAGAGGGTGCTGTGTAACGATGTTTCGTGTCAAAGGGAGCTCCACAAAAAAATGGTTCAAATGGCTCTGAGCACTATGGGACTTAACATCTGAGGTCATCAGTCCCCTAGAACTTAGAACTACTTAAACATAACTAACTTAACGACATCACACACATCCATGCCCGAGGCAGGATTCGAACCTGCGACCGTAGCGGTCGCGCGGTTCCAGACTGAAGCGCCTAGAACCGCTCGGCCACACTGGCCGGCGGGGGAGCTCCACACCAATGTTACATGAGAGAGTACTTCGTACCGATGTTGTCCTTTGTACCGATGTTGGGCCGACCTTTCTGACCGAGCGGTTCTAGGCGCGTCAGTCCGGAACCGCACTGCTGCTACGGTCACAGGTCCGAATCCTGTCTCGGGCTTGGATGTGTGTACTGTCCTTAGGTTAGTTAGGTTTAAATAGTTCTAAGTCTAGGGGACTGATGACCTCAGATGTTAAGTCCCATAGTGCTCAGAGCCATTCTAAACATTTTCGTACCGATGTTGTGCGATAGTGGGTGCTTCATATAAATGTTTTGTGGCAGACGGTGCATCCAGCTAATGTTTCGTGGCAGAGGGTGCTTTGTAGCAATTTTATGTCGGGAATTGCAGGAAAAGGTCACAGAACCTATAGCTGCGCCGAACTGACGCTGTAGTCGGGTGGACTGGGAGGTGTGGCTGCTCACAGCTCCCACTATTGCCTCTGGAAGTTACTCCAAACTCCAGTTAAATATGGAACATGTAACATTCGTACATCCTGAGGACTTTCCGGGGGTATGCTGTTTAAATCATTTAAGTTATCTAAAACTGATGATATTCAGTTAACCTAAAGTTGTTCTCTGAATTTTAATCATAACTCTACGCAAAGGCCCATCAACAAAATTACGGCTATACCAGACAAGTCGTCCAGCTGCAGATAATTAGTGCTAATCCTGTGAAGCTGGGGCGGGTCTCTATTTTGAATAGATAATAATGAACTGAATGTCCATTTCAGGATGGTTTATCGCGAAGGCTTACCCACATAACCATTCAGGTGATAACTGCTTTGTATCAAAGCTATTAGCATTGAAAATTCACTGTTTTCCCGTGTGAATTATTGGAGGCTCCCAACCTTGTTAAGTCATTCGGACAAAGTAGTAATATCTGCCACGTTTCAGAACATATGGCAGAGGACCTCCTGCTTATAAACGAGCCTAGTTGTAGTTGTGATCTTTATAATGCAATAAGAACCGTATCTGTTGGACCGCAAATGTTGCGATTGGAAAGGAATTGGAACATAGCTTTGTAGAAACAACCTTCCTGGCATCTACTTGCTGTAATATACGAAGACGTCTGAAATTTCGTAGCTGAGTTGTTCTGGGATTTGAACAATTCTCCTGCCGAATACGAGTCATGTGGCGTAACTATAGCACCTCCTCCTTCAATTATTGAACACAGATGGGCTAAGGAAGTAAATTACTTACGTTCATGTGTGTTTCAGTGCGTGTATACCTGTTTGCGTATGTGTTCGAGGCGTGCACATGCGAGCTTGTGCTTGAGCGTCATGTGTGTTAGTTGTGATCTTTCCTTGCACAACTTAATGTTACCACATTAGGCCTGCCCCCCTCCCCCCCCCCCCCCCCCCACACACATGCACACTTGTTTCCAGTTTCAACCATTTACCAACAACGTAAAAATTAGCTCAAATGTATCAAAACTGTTCGAGATAAGACTAAATGACAATTAAACGCCCAAATTATTACGGTAATATCATAATGACCTCGATGCTAGTAGTTCATCGAAATCTATCAATAGATAGTAGACACACTTCGGGAAGCAGTTAAACGTAGCCATGCTTACCACATAACATGTTTTAAATAACAACTCCTCTGGTATAAGTCTATGAGTCTGTTGCTACTAGTTTTTAATTGGAGACTATAATCGAGCAATTTCGAATTTTTATCCGGTTTCCACTCTATTTAGTCCAGTTTCGTTCGTTTTGACCGAGATTTCATTGACTGGCAAAAACAGGAAATTTTATCCATACTGGTTTTCATTACAGTTTCTTGTCGACAAAGTTTATTTATAGATTTCGAAACTGAAGCTAGCTGTTCGTTGTTTCGGTCTTCTGTTGTGCTGCGAGCTATCTCCAAACCGCAAGACCCGCTCCCAACACGGCAGGAAGCGGTATAGCTCGTAAGCTTGCTTGCAATTTACATAACGACCCTGAGGATAACACCAAGTCACCGACTGTACGGAAACACGCCGCGCTCTGTAGATAAGGGAACAGCTATGCGATTTTGCACTCGTATTTACAGATTGCGGAAAGGAGCTAAAAATGATTTCATATTGTTAATTACAACAAGTTCATTAGTGCCCCAGCAAGCTAGTGAGATGTATGAAACAATGTTAACTATATCAAGAATACTGTTAAATTTACCAGAAATTGTTTCTATTTAGACACTTTTCCAAAGCACTTCCGTTGCCATCGCGATACGAGCAGTCTTTGTAGATGCTGGCACTTGCCAAACGGCTCTCTAACCTACGTATCTTATCGGCGAACTGTATTGATTCCACTGGTTAGCCAAGACAAGAATACTTCTGCTAATACTACTGTAATCACAACCACTATCTCACTCTTTTACTACAGAATTATCGTTTGGTGCGATATTCGTACACTGTAACTTTAATAACGCATTTTAAACGCTATGAATACTTTTTAAGTAATTTTATCTGGAAGCTATACATTCTGATTCTCTTAATTCCCCCCACGGCGTGTAGCTAATTAGCGTGTTTCCAGAACTGGTCTTTGACTGTCTTACAGAATAAATTACATCAAAGAAATAGCAAAATTTTGAGAGGTGATAGAAGCCGGAAGAGAGGTCATACAACCCCGCCTTCAACTTTCAAGAGTTATGTCAGTCCTACAGAGCGTACAACAACCATAAAAAGTACATAACCATATTGTTGCTGGGTGTATTGCTTAAATACATGTGAATAATCACCAACAGTTTAAAATAAATTAAAAGGCGTTTCAAAGGCCTTAGGAGCTTTTCAACCCTCCTTACTGTAGAACGTAAGGCCTTTTTTGAAGTTTTTTGATACTCTGTTTTATGAAAGTAGTATTGGTCCTACCGACAAGGAAAACTTCCCATCGCACCCCCTTCAGATTTAGTGGTAAGGTGGCCCAGTAGGTAGCCCGTCGAAAACTGAACACAGTTCAAGCGTGAAAACAGGAAGAAGGCGCTGCTGTTTTAGGTTGTTCTTTATTGCACTTCTTAGTCTTGGACTGTTCACTGTTTCTATTTTGCTTTTTTTTACAGTTCGGTACACCTTCTTCCTGTTTTCACGCTTGAACTGTGTTCAGATTTTGAGGAGCTGTCCACTGGGTCCTCTTACCACTAAATGTTAGGGGTGCAATGGAGAGCTCCCTAGTGAGATAAACGGGCTGGTCTCTTGCGTTAACGTCTGCCCCTTTAACTGCAGTTTTCATCCACCTTTATAAAAAATATGTATTTTACTGGCCCTGGTATCTATAGAATGTGGCGCTGTGGTCACACCATGGATTTTAGGCACGTTATCACTAGTCTGCACGTTACACCACAGCTGGAATGTACATGGACTCAAATTGTATACCTGGATATGCCCAGTTTCTCAGCTATAGAAATACGCCGTTCATCAAAAAAAAAAAAAAACTTTGAGACTGATTTTGTTCCTGGCATACAAGCGACGTCAGGGCAGTAACTGGTGTGGCAGCTCGAGCACTCGACCAGTCAGCTGTAAGCAGGCAGTGTTAAGTACTGGACTTAGGCCGTAGTGTTATCGCGAATTGTAATGGAACAACATACCTAAGTCAGGTACCCAAGCCATTTTGAGTACGTTTTGAAGAAGGGAAAAGGGCGTCCATAGTATGTCCCACACACCTTGACTTCCGAACAAAAACGACGACACGTGGACGCCTGCCGCGACTTGATGGAAATGCGAAACGAGGACAATTATTTCCAGGAAAAAATTGTCAAGGGTGACGAGACTTGTTGTTACCAATTCTAACCTACAACAAAACGACAACGTGCAAAAATTCGCATGAAGGGCCAACGATTTTACGACATAATTGATATTCAAACCATTGTGACGTGCGAATCGAACATTATTCCAAAGAAGCAGTTTTCTGACAGTTTCACATGATTATATGAATTTTATGTGCGTTTTAGTCAAGTAGAGGGAAACTATGTAGAACACCGGAGCATTAAAACCACCATCCTAACTTTTCTTATCAGTCCAATCTCGAAACTGTTTGGCCTGGCAGGGTATAATCTTATAACAGAAAAAATATGAGAAACTTAGTATTTAAAACCTTATCTAAGTCAAGGACACTGACGAACGAGCACAAGCTCAGTTGTACAATAACGGAGGAGAAAATGAATCTTCACGTTTTCAAAAAACTTTTCCGCCGTTCGTCTATGTTTAGTCAAATTGCAGAAATACTTGTACCGATAGTTCAGTGACGCGCACTTTCGGAATAGTTTTTATGTGGAAAAATATTTATAATGCTTTGCAGATTTGGGTATAATTTACGTTACTTACGTTCTTTGATTATTAAAAAAATGGTCTTAAGTGGAGCAGACTGAAAACAAACAGATTAATTTAGTCAATGCTATTGCAGGTCAGATTTGCAGGTAGTGAAATAAAAAGATCCGACTCACAAGCCGCTCGAATGTAACTAAGATACAATGCAACTGTTATAATTAATTTTTATGTCTATGAAGAGCATTTTCGTTGGATTAGGACCAAATTGATGTCAGGTACCCTTTAGAAACACACTTAACGCGTTGCTCTGAAGTGCTTGCACTGAATCAACTAAACTTTTTCCTTACAAAATAATGCTAAGTAATATATAGTGTGTGTGACTAGATCAGATGCTTAACAGGAATGAGGTTGACTGATCAGGGTCGGTTATACTCAAGACTGGAATCCCGAGCTATATTCCAGTAGCTGTTGAAATTCGCTCAGGGCACAGCCTTTCTTATGATCGGCCATCTCGAGTTCATTAGCACGCTATTTAACACTTGAGCAGCCTTTCCCGATTTCTAAATTTCGTTAACGGTAATTAATTTGGCGCGTTGATTCAGCTGTTGTCAGCCTCACTTAATTGTCTGGAAAGCTAATGCTCCATACTTGATGCTATATGAGTATATCGTAGTCGCTGATGGTCTCATTTTCTATGGGTTGATATTATAGCGTAGCTGGGCAGTTTCTGAATAGTGTTTCGAGGTGTACACTAGGGATATGGATTCATGCTCTGTACCATATTTGCTGAACAAATAGAACAATTCCGTTTCTATTTATTTATTTATTTATTTCAGCAAACTGTAAACCACCGTCGCATTTTACAGCTGGTCGGTCGTGGATTTCTGATATACATGACCTGTATAACAAAATTTTATTTAGCATAAGAGTGGAGAGTTCTTTTAGTTATTATTAAATGTCAATAATAAACTTACTTTGTGCCTTGCTTCTATTCTCTTCACGTTTGTGATTTATTGCTCGGTGTGTTTTCTGCCAGGCCTTCCGTCATCTTATTTGCAGCTAGATTCCACTTAAAGCGTTATTATGCCCGCCTCCATTGTCGCTGTCAGTGCAGTAATAACTAGGGATGATTTCTGCGTTTTCTATTCCTTGTCGACGCGGTACTAGATACCTCCTGCCTCAGACTGATTTGAAAGATCATTGAATTTTCAGTAGTAGATATGGGTGACTGTTGTGTGCAATGCAGACTTCCTTAATTTCTGAGATGTGTTTTAAGTTCATGACTTGTTCTACACATGATCTACTCTTCCTGAACCATGCTTGATAACCCTCTAATTGTGGATCAAGTATTCTTTCAGCCCTGTTTTATCTATTTTATTGTTATTATTATTAAAATTGCAGGCCTCTGTGGCACGTTAAAAGTAAAAAGCAGTTCGTAAAGTCGTAAAAGTGATCGTGATTTGAAATTTGTTAACTATTTTATCTCTTCACAGTTTGGTGTGGCGTGTGTGTGTGTGTGTGGCCCACACCGTGCTTACCTGTGGACTGTAGCCTTAGGACAGACTGACGCACTTGCTGCCGTTGGCTCGCATTTAGCGCTCCCCTGACAGCACCAGATGGTTAGTCGCCTTCTTTGCTTCCTTTTTCTGTCATGCATCCGGAGCGAACCGTGGACAGCTCGGGGCCGGCTCATCCCTAGGGAGCGCGCGACGGCTTTTCCTATGGCCAGCGCCGCGTTCGCAGCACAGCGAAGTTTACAGTTAGTCAGTCCCTTTCCCGTTTGCAAATGTCTATATACCTCCCATGAGCTCTGATTTCTCCTACCTCATTCTCGCGGTCTTCACGCCATCTGTATGTTGGCGGTAATAGACTCGTTCTGCAGCCAGCCGCAAATGGCGGCTTTGTAAATATTCTCAGTAGCGTTTCGCGAAAAGAATGTCATCTTCTCTCCAGTTATTTCCATTTCATGAAGCACGCCCGGAACATTAGCGTGTTGATCGAACCTACCGATAGCCAGTCTAGCAGGATGCCTTTCAACTGCTTCAATATTCCTTTAATCCGACCTGGTGGAGATTCCAGACATTCGATAAGTACTCAAGGCTGGGTCGCACTAGAGTTCTCTATGCGATCGCCTTTATAGATGAGCTACTCTATTCTAAGAATCACCCTATAAACCGAAGTGTACTCAGTGTACCATTCGCCTTCCCTACTACCGACACTGCGCGCTCGTCCCATTTCATATCGCCTTGCATGTTATCGGCGTCACATTATCAAGCACCATACCACCAATACTATATTCGAACATGACAGGATTACGGTTCCTACTCATCTGCATTAATTTACATTTTGTTCATTCAGTTTAAGCTGTCATTCACCAAACCAAATGGAAATTCTGTGCAAGTCATCCTGTATCCTCCTGCTGTCACACAACCACGATACTTTCACGTACACCATCGTATTATCAGCAAACAATCGCAGATTGCTGTTCACCCTATTTATCAGAACATTTGTGTATATGGAGAACAACAGCGTTCCTATCACACTTCCTCTTGTCTCTGATGAACTACCACCGCCCATTACAATGTACCGGGTTCTATAAATTAAGAAATCATCGAACCACTCACGTATCTGGGGACCTTCTCCATGTGCTGCCTGCGGTGTGGCACTGTGTCAAACACTCTCCGGAAATATAGGTGCCGGCCATGGTGGTCGAGCGGTTCTAGGCGCTTCAGTCCCGAACCGTGCGACTGCTACGGTCGCAAGTTCGAATCCTGCCTCGGGCATGGATGTGTGTGATGTCCTCAGGTTAGTTAGGTTTAAATAGTTCTAAGTCTAGGGGACTGATGACCTCATATGTTAAGTCCCATAGTGCTCAGAACTATTTGAACCATTTTTGAAATCTAGGAGTATGGAATCTGCCTGTTGCCCTTTACCCATGGGTCACAGGATATGTGAGAAAATGACAAGCTGAGGTTCACTCGAAAGATGCTTTCTAAATCCATATGTATTTGTAGATAGAACCTTTTCGGTCCCATATCTTATTCGAACTTAGAATATGCTCAAGAAATCCTGACAGCATCGGTTTGCTTTTCGAATGTCCTTACTACTCTAGAGCCCGTTTCATGCAAGCGACTGTCTGGTCGAAATCGACCAGTAGTGGCCAGTGCGCGTCGTTTTTCTGCGTGAAAACCAGCCACCAGTCATGTCAAGAATGGGTCAGTTACGTCAACCATCAGTTGATTGTACCTAGTGTGCAGTTTTAAAATCCTGAGTACACTGAAATCTGTACATTCATAGAAACAGCCGATTTTGACGTCGTCAGTTCTCGACGTGCCCCAGCATGTCACAGTAATGGCTTTTCTGTCTTCTTGATCTTTCTTATTGTTTGCTCTGTTTTCATGACACATTGCAAACGCTGCATGAGGACTTGATTATTTTCCAACATATGCTCTTCTACAAGGGAGATCAAATATCTATATCTATACTAATAATAAAACTGTAAACCGTCCTGTCTGTCTCTGTCTGAACACCTCCAAAAATACACGACGAATTTTCATGACGTTTTCACAGGTTACTTGATCGTAGCCTGGGGCAACGTATAGGCTTCATTTCATCAGATTCTGAACACGGAAAAAAAGATATCTTAAGTTAATTTTTTCTAAAAACATCTGTTCACTGTAAAAGGGGAGGCCACGATGTTGGGATCACGGATTTACTTCAAGCTTTGTACACCTTTAATAGGCCATTAAAACAACATAATGTGAAAGTGGTAAGGTACACTACTCTGGTAATTCCGAGAAAATAGCAAGAGAAGTTTTACGCGTCTATTATGTAACTGATGTATCTGTGCGTAAGTTCCGGACGTTATAGTTCATGGTGGTAAAGTGATTAGCGTAAGGCGAATGTGTATGAGGCAACGGTTCGACTCCCGCTTAAACCTTCATTTTTGTGGTACAAGTGTAAATTCTGTGATATTCAAAACCTGGTACCTACATAGCCTAGGTTGCTACAACAGCAACGTCTCACCACTACGCGTGTTGACTGCAAAATGAGGCCTGCCTGTGTGTGTGCAACTCGAAGCGTCGAGGTGCAAAGTATGAGGGTCACTCCAAAACAAATGCACACTATTTTTGTAAAAATACAGTTTCCATTCTGCATGTGTGAAAGCTTTACAGTGTGAAGATGCATCCTTACCGCTTGTTTTCAAACTTAGGTCAACCTGTTCCCGTGCGTGGCGCCGTCACAGCATGCCTTCAAGATGGCCGCTACACTTGACTTTCGTCAGAAGCAACGTGCTGTCATAGAATTCCTGTACTGTGAAAACGAGAAAGTAGGAAACATCCAAAAGAGGTTGAAAAAGGTGTATGGAGATGCTGCTGTCGCTCGCAGTACAGTTAGTCGGTGGGCAAGCAGGTTACGTAATGAAAGCGGGCACGGCAATATTGAGGATTGTCCTCGCAGCGGCACGCCTCGTACTGCACACACTCCAGAAATTGTGAAGAGAGTTAACGAACTGGTGACTGCTGACAGACGCATCACAGTGAACGAACTGTCATGCTACGTTGGGATAGGGGAAGCAAGTGTTTGCAGAATACTGAAAGTGTTGGTGTTAAGAAAGGTTTGTGCCAGGTGGGTTCCCAGGATGTTGACAGTGGCTCACAAAGAAACAAGAAAAATGATATGCAGCGAACTTTTGGAACAGTACGAGAATGGTGGAGATGAATTTCTTGGAAGAATTGTGAAAGGTGATGAAACATGGCTCTCTTCGTGGAACAAGGTTTGAAGATGATGACTCCCTTGTGCACGCTGCCAAACAGTGGCTCCAACAAGTTGGTCCACAATTTTACCGTGCGGGTATACAGGCGCTGGTTCCAAGATGGCGTAAGGCAGTTGAGAGGGACGGAAATTATGTGGAGAAATGAAAATATTGTTCCTAAAGGATGTATCTACACACTGTAAAACTTTCAAACATGTAGAATAAAAGACGGATTTAAAAAAAAAATAGTGTGCATTTCTTTTGGAGTGACCCTCGCAATTCCGGGTACCTTACCAGGTATTTCGAAAATCACGACAGGCATACATTTTCAGGAAAACTCTAAGCGTTTCTTCATTTACTTGTCGATAGTTATAAATATGTTTATTCTAATAATTAAATTTAATTATACACAGTAAGTAGTCAAATAACTTGAAATTCACTGAAACTTCATGCTAATACACGTGTTTTTTAAATTATAATACCCCTCAAATGTCATATAAATTGTATGCAGCGAGCAGGAGTCGGACCGTCACCTCAGACACAAACTCTAACATCCAGCCCCTACGCACAGATACATCAGTTCCATAATAGACGTGTAAAACTTCTCTTGCCATTTCTCGGAACTGCCAGAGTAGTGCACCTTGCTACTTTCACATTATATTGTTTTAATGGCGTACTAAAGGTGTACAAAGTTTGACCCAAACGTCATGGCCTCCCCTTGTTAGTAGTTCGGATGTTTTAATCATCACGGCATAGTACACCAAAGAACCGATAGATGGCGCTGTTAGTTTCGTAGTACGCCAAACAACTAGCAGATGGCGCTGTTAATTTTCTTTAGTTCGGTGATAGAGGTACTTACGGAAGCTTACGTCAGCAACAGAACTAAACGACGTAATCTTATCTTCATAAAAACACAGGAACAGCGAGTTTCTTCGCTAGAAGATACGGATTAACTAGTGTAGATTTGTGTATTAAGAGCTTAACGGCATTGCTTTCATTCTTCCAGTATGTTTTATGTATATTCTTTGCCAGGAGAAACGATTAATTGAATTTGTTTCGTGATTTGGGTGCCTACTTATAACACTTTGATTTCTCTTTGCCTAGACAGTGTCGAGTCTTTCTGATTACATCAGAACGCCTAAAATACTGAGAACTATGTAGTCTCAAGAATCCAGAGAAGATTTTGAGGTGTGACTTGTTGCAGCACGATCATACTTTAACTTGCTCTTTGGAAACTCCTTCCGAAAACAACTCTCATCGAGGGTGTCATGCATTATCTCGTACCTCAGAACCCTCGACCCACTGAGGCTTAAAGTTACTTGTCTCCAACGCTACATCATAGAAGCGGAAATTTTCACGGGAACTGGTGCAGGCGAGGGAGTTTTAACGCCTCGCATCATGCTTATTCTTAATAATTTCTCATTTCGCTTTAAACGTGTTCAATTCCCGGTGAGCTTGCAGCTATCTCATGACCATAAAAAAGCACAAGGCCAGATACTGTGTGCTGCCGCCGAATTCCTGGGTGTCAGTTGCTTTTCGCACAACCAGCTCTACCTGGCTCTCTCCCGTGTTGGTGAAGCAAACAACCTCTTCGTTCATGTTCCCAATCGTTCGACTTCAAACGTGGTATACAAAGAAGCTATCTAAGTCAGAAACAAATTCCACATGTAGGATGTCTCAGGCACAGCTATAAATAAATACAGGGGAAATGAGTGTTTCTTAGGGAGTCTGAAATAAAACTGGTATTTACGTTTATTTTTACCTGGACAAAGAGAAATTAAACACTGTGCATAAATGAGGACGTAAATAAGCCAATAACATTTTTAAATGAAATTGTTCAAACAGTGAAAAAGTTAGTTTTTTTTGAACAAGAAAGATAGTTATCGATGTTATTCTTCACACAGATAGATCACAAGACACAAAGGACAAAGTAAAGTGGCACTATTGACTGCCTCCTAATTTCTGTGTGATGTGTCTGCTGAATAACGTTTATTGGGAAAAATACATGTTTTTTTTCATGAAACTTTTCTTATTCCTTCAGTTCTAAGCCGTGTGGTGAATTTACGATGTACGACCTTTGGCAAGAACATCCACTACGAATATTCCTTTGGTCATTGACAGTCTTTGTTTTCATTAGTAGTTCCTTAATTCCGGTATTTAGATTATTTTTTAAGAAAGGCAGTCCTTCAGTACATCACTTTTATCATCAGATGCAAAACGGTGCAGCAGACAGCTCTCACAACACACATACAATTCTGGAGCCGACTTGTAAAGGAAAAGGATCACCCACGACAAGCGAGACTTAGTACATGAATAATACGCCATGGGCGCTGCTGTAGACTCACTTGCTACCTATAGTCGGCTGAGGCAAGGGAGCTCATGTGAAACGGATAGGGTTTATCTGTCCTGTCAAGTAATTACACACACGAACCTACAGGATGACAATTATTGAACTACAGGATACAAAATCGTCATAACTTCTGAACGGTTTGCGTTAGAACGTTCACACTGCACAGTTGGCCGCGGGGCATGATGGGAATTTAGTATGCATATGCATGCTTTTGTTTAGCGACGAGGCCCACTTTCATTTGGATGGGTTCGTCAATGAACAAAATTGGCGTATTGGCCGCGACTGAGAATCCGCATTTCGCGATCGAGAAGTCTCTTCATCCTCAGCGGGTGACTGTGTGGTGTGCAGTGTCCAGTCACGGAATAATCGGTGCGATATTCATTGATGGCACAGTGACTATCGAACGGGATCAGTAGATTTTGGAAGATGATGTAGCCCCCGTTATTCAAAGTGAGCCTGACTTCGACAAGATGTGGTTCATGCAAGACGGAACTCGACCCCATCGAAGCAGGAGAGTGTTTGATGTCCTGGAGTAGCACTTCGGGGACCGCATTCTGGTTCTAGGGTACCCGGAGACCTCTGGTATGGGCCTCGATTGGCAGCCATATTCTCCGGATCTGAACACATGCGACTTCTTTTTGTTGGGATATACTAAAGACAAGATGTACAGCAATAGCCGCAAAACCATTGCTCAGCTGAAGACAGCCATTCAGGAAGTCATCGACAGTATCGATATTCTGACACTTCAGTAGGTCATACAGAATTTCACTATTCGTCTGCGCCACATCATCGCCAATGATGGCAGGTATATTGAACATGTCATAACCTAAATCCGAATATCTGTAGTGACGTTTACATCTTGAATAAAGTGTGTCCACGCCGTAGTTTGTAAATAATTTACGTTTTTTCCCCATATAATTCAATAATTGTCACACTATATGTACCGTTTACCACAGTGCTGATTGATATGCATTAAAAATAACCAAAATATGCATCCACTAAACATGCCGAAAAAATGCACCAAGCTTCTGGAGTTATGCAGTTCAGTATGGGAAATTGGCACTAATGAAGCATCAATTCCACGATTAATAATAGGGAACCAATGTCAGATGCGAGCTCCTTACATACTCAAACCTGTTATTATTAACAGTTTCTATCATCAACCGTAAGAATTGCAATTTACTATCACCCATGTCTATTACAGTTTACTGCAGCTTTTTAATTCCCTGCTTCAAATGCCTTTCTTTAACATTTCATAATATTTTTCAGGGTTAAAAAAGTTCTCTTGGCTTCACATTAGAGGCCAGAATGTCACTGCAGCAATATCACTGGGAGAATATTCATCCAAATGTTTCTCCATTTCGCCGCTGGCACAGAGCTGACATCATGAATAAAATGAAAGCCGCCATTCCCTGCCTCCGCCTTACTTGCTTTAACAGAGCTGACAACAACAGGCTGCTGCTCCTTGGTAACAGGATCGCACATTTTCAGTGCAGACAGCAAATGAAGTCATGTTTCTTCCTGCCCGCGGTTGCTGAACATAGTTAATTAATTGTAATTTGATGCATGTGTGCTGGCCCTAAATACTTGCTCTCTCACACGCATTAATGTAAACATGGATGCTGCAAAACTAATCTGGGCTAATTGCAGGCAAAATCCTTGTAAACATTTAAAAAATAGAATTATATTTCAAATAACTGCCAACAGAGCTAACGGTACGTGAGCTACCACTTTCTCCGCTTGGTTCAGCAATACAGAAGGAGTGTTTTAAAAATTAATTCTGAACGAAAATGTATTACGTCAGGTGAATTCTGTAACTAATTCCATTTCGTATGCGAAATCCCATTTTTAGTGTACACTGAAAGAACGAGACAAATTTGACATTTGCATTTTTATACACTTATAAAAATGATATACGTTTAAAAGCTAATATATGACATCATGCAAAAATACTCCTTCCATTCATTAACAGTCACAAATCTGTTCTGTAAGACAAATTTAAAAATAATTTCATCTACCGAAGGAAAGCGACAGCAGAACACTCCACTGCGGAGACCATGTTGACTCCTTTTTGAGTACGGAAATCTTACGAACAGATAATTAAAAGAATAGAAATTATTTTGACAGGGCTATATTAAACTTTGTAGTTTTTAAGTATAAGTGTACATAAAGTTTGTGAATTAGTACCAAAAACCCTCCAGTGCACCAGAGATCCTTTCTGCTTGGGCTGAATTGTGGTAAATATTGCACAATGTGGCATCATTGAATGGCAATACGAAAAACAAATAAGTTTATATTTCATATAATACCATGAAAGTGGGACGTTTAACAGGCCTTTGAAACTATCTTCAGGACTAAGAAGTTGACTTCTTCGCCATCATTAAACGGTTATATTTTTTTGGTGAGTGACACAGTTCTTTCAGTCCAGTTTTGTGTAAAGCACTGAACGTAATTCAGCCAATATGTTTTCTCTAAACCATACACTGACTAACTTGGTCATAGTGTTGTATACTTACAGTATCTTTAAATCAGTGACTCGCTTTCATAAATGCTGTGCATCTGTAACTCGAAAAATTCACTTTCAAGTTACGTTACATTTAACTGTGATTTATGAATGTATCTAAGAAACAATTGGGTATAGAATCTTGTGTTTTCCACATGTACAATGTTCGAAATGAGATAATTACACATATTACAACACTGTAAAATATCATTGCGCTTTGTGTTGTTTAGGTAAACATAAAACAAACCCATTTTTTCATATAATTCTGGAAGAAGGCGGTGGTTAGTCGCAATCGCTACAAAATTCTCCTGTCAAGTCACAAGAGTCTTGATACTGCATCAAGCTCATTATTTTCACAATAATTTTGTGGTTTTTTTCCCTGTATTATTCCCACTTCCCGTCTTTCATATCTATTCGACGATATCAAGGGACTGCTTCTCGACAGTACTGCAATATCGCTTTAATCCACTTGGTGAAATTCGAACAGGAGACTAACACCTCTCTTCGCCTTCGTTGGTTGGTTGAATTGGCGGAAGGGACCTAACAGCGAGGTCATCGGTCCCATCGGATTAGGGATGGATGGGTATGAAGTCGGCCGTGCCCTTTCAAAGGAACCATCCCGGCATTTGCCTAAAACGATTTATCGCCATGCTAATCGTTCTCTCTGTAGAATAGTGATCCTATATTCTCGATCCTGACCACAGACACACGATGCGGTAAGGAGCTGCACGATTCGTTGAAGGATAATTCATTTCTGAAGCGAACATTATAGAGGACTAATCAAACGGTAGTGGGTGCTTAACAAGGATGACGACGTGCACCGAATGAAATCGTAGCTTTCTAGTAGCGTTCTTCCGGAGACGACATAAGATACCAGTACCCAACACAGCTATGTCAAGTGATGACCACGAAGGTGAACTAGAACAATTCAAGCTCAGGCAGTGGCATACATAGCAGTAATTGCCGATGTAGTTACTTTAGGTTGTTCGTGTGCCGTCTGGACAGACCCCTGTCTGGTCAGAAGCTGAAAGATGCTTACCCTTGCACACATGTCTTGTGCTTCTCACTATGAAGAATATGGACCAAACTTACAGCGCTTAGAAGACGCACGGAAAACGTTACGTTTGTAACTGCCACATTTGATTTCAAGGACTGCACAACGTGGTCCAGAACGTAGAAAATTATTCTGGCTAAAGAACTTAAGCCAGAGGACTGGATTAAGCACAGAATCGCTATTCAGATAAGTCATGATAAACAACGTATCATACTACCCATCGGCAATGTTCGTGGGGGACGATGCATTTGAAGAACGAGATTGCGCGAACTTTCACGGATCCATATTTGCGAAAATCAGGTCTATTGAGGTTTCCAGATAAATGAAATATTACTTAATGGAACCGACAAACCTTCTTATTCGACAATGAGTACAAAATAATGCAAGAGCTACAGTTCGTATGGAATGTCTTGTAATTGCTGCCTGGTATCTATCTCACTGTTAATTTTTTTAACTGCCGTGTTGGCAGACTCGCTGCATCCATTTCTGGGTGCTCCGGCGAAAACTTTCATGCACTTTGTCTCCTTGATGTTCATGTACATATATCAAAAAAGTTTTTTCCGAGAGTCCCGGAACCTGTACAGGAAATTGGAATAGAGATCAACATAAACATTATTTCCGCCCTTTTTATTGCTCATGAAAACCACACATTGCATGTTGTACCACCATATAGCGAGACATTCAGAGGTGGTGGTCCAGATTGCTGTACCGGTATCTCTAATACCCAGTAGCACGTCCTCTTGCATTTATGCATGCCTGTATTCGTCGTGGTATACTATCCACAAGTTCATCAAGGCACTGTTGGTCCAGATTCTCCCACTCCTCAACTGCGATTCGGCGTAGATCCCTCAGAGAGGTTGGTGGGTCACGTTCACCATAAACAGCCTTTTTCAGTCTATCCCAGGCATCTTCGATAGGGTTCATGTCTGGAGAACATGCTGGTCACTCTAGTCAAGCGATGTCATTATCCTGAAGGAAGTCACTCACAATATGTACACGGTGGGAGCGCGAATTATCGTCCATGAAGACGAATATTTCGCCAGTATGCTGCAGATATGGTTGCACTATCGGTCGGAGGATGGCATTCACGTATCGTACAGCCGTTACGGCGCCTTCCATGGCCACCAGCGGCGTACGTCAGCCCCACATAATGCCTCCCCAAAACAACAGGGAACGTCCACCTTGCTGCACTCGCTGGACAGTGTGTCTAAAGTGTTCAGCCTGACCGTGTTGCCCCAAACACGTCTCCGTCGATTGTCTGGTTGAAGGCATATGAGACACTCATCGGTGAAGAGAACGTGATGCCAGTCCTGAGCGGTCCATTCGCCATGTTGCTGGGCCCATCTGTACCGCGCTGCATGGTATCGTGGTTGCGGAGATGGACCTCGCCATGGACGTCGGGAGTGAAGTTGCGCATCAGGCCGTCTATTGCGCACAGTTTGAGTCGTAACACGAGTTCCTATGGCTGCACGAAAAGCGTTATTCAACATTGTGGCGATGCTGTCAGGGTTTCTCCGAGCCACAATCCGTAGGTTGCGGTCATCCACTGCAGTAGTAGTCGTTGGGCGGCCTGAGCGAGGCATGTCATCGACAGATCCTGTCTCTCTGTATCTCCTCCATGTCCGAACAACATCGCTTTGGTTCACTCCGAGACGCCTGGACACTTCCATTGTTGAGAGCCCTTCCTACCACAAAGTAACAATGCGGACGCGATCGAACAGCGGCATTGACCGTCTAGGCATGGTTGAACTACAGAAAACACGAGCCGAGTACCTCCTTCCTGGTGGAATGACTGAAATTGATGTGCTGTCGGACCCCCTCCGTCTAATAGGCGCCGCTCATGCATGGTTGTTTACATCTTTGGGCGGGTTTAGTGACATCTCTGAACAGTCGAAGGGATTATGTCTGTAATACAGTATACACAGTCAACGTCTATCTTCATGAGTTCTGGGAACCGGGTTGACGCAAAACGTTTTTTGTTGTGTGTATATTTAGTCTCCCCGCCCGTCTTCTTCTTGGGTGGCTCGTGGATTCTCTTTCGACAAATTTTTTTATCACCTTTCTGCAGAAATCGTAGCAAGAACCGTCTTCACACCCCTCGAACAGCAACGACGTTGTCTCTCTTAACTACTCAAGCGCTCTCCAGTTAGTAGGCTCTTTGGATAATGTTTTCGTGTTTTCTAACAGCGACAGTTACGTAGACAAAGACAAGAAAAACAATAATAAATTATGTTTCACATACGATTTCATTCCGAATCTAAAGTCAAGATTGAAGATTCATACTTTCCTACGCTAGATGATGGCGAGATCACATATTTGCGTGGAAGGTTGATGAAAATATACCCTAACGAAATCGTCCGACGATTTCTAATCACAGAGTCTCGGGACATCATCACAGACTAAGTATTTTATTCCATTTGAAGTTCAGTGTAATAACAAGAAAACGTCGTTCTTTTCTGCACAAACAGAAAAATAAAGTTTTATGTGTCCAATGTAGTATCATCATTACGGGAACCGATTACTTAACCTTGTTCATTGAAGATCCATGAAAGCCCCTGCCATAACAGCACCAGTTGGTACAGTAAGTCCCTAGGCGATACAGTTTTAATGGACATCTAGCTTAATAAAGTTTCATCGCGGGAATTCTTATCCGTATGTTCTTTGTTTTCATGTGTCTCTTATTACCTCAGGAGGGCGTTTAAATGTAGTGTTGACTACACCACTTTTCTCATGCACTCATCTATCATCTGTATTAAAACTGTTATAGTTACGATACAACATTGACACTGTTTCAATGAATGTGCCAATGCCCGCAGAGAAAAGAAACCTTCCCAGATCGGAGAGAAGGAGGGTTAGAGTTTTATATCCCGTCGACAGCAAGGTCATTAGGGACGGAGCAACAATCTCCGATTAGAATGAATGTAAAAAGGAATTGGCCGTGACGTCTTCAAAGGGACCACTCCGTATTTGCCCGGAGGGATTTAGGGAAATCACGGAAAACTTAAATCTGGATGACGGGACGTGGATTTGAACCGTCGTCCTCCCGAATGCGAGTTCAGTGTGCTCAGCTCTGCGTCAGCTCTCTCGGTCCCAACTAGGAAATCTAGCCTACTGCTTGTGGTTTAACAGCTAACAACTCCACGTGAGTTTACTTACTTATGTATGTTGTGGTTAAAAGGTATGGAAGTACCTTGTGGGAAACAGCAAAAATGCTGTAAATGGCTCGCGGAATTAAAATTAAACATTTACACTCCGCATAATGGATGCTGTGGGCTCAGGAGAGCACGCGGCAGCAGGAAGAAGTGCCAAGTTCCATTAAGAGCAAACGATTATGCTTATCAGCAAAGCCATCGGTAAAAATGTTAACTCATCATGACACAGAGAGAGAGAGAGAGAGAGAGAGAGAGAGAGAGAGAGAGAGAGAGAGAGAGAGAGAGAGGGGGGGGGAGAAAAGAGGGAGATATATTTCATAATATAAAGGTTTTAGCACGAACAGGAGATCTTAAGACAGTTATTATGAAATCTATACTGATATCTTTGTATTTTCCACAGAATGGTTGGACTGGACTTTAAACCCTGTTCATTCTGAATACGAGCCTAGCGTTCTTAACTACAGTGCTACCCAGTTCCGTCACATACCACCAGTCAGAAATGAGTTTCGTTAAAATCCGCTCGTTTGTTACATATGCTCCTTATCTGATTTGTACGCAACATATTCACAAAACTGTGTATCTGTACCTGTCGATATATAGCATAGTATTTATATAAACAGTTTAAAATATAATTCGCGGTTTTGTCGTATCGGAAGAGTTACTGAAAGTACGAGCGATCTAACAGACAACGTAGTGCCATGAACTGTAGTCTACCACATAAAAAAGGGTTAATTTTTTCGATATTTACGCCACCCGGTCCCCCTACCCGCTGGGAATCTGTCGTTCTGTTAATTGATAAATACATCCTTCAACTTCTGCTTTACAGATTTTTAATACGTATCGATTCGCCTGAAACAGTTCTCGAGCCATCGCTATCTGTGAAACAGAACTGATCCACAGCTACTTCGTTAGCAGCCGGCACTGCAGCGCATCGAGTTAATGAAAACCTTCTCTGGCCATATCGCGATGAGTTGAGTACAAGATTAGAGCACGTATCCGTAAACCGAGTTAGTGGAACAGAAAAGAAAAAATATTGGCGACGATGGTTCGTTTCCTGCAGAAAGAGAAACCATATTTACGCAAGGTATTGACGTGGACTGCCGTCCGGAGTGGATTAATTTTTCGGATTCAGGGGAGCAGAATAAGGAACACCGGAGACGGACGGCGGAATATTCCCCCCACGTACCATAATGCTGATTGAGGCCTCTTGATTTCGTTCAGCGGCTTCCCTTAAGTCGTTGCTTCATTACGCCGTTCAGATGAAGCTGCTTTCAGCTCGCCGGACGCAGCGTATTAAGCAGGCAGCCTCGTTAACAGGCTTTTCGCGTGGTTGTTCCTGAAAATAAAAAGGGCCAAGGGTTTTATTTTCGTGCCGTTAGTGCGACGGCAGAGAGCTCTAAGAACCGGAACTAATAGACTTAACACGGCCCGTTAAGTCTCTCACAGAACTACCTTAGTTCATACGGACATTCGAGATTAGTGTATTCCTGAAAGACAGGAGTCGTAGAACTTTGTCAGGAGACGTGAAAGGCTGATCTTAAATGCAGAGCTAAAGCTAATGTGTTCTTTTCGATTTAGAGAAGTACTTAAAGATCACCGAAATCAATGGGTAGTTAAGCTCGTTTTATTCCAGTACACATTTTTTCTTATGCTACCGAGCGACTTGGCGGGATGACTGGAACACGAGAAGAGCAAATTAACCTAGGCATTACGTGTATTTCACCTGATCTGTCCGGGTGAACTGAAATGGTATGATAATAATTGGTACACGCCTTTCGTGTTTTGCGAAACAAACAACACTTTCGTGCAGCGAGATCGTGCTCAGGTAGCAGCCAGCTGAGCAATTCAGCTCTCACCACGTACCTTAACTGAGCTGGTTGTGTCCTCATGTGCTTTTCTGTAGCATATCTCTAAAGGCACTCTTCATCTGGAAAGTGGACAGTGGCTGCTTGTTCAAAGAGACGTCTGGGACGCCATTTAAAAAGACCATTTGATAACAGTCGTTTCAGCAGTGTATACTGTCGAATAAAAACTGTAGTTTTGAAATAAATTAGCAGAAAAAAAGCGAATCAGTTTGGGTGAAATCAATGAATATGAAATGATTTGGTAAGGTGAACATATCTGCAGGAGGCTCCGACGTCACCTTTCATTTCATTCAGCGACAAACAAACTTTGTATGTGTAGAGTGACATGTCAGTCTGGTTATAGTTAAACTTTCGCTACCTCAGAAGGCTTCAATGAAAAACGAGTGACCGTAGGACATTATAAATTTGGGGAAACATTTTCAATAACCTGTGGCAGAGAAATAACTAATAAACCATTGAAAAGAACACATTTTAATTAGATGAGAGGATAACATTTGTTAACTGCGTACAATGTTTACGCTCTAGGTTATACACGTTGCTGAATGTGACGACCATCTGAATCCACAACAGCCTGGAACCGCACTAGAGATTGCTCTGCTGCTGCCCAGAACGTCTCAGGTGGACCATGTCAAGCTCAGCTGGGCGTGACACAGTTCTTGCTCTATTTGAAGGTCGGACATTGCGTCCTGCTTTCTCAGCCATGACAACAGTAACTACTTCAACAATTGCGGCGCAACTGGCCGTCTGCGTCTCCCAAGAAATTCCCAAATCGCCAGTAATTCGAACTTCCGAATCATGTTCGTCAAGCCGGCCGGGGTGGCCGAGCGGTTCTAGGCGCTACAGTCTGGAACCGCGCGGCCGCTACGGTCGCAGGTTTGAATCCTGCCTCGGGCATGGATGTGTGTGATGTCCTTAGGTTAGTTAGGTTTAAGTAGTTCTAAGTTCTAGGGGACTGCTGACCTCAGAAGTTAAGTCCCATAGTGCTCAGAGCCATTTGAACCATGTTCGTCAGTCCCTGTGCGGAAAGAAGACTTGCTGTTGCTTTGATAAAATAGCTTTACGAGTAAAGCCCTCGCTACTTTGTCCATACCCATGTTGATTATGTGCACTTGTACTGCATACTCGTTTGTGTGTGTGTGTGTGTGTGTGTGTGTGTGTGTGTGTGTGTGTGTGTGTGTGTGTTTTCACAGAAGTACTACCACCTCGTGGCTGGACTTCGTAGGTGTAAAGGGAGAAGGGGTAATTTTCTATTTATTTCCACCTGAGAATGGTATTGAGCATTAGGTCCTTTGAGCCACCTAAGGTGTTGATTGCTTTATTACATTTCATTTAATGGCACATACCGTTCCAGTTGACTTTATACACTGAAGAGCCAAATGAACTTGTAAAACTACGTAATATCGTGTGAGGACCCCGCGAGCACGCAGAAGAGCCGCAACACGACGTGGCATGAACTCGACTGATGTCCGAAGTAGTGCTGGAGGGAACTGACACCATTTAATCCTGCAGAGTTGTCCAAAGATCCATACGAGTACACGGGAGGGGGGGGGGGGGGGGGAGAGAGATCTCATCTGAACAGCGCGTTGGATGGCATCCCAGATATGCTGAATAATGTTCATGCCTGGGGAGTTTGGTGGCCAGCGGAAGTATTTAGGCTCAGAAGAGTGTTCCTGGAGCCACTCTGCAGCAGTTCTGGACGTGTGGGGCGCCGCATTGCCCTGCTGGAATTGCTAAAGTTAGCCGGAATGCACAATGGACACGAGTGGATGCAGGTGATCAGACAGGATGCTTACGTAAGTGCCAAGTGTCAGAGTCGTATCTAGACGTATCAGGAGTTCCATATCACTCTAACTGCACACGCCCCGCCGGCCGCGGTGGTCTCGCGGTTCTAGGCGCGCAGTCCGGAACCGTGCGCCTGCTACGGTCGCAGGTTCGAATCCTGCCTCGGGCATGGATGTTTGTGATGTCCTTAGGTTAGTTAGGTTTAAGTAGTTCTAAGTTCTAGGGGACTAATGACCACAGCAGTTGAGTCCCATAGTGCTCAGAGCCATTTGAACCATTTTTTTTTTTTTTGCACACGCCCCACACCATTACAGAGCCTCCGCCAGCTTGAACAGTCCCTGCTGACATGCAGGGTTCACGGATTCATGAGGTTGTCTGCATACCCGTATACGTACATCCGCTCAATACAATTGAAAATGAGACTCGTCCAACAAGGCAACATGTTTCCATCCATCAACAGTCCAATGTCGGCGTTGACGGGCCCAGGCGAGGCGTAAAGCTTTGTGTCGCGCAGTCATCAAGGGTACACGATTGGGCTTCGGCTCCGACAGCCCATATCGATGATGTTTCGTTAAATGGTTCGCACGCTGACACTTGTTGATGGTCCAGCATTGAAATCTGCAGCAATTTGCGGAAGAGTTGTACTTCTGTCACGCTGAACGATTTTCTTCAGTCGTCGTTGGTCCCGTTCTTGCAGGATCTTTTTCCGGCCGCAGCGATGTCGGAGATTTGATGTTTTACCGCATTCCTGATATTCACGGTACTCTCCTGAAAAGGTCGTACAGGAAAATCCCCACATCATCGCTAACTCGGAGATGCTGTGTCTCATCGCTCGTGTTCCGACTATAACTCCAGGTTCAAACTCACTTAAATCTTGATAACCTGCCAACGTAGCAACAGTAACCGATTCAACAACTACGCCAGACACTTGTTGTCTTATATAGGCGTTGCCGACGGTAGCGCCGTATTCTACATATTGACATATCTCTGTATTTGAATGTGCATGCCTATACCAGTTTCTTTGGTGCTTCAGTGTATTTCTGCCACATAACGTTACATTAATTTTTCGTTTTTTATTTTGTTTATGAACTTACATTACTCTGTTATATCATTGAGGTGTTTCGATAATAGCCCGTGGAACTCTGATCTATAAGATTGCTGTTTCAGGTGATCCCCAGGAGAAGAATCCATATAAGATTGACGGTAGGTTCGTTGTTTGGTGAAAGCGTAGTTTGGTCCTCACAATCAGATGCTGACTCGACAGCAGTGGGTGTAATTGGTGAAACAGGTGCATGGTGCTCTTACGTTTTCCCTGAACATTGCCCTTGAAGAGAAGTTTCAGGTCCAATATCACTCGCAGGTATTTCACCTGATTTGTTCAAGGGGGTGCAATGTCGTGCAGTGTTAGATGATCTCTGAGTTCGAGCTGACAGCGAGAAACCACAATGGCCTTCGCCTTCTCCACATTCAGGGTGATACGGATTGGTGCTGTCCATGATTGAATAAGTGTAAGCTGACGCTGGAGGCGCCGTATCACTGCATCGACTCTGGCTGGTGATAAAGATCGCTGTATCGTGCACGAATTGCTCAAGAACGACTTGTGGAAGTAACGGCAGGTCACTGATATACAAGATGAATAGAACAGAGGACAGAACAGAAACTTGACGAGTATCCTCCAGCAGTTGTTGAATGCACGACCACTTACCATCTATTTGGACAAAGCAGCCCCTATCTTGACGATGGCTGTCAATAATCATTGTGCAGTAGTCCAGGGCGGTGGGGATATCATACAGTTTGGTGAGAAGTTTATTTCTCCACACTGTATCATTTGCCTTTTCAAAATCAAGAATGGCCGCCACTGTATAGTTCGCACAGTTCATATTATATGCTGTATACACAGTAACCTAGAGGAATTGGAGTTCGGCCAACAGGTGTGGCTGGAAGGATAACTGGTCTGGGCGTATCACATCCCCTGCAGTGATTGCTGGCCGAAGTTGTTGGAGTATGATCCGTTCCAGTACGCTGAACAGTGTTGGCGGCAGAAGGCTGATGGGTCGATGGTTTTGTGGTTGGTGGCGGTCCTCCCTGGGTTTGGTAGTGGTACTATGTGAACAATCTTCCCATCAGATGGGAAGAATCCTAATGGGAGGCAACTGTTAAAAAGGCGGGTTACCAACACTAGTGGTTTGTGCGGCAACTTCTTCAACTCTCCGTTTGTTATAGCATCTGGTCCAGGGTCTGGGTGTTTACCAAGTCGTCATACAGTAGAGTGGACCTCCACCGGTGTCATTGGTACTGGTTCCATCTGTTGTGCCATCCATCAGATACCTTCTGCCTGGTGTTGTATTCTTATCTCCTCCTATTCGGCGGCGTCCTCATGTGCTAAAACATTCTGTGCCACATACGTTGTAGCAAACAGTTCTATCTGCTCCATGGGTCAAATAATGGGCCCATTGGTCCCAGAAGTGTCACTTTCGCTGGCCTTGGGTTTCCGTGGGCCTGTACCAGGCCCCATTTATCCCTGGTGAGTAAGATGAGAACAGCCGTCTTATCTTCCCACTTTTCTTGGCGAAATCCAACAGCTCCGTAATGTAACTCCCTATAGAGTCGCTTAAGTTCTGGGCGTTCCGATAAAGCTGCCAGCGTTTTCGCACACTGTTTCAAAGGTTATTCAAGTCCTGGGGCTGTGATGAAAACTCTTCACTGTGCAATGCGCACCATTGAGCTTGTCTATACGCTGACGGCAGGTCCTTCGAATCTTTCCTGTCAATACAGAGGCGGCCTCCTCTATGAGAACTGTTGTCGATACGTCTGTTGGGCGAACATTGTTTGCTAAGGAACGCGTGATACTTGTCCCAGTTCGTGGTCCACTGTACTAGACGCCATAGGTATTCCAGCGTCCCTGTGACGATGCCGACCACCAGATTATGCCCACACATCAGATAGTTAATGGTTTGAAGGCGCAGATCATGTTAACTGCAGTTATTTCGAGAGATGTAAATTGTTGCAGTGCGGGAGGAACGTGTATGAACAATCGCTTGATATATATGGCTATGCTGCCCTCGGCCATTTGCTCTGTCCGTCCGGTATCCCACCATATTGCATAAGTCGAAAGGTTGGGTTAGGCGGAGGTGTGTTTCAGATCAGGAATAGAATATCGATCTTAAAACGAGTGAGGAACTCCTCGAGTTCCACCTTCTTACGGCAGATACTGTTCGCGGGGGCGGGGGGGGGGGGGGGGGGGTTATGGGCGCTCAACATCGAGGTCATCAGCGGGTACTGTTCGCATTGAATATACAGAGTGAAAGGATATCCAGCCTTGTTGGTCTGTAGGCCATTACTGTGGGCGAATCTCTTCATGGTTCCACCTTCTAAGGTGAGTAATTTTTATAGGAAATCGGATGCTTCATTAAATTTTCGTAAGGTCCCTTGAAGGACTGTAAAAATGTTCTTTTGGAGCAGATACGCTAAATATTATGTTACGCTTGTGGCCAACTTTATGGCTTCCGAGAAGTCAAACTGTGAATGCGTGTTCGTTGAGGTCGCGCTAGGCTGTTGACCTCTGGTGCCAGATGCCAGCTGAAATGCGCCAGGAGGCTCCGACGCAAAGACGGGAACTCCTTTTCGTTGGCAACATTCAGTTGCCTGATGATGACAAGATGTTATTTTTGTCTGGTCTGTGCTGCTTGTCCCCGTGCAGTATAAATCCACAGTGTAGCACAGTGTAGCACAGTGTAGCACCCTCTCCATGTAACAGGATGTTCACCTTTACAATTTACACATTTTGCCTTTTGGTCTGGAGGTTTTTGGGAAGCCTTGGGCTGGTGTTGCTCCATGCACTCCACACAATGAGGTGGCAGATGGCAATAATTGGCGCTATGGAAGAAATGTTGACATCTTCTGCATTGCGGAGACTACTGTTTTAATTGACATGTTTCAGTTACCACTTTGGTTCAAAATTCAAATGGCTCTGAGCACTATGGGACTTAACTACTGAGGTCATCAGTCCCCTATAACTTAGAAATACTTAAACTTAACTAACCAAAGGACATCACACACATCCATGCCCGAGGCAGGATTCGAACCTGCGACCGTAGAGGTCGCGCGGTTCCAGACTGTAGCGCCTAGGGCCACCCGGCCACCCTGGCCGGCACCACTTTGGTGTCTAGAAGAAGTTTGGCGTCATATATTGACTCGATGGCTGGGTCTGCCAGCAGGGTCACACGGTAGACTGGCTGTGGTATTAGTTTGCTGGTTTTCTTGTCTCTCGATTTAAACTGATGTCATGAGACCTATTACAAACCGATGTTGTACAGAGCTTGTGCTATCTCCTCTTCTGTGATTTCCGAGGGAAGATACTTGATGACGGCTTTGAAGGACTTGTCGGTTGCCGACTGGTGTGTAAAAAACGGAATTTTCGAATCCTTGAAAAACCGTAGGCCGATCCGCTGGTCAGTCAATGATGATAAGTGATACTTGAGTGTATCGCCCTTATAAATCGCGCTTATGCGTCCTTCTACATGTTTCTTCTTTTCACTGTTCAGTAGCAGGTATTGCCCTGAGCTTTGGCTGGTAATAGGTGGTATCCTCGCTGTTGGCATTGGCGGGTTTTGGGTCGGTCCAGCATTTGACTCATTGCTCGTTCCAGCTGCGCTCTTTCTGTTGACACATCCATCTGATCGTCGTCAGGCTGTAGCGGCGCGTATTTGTTTGAGGTGGGCACAAGGTGCAGTCGTTTCGCGATGTCCACTGCTTCATGCGAGTTTTTGTGTTTTCTTCCCAATCGTTGATGGATAACAAGTTGAAACTTTTGGTCTTCGTCCTGATTGGGTGATTGAGCATCGTCGTTGTCTGACACGCTCGGCGGCTCAGAATGAGACGAACTTGGTAATTATGTCGATTCCGCTGTATTAGGTGCGATGTCTCCTCCATTATCAGTGGTAGGTGGCATTATTTCACGTCTGTCTGCGAGTCCTTTAGCACCACGTTCATTTCGGAGTCTTGTGACCTAGGCGGTGATAAGGTGGTCTGGTGCCGTCGACCGCAGTTGAATTGTCTGGGAAGGAAGAGTGTGTGGTTCTAGTGAAACGATCCTGCTTGATTCCGCCTACTGGCTTCCCGACTGGACCTGTGCCTGAGAGGGTTGACCGTAAGGCAGGGCCCTGGCGCTCTGTTGCCCTCTGCGCGTACTGGTCCTGCATGTGCCGTGTCCTTTGCCTAGTTCGTCGTAAGCCGCCGCTGTCCGTCCGCGTTGCTAGGGCGGACGTAAGTGGAGCGGCCGGTGGGGTCGCTGGCAGGGCAAACCCCGCTGGGCAGCCATCGTCCAACTTCTGCACGGCCGCCCGCATGCCTTGGTTCTTCCCACGTGGCATCGCCCACTCGACTGACGTGTACTGCACCCTGATGCTTGTGTTTCAACCCTACGCCATTGTACCAGTACCGCCACCTATCGACGCTAGTCATGGCACTAACATTACTAACAACGCAAATTCTGCAGCGCACTATCTGAACAACATTCCTATGAAGTTTGGTACCTGTACGCTAAATACATTTTGAAACCAAAAAATGCCGCACTACAAGGCAATTATCCGAATGGGACGGAAATCGGTTGATGTGACGTACATGTACAGACAAACAAATGCTTGCAATTTTGGAAAATTTGGATGATTTAGTCGAGAGAGAGAACTTCACAAATGGAGCAAGTCAATAAAGCGTTGGTCCACCTCTGGCCTTTGTGCAAGCAGTTATTCGGCTTGCCATTGACTAAGTTTTTCGATGTCCTCCTGAGGGATAGGTTGCCAAATTCTCTTCAATATCTGCCTTAGATCGTCAAAATACCGAAACTATGATAGGCCGTGTGGCTTACTAGGTAGCGTCGGAGATTGGAAATCCGATAACCAATGGATCGCTGGTTTGGTTATTGCTCTAGTCTTTTTTTGTTTTTTTTTTTTTTCGTTAGTTTGAATAACTACATTATTTAAATATAAAATACATCAAATATATGCTAATTAACCCTGTGGTGCAGTTGTCCACTGCTGTGAACAGCTGTTAATGTCGCTTCTTTGGCGTTTTTAATCAGTCCTGAGGCTGCAAATGCAGTCCACTGCAGTGTTCACTGGTGCTATGCCCTTCGCGCAGTTTCAGCCAGAAGACTGATTAAAAACGTCGAAGAACCGACATTAGCAGCCGTCCACGGCAGTGGACAACTACACCAAAGGGTTAACATATAATCATCATTTTTATGAACAGTTTAGGTCTTCTTATTTCTGATTACATAGTGGACGCGAAATTCCAGTTTTCATCACAAACATACACAATTATCAATATTTTATAAAAAATTCTTCATAAATTTGTAATTTTTTAATTTGAACAGTCTTTATTAAAAATCATTTATAAAATATTGGTATTTAGCAATTTATATTTCTAATGTGTATGACATGTAATTAAAAATCAGAAGCCGTGCATTTTTCATAAAAAAAGGTTAGCTAGATATGTGTTTTGATGAATTTTGTATTGGGTGATGCAAATAAAAGTGACCGGGACTAGTAGGTACGACTGGACGTGAATTTGTGGCAGCATTAACGGAGGAGGAAAAGATCTACAGTTACGTCCAAGAGCAGGGAGCAACAGCCCATACACACAGCCGAACGTTGGAGCACATTTACACAATCTTCACACCTGACAGAATTGTTAGGAGAGGTCAGTCTGGTCGCGGCCGTAGCTGGCCATCCAAGTCACCTGATCTGTGAATGAGCGATTACTTTGTGTGGGGAGCCCACAAGTCTAAGGGGTATGGTAACAACCCTCATAGTCTTCAAGAACTGCAACAGAACATTTCGGATGAGACTGCAGAAATTCCGGCAATCCGGCTTCGATCCACCTTCAGCAGCTTGCTGACCAAGGCCCAAAAGTACCAAAAGATGATTGGTGATTATTTTCAACAACCGCTATAGTCAGCTTAGTACCGTATTTCCTTTCTTCTGTTGCGTTCCTTTGTACCACGGAACTCTGCTCTCCGGGTCACTTTTATTTACCCCCCCTGTATTTAAATGCCTTAGACATTCGAGTTGAACGAAAGAACAAAATGAAAAAGTATGCCATTGCGAGATTCGAACCTACGATCCGTTGTCTATCTGATTACCATTCTCCGACGCTATCGAGCTAGCTACGCGGGGCTTCGAGAAATTCGATTCGATTAAAATTTAGAGAATTAAAGTTTCTTGCAAACTTTCAAAGTCGATTTTCTGGTGAATATTAAGAGTTGCATCGAACTGTTTTGGGCTATCGATATTTGAGTTCTGCACTTCACGTAGCATCAATACGAAAAATTACCATAATCCGATTGCTGGGCAATCTCCTTGTTAGTACTGAACCGTGTAGTATGCCAATAGCGATTTTTTTCTCGGTTGGAGCTCCCTAATGCGACATCCAGCAACATAAAATAAGTTTCTCCAGAACAAATATATATATTCCATACTGAAATACACCGAGCGAAGCGGCGCAGTGGCTACGACACTGGACACGCATTCGGGAACGAGCGAGATGGCGCAGTGGTTAGTGCAATGGACTTGCATTTGGAAGGACGATGGTTCGAACCTGCGTCTGGTCATCTAGACTTTGGTGTTCGGTGATTTCCGTAAATCGCTCTAGGCAAATGCAAGGACGGTTCCTTTGACAGGGCGCGGCCGACTTACTCCCCAATCCTTGACACAATCTGAGCTTGTGCTCCATCGCTAATGACCTAGATGTCGACGGGACGAGAAATCCAGTGTCTCTTCCTTATATTGAAACATTTATCATAAAAACAGGGTATGTTATTACGTAATAATTTTTGGGGCTCTAAATCAGTTTGAAACAAAAAAATAGTTGTGAACTACAGCAATCAAAATAAAAGTGCGCACTGCGAGATTGATGACACTTGATACCGATATCATTTGATATCTTCCTTATTTCATCGTCGTTTACCATATAATGAACACTTCTCTTCCACTCTTCAATCAAGATAATATTGTCGAATAATTACGGAAAAAGGAACACCGCATGTACTTAAATCACATCGATTTCCATGTAGGAGTGCTGAGCATATCTGTAGTACCTCGCTGTTGAATAGACATCCTTGGCGATTACTGCATAAAAGATTCGTACACCTTTTCTGTGCCTTTAACCAATCAGCCTCAAGATATTTTCGCATCGAGACAAACCTAATATCGAAGCCAGTTGCTCGTATAGCTAACGATGTCGGCCGCAATTTTTAAGGACCAATGTATTGCTGGTCCGCTTCTCTTTTTAAATGTTCTAATCCTCATATCTTTAATGATGTAACTGGTAGAGAATTCTAACACTCATTAATGTCCCAAATAAATTTTACGTTTTTCACAATTTCACAAAATTAATTAAAGTCGCTAGCATGGTAAACACGTTATAAGGTGCTCGTATGCCGTTCATCAGAGAGTACAGTGTGTTCCATGTTTGGCGCAGGAGTCGTATCCAGTGCTGCACGGGAACCGGCACCGAGGAGGTAGGCTCCGATCGCTGTATAAGCTTCGGATCGTTTCTCGGATTCTGGCGGATGGCCTTTGACGAATTTGTAGCGGCATTGGAAACAAGTCGGACGAAATCGTTGACGCATTTAGCATTTAAGACCAGTGTATCGGTAAAATCGCATCACAGACAGGGTACAAACTCAAACTGAAATTTTACAAAGTAACTGTAGTGCATCGACTGTCCAATTCAGATATTGTTGCTTGACATCAGTACAGTAACTGCGTATTGTAGTCCGGCATGATGGAGAGGTTGTCTTGAAATGCTCTTTGTTCTGATGAAACATGGCTACCTTTATCGGGGTACATGGACACGCAGAGCAATCAACGTTGCAGTTCTGTTAATCCCTATCAGTTACATCAAAATCTTCATAATGCGTGATAGTTATGTGAACAAGATACTGCAACCTTCTTCTTTAGTCAACCAACAAAAAACCATATGGGAGAGTTGCCTAAATTGTACCATCTTTAAGATTTTATTTATTATAGCCAAAAACGTAAGTTACCACGTTATTTAAAAAATACCATCCTTTACTGTAGGATATTGTTCTTGTTATCTGATTTAAAGAACGGAAACTCCGACAAAAAAATAAAGGCACTACACTTAGTTTTCTAAACATCTGCAACTGATACAAATTCGGAATCTGGTTTCTTAATTTGTACCAGTCGGTGCATAAATTATAAAACCCTTATAAAAGATGTTCCTGAGTTTCAAGATACGTACTGGTCTGAGCTTAAGGAAATGTTCCGTATTTTAGTTCTACATCACTACATACAAGTGCTATAATACAACTTTTTCACTCCTTTCACCACTCCTGCATACTTTCCATGAATCCACATTTTGCAATTAATGCATACTATCATTTCTTCCGCTCAATCTTCCTCGCACAACTCGTAATACCATTCCTTTATTTTACGAATGAGTTTCTGTAGTGACTTCTCAGCAGAGTCTCAAAAATACTTCTTTTTCACAGGTGGAGCTATAGTCCTAGATTCCTTAGCCTTTGCTTCGCTTAACTTTTATGTTTTTGCACAAGTTACTCTTAAGTTCACAGACTTCTTAGCTGGGCCTTGAAGTTTTTGTTGGAACTTTCATTATTTCCTACGGATTCGGTGATATTTCTTGGACGGACACATTAAGCTCACGTTTTGCATGCCACGACCTCTCCTTCACTGAAATTGTGGAACAATCCGTTTCGTTCTACACTGTCGGACGAAAGTTTAGTTATGTATAACATACCTAAACTGAACATCATCTCTTCAGACGTAAGAAAATGCTCATCCAGTTCGTTTTCAATTTCGCCGGAAAACACTTTACTGCTGCCATTTTTTTTTTTAAATTCCCGTTTTCATTTTTTTCTGTTTTCAACATGCTTCTTAATCGTTGCTCTAGGCACTTTTATATGGTTGCAGGTTCATTAATCCATAATCCCCATTTAGAGATACTGTTACAGCTGAATACAGTTCATCTGTTCTCCACTTACTATAGCGCCCTCCTGTTGTCATACTGTAACAAAAAAAAATAATTATTTAATTAATTACTTAGGATGAAGAATGCATTAGAAAATTCAGCACACCATTTATGAACATTGTGTTGCACTAACAACGGTAAACTTATTTTTTAAAGCTGACTATGCGAGCGAGTTTCTTATACTGCACCGGTACGATATCGGAAACTTACGCGGTACTTTATGGGCAAAGTCGCCTTTTTCTCTTTGTCATTTACCTACAAACGAACCAAATCAAATACAGGCTCATAAAGTTCAGAACACTAAGGTCATTTCATTTGTATTCACTCATAAATAAAACATTATGTTTCCGCTTATCTTATAACAGCAATACGCTGTCTTCAGTTAATTTGATCCTCAAGGCACAGCTGACAATATGGCGCCAATAAACACGTAGTTCATGCTGATCTCATTAAATGCCAGACACTATAAGAGATACGAATTTGATAGTAGTGGTACAAATTAGGAGATGGTAGATTTTAGGCAGCTTTCGCCAACAATTATATTGTGCAGGACAGTCCAAGAGTACACACGGCCAAGTGTGTATGACGGAGTTACGGAGCGTTTTTGATGACTGTAATTTCCCCCCCCCCCCCCCACCCCCACCACCAACTAAAAAAAGAGAGAGAGCGCGCGCGCATTCTGAATGAACTTCTATACCATGTACAGACAGCAGCAGCCAGTTGCAGTTCTGATGTCGAGCAACAGCACTGCTGTTAGTCACTTGATACAATACCGTTACTTTGCAGGGTTTCAGCTTGAATTTATGTACGATTCTGAAGAGATACTATTGACATACAAGTATGAAGTGCTGAATGGCGCAACAACGGTTTCCGAGTTCTTCCGAAGGCGGTTTCCAGCTCAGCTAAAACCGATACGCCACAAGCCAGGCACGTATGCCCGCGTGGTAGAACGCTACTCGTCGATGTCGCAGCCAACGTCTTGCTGCACAAATAACCTCCCGTCCGCGTACTGCTTCCCGCGGAGTGCACACTTCATTGGGCCAAACAGATGGAAGTCGGAAGGTGCGAGACCCGGTCTGGAGGGTGGTTGAGGAAAATGTTTTGAGCGCTCCTCTCGGGTGTGCAGACTTTAGTGAGGCCTTGCGTTGTCACGGAGAAGGAGAAACTCGTTTGCTTTTTTATGGCGACGAATACGTTGAAGCCGATTCTTCAGTTTCCTGAGGGTAGCACAGAACAATTCAGAGTTGACAGTTGCACTAAGAGGGAGGGCATTATCAGAGTACCCCTTCAGAGTCCCGGCGCCATGCCTGTAGCTGCTGCGGGTGCGGCTTTGAACTTTTTCTTCAGAGGAGAGTTGGTGGGCGCCACTCTATGGATAGCCATTTTGTTTCCGGTTCGAGGTGATGAACCCATGTTTTAACGCCTGTGATGATGTTCGACACAAAATTGTCACGATCGGCCTCGTAACATGCAAACAATTCCGCACAGATCGCTCTTTATGGTCTTCGGTTAGGAGACGAAGAACCCAGCGGGCACACGGCTCTGAGTACCCCAACTGGTGGACGAGTGTGTCAGCACTATGAACTGAGACGTCCAATTGTGCAGCGAAATGTTTGACTGGGATCTATCGAACACCTCGAATGCGAGTGTCCACACATTCCAGTATTGTAGGAGGCAATACTGACCTTACGACTTATCTTAGAAGAAAGATTAAGGAAAGGCAAACCTACGTTTCTAGCATTTGTAGACTTAGAGAAAGCTTTTGACAATGTTGACTGGAATACTCTCTTTCAAATTCTAAAGGTGGCAGGGGTAAAATACCGCGAGCGAAAGGCTATTTACAATTTGTACAGAAACCAGATGGCAGTCGTAAGAGTCGAGGGGCATGAAAGGGAAGCAGTGGTTGGGAAGGGAGTGAGACAGGGTTGTAGCCTCTCCCTGATGTTATTCAATCTGTATATTGAGCAATCAGTAAAGGAAACAAAAGAAAAATTCGGAGTAGGTATTAAAATCCACGGAGAAGAAATAAAAACTTTGAGGTTCACCGATGACATTGTAATTCTATCAGAGACAGCAAAGGACTTGGAAGAGCAGTTGAACGGAATGGACAGTGTCTTGAAAAGAGGGTATAAGATGAACATCAACAAAAGCAAAATGAGGATAATGGAATGCAGTCGAATTAAGTCGGGTGATGCTGAGGGAATTAGATTAGGAAATGAGACACTTAAAGTAGTAAAGGAGTTTTGCTATTTGCGGAGCAAAATAACTGATGATGGTCGAAGTAGAGAAGATATAAAATGTAGACTGGCAATGGCAAGGAAAGCGTTTCTAAAGAAGAGAAATTTGTTAACATCGAGTATAGATTTAAGTGTCAGGAAGTCGTGTCTGAAAGTATTTGTATGGAGTGTAGTCATGTATGGAAGTGAAACATGGACGATAAATAGTTTGGACAAGAAGAGAACAGAAGCTTTCGAAATGTGGTGCTACAGAAGAATGCTGAAGATTAGGTGGGTAGATCACATAACTAATGATGAAGTATTGAATAGAATTGGGGAGAAGAGGAGTATGTGGAACAACTTGACAAAAAGAAGGGACCGGTCAGTACGACATGTTCTGAGGCATCAAGGGATCACAAATTTAGCACTGGAGGGCAGCGTGGAGGGTACAAATCATAGAGGGAGACCAAGAGATGAATACACTAAGCAGATTCAGAAGGATGTGGGTTGCAGTAAGTACTGGGAGATGAAGAAGCTTGCACAGGATAGGGTAGCATGGAGAGCTGCATCAAACCAGTCTCAGGACTGAAGACAACAACAACAACAACAACAACAACAACTGGAATCATAGCTATGTGCGGCCGACTGGCACGCGCTGGACCGGACAAGTTAAGTTTGCGCGAGCTTGTTGCTGTGATGACAGATGCCTCGCCCAACAACTCACCTTGGTTTTGTTCACTGCTATGTCTCCATACACATTCTTCAAGCGCCTATGAGTATCTGCAATGCTTAGGTTTCCACCAAAAGAAACTCAATGACAGCTCTCTGCTTGGCAAGCACCTCCGTTACACATGCCGTTTTGAAGTCTACGTATGGTGCCGCCACCTATTGGAACTTCATGAAACTGTAGGAGCTGAAGCAGGAATATTCCGCGATGTCTCACAACAAATTCTGAATTTTTTCAATAGAAATTGGCAGAGGAAAAAATGTGTTGCATTATTTACTGAACGCCCCTCGTAATTAAGTATCCAATGAGTTTTACTTTCCGTTAGCCTATAACTTTCAATAATTATTTCTTCTCCCCTGTTCCTTGTACAACCGTCTCATTCGTTTTTCTTTAAGTCCAGCTAGTTCTTGTCATTCTCCTTCAGAATTACACTTCTGCAACATCATGGCGAACTTTCTCTTGCCTCCCTAACGTCCAGATTTCACATCCATATGTCACGACACTCCACCCAAAAGTCTTTATAAATCTTTTCCTCGTGAAACACGTACAAAAATCAGATGGCAAAGAATTATAAGTGAAAGTATACCACAACGTATACAGTTTTCACTGCTGAAATACAACCAGATTTTCTGAAGGCGGAAGGATGAACACACTCTTCTAAAGCACTCTACACTTTTTTAATTCACCTTTGTCGTGGAAAACGTTCTCATGCCTCTGACCTGAGCAACAAGTACAAAAGAAAGTTTGCGTCGTACTTATCCTCGCTCGTCATTCAGCAGGGCTTGAATCGAGTCCTAATTTACAGTCCGGCGCAGGGTTAGGTATTATACTGCAGATGTAAGCTTTTACCTCTCTTCCACTTCTGTCGGCAGTGCACGCAGAAGCTCCTCATGGACGATGCTTTAGCGTTAGTAGTGGTTAATCGTGGCTCTTTTGTTAATTCGTTCCCGGGGAGAGATTCTTGTTGAACAGCGCAAGGCGCAAGAAGCCTCTAATGAGTACATCTGAAAGGCACTTTGTTGAAGCCGTTGCTGCCACCCGTCGCTTCGGAGCTTCCGCAACACGAAGCGAATGTCAGCCGGACAGCCACAACTAATTAGCCACAACACAGCGACTTTTGCTACCACATAATCGAAAAGTCTGTTAACTGAAAATGAGCACAACATCTGTCGTGGCTGTAAATGTCACTAACAAAATAGCTTTCAAAACGATTTTAAAAAACTGAAGTTTTCATAACAACACAAGATTCGTCAGCGAGTGCAAACAGCTTGAAACCACAGTGGATTATTTTAATTGTAGAATAATTTAACATCCAGCAGAGCACCATGATTATCACAACAGTGAGACTGAATATACTGTATATTACTCTTGGAGGAGTATACGCTACGTTAACTGTGTGTGTTATTTTTAGTCTGCACGGAGGACTGCGACTCAGATGTCGTACTTCTCTCTTCCTCAAGAGAGTGTTCTACTGATTGAGTTACCAAACACACATTGCTCCGTCAAGAATAAAACAATTACATCGCAGATACAACTTCCAGGCTGTGCTCTTCCGTGGGTGCTCGTCCCATTTGTAGGGAATGGAAAGTTTCCAGTGACTAGTTCAGGTTTCTAGGTACGCTCAGGCGTTGCAGAAGGAGTAGTTCTGCCCATGAATGGCAGGTGTTCGGGTACGAGTCCCAATTCTTCACACAATTTGGTCACCTACCTCGTATAATCGGCACAGAAATGACAGACCTGTTACCTCCTGGATTATTTTCAAATTCCTGGACGGACGTTTGTCAGTTGTCGTTTTTTAACATTTAGTTTGTGGAATTTATCTGTATTGTCAGAGGTGATGATCTTCTACAGTCGTTAGCTACAGAGGAGCTCATCCGGTTTCTTGAAACAAAGACTATTAATACATACCTGTATTGTTGTGGTCCCATATCACAAAATTGATATGACGCTACAACGTGCTCACGTTACATAGATCACAATAAAAGACGTAATAATGAGAAAGAATGATTTTCAATAACAAAAAGTTACTGAATAATATAAGCCTTAGACTAGAAATAGTTGCAAGTCTCAGTACTATCACTTTTTCGGCCACGTGAAGGAGAATGTTGAACACATAAGACACATAAACAGACAACCACATTGAAAAAAAAGAGAGTGGTCCCATTACGCACTTTCCAACACTTTGCTTTTCGGGCCTTTTTTCCTTCATTGTTGATAGATTCACGGCAGCCTGAAACCAAATTTTTTACGGTCTTCGTAAAAATTTGTCGCCTTAGGTAATAAATCAGTAGTCAGGACACTAGAACTAAGAAGTGTATAGGAACATATGATGTGAGAATAGAGTCGAACAAATAATCCCTAGTATTAGTACGAAGTATCCGCCACTATGCAACTGTTTCTTTGGTTTCAGAGCATACATGCACATGTATACATGGAATACCACGGACTAATACAATTATTTTATTAAAAAAGTCTTCATAATATTCTAAATCTCTTGAATATTGAATAATTAATTCTAGTAGGATGTTTGACTCGAACCAGGAATCAGCGCTTCGTCAGCCATTGATTCTCGACGCAACATCGCAGTGGACGAGATGCCACTATCAACAACGTTGCACACACTAACTCTGTGACGCGCTACTGAGGTTTGGTATTTAAGCACGGTTTCACACACTCTGACGATCGACTGCTTCATACCACTACATCTACTCCGTTTTCCGGTCAAATACGGGCAATGCAAATTTCTTCAGACACCAAAATTCGAATTGATTCCCTCCAGCTCGGGTTTGCGTTAGTGACTTCGGCTACGGAGGGAGACAGATACCACCGTTTCTAAGTGACACAACGACTACTGCGTGACACAAGAGTGAAACTGTAGCTTTGAAAGGGGTTACCTGTAGCACCATGTAACAATTTAGTATATGATCACGATTTACTCCTTTCGCAAGAAAATCATGTGTCAGGAGCTAAAGTGCAATGTCTTTCTGTTACAGTTTTTTTCAGGTGGACATAGGGGAAGACAGGAAGTAAACATGGAGCACGTTTCGTTGTTGGTGGCCCAGGAGTTGACTGTCTGAACAGGTTGAAGTTACCACAAAAGGGCACAGCAGCATCTTCATGACCCAGAAGCCCTCAGCGGTTGTCCTTAGCGTATGCGGTGTGTGCGACGATGAACAGCAAAACAATGTTTTTGTACTATTAGTCATCAGAAAATATCTGCGTGAAATCAAAGAAATCGTCTAACGGGGACTAGCCGAATAAATCGGTGCAGCTGTTACGGCACTGACCTTATTTTCGGGAGGATGGGGTTCACTTTGACTGGCCATCCTGATGGGTTTTCTGTGGTTTTCTGGATCACTTCGGGCAAATGCCGGGATGGTTCCTTCATCAAGGTCACGGCCGACCACCAGTCCTCTCCTTATAGAGCAAACTCAAGTCTTACGTGTATATCTGTATAATGCATTACTCTGAAAGCTCTTATATCATTGTGAGATGATCCTTGGATGAAACAAATATATAAATAAATAGACCACCGTGTTGACAGCATACATCAACGAAACTAACCTTACGGAGCTGCTCCACCATTACTCTCTCTTACTCTGGCTTGTAACAGGCAGTGTTCGGCCCTCCAAGAGAGAGGGACACGGTTGACGGCGTTCGCCATCGTAATCAGTTACGCAGTGTCCAGTCACATTAATGTGACCACCTGTCAAGAGCCTGAATAACCACCCTCTGACACGTACATGGATAGAGTAATTGACTTTCTGGAAGACACCGACGGGGATGTGGAGCCATGCCGACTCCAGTGCCGTGGCAAATTGCGCTTGATTCTTCGGCTGAGGGTGCATGGCGTGATTAGCCTAATCGAGTTGGTACCACAGATTCTCGATTGGATGTAAATCTGGGGAATTTGGTGACCAGGGGAGTGCGCTAAACTCATCCTGGTGCTCTTCGAGCCACACACGTATGCTGCGGGCTATGTGACACATTGGATTGTCCGGCGGGTGGATGCTATCGTGCCGAGAGAAAACAAACTGTATGTAGGGGTGTTGAGCCATTGTGCCTTACAGAATGACGAATTCACCCAGGGGATGCCTTCCTCCGTGCTGGACCCTTCCGACGATTGTTGCAGGGTGTTTGCTTACAGACGTTTCATGTCGTACACACCAACTGCAATTTGTCCGATGGAGCATAAAACGTGACTCATATGAAAAGGTCACCTGTCACCACTCAGTGGACGTCCAATTGCGGACTGGCCTGCAGAATCCAGCCTTCGTCGACAATGAACAGCAGTCAGCGTGGGCACATCAACCAGAAGCCTGCAACGGAGGGCCACACACAGCAACGTTCGCTGAGCTGACGTTGAGAAGACACTGTCGGTAGCCCCTTGGTTCATCTGGGCGGTCAGCGGTCAGTTGCTGAACAATGGCACGTTTATTCGCCCGCAAACATTTCCGAAGCCGACGACCACCCCTGTCATCTATAGCCTGCGGTGCACCACAGTTGCCACAACACCTGTTTTGCATAGCACTATTTTGCCATGCACGGTGTACTTCATCCACGGCGACACGCGAACGGTTTACAGACTTAGAAGTTTTGGAAATGCTTCGACCCTTGGCCCGATAGCTAATGATCGTGCCATTTTGGATGCCAGATAAATCACTCTGTTTCAGCATTACGACAGTGACTGCACTGATAGCCATGTCCCCGAGACACGCTTTATAGAGGGTGTAACAAAAGTGTACGACACAAATTGCAGAATATTTTCCTCCCTCGTAGACGAAGAAATTATATTATGTGACCATGGGTCTGGAAACGCTTTGCTTCCATGTTACATCTCATTTTCTCCAACTCATAAATCATGGAGAACATACAGAACATTAGAATTTTGGAAACATGCACTCTTGATGATGTCTGGTTATGTTGTGCACCGCCAGTGTTTGGTTTTACATGTCCCTGTTGCCATGCGACGTACGTCATTGCTTGTTTACAGGTACCAACAAGTGTTCCAGCGATCAGTACTAACGTTACAAGCACTCGGGTTATTACAAAGAGTTAATTACAGACATGGATCGTGCAGTGGCAGTGTATACAAATGCAGGGATGGCAGGTGCCCATTTGATGTCCTGAATTAGCTGACGGCAATGGCTCTCGCGCTCAGCCTTTGTACCGGGAGAGATTTCCAGGACGGAAGTGCCCAGACAGGAAAACGTCTGAAGCCATTGATCGTCATATTGGGGAACATGGGGCATTAAACCCTGATTCTCGTGACTGGGGGAGGCCTAGAAGGACGAGGACACTGCAACGGGAGGAGGCTATTCTTCATGCAGTTGACGACGACCCTAGTGTCTGTACAAGACATGTAGCTGAAACATATGACTGTCTGGCGAGTGTTGCACGAAGACCAGCTGTATCCGTACCATTTACAACTTGTGCAGGCACTATCAGCAGCTGATTTTCCTGCACGACTACTCTTCTGTGAAAGGTTTATTCAACAGAGGGTCAACCCCAATTTTGTTTCAACGGTGCTGTTCACAGGTGAGGCGTCCTTTCAACGAGGTCAGATTGCAAATTTTCACAGTCGGCATGTACAGGCAGACGTCAGTCCTTACGCAACTTTTGGAGCAAGTCATCAACAAAGGTTTTCTGTCGGCGTTTGGGCCGGCATTATTGGTGACTCATTTTCTTCCACCCAGGATCAACTGACAAGTTATTATAATTTCGTGTAGTGTGTTCTGCCTGATATGTTACCTGATGTGTATCTCTTCATTTTAGTTTCAATATCCGTCGACTTCTAAATAACATATTCGGCGACAGATGGATAAGTAGGTATGAACCAATTGCCTGGCCTTCACCCTCTCCGGACCTAAGCCCAGTGGACTGTAATTTGTGGGGGCATTTGAAAGCTCTTGTGTATGGAACCCCAGTATAAGACGTTCAGTCCCCGTGCCCGTATTATGGAAGGCTGCGAAACCATACGCAATGCTCCAGGGACACATCAGTGCATCCGAGATTCACTACGACGGTGGGTTGATGCATGTATCAGTGTCCACTGAGGGTGTATTGAACATTTCCTGTGGGAAAGAGTTGCATGTAGTATGATGGTGTGATCTTTTCTTGTGTGTTTCTCGTGATTAATGAGATGGAGAAAAGACTTGTAACATGGAAGCAAAGTGTTTCCAGATCCAAGTTCGTGTAACATAATTTCTTCATTCACGTGTGAGGAATGTGTCCTACAATTTGTACCGTACATTTTTGTTAAACCCTGTATACCCTCCAGTGCCAGTGCTGCCACCTGCCGTATGTGAGTGGTTACTGTAAGTAGCCGTCGAACATTCTCGGTGATCACATTAACGTGACTCGACCGTGTATTTGGACTAGGCCCGCGGACTTGCTCCCATCCGTCATTTCAGCTCTATTGGTTTTCCCGAGAATATTGCATCGATTACCGACCTGTCAGTTTAATAAGTCGTGATTGGAAGATGGCGCTGTGTTCTTCAGTCCGAAAACTGGTTTGACGCAGCTAATCTATCCTGACATAGCTAGTCTGTCCTGTACAAGTCGCTTCATCTCTACATTAATATCACAACCTACATCCATTTCAACCTGCTTACTGTATTCTACAAATCAATAAATTGCAGTAGTTTAGAAGAAGAACGTTTTTTGCATGCTGCACATTTTAATTTAGTTATGGAACCAGCCGCATTTCCTCTTCCTAACAAGGCAACTGCCTGCCCTGGAATATTTCATTTTTCCGTTGCCTTATATTGTTTACAGATTTAAAACAGTTCGCGGAATTACTTATCATAAAATAGAAAGCATTTACAAATCGGCGTGTTATTCATTATTTAAAAACTTCTTTTCATCACGAGACAAAAGAGTCACAGACCCCCAATTTTCTTGCTTTTCGTAACATAACACTTTATCTGCCATTTTTTGTGTCTAGAGTGTTTTTGTAAGTTTTTCTGAGATTCTCATTTTTTAATTCTTCATTTAAATTTCTGTCTCAGTTGCGCGTTATTTATACTGTGACTTGTTTGGGACGTAGCCGTTCATTTTCAAACCAGATCTGCACTAAAAGTACTTATGAAAGCAAGATTCCACCAACATCCTTGGGTAACGTCCACACAACACATAGTCATACAACAGACTTGGAGTGATCTTATTACATTCGTGATACATTCGACATATGAAACTGCATTGTCAGTAGTTTTGCCATTCTTCAGTCTATCTTCTTTAGTAGAATAAGTAGTACGGTCAGTACGACCTCTTGTGTTCTTACATTTCTCCAGAACACAAAATGATCTTCCCCAGAGTCAACTTCTACCAGTTTCTCCATTCTTTTGTAAATAATTCGAGTTAATATGTTGCATCCATGACTTGTTTAACTGGTGGTTCAGTAGTGTTCACGCCTGTGAGGATTGCATTTTTTGGAATTGAAATTATGTCAGTCCATCTGAAATCTGAAGATATTTCGCTTGTCTCATAAACCTTGCACACGAGGTGGAATAATTTTGTCGTTGCTGGATCTCCCAAGGATCTCAATCATTCTGAGAGAACGTCTTATTCTCAAAGGGCGTTGTTTCCATTTAGGTATTTCAGTTCTCTAGCAAATACCTCTCCCTGTATCATGTCTCCCATCTCATCTTCACCGACTTCCTCCTCTCTGTCTATGATATTGCCCTCAAGTTGGTTTCCCTTGTATAGACACACTATAAATTCCTTCCACCTGTGTTCTACCTTCCTTATTTACGACTGGCTTGCCATCTGAGCTTTTGATATTCATATAGTTGCTTCTCCTTTCTCAAAAGGTCTCTATAATGTTCCTAAAGGCAGCATCTATCTTTCCCACAGTTATGCATAAATCTACACCCTTGCATTTGTCCTCTAACCATTCCTACTTAGCCATTTTGCACTTCTGTCAATCTCATTTTTAGACTTCTGCATTTTGTTTCGACTTCTTTACTTGCTGCGTCCTTTTTTTTAATTCTCTCATTTTGTCTATTAAATTCAGTATCTCCATTGTTATTCAGGGATTCCTACTAGGCCTTGACTTTCTAACTAAGTGATCCTCCTCTGCTTTCCCTATTTCATCTCTCAAAGCTACCCAGTCCTCCTCTACTGTATTCTTTTCCTCGGTTTTCGTCAACCGTTATGGAATGCTCTCACTGAAGCTCTTTATACAGGTCCCATCTCCTTAGTTTCCTTTTTGCAACTTCAACTTTAACCTGCCGTTCATAACCAATAAAGTGTGGTCAGAGTCTACATTTGCCACTGGAAATGTCTTTCAGCTTAAAATATGATTCCGAACTCTCTGTCTTACCATTTTATAAACTCGCTGAAACTTTTCCCTTAGACTAGGTGTCTTCCACATTTACAATTGTCTTTCATAATTGTTAAACTAAGTATTAGCTCATCATCTGCGGAGCTAGTTGGAATATCAATTTGTACTACTGTCGTGAGTGTTGGCTTCATGTCTGTCTTGGTTATGATAATGGATTCCTATGCTGTTCATAGTAGCTTACTCGTATTCCTATTTCCTTACTCATTATTAGGACTACTCCTGCATTACTGTTATTTGATTATGTGTTGATGCCCCCTTACTGAGCTGACCAGAAATCATGTTCTCCACAAGGACCAGGTCATTTTGTTGACAAGTGACGTGACAGGTGGTTCATCATTGTAGGAGTATACAGCAACAAATTCAGATCAAATGCAACTCACATGTCACAGTAAAGGGTGCCCAAACAGTCGCATAAGTATACAGTATACCCCCCACTAGTGGCAACGCAGACGTGTATGCGCGAATGCAAGAAAATGCAAAGGTGTCGAATCGCATCGTGCGATAGTTTGTTCAAAGCGTCTTGCACATTTTGTTGCATTCGGCAATCGTTCGTTCAGGCTCTGGAGAACGAGTAAGTTCGAGCTTTACCATGTCCCATATGCGTTCAGTTAGTGTGGGAGGTGGTGGTATTACTGGCCAGAGCAGTTGTTGTAGACCACGACGAGCACGTTGCGTCGCAGCAGCTTTATGTGGACGTGCATTGTCCTGCTGAAAAAGCACATCAGCTTCTTGTCGAAGAAATGTCAGTAGCACGGAGATAACAAGCTGCACAATGTAGCGGCCAGTAGTTACTTTACTCTATATGTGACTGCGAGTTGTAACTGATGGCACCTCACATCAGGAAGGCTAAGTTGAAACTTTTGTGTTATGGACGAGTGCACTCCGGAATATGCCTCTCGCCAGGTCTACGTCGTACACGTGTAGGTCGATTACTCTCATACAAACACAACCTACTTTCATCACTGAGTATAACCGAACTCCATTCCGCTTTGCATTCGACTCCTTCCCGGCACCAGAATAACCATGTTTGGCGGTGTCGTGGTGTTATTACTAGCCTAGTGAGTCAGATGCAACATGTCCCCGGATATATTCCCCCGATGAAGTTCGGTCGCCCATCGCCACTAGCTCCACGCGTCGATCTTGCCGTGCGTCTATGCTACACCGACGTCCAGAATCTGGTCTACGGATGTGGAAATGCTCCATAGACTGCTGCTGAAGGTAGCGTCAAACCAACGATACACTGAGACGTATATAAGAAGCAATACATGGATACGTCCATGCAGCTACTCGCAGGCCCACAATGCGGTCCCGTTCAAATTTGTGAAATTGTTCAACAGGTGTACGTACTCGTCGGACGGCTTTGGTTGTACCCTAAAATGAATATTGCACATACTGTTCACCACTAAACTCAGCAGCTTTGCTGCCTGTAGAGTCAAAGCAGAAGGAGTACAGAGAGGCCGCATGAGTACCATCTGATAGCCGATGACCGTGACAAATGAATCACAAGCACTGCAGCCCCCCAATGTGTGCATACACTGACGGCAAAAAAAGTACATAAAAAATATCGCAGCACCAAGAAAGAGTTGTGCGATATAAAGCAAACATGGTAGGCGTGTTTCTACTACTGAATGATGATTTCTGTTCAAATTTCATGCCAATAACATAAGAGAAGTGCTATTAGCGCTACTATGAGGATGCAAATGAGGTTTGTTTTGAATACGCGCTGTAACGGTCGTGAGCGTTAGTTAACTTTGAGATTGGAAGTTGTGAGTTGATGTTAGTCAAGAATGCCTTTAAGGCGACAAACACGCCATTATCAACACGTTACTGAGTTTGAACGAGGTCGTGTAATACGGCTAAGAGAAGCTGGATGCTCTTTCTGCGATACGGCTTAAAGACTTGGCAGGAATGTAGCCACTGGACATGATTGTTGCCAGTGGTGGTCAGAAAGATGTACGGTCGCAAGGAGACAGCGCTCCGGACGGCCATGTGGCACTATCGAGAGGCAAGAGCATCGTGTTCGGCGTATGGTTCAAATGGCTCTGAGCACTATGAGACTTAATATCTGAGGTCATCAGTCCCCTAGAACTTAGAACTACTTAAACCTAACTAACCTAAGGACATCACACACATCCATGCCCGAGGCAGGATTCGAACCTGCGACCGTAGCAGTCGCGCGGCTCCGGACTGAAGCGCCTAGAACCGCTTGGCCACCGCGGCCGGCCGTTCGGCGTATGGCTCTGGGCATCGCACTGCATCTGCATCAGCAGTTGGCACCACAGTGACACAACGAGCTGTTACAAATCGGTTACTTCGAGGACAGCTGCGAGCCAGACGCCTGTAGGATGCATCCACTGACCATAAGCCACCACCGCTTGCGACTTCAGTGGTGTCAAGCTAAAGCTCATTGGAGGGCAGGGTGGGAGTCTGTTGAGTTTTCTGATGAAAGCTGTTGCTGCCTCTGTGCCAGTGGTGGCCGTTGGTTATAATAAGGCCCATAGAGGACCTGCAACCAATATGTCTCTCTGCTAAATACACTGGACTTGCAGCTGGAGTTATAGTCCGGGGTGCGATTTCGAATGACAGCAGGAGCACTTCGGTGGTTATCCTACGCATCCTGACTGCAAATCTGTGAGCTATTCTGATGATTAGATCTGTTGTGCTGCCATTCATGAACAGCATTCCAAATGGTGTTTTCTAACAGGATAACGCTCGCTCACATACCGCTGCTGTATCCCAATACGCTCTATGAAGTGTTATCGGACGACAACTCCAGCATCATCAGCAAACATCATTATCAGTTCCTATTCACAGTCTAAGTCCAACAGGCATGGAACCTCCATCTCACAAACTGCCATCCGGCATCTGCACAACACAATGCATGCGCGTTTGCATGCTTTTATTCAACATTCTGGCGTTTACACCGGTTGCTAATGTAGCAGTATGTCATATTTGGTACGGCTTATCTCGCGCTTTCATTAAACTGTGATGTTCGCCTGCTTAGCTTAGTGGAAAAGTGTTTGCCTACCATGCAGGAGGCCCGAGTTCGTTTCTCGGCCCGTGGACGACGTTGGTATTCTCTTGTCCTCATCTCATCATCACCGACACGCAAGTCGCCCAATGTGGCGTCGCCTGAAATAAGACTTGCAACCCGGCGGCCGAACTTGCCCGGTTGGGGTCTCCCGGCCAACGATGCCACACGATCATTTCATTTCATTAACCTGTGATCTTGCAATGTTAATCACTTAAATATGTTACCTGGACAAATGTATTCCCGAAATTTCGTTACTCTAAACTAATTATGTTTTGGTGTTGCGATTTTTTTCTATCAGTGTATTATACACTGTGGTTACTGAACACAGTCCTTGAAGGTGCTGCATTTTTTTTTTTTTCGGCACTGCAAATTTAAGTTTTAGGAAGTCGTTTCTGGAGGTATTTGTATGGATTTTAGCCTTGTACATATATGAACTGTGAGCGATAGGCGGCTCATACTAGAAGAGAGCCGGCCGGAGTGGCCGAGCGGTTCTAGGCGCTACAGTCTGGAGGCGCGCGACCACTACGGTCGCAGGTTCGACTCTTTCCTCGGCCATGGATGTGTGTGATGTCCTTAGGTTAGTTAGGTTTAAGTAGTTCTGAGTTCTAGGGGACTGATGACCTCAGAAGTTAAATCCCATAGTGCTCAGAGCCATTTGAACTAGAAGAGAATAGAAGCTTTTGAAATTTGATGTTACAGAAGAATGGTGAAAATTAGATAAGTAGAGGAATGAGGAAGTCTTGAATCGAAATAAATTTATGGCACAACTGTACTAAAAGAAGTGATCGGAACATGGGACACCTGAGACAATAAGGAGTCTTGAGTTTGGTAAGGGAAATGGGAGAGAGGGGAGGGGGAAAGGATTTTTCTGGCTTGAACGCTCTACGCAGGTTTTAAAGCTGCTGTAGCTATTCAGAATGAAGAAGCCTGCACAGGATAGACTAGGGCGGAGAGATGCATCAAACTAATATTTGGTCTGAAGACTGCAACGACAAAATTGTATTCATTGATCGGTATCCTAATGTAAAGTTGGTTTGGAGTTGTTATTCACTCTTAAGACGTGGACGAACTGTTTCCGTCAGCACTTGGCAATTTTTTAGGTACCGGTAACACTCACAGTGCTTTTCGTATTTCGATGGAGCAGACGTCAGACGTGACTCATACTGGTAAAACCACCACTTCTACTCAGCAATTTTATTTCTTAATTATGCCTCTGTCCTCAGAGATTCATTATTCACGTGTGTAGAGTGAACTGTAATGGGCCCTACAGAATTTCGTGTGGGCCAACGTGCTGTGAGTTCTCATTACATCTCTAGTTTTGTCACTCACCCTTGGCTGATGAAAGGGCAAAGATTACTGGGCTTCGAACAGAAGCCGGATTAGTCGGACAATGGAAACCTGAGAAACGTCTCTCTATCGGGTACAGGTCCACGAAGATTGAATCTGTGTGGCTCCTGGTAATTGCACACGATGAGGGAGACAGGACGAAAGGAGGTGGAAAACCGAGACCCGACGCTCAACGTCTTCTTCCCGAGTTAGTGAGATACCCGCGCGAAATCATGTAGGTTTTTGAGTGGCTTAGGAGATCAGCTCCATCAGCTTGCAGGCAAAAGTTAGACCGTCATTTCTAATGGGTGTATAAGCACACTCTTTAAATTTCGACAAGAAATTCATAGTATGAATTTCAGTCTTAGAGATTGATTTTTCTTTTTCTCCTTCATTACTTCGCTATGTCTTATGGCGCACAAGTATTTAAGACCGCACGTTTGCTATTACAAAGACACACTTCTATGGAATATTTTTTCTGGTAAAAAAAGCAATACTACTGAGTCTGGACATATTCTTCACTCTGCTGACAATGGTACCGATTTGTGTGTGTAATGTCGCTCCTCAGTGTTATTACGTTGCACATTTCATCAAGTCAAACCTCTTACAATCAATAAATGACGTTAATCATGAACTGTGAACCTTCGAACGAGAGCTGAGTTCACTTGGCCGAGAGAAAAAATCAGTTAGGTGTATCACACGAAATTAAATTTCGTAATTAGTATGAGGCAGTAGATGTGCACACCAGGCAATAATCCAGTTTTGCTTTACAAGTTATTTGACAGTGCGTACTAAAGCGATAGCCGCAACTCATTCCTCATTTCTTGTAAAGGTAAGCAGCTGAATTCTTGCTCACAATTGCAAAGAGCATCCATGAGCGTAAAATTAATGTAGGCACCATCTTGTAGACCTGTTGCTGCAGATTTATAGCCGTGTTTTTCAAAGGAAGTTAATCTGCAGACGCAGTCAAGGAATAAAGAAGAGAACAATAGCGTCCAGAAACCGGAAAGCTTCGCCGTCCAAATGCAGAAGTTCCTCGAAGTCGTCGATTTTTCCTCTCCGACACTGGCTTCTTGTAGCGAGTGAGGAATATTTCATCGCCCAAGAGCCTGAAGCTGCGGCAAGGAACACGTGGATGAGCATACAGCCGCGAGTGTCCCTGGCAGTAGGCCAGCTTATAATTGCTACGTCACACTGTTTGCCAAACCTCCCTCATTTATCAAACAGTGGCCTCCTTCCAGTTCTCAGTAACAGAGCTACAATTTATAACCAGAGTTCACTCTTCATGCTTCATTATATTTAAGTACCCAGCTCTTTTCGAGTTACATGGATTGAGATTAACAATCGCCAGATTAAGCACTTGTTAGCATTAACAAGCATACCTTGAATTCACGCCTCAAATCAGTGATTTATGTGCTTCACATGCAAAAACGTTTGAGCCCATTCCTGTAAGAAAATCTTCGCATAATTCTGGGTTCGTAACGTTGTAAAATGTAACAGAAATATAAAACCATCACAATCGTATAGCATATTATAGAAAACCATATTTTTATGACTCCTAAAGTATGGGACAAAAGAAAATATTATGTGGATTTTTTAACATGCATGTCCAAAGGAAGTTTGCATCGCAATCAGAATAACACAGGCACTGGAATATTGTCTTTATCTGCCGGTACCGGGCAAGCGATTTTCAAATACAATATGTGACCTGTGCGGGAATATACATAGTAGATGTATGAATACAGGTCGTAGATGCCTGCTTGACGACATATGGAAGTCTGCATATGGCCGTGAGTCGTGCACGGATAGCCAAATGGTAAGGCGAGCGCTCACGATAAGAGTGAAATCCGGGTTGGAGTCCCGCACCGGCACAGATTTCCACTGTCGTCATTCCGTTCTACAGCAGATGGTAGTCCTCATTTGTAATTGCGAGTTCATTTGATGAGCACTGAACTTGGAACACCGTTCCAAAACGGTGGTCTTCGACAGACATGCTTCCCAATACACATTCTTAATGCTCCGACAGATGTCTGCCGGGGTTTGTCCTTCGGCAGCCAAGTAAAGAATAACAGCACGTTGGTCTGGGTTGGACGCATTTGGTAATAACATCGCCTTAGTTCACGTTCCCGCGTTTATCGCACGCACGTCGGAAAGACATGAGTGCCACACTAATCTCTTGGCTACATGTCGATGCTTATTTACCCGCAACGTCCTCAAACGAAAACATTTTGATCGTCCCTTGTATGAGGAGAGACGTACAGTTTCAGAGAATAACAGTAACTCTTTGCGTTTGAAAACCGATTGTTTATTGCACTCCTGGTCACAGGTTAATTCAGGTGAACGTAACTGGCGAACGGAAGATGGAAGCGGGGAAATGATAGTGATGCTCTCCATTACACAACGTAAGGTGGTTTGCCGCCTGTAGCTGTGGCTGTCTTGTTCCTAACGCATTACAAATTACGTCCAACGAAATCGATAAATATTTTAAGACAAGAATAAGATACAGAAAAGTTAATAAAACTTAAAATTGATTTAAATTGTGTATGCAGTTCTTATGTAATGCACCTTAAATGAAAATCACTTTAAGTGAAAAGATGGAAGGAGAAAAAAAGAGAAGTAAGCTGTTCCATCCTAACTTAAGTATATATTTATCTTAAAATTTTAGCTATTTCGTATTTGGAAGTTTTTAAACAATCTCAAGTGCGTGCCTGTGTGGCGTGAGTACACAGAGATCACGGTAGTAATGAATTAGTGAAACAAGGAAGCACTATTTTGTGCTCAAAAACTTTGATCTCCGAACGCGAAAAATAGAGTAAAGTGCACTTTTCATTCCCTTCTCAGATGGAGAAGGGCGGGCTGTTGTAGAGCGTGCGTTTTGCTCTTTTCAGCCATGGGGTAAAGTTTTTCTGTTTTGGCACTCTTTATTTGTCTCGCTGGGGTGCAAAAAAAAGGGGGGGGGGTTCTCCCAATTGGGAATTTATTTGCAGGAGTTTGTTGGGGACAGTTCCGGTATTCACCTTAGCGGCCAAGGAAAACCTGCAAAACCCGGCCAGAACTGGATGGAGCTATCCAGTCCACAAATCGTGTTTACGCACCGTATGAGGAACCGCTCCACTCGCCTTTGCTTTTCAAGCGTATTGCGTTTATACCCACAGGTTACTCCGTTCCCACCTCAAGTACGCAATAATTAATCAATGACAAACGAAGAACATCCAAATCTGAGTAGGTAAGTGAACTTCTTTCCACACACACACACACACACACACACACACACACACACACAGACAGACAGACAGACAGAGAGAGAGAGAGAACTTTCCCCTCAGTTTAAGCTGAATATCTCTGATACACATGCAGAGTCAAGGCCTCAGTTACGACACAGGAAAGAAGACGAGATTCAATAAGAGTGAAATATATTTTATCTCAAGTTATCCAATCTGCCATGTATCGACCGAGGAACTGTACGGATATTAGCTTTTCGCATCAACACAGGAAGTTTCTTATTGTCTGTACCAGAATGCTATAACAACAGGTGCGTATTTTACGTTGTTGAGCTAGAAAGTAGGCTCATATTTTGATGTATGGTTACTGTGAAAATACAAAATTTTAGGGAAACAGTCAAAATAAAGATGTGTTTCGTATCACTTAATTTCCTTTCAATCGTAGTCCACGACATCTGCCTATGGGAAGCATTAGTATCTCATGAGAATGGCATAATCAAAGTAAGAGAAAATTACGCCACTTTCGTAGAATACTTTCCTTATTTCCGCCCCTGTCTCAGTACAATCATAGGTTTTGCTCAGAATTTGTAGATAGCAGGGTTTCAAAAGAAAAAAATGGCTCTAAGCACTATGGGACTTAACATCTGAGGTCATCAGTCCCATAGACTTAGAACTACTTAAACCTAACCAACCTGAGGACATCACACACATCCATGCCCGAGGCAGGATTCGAACCTGCGACCGTAGCAGCTGCGCGGTTCCGGACTGAAGCACCTATAACCACTCGGCCACAGCGGCAGGCTAGTAAGGTTTCCTGTACCGCGATCTAATAATGTAAATGAGGTTACAAATAAAGTAGTAATCCATTTAGTGAGTTAATGCGCAAAGAAGGTTTCTTACAGTTTCCTAAAATCCGTCTTATTCATGAATGGACATATAACAGACACTGATATACACATCCCTACTGGTCTGGTGTACAGTGTATAATCATATGTCAATAGAATTTCACGCCATCAATTTCCAATGGTAAGTCAAGAATGACTATCTGTCCACCTCTGTGTAAGCCCGATTATCCAATTTTGCAGTTTAAATCATCACTCGAAATGTGTGTGGCGAAAAGCGTTGAAAAGTAATATGTCTCTTGTCCCAACTTGGAACATCTACTCTCGGAATTTCAGACATCACACGGTCTCACCGTCCTCTTCGAGGTGGCTGATGTAGGTTTTTACGTTTTCTGCTAGGTCTTTCATTTGTGTCGTAAATAGCAACAGTCTTCTCAAGGATGTGTGCATGCATTTATTTCGTCTGAGGCACGTACTTTGCATTCACGGTGAGGCCATTAGAGACGAAGCATTACTTGTTCTGAGAAAAGAATCTTCCTTTGTCTTGTTGGAAAAAAAACCAGAGCTTTCGCCTGTAAAAGCACAAGGAATCAACGTAAAGTAAAACTAGAACGACTGGCAATGGATTTACACTCTAGTGTTCCTAAATATGTGTCTAACATCTTTTGACAATGCCATATTGCGTGATAGAAAATATATTACGCTTGTAGCAAGGTAATTCCAGTTATAAAGGAAGCAAGGGAGTAAAGTAATTTACAATTTCAATTTCAATATAGTTAAAAGGTCTTCTGTCGTTAGCATAGTAATGAAGCGCAAGCGGTGGGTGGAACAACTTTGTTACCACAATGTTACAGTATACAACACCATTTCGTCGTTTTATAGGGGTTTATCGAAAATACTTTAAAAACTTTGGAAACTGGTTCCTCCCATCAAAATAAGAAGCAAATTCCATACAAAAACCTGCAAATTCTTTTGAGTCACAAACAAAAAAACATTTTTCAAATCACAAACTCATAACAAACGTTCATAACGTCTTCCGCTTCCTTTTACACAGACATTCACTAGTCGGATTATGCAGTGTCGCACACTTTCAGATACTCACCGAGGGTTTCGAGTGGATTCACAGGCTTCAACGATACGCTGATGAAGTATCTGTTTTACGAATGTCTGCTGTATAGCGTAAAGCAAATTTTGTCAGTCGCCCTCAAAAATCGACGTAACTGAGGTCAGGAGAATGGGTCATGACAGACCGTCCCGTGCGTCTCGAACAATGTGACTGAAATTTGCTGGAGATCCATAACGCATAAAACATCATGCTTCCGCTTATGTACGGGGCCTTATTCTGGAAGAACATTCTGTTCTAAATACAGTCCACAAAAATGCAAAACGCGTTGAGGGACCTACTAGACTCTCATCCGCCATTACAGCCCACAAACCAATCTTCACCTGCTGCTGAGATCTAGCATGAAATTTTTCATGAGGAATTTAATCCGCTCGCAGATGTTATGGATGTGATTTATGTATTTATTTATTTATTCATTCATCCAGGGATCGTTTTACAATGATACAGGATTTGTCATTATAATACCATGAAAATAAGTACTTCAAAAGTGTAGATACACACAGAATAAATAAGTATGCTTTTATGAGGATAGGATAGGTGGTCGTCCGTGGCCCTGATGAACGCACCATCCCGGCATTTGCCTGAAATGATGTAGGAAAAATCTAAATCAGGATGGCCGGACAGAGTAAATTCTATACCTCCGAATACGAGGTTAGTTCTTAGTAACTGCACAGCCTAATTCGGTTGGTTCCTATTCTATAATGTTATTTGATTTAAACTCAATTTGCTCCAGATAACTTACAATACAAAACATAGTTTTGCTCTTCATGGCTGCACACACTGAGGACAACAGCTCGTGAGTCCTGAACCATAAACATGCTGTTATTTGCCTTACACTAACTCCAGTTTATTCGGAAAGCTGACTCTAGGCCCGAAAAACGCAACAGCATCCCCCCATGATTAATGAGATACTGAACTCAGGAGAACTATATATCTTGGCACACGGTTTTCTCGTAAAATCGTTACATTGTGGCTATTTACAGTAACGTAAAAGGGTGTTGTAGTTATCCCCTTTTATTGCTAACTGCTATTCTGAGTCCTCAAGTAATCTTTAATTATGAATACGCGTACAGAAACAACAGGAGTTAATTATCAATACTTCTTATGGGTTTATGAATTGAGAATATTGCAAAATAGGCTTTCATTAAAATTTCACGAACGAAGGAACTGATGGAGTTACTTTTATATGGATTATTTTCTTGATTTAGAGAGAGGAATCCGCTCCCAAGTTTGTGAAAGTGTTTCCGGTACAGGCTGTGAACTGACTCAGCGGCGTATTTCAGCTACTTTGTTGTGTCAGGTGTACCCGTCTGGCAGCAGACACAACTGCGAAGGCGGTAGCCAGCTGCCAGCCGCCACGTCATCACCCACTGCGCAGGCCTTATAATTGAAAGTAAAGTGTTCTCGGGCTGTATTTTTCTTCTTTCTCATTTTTTTTCTTTTGTGTGTGAACTACTTAGCACGTACCCGCTTCTGTAACCAACAACTTCTAGGCGATAGCGCTCGACCAGGTTACAGTTTGGAACCTTGTGTTGGAATAAGTTTTCCATTTCATAATTTGGTCAGCAAAGGGGTGAAAAGCGATGGCCCGCAGTTCATGACCAGCTGGCTACTCGATAATAACTTGGCTTAAATTTGACACCTCTCTAGAGTGTCCTTTGAAGTGAAGGCGTAACGAAGACGGTATATACAGTGATTCGTAGCCATTTGGACTCGTTAGTTCCGTGACACGTTTGTTCGTGCTAGGGAGTAGGTTTACGTACACTTACACCGCTTCATCCTGTACCTTGCTTTCGTAGGGTGATGATGATGATGATGATGATGATGATGATGATGATGAAATGATGAGGACAACACAAGCACCCAGTCGCAGGGCAGAGAAAATCCCCAACCCGGCCGGGAATCAAACCCGGCCGGGAATCGAACCTGGGACCCCGTGATCCTTGCTTTCGTCTCGATAAGTCCACGTACCAGCATGATAACAACACTGCGCTGCGAAAGCATTGATCCCGCGTGATGCAGTGGCGCGTAGAGCGCGCTACACATCTGCTGGATGGCCCGTTTCAGGTGAATTTTAGGTCTCGGTCCAATACATATATGTCTGCTTATGTCGGTATCTTCATCAACAAGTCTTTGAACTCTGACTTGGCTACCTGAACAGCATCGTATTAACGACAGCGGCACCTAAATGTTCTCTTGCTGAAATAATTGTCTAGTTTTGCAGTGAAGATGTTCCATTGTATTTAGTAAGGTTCGTTTGTTGATGGAAGCCTTATCGACATTTTCAGCATCGAATAAAGAAAACCTTAGAATTTTTTTAAATTAAAGTGGAAATGTTCCATCTTATAAAAGCTTCGAATATTTTGGTTGCTTCATTACTGTCGTATTTCAAGATATTTAGCAAACGAATCAATTATATATGGTTATACAGGGTGTTCGAAAAGTCTTTGCCTGATTACATAAATTGATAACTCAGGCTAGAAGTAAGATACAAATATGAAACTGGTGTCAATTTTTTACAAACTAGCAAAGTTTTTTCACACATCAGTAAACTTCCACATAAGCACCCTTGGTAGCACGTAGGCGATATTCCATTTCCGTCCACACATTAGCCAATATCACTGGAGAGATCGATTCAACGACTGTGGTTATCCGTTGCCGCAGGGTTTCAAGATCTGGTACACGTGTTCGGCAGACCTCGTCCTTGACATAGCCTCATAAAAAGAAGTCTAATGGGGTTATGTCAGGAGAGCGTGGAGGCCAAACCGTTGGCCCATCACAACCAATCCATCGCCCAGGAAAGGTCGTATCGAGATAGGCACAAACGTCCAAACCCCAATGAGGCGAAGACATCGGGGTGATACTGAAGCAGCTGAGGAACAGCATACAGTTGCAGCATGTCCAGATACACTGCAGATGTGATGGTAGCCTCAGCGTAGAAGAATGGCCCGATAATTCGATCGTGCAATAGCGCGCACCAAACATTCACCTTTGGACTGCCTCTGGTGCACTCCATGACCTTGCCAGGGGGTTGTGAACTCCAAATTCGCACATTATGGCGATTCACTACTCCACTGACGAAAAAGGTCGCTTCGTCGGAAAAGGCAAATTCGTCTCAAAACGTGATAGCATTTCGACCGCAAAGTCATATCGACGTGTACTGTCATTGCGCAACAAGGCCTGAAAGATTTGCACTTTGTATGCACGAAACAATAAACGTTTGGGTAAAATGTCATGGCATCTGTAATTCACGTGAGGCCCTGCGCACCGATTTCTTCGGACTTCGCAGAAAAAACTGCCTTACAGCTTCCACCCTGTCTTCTGAGGGTCTTGGTCGACCAGACCTCAGAAGGTCAGCAACCGATCCTGTGTTCTTGAACTTCTCGTACCAGGCTTTAATGCTCTTGACATCAGGTGGATTCCTTCCAAATGTTGTGTGGAAGTGTGTCTGCACTGTGGTTGGTGATCGTGTCTCATGGTATCACAGGACACACTGTGCCTTCTCCTGATTGATTAACATGGCTTCTTGGGCACTGCACCTCATCCACTACTTGGGTACTGCGAACCTAAAACAGAAAAAAAACTTTGATATTTGTAAACAATTCGACACAAGTTTCATATTTGTATCTTACTTCTAGCCTGAGTTATCAATTTATGTAATCAAGGAAAGTATTTTCTGACACCCTGTATTTCCACTCACAAACGTGTTCCCGTAAATTTCCGACACTTTAGCGGCTACAGAAATGAGCTACTTCGAAAGTGACGTACTTTATAGTATAGTGATTGTACATTAATATATGTTCACAACTAACGGTTTCGGAACGATGGTTAAGTTAGGCTATTTTGTGGGTCCAATACTTTCAGACTTAGAGCTAGGGCACTGGGTTATTCAAACAGTAATAGTAATTAAGAAGTTTTGGTGTAGTTATCTCTTGGCTTCAAATAACTCTACCGAGCGAAGTGGCGCAGTGGTTAGCACACTGGACTCGCCTTCGTGAGGACGACGGTTCAGTTCAGCGTCCGACCGATCCTGATTTACACGATTCTGCCGTACCTGAGTTGTTCAGAAGTACGATGCGATGTTTCTTCGCACACTCATGCGTGTCCGCAGGAACAAGCACTGCAGCGACTACATCCTGAAGTCAAAGTACACGGCATCGACCTTAGAGCCGTTGTCTTCCGCTCTGTGGGTTCAGGGTGGTACAGAAAGAACTGAGTTTTGCAAGGATCCGTGTTGATTTCTATAGAAGAGATTTTCGTTCTCCAAAAACGTCATAATTCTTGACCAAAAAACATGTTCCATAATTCTACAACAGATTGAAATCAACGATACAGGCCTATAATCGTGTACATCTGTCGCACAGCTTCAAGGCAGACGCGCATAGATCTGCTCTCGCAAGAACACCAACATGTCTACTGACACTGGTAAGACACATTCTGCTGCACTGAATAATTATGCACGCTCTTGTTGTTTGGTCCCCTTAGTGCAAAAATTTTAATGACATGATTATTACGAATATCAGCCAGCTATACTGCTCTTTAAATGGTTTTTGTATTATAAATCATTCACGATTAGCACATTTCGGCATATTGCCAAACCATTTAAAGAACAGTATAGTAGGCTAATATTCGTAATAATTATTCACGCATTCATGTAAATTCTCTCTCGATAGTACAAATAAATTCTGATATTTTAAAACTGGTTCACCATGATTTGTTTAACGCAGAATGCCTCCATTTGCTTCTGGAGACTGGCAGTTGGGGGAAACTGAGTGTAATATGCCTTAGCAAACCTCGGGGAGCAAATTTTAACTCGTTTTTACTTGTCTCGGAAATCAAGTATCGATTTGCTTAGGTTTATATGTTTGTGGGAAACATGCATTTCCGGGAATGTGATTGTGGAATCTCTGATTGAGCACACGAGATAAGAAATTCCTGCTGACTTAGGAGGGAGGTTCAGGTATCCGACTCGCGAGGAAGCTTTCACTTACTGCTGAACCGTTGAAAAGTAAACGTTATCATCACATTCGCTGTATCCCTAAAACTATGCAAGTGCAATAAGAATCTAATAAGAATTATGCATATATATCTTGCTTGTCAATGATTTGCTCTGATACATGAAAGCAGGTACTCCATGTTACAAAATGTGAAGATCTGGGGGGTGTAGTATGGACTTTAACAATGTCGGCGTTGGTGAAAGAGTGACGACATCCGATACTGAGCGCAAAATTCGTCATCACCGAATTTGGAGCAATAGTGCTGATTCATCTGAAGGACTGGAAGATAATCCTCCGACAAGAGTCTCGACTATCACTCTCGCCTAAGTCGACTCCCTCAACAAAAGTAACGTGTGAATAATGTATCATGGAAGAGAGAGTAATAGAAACACAGCCGATTTTGAAAATATTGATATTTAATTGTTTGCGTGTATAAAAATGTTAGTTTCCTTCTCAAAGTATCACGCAGTGGAAGAATAAGAGACATTAGTATTAGATCTCTAAAAGAAGACTTTTGTGACACCTTGTTTTACTTGCAAGAGTGTTCAGTTTTCACATAAAATGATCTAAACGCTTTAACAGAAGTGAATGAGCGAATAATACACTGGTTTCGGAGAGAGTGCTTTACATATTTCGAACACTATGTTGTTTTTGCAGTGTACGATAGGTATGAATGCATTTACTACACACACGTGTTTCTGTTCCAATATAAGAAGCTGATCGATTGCTACATTAAAGATATATTATTTATAATGTATACAGCTGGCCAACAGAAGGATAGTCAGAGCTGTTTCGATTTCGTTAATGCAGATACAATAATGAAATCTTGGTAGTGTAATGGATTTCTTTCAAATATTTATTCGAATTGCAAGTAACTACCACTTGCAATAGAGATGCTGTAAAAAGTATGGAATATGGTGCAGAATATGAATTAAATACATATATTTTCACTGCGTGTGACAGTATAAATTGGAACGTTCTTTGTGAAAATTTTTGTGTAATAAAATTATTATTTTTATATATTGTTTGTTTTTACTTTCATTCACTCTGTGTGTGTGTGTGTGTGTGTATGTGTGTGTGTGTGTGTGTGTGTGTGTGTGTGTGTGTGTGTGTGTGTGTGAAAGAGAGAGAGAGAGAGAGAGAGAGAGAGAGAGAGAGAGAGAGAGAGAGAAAATGATTAATGGAGAACACGCGTTTGTATAGAGTGTATACAATCTGACATGTCAAATAGAGAGATATGTGCTTTCATAGGGTAATAGTGGCTTCCTTGGGGAAATGGCAGCCACCCAAACAGGGAACGGTAGTCACCCAAACAGGTAATGGTTGCTACCTAAAGGGGGAACTTCGTGTGATAGAGATCACAGGTGTGTATAGTATTTTTGACGTAAGAATAGCAGAGAGATAACATATTTGTAGGAAGAACGGTATGCAATACAGAGGTACACGTGGAAGAGAGACAAAGAGAGAAATATTTACTAAAGAACACAGTATTTGAAATATTTAATACAGAGGTAAGTGTGTGTGCATGTATGGTGTAAAGTTTGCTAGCGGCAAGACACAATCAATGCCTCCACTGCGCGATAGCAACGGAATTACTATCGACGACAGTGCTGCTGCTGCCAAAGCAGAGTTACTGAACACAGCCTTCCGAAATTCCTCCACCCAAGAAGACGAAGCAAATATTCCATAACTCGAATCAAGAAAAGCTGCAAACATGAGTAACATTGAAGTAGATATTCTCAGAGTCGTGAAGTAACTTAAATCACTTAAAAAAAGCAAGTCTTCCGGTCCGGACTGTGCACCTGTTAGGTTCCTTTCAGAGTGTGCTGGTACAATAGCTCTGTACTTAACAATCATATACAACCACTCCCTCGACGGAAGATCCGTACCCAAAGAACGGAAAGTTGCACTCGTCACGCCACTAGTCAAGAAAGGTAGTAGTAATAATCGACTAAATTACAGGCGCGTCTCATCAACGTCTATATGTAGCAGGATTTTGGAACGTACATTGCTTTCGAACATTATGAATTACATCGAAGAGAACAGTCTATTCACACACTGTCAACACGGATTTAGAAAACATCGTTCTTGTGGAACACAACAATCTCTTTCCTCACACGAAGTGTTGAGTGCTACTGACAAGAGATTTCAAACTTATTCCGTATTTCTAGATTTCCAGAAAGCTTTTGACACTGTACCACACACGCGGCTTGTAGTGAAATTGCGTGCTTATGAAATATCGTCTCAGTTATGTGACTGGATTCGTGATTTCCTGTCAAACAGATCACAGTTCGTAATAACTGACGGAAAGTCGTCGAGTAAAATAGAAGTGATCTCTGGTGTCCCCAAAGGTAGTGTTATAGGCCCTCTGCTGTTTCTTATCTATATAAAAGATTTAGGAGACAATGTAAATAACGGTCTTAGGTTGTCTGCAGATCATGCTGTCGTTTATCGTTTAGTAAAGTCATCAAAAGATCAAAACAAATTGCAAAACGATTTAGAAAAGATAACTGTACGGTGAAAATATTGGCAATTGACCCCAAATAATGAAAAGTGTGAGGTCATCCACATGAGTGCAAAAGGGATCCGTTAAACTTCGGTTATACGATAAATCAGTCAAATCTAAAGGCCGTAAATTCAACTAAATACCTAGGAATTACAATTACGAGCAACTTAAACTGGAAAGAACACATTGTGGGCAAGGCAAACCAAAGACTGCGGTTTACTGGCAGAACACTTAGAAGATGCTACAGATCTTCTAAAGAGACTGACTACACTCCGTTTGTCCATCCACTTTTGGAGTACTGCTGTGCCGTGTGGGATACTTACCAGATAGGATTAACGGTGTACATCGAAAAAGTTCAAAGAAGAACACCCGCCACGTTTTGTATTATCGCAAAATAGGGGAGAGAGGGTCACTGACATGATGCAGGATTTGGTGTGGACATCACTAAAACAAGGCGTATTCGTTGCGGTGGAATTTTCTCACGTAAGTTTGATCAGCAACTTTCTCCTCCGAATGTGGAAATATTTTGTTGACGCCGCCCTATATAGGGAGAAACGACTATCACAATAAAATAAGGGAAATCAGAGCTCGTACAGAAAAATATAGGTGTTCGTTGTTTCCACGAGCTGTTCGAGATTGGAATAGTAGAGAATTATTGTGAAGGTGGTTCGATGAACCCTCCGTCAGGGACGTAAGTGTGATTTGCAGAGTATCCATGCACGTGTAGATGTAGACGTAGAATCTGTCGTCGGCTGCAGCTTCAGACACTGATAAGGACTAACCATCCAAAGAGCCAAAGCCGTGGCTGGTCGTCACCTGGCGACAATACTTCACACAACCTATAGCTAACGTAAAGTCGGAAGTTCATTCAATATACTTACCAAAATTTAAATCGATTGCACTTCAATGTTTCGACGGTAGGTTAACCCTCATATGTTTCAAACTGGAAGCAATCGGCAAAACGTAAATAGCAGCTAGAAATCACACGATTGCTTAGAGAAATATAGGGTTTCATTGACCCAAGGTCTAAGGTTGGTACTGAAAAGACTTGCAACTCGACGGCCGAACTTTCGCAGGTGGTGACTCCCAGCCATCAGTGTCACGTTGTCACTTCATTTCATTTCAGAAGGTAGGCAAAATGTACACATACTGTGCCGACGTGTTAAATAGAGCGGATGACTGTTGAAATCCAGATCGCTGTAACCAAGGGATTTTGTATGTGGTCTGTTGGACCTCAGTGACTGAGTTTTCTCAAAATAAGTGACACCTGTCCTTTAGAACTGCCTTTTCCTGTATCCATAGAGAAGGAAAACATTTTTAAGAAATCTATTCAATACTATTTGCTAAGTTATTTTTCCACTAGAAGAGCAATTTAGATGGTTCAAATGGCTCTGAGCACTATAGGACTTAACTTCTGAGGTCATCAGTCCTCTAGAACTAAGAACTACTTAAACCTAACTAACCTAAGGACATCACACACATCCATGCTCGAGGCAGGATTCGAACCTGCGACCGTAGCGGTCACGCGGTTCCAGACTGTAGCGCCTAGAACCGCTCGGCCACCCAGGCCGGCAGAAGAGCAATTTAGCACGGGAATTATAATGCGTCATGGTGCCACAAGTGATCATTTTCTCCTATTTTCCTCCAGGTAAATAGAAATACAGCGCAGAAGTCTGTGAGATAAGCCGTAGGCCACGACTAACAGCGCAAATTTCTCAGTGAAGAACAGCATTCGTGAAAAGCAGATTTCTGGTCTGGGGCACAGTTTTAGTGTGCCAAGAAAATAAATGCTAATGCATTCTGAGGAATTTTCTTTTTCTGTATTCTTTAACGTCGTGTTAAGAGCAAGGACGTTGATGTTCTGTCTCTGTTTTGAGTAATGGCATTGAAAGAACCGAAAACGCCTTCTCAATGAACCTAGGAGAAACTCTCGTTGGTAACCTAATACAGAACTGTATGTTTTGTATACTGCAGCCAGGTGCATGACTCGGTTCTATTCCTCTGAGACTTCATTAGTCGCTGTATCGCCAGATTTATACGCTGCCGACTGTCGTAAAAGTCAGCGTAAGAAAATCTTGCAGTACGCTAGTCCTAGCAGTAAAACACCGCTGACTGTTGGCAGTGGCCTTTCTTCATTTTTACTTTTATCGAAGTATCGCAGGACACTGATAAACTAGCTGGTGCTGAAGATCTACCGTGATTAACACGCCAACCTTTTGCTTTAAAGACTCGGTTGCAGCAAGGCCGACATTGGCGACTTTCTCTAAATATAAATGCTGTACGTCTGTGGCTACGAAAAATGAACCTGGCTCCCTACGCATGCTAAACGCATGTTGTCTGCCAAATGATGTTCATTAACGCCACCAGATGTCTCTGTCATTCCCGCACACCTCAAGAACAAAATGAATCAGCTCTGAAATTGGAACACTATTTGTAGTCTGTCCACGCTGCTTGGAGTTAAACATCGTCCCTTTTTTAGTAAGCAGTCATGAAAATTGATTGGAATTCATTATTAAATTATTTAGTTTATAATATATACTTCCATTCCGTTTTCCTGGTAGTCGTTACTGTGCTGGGCATCGAAACGTTGGGATGATCTCTCAGGCAGTTTCAGTTAGAGCGAGAGGACTAGATGGTGGGTTGAACAAGCGATTAGCGAATAAGCAGATCAGTTTAAAACACAGATGAAGTTTAAATTAAACATATACGAGAACAACGTAATTATAAACCCATTAAATCATAGGTTCACTTGGCTTGGGTATGTTGCCCACAGTGGCGTAAGCGGAGTAACTGAGAAACTTCGACTTCGCGTCCCCTCACCACAACCACATCCTCCTGCCAGTCTTTTGTTTTACCGTAAGCCTCACATCCCGTCATACATCTTTATTAGTTTCCTACATTTGAATGCGCCAGTAAAACCAGAGTATTTTTTAAGAAAGTGTTACTTTAACTCTTGAACTCTTTGGTTACCCGTCTCGAAAAGAACATTCAATTACAAACTCCAGACAAATGACACTGTTTAACTTTGTACAGTGCTTTGAAACAGCAGCAATTCAAAAGTCAAACAATTAAAAATACTTAGATATTGTCATTATTTGACTACTAAGGATCACTAATTAGTTATTGTGTTCTTTGGCAATGACAAACCCAAAATTTAAAGTAACGTTCCTACTGGGGTAAAACACGGTAAAGTACGGTTGGATACGGGGTGACAGTTATTGACCTATTAAAAATAAGTAAATTAGTTACAAACTACGGGGTGTACACATTTTATTCAACATGTAAACGTCACTACAGGTTTAGGTTATGACATGTTTGATATGCCTGCCATCATTGGCAGTGATGTGACGCTGACGAATAGGGACATTTTGCATGATCCGCTTAAGTGTTGGAACACCGATGCTCTCGATGACCTCCGGAATGGCTGTTTACAGCTCGGCAGTGGTTTTGAGGTAATTGCTGTACACCTCGTCTTTAATATAGCCCCACAAAAACGAGTCGCATGTATTCAGATCCACAGAATATGGCGGCAAATCGAGGCCCATGCCAGTGGCCTCTGGGTATCCCAGAGACAGAATGCGGCCCCAAAGTGCTCCTCTAGGAAATCACTCTCCTGCTCCGATGGGGTCGAAATCTGTCTTCCATGAACCACATCTTGACGAAATCAGGATCACTTTCGGTAATAGGGTTGAAATTATCTTCCAAAACCTTCACGTACCGTTCGGTAGTCACCGTGCCATCAAGGAATATTGCACCGATTATTCTGTGGCTGGACGGTGCAAAAAAATGTTCAAATGTGAGATCCTAATGGACCAAACTGCCTAGGTCATCGTTCCCTAGGCTTACACACTACTTAAACTAACTTATGCTAAGAACAACACACACACCCATGCCCGAGGGAGGACCCGAACCTCCGGCGGGAGGGGCCGCGCAGTCCGTGACATGACCCCTTAAACCGTTGGCCATTCCGCGCGGCTGGACATTCACCCGTTGCGGGTGAAGAGACTTCTCGATCGCGAAATGTGGATTCTCAGTCCCCCAAATGGGCCAATTTTGCTTATTGACGAACCCATGCAAACGAAAATGGGCTTCGTCGCTAAACCAAACAACAGTGTGCGAACTAATTCCCAACATGCGGCCAACAGTGCAGTTTGAACGTTCTAACGCAAACTGTTCAGAAGCTATGATGATTTTATATCATATAGTTGTCAGCCTATAACATGTATAACTGTATAACGTTTCAATAAAAAGAACATGCAATGAAAACAAAAACTTTATAAAAGATTTTTTTTCAGTCCTTGGTAATTCTGTTGTTTTTTAACGTAAAAAGTTGTGAGAGTACCTCCTAACAATGTCCTTATTCTACTCACTAACAAAAATTAAAACTAACCAAGAGGAAAATCGTCTTGTTTTTGTGAAAATTCAAGACGATAATAATTATTAGTCCTCTTTTTGTAACTGGACACCTCCACAAATTACTTTTTCTCAGAAGCATGACGAGTATAACATAAGGTACAAAAAATGCACTTTTTTCGCAGCGAATTATTGATTATACTTGTTTTAACCGGAATAAATTAAAGTTTTATAACTTCACTATAACATTATCGTACTCACAGTTGGCCCAATAATACAAATTATTTTCGTGCTTTCGTCGCAAATTACTCAGTCACTCCGTCAAAATTACATTTTCTGCCTCGTCTGTTTCAATACTAAGCAGAACAACTTCACTGAGCCAATATTGTCCCATAGATGCTCTGGGTTCGAAAGTATGACCTTCAGTTTGCTAAAAGATCTTTGGCAATCAAGGGCGAAGATAGCGACTGTCTAGGTGGTCTGGACGACTACTCATAAAATTATGGATGGTGCTTTCGTCACCATACTTACAAATGAACTGCTCACGATAGTTTGATAGAATGGTGGCTTGACAGCAACATTCTGCAGTACAAATGTATGCATACACTCACATCACGGCTGTAAATTCTGCGAAAACTTTCACATTTGTTCTTCAGATCCTCCTTGTCGGTCGGCATCGTATCGTAGCCCTCCTGTGTCGAGAAGAAACCAGAAATTTTCGTGTATCATTCAATGAAGAGAAACCTTCATTCAGGTCAGCATTTCATCCAACATCATCATCATCATCATCATCATCATCATCATCATCATCATCATCATCATCACCCCTCTTCCCCTTTTTAATCGCCCTCCCCAATTTTTTCTCTGATCGTCACAAGACTGTACTCCTGCGGAAATGGCCCCCAGGTCACGTTCTACGGCTGCATTACCGTAATTACGTCACTGGTTGACTATATCTCTAAGAATGATATCTAAAAGAATTCTCGTTTGCGCAATGCTTGCTGTATATAAAGTGGCTGACAGCTGAACAGAAAGTCTCACACAGCAGTTAGTAACAGTTTGAGTAACAGTGACGACGTGTAGTCTGAAACGACAAAGGAGACGCTGGTTAACCAAAATATCATGACCATATGATTAATAGCATGTTGGTACACATTTGGAACACAAAGTCTTTCGATTTGACGCCACTTCGGCGGCTTGCGCGTCGATGGGGATGAAATAATGATGATTAGGACAACACAACACCAAGTCCCTGAGCGGAGAAAATCTCCGACCCAGCCGGGCATCGAACCCGGGTCCTTCGGATTGACATTCTGTCGCGCTGACCACTCAGCTACCGGGAGCGGACAGCCGTTCCCTGGAATACGGCGAATTCGGCTCTAACGTCGATCTGGTGTGGAAAGATAAGTGATTCATCCGACCAGGTGACACGATTCCGTTATCCATTGTCCAGTCTCGATGATCCCTTGCCCATTACAATCGTAATGTTCGGTATCGTTAGGTCAACAAGGGGACATGTAGGTATTATCTGCTGCTGACTCCCCTGTTCAACAATGTGCGCTAGAATGTGTGCTCTAAAACACTGAAGACGTTAAACCTACAACAGGCATTTGCTCCAAACGGAAGTGACCCGATGCAGCAGACCCCAGATTTATTGTGGCATACTTAGCTGTTTTATATTATAACCTGAAATATGCCGTTTCAAGTTAACGACGCATTGAAGATTTATCACAGACACGTAATCCTTATCCTTAAATGTCAGTTAGTGACGCATCAACAATATAAGCCTTCAAGAGACACTATGATACCAAAGACAATAGCCCGAAATCACATGACTACGACGTAGTGTAATGAGGAGCGTCGTGCCAAAAGAAGTAGGTTCGTGTCCTGCTCCGTGTAAATCCTTTTTTCGATCTTAGCATTGTCAACACATCTGGAACTTTCTTGTAAATATAATACATGTATGTTCTGCAATATTCGATGTTGTTTACCCTGAAGAGCCAAAGAAACTGGTGCACATGCCTAACATCGTGTAGAGCCCCAGCGAGCACACAGAAGTGCCCCAACACGACGTGGCATGGTCTCGACTAATGTCTGAAATAGTGCTGAAGGGAACTGACACCATGAATCCTGCAGGGCTGTCCTTTGGTCGTACGGGAAAATCCCCATTTCATCACTACCTCGGAAATTCTGTGTCCCATCGCTCGTTCGCCGACTATAACACCACGTTCAACCTCACTTAAATCTTGAAAACCTGCCATTGTAGCATCAGTAACCGATTTAACAACTGCGCCAAGACACTTGTCTTATATAGGCGTTGCCGACCGCAGCGCCGTATTCTGCCTGTTTACATCTCTATGTATTTGAATACGCATGCCTTTACCAGTTTCTTTGGCGCTTCAGAGTATTTAGCCGTTTGAGAAGAGGAGAGAAGAGCATGCTTTGTGCATGCGCAAGGTGAGGCACTTCTTACGCCACTTCCGTTTGGAGCAGATGCGTGCTGTAGGTCTAACGTCATGTCTGGAAACAATTATGCCTGCACCAGCCTTACACTCTTGTTATCAGATTTGCGACAGATGGCCGCCACCATGCGGCGGGAAGCTTTCCGACCTCCACATTCTGTGGTGGGACGTGGACGTCCAACATCGCGTCGCCTACTCGTGCCTCCACCGTGTTTCACACACTTGACATAGATGCACACGAGAATAGCACGTGAACAGCCGACAAGCTTCCCCGTTTTCGAGATATTCGTCCCCGGGTATCCGGTCATAGCAGTTTGTCAAAGTCGCTTGTGTTAATGTATTTCTCCATTTGCTTTCCATATCGTCAGTGTTATGATTCCCAATTGGTCTCTGTTCTGCTTATATGCCCTCCTTCAGCAGGGCGTACGAACGATTTGGTCTCTCCATCAATATTCCAAAGACAAAGGTGATGGCGCAGCCAACTCCTGGCTCCTCCGTTTCTGATTTCAGCATATCCATTTATGATACACCCTTGGAACAAGTGGACCATTTCCTCTACCTAGGAGGCATACTGTCATCTAACTGCTCATCTGGAAAAGATGTGGAGAATAGATTACGTGCTGCCCATGTAGCATTTGGACGTCTTACAAAGCGTGTCTTCCTGAATAAAGACCTAACACTGTACACCAAACTGATGGTGTACAAAGCTGTAGTCATTTCCACCCTGCTATATGGTTGCGAAATCTAGACTTTATATTGCTGTGATCTGAAGAAACTATAACGCTTCAACCAACAGAAGCTAAGATATATCATGAACCTGAAATGGGATGACTTCATATCCAACACGGCTGTTCTTGAGAAAGCAAAAATGTATAGCATGGAAGCTCTTATCATTGGGCATCAACTCAGATGGGCCGGACATGTCCAGCGGATGAAAAATGATAGACTTCCACGCCAAATGCTGTACAGCGAAGTGAGCACAGGTAAAAGGCCACGAGGTGTCCCTCTCAAACGTTATAAGGATCAGTACAAGAAAAATCTGAAAAACTTGAACATCGATCCGAGTAACTGGTCCACAATAGCAGAAGATCGAAGTCGCTGGCGCTCAGTTACCTCAAATGCTCTTCAAAACTTTGAGCTGGAACGTCGAAGAATGGAGAATGAGAAACGCCGGAGACGTAAACTACTCTAGGCTCAGCCACGTCCTCCACCTTCCATCAGCTATAATGTCTGTGGCCGCCTGTTCCACGCTAGGATTGGATTGCTAAGCCATCAGCGACACTTCCACGCCTGAACTGTGACAAAGGAAATCCCAGGAGAGAAATGAAAACTCGGATACGAGTATCAGCCGACGACGATATGCTCTCTTACTCCATCACGCGCCCGTGGCACCACCAGACGGCATTCTGTCTCGCGGTGGTCATGATGTTTTGGTTCATCAGTGTAAGACCCTGACCTTTTTCGAGGCGTCCTGCCTCTCGTGGTGGTTCGCTCTCCCCAGCTCGAGGTGCAGTAATGCGCAGCGGATCGCCATCCTTGGCTCGGGTGTGACAGCACGGAGGTTTAGCCTATGTCGGCGCCTTCTGCTGAACTTGCGAAGCGCAGTCGCGTGTAACCGTCTCGATGCCTGGCGTGCTCAGGGAAGGCCTTAGTCCCCTAGCTCATTAGGTGACAGCACAGAACGCCGTCCAGAGACTCAGCTCATCCGCTAGTTTCACAGGAATCAGCATATAAGCTGACTCAGAGCACGAGAGGAATAAGAGTCAATCTGCCTCCCTTCAAGGTCAAGCATTTGTAATGCATCAATTCCCCTCACCCTGCACTCTCTTAAACGAGCCATCTTTCATGTATCCGTCTTTATTAGTCGGATGTATCTCGTGTTTCCGACAACACCCGGACCTGTTGAAATTATATATCTCTTCTCACTTTTTCATTGTCTGCTTTCGTCGCTGAGTGATAACCGCAGCTGGCTGCCAAGCAGGGGGCCCGGGATCACCCCCCCCCCCCTCCCACTGTATAATCCACACCCCTGCAAAATATCACGAGTGCAGTGAGCCAATGTCGTATGAGTTTTGTTTTACGTTAGTGCCATCGCATGTCATCGCCAGTGCCAGTGAGTACTGAATAGCAAATAAAACAGAAAGCAAGCCGGCGGGGGTGGCCGAGCGGTTCTAGGCGCTACAATCTGGAACCGCGCGACCGCTATGGACGCAGGTTCGAATCCTGCCTCGAGCATGGATGTGTGTGATGTCCTTAGGTTAGTTAGGTTTAAATAGTTCTAAGTTCTAGGGGACTAATGACCCAGAAGTTAAGTCCCATAGTGTTCAGAGCCATTTGAACCATTTGAAAACAGAAAAGAAAAAATTCACATTCCCTGTCTGGCAAAAGAGTGTGATATACCCCGTCATATCTTCAACGAAAACTATGCTGCTTTATTAATTTCTACATGCTTAAATTAAATTCTGTGTTAAAAATATTATTGTACTAAAATGCAAACATACGAAAAGCAAAATTTTTCTCTGAAATTTTGTGACTCATCACTCTAAACACGAGGTGACTGATTTAAACTACCCCCTCCCCCCCCCCCCCAAATATGTTTCCCCATATTCGCTTTAATTAGGTCTCGTTATGTATCATAGTCTCTCCATCAAATTCTTAATAATGTTTAAAATTGTAAGCCATCTTACACTGAGACGCCAAAGAAACTGGTATAGACAGGAGTATTCAAATACAGAGATATGTAAACAGGCAGAATACGGCGGTGTGGTCGGAAACAAGTCTCTGGCGCTGTTATTAGATCGATTACTGTTGCTACAATGGGAGGTTATCAAGATTTAAGTGAGTTTGAACGTGGTGTTATAATCGGTGCACGAGCGATGGGAGATAGCATCTCCGAGGTAGCGATGAAAGGAGGATTTTCCCATACGACTATGTCACGAGTCTACCATGAATATCAGAAATCCGATAAAACATCAAATCTTCGATATCGCTGCAGCCGGAAAATGATCTTGCAAGGACGAGGCCAATGGAGACTGAAGAGAATCGTTCAACGTGAAAGAAGTGCATCCCTTCCGCAAATTGCTGCAGATATCAATGCTGGGCCATCAACAAGTGTGAGCATGCGAACCATTCAACAAAACTCCGTCAATATTGGCTTTCGGAGCCGAAGGCCCAATCGTGTACGGTTGATGACTGCACAACACAAAGCCTTACGCCTCGCCTGGGCCGGTCAGCACCAACATTGGACTGTTGACTACTGGAAATATGTTCCCTGGTCGGACGAGTCTCGTTTGAAAATGTATGGAGCATATGGACGTGTACGGGTATGGAATCAAACTCATGGTTACACGGACCCTACATGTCAGCAGAGGACTGTTCAAGCTGTTCGAGGCTTTGTAATGGTGTGGGGCGTGTGCAGTTGTAGCGATATGGGACCCCTGATACGACTCTGATAGGTGACACGTGCGTAAGCATCCTGTCTCGTCACCTGCTCCATTCCTGTCCATTGTGCATTCCGACGAACTGTACTACGGCAATTCCATTAGGACAATGCGACACCTCACACGTCCAGAATTGCTACAGAGTGGCTGCAGGAACACTCTTCTGAGTATAAACATTTCCACTGGCCACCAAACTCCCCAGACATGAACATTATCGAGCAAATCTGGGATCCCCTTGCAACGTGGTGTTGAGAAGAGATCTCCACCCTTTCGTACTCTTACGGATTTATGAACAGCCCTGCAGGATTAATGGTGTCATTTCCCTCCAGCACTACTTCAGGTTTTAGTCGAGTCCATCTCACGTCGTGTTCGGCACTTCTACGTGCTCGCGGGGGCCCTACACGATATTAGACAGGTGTACCAATGTCTTTGGCTCTTCAGTTTACTTCTCGTTTCACCAGTGACCATTGTGACCCCGTTTTCCTTTCGAAGATTTGTTGCCAGATGTTGGCGACAAGATAGACGGTTTTTTGCCCCAATTACAGAGTTCTGGAAGTGTCCATCGGCCATCAGTGGCGTCTCTTTGACGTGCAAATATTCCGCGAGGGATGAGTGTATTGACTCCGACGAACGCTGGGTATTGAGTACGGGGGGGAAGCATTACACTTTATGAAAATGCAATGATCGTGAGTGGCGGAAATTGTAATCGGAGCTTCTCTATGTTTGAAACAAAAGTGATATTCTATCTTGAGGACACTAGCGTTATGACCAAATGCTTAATTACAAATCTGAGAGAACATAAATCGCACATAGACGATCAAAGTAAGCCAAATTTAAGTTATTCTATTGTCAGACAAATCAGTGGAACCTTGCCGTTAAACTGCTCGCTTAATTGACACTGCCAGTTCTCATTCAGGACATAGGATTTGCTACATTATCTGCCCCATCCTAGATGTAAGGCGGCGACATAAATAACATGGATATCCACGCCACATAGAGCCAAAAAGTCGACTGTTAACGATTTTCGTAGCTGGGGTATCTTGGGTTTTATTTTTTTAACCACTGATGTCTCATCCTTGTCCAGCTTGAGGAAATACTTCGTTCAAAATGGTTCAAATGGCTCTGAGCACTATGGGACTTAACATCTGAGATCACCAGTCCCCTAGATCTTAGAACTACTTAAACCTAACTAACCTAAGGACATCACATACATCCATGCCCGAGGCAGGATTCGAACCTGCGACCGTAGCGGTCGCGCGGTTCCAGACTGTAGTTCCTAGAACCGCTCGGCCACTCCGGCCGGCCAAATGCTTCGTCACTATAAGCTCTTCGTAGCCGGGACGTTAAACAGTAATCTTCCTCCACACATTTTGCAGATAGGTATTCAAAATGTCCTGCAACCTGGAAAAAGGATCACCTAAAAAGTCTACCGGGGAATGTTGTTAAAATACTGACAGATGATTCGTAACTGGTAAAATGGAATACTGAGGTTAGCAGCCGCTCTTCTCACGTTAATATGTTTCTGCATTTAGCTGTTTTCACAATCGGGACAAATTGAAATTCCGATGGAAAATATTTGGTCATTACGTTGTATCAACACCCCTTAGAGGGTGCTAGTTGTATGCGACAGTTCCTGTAAGTATCATCTCTTCCTGCTATTCATGAGCAGGCTTGACACTTAGTGCGTTTAGAAGACTGAAAATTTAAACTTCACTGCAGTACTGCGGAACTCCAGGACGTCGAAATTTTACTTACGGTTAGTAGGTTTCAGAGTTTTTCCCATTATAAACACTTCTAACTAAATGTCGATATATACATAAAGGTAACAATGAAGTGCTTTGGAAGTTTATAATATTTTCATTCCTCTTTTCTTACAACTAAATAAATTACAATCTACACTGAAACAGACTTCGTTTTTGAAAACGATAAAATATACTCCTTAAAAAGTTGGCATAGAGTAAATGATTAGTTACATAAGACAAGGTGTAGGTTGGTAAAAACGTACACCAATAATTGGCCGTTACCTATGTCATATTGAAGTCCTGGTAATTAATTACGTTTTTTTAATTCTAATCCGTTAAATATATAGGCTGACTCTAACACAGAAGGTTACAGCAACCAGCCACTTTTTACAAAGCTATTTATTTATTTAAACAGCGCCGTTACGGGTTTCGAACCGACTGGTTCATCTTCAGACGGCTAGTTCACGTATTACATTACATTTCGTGGTTTGTTTCCCCACTTGACGAAACTTCCTTGCAGTGGTGGTGCCAATGAAGAATCCGCGCCTTTACGTTTAGTGCAGGTCGCTTATCATCTTGCAGCAGCGAAAACTGTATAATGCACTTTTTGCGTGTATATATATGCACATAATGTAAACCACCACTCACACACTGGGAAGTTTCATCACATGGAGGTATATATACAAAGAGTATCGACTACCGAAACATGTGTCCGTGTAGTTGTAGTTGTCCACGGAAGCAAATTGTATATTTTGTTTGTATAAATTTTGCAGAACTAGTTTATTTCTTTTTCTTAACATGGGAAATTTTCGGAGATTTATTTGTCGCTATGACGCAGTAAATGATTTTTGCTGCTGTCGTAAGATTCGCTAAAACACGAAACCGCTTATAGCTCAGTAGGTTATCCATATAAAAAATGGTTGCTGTCGTTTATCGTCATTTCCTCGTAATCACAAAATTCGGTGATAACTGTCTTGGTTGAAACATGTGTATGTAACTAAATATTGGTTCAAATGGCTCTGAGCACTATGAGACTTAACTTCTGAGGTCATCAGTTGCCTAGAACTTAGAACTAATTAAACCTAACTACCCTAAGGACATCACACACATCCACGCCCGAGGCATGATTCGAACCTGCGACCGTAGCGGTCGCTCGGATCCAGACTGTTGCGCCTAGAACCGCACGGCCACTCCGGCCGGCAACTAAATATTAAAAAACAGTGGTGATCATCTACATCGCAAACGAACTGCTCGGCAAAAGTAATGGACTGTGACGGTTTTCGTTGTAGTGTCGATCGTTGGCTGACAGTGAAACGAAGGATAATGAATTAATTTTCAGTGTCCAGCCTCTTTGGCTTTTAAACGTGCGCGTACACTGTGACGGCTCGTGACAACCGAAGTCAATCCAACGAAATAGTTATACAGTAGCGTCCTGTCCTGGAAAGCGTCTTTTGCGGTCATAGATTTTTCATGATTCTGCCAATTCATCACAGGAGAATCCCAGAAGGATTCCTTCAAATAGAACATGGCTGCTGGTGATACGTCTCTAATGACAACGACGTTGATGAATCATGTAACACTCGTCCCGTTCTTTTCAATAGTTGGACACACACACACACACACACACACACACACACACACACACACGCACACACACACAAACGTTGACTTCATAGTCACTGACCACTCAAAATTCCTCTTACTACCCATGACACAAAGCCCAAAACTCTTCTCTTACGAGGGGAAACAGACGAGAAATGTTTCAAAAATAATCACGGGGACAATGGTATAAGAATTTTTTCCGAAACTGGTGAGGGAAATAAATTCCAAGAGTCGACATCAAAAGTGTTGGCAGTGTCTGTGAAACAATACCCGCTTACTTCTAACTGCTGGCAGCGCAGGCTCGAGGGAAGGTCGGCGGATGCGAGCGAGCGCTGTCGGTAAAAGCGCTGCATTTGTCAGCGGCTGCCGGCAGGGAATGTTGACACGAAGCGAGGGACCCCCTGAGCGGTCCGCTGTCTACCAGAGAAACGGTCCTGCCAGCGACGTCGCCGTACGGGCCTGGGCCTGTCAACACTTCTCAACGACTAATGACTCTCATCCGCAACCCTCTGTGGGACGGCCGGTCTGTGTGTATATCTTCATTGTTACTTGTAAAAGACGTGCCTTTGTGCTACAAAACAGTTTCCACTTATCTGTCAACACTAACGGAAAGTTTGCCTATAACTTGTACGAAACTAGATTTCAGTTATAAAAGTCAAAGGGCACGAAAGTGAAGCAACAGTTGAGAGGCGAGTGAAATAGGGTTGTAGCGTATCAAAAGGTTTGTCGATGACATTTTAAGTCAGAGGGCCGGTCGCAGTGGCGGAGCGGTTCTAGGCGAGTCAGTCCGGAACCGCGCGACTGCTACGGTCGCAGGTTCGAATCCTGCCTCGGGCATGGATGTTTGTGCTGTCCTTAAGTTAGTTAGGTTTAAGTATTTCTAAGTCATAGGGGACTGATGACCTCAGATGTTAAGTCCCATAGTTCCCAGAGCCATTTGAACCATGTTTTTCTGTCAGAGGTGGAAGAACGTGGATGATCAGTCGAACGGAATGGAAAGTGCCTTGAAAAGAAGTTATAAAATGAATATCAGTAAAAATAAAAACAAAGATATGGACGTGTAGTGAATTAAATTAATTGATTCCGAGGGAAAAATGGTAGAGGAGACTACATATTGAGGCAAGAAAAAAAACTGACATTCCGAACTAGAGAGGATATAAAATGTAGACGCAATAGCAAGAAAAGCATTTCCGAAAGCGAGAAATGTAACATCGAATGTGAATGTGTTAGGTAGTCTTTTCTGTTGGTATTAGGCTGGAGCGTTCTCTGATTTATAAGTGGCACGTAGACGATAAGCAATTCAGACAAGAAGAGAATGGAAACTTTTCAAGAGTGCTACATAAAAATGGTGAGGATTAAATTGGTAGACAGAATAACTAATGAAATGGTATTGATTAGAACCAGAGAGAAGAGAAATTTGTGGCGCAACCTGAGTGGAAGAAGGGATGGGTTCATGGGACACTTCTTGAGTCAACCCAGTAACTGAGGGGAGCGTTTGCGGTAAAAACTGTAGAGGGAGACGAAGGCTGGACCACAGTAACCAGTTTCGAATGAATATAGGTTGCAGCAGGTATGCACAGATGAAAATATTTGCGCAAGACAGTGTGGAGAGCTGTATCGATGGAGTCTTTATACTGAAGTCGACAACAACAACATAAATAACCACAGCCGCAGTAGCTCTGCTCGAGCAGCAGTATGATAGTTTTCATATCATTTCTACTGCGCATACGCGATGAAGAGTTGAAACTGTCTAAGATCGTCGCACTGTTCGACTCGGTGAACGGAAAACTAAGCGCTCTCGCGGGAACGCATATCCTGTCTACCTTGTAGTTTGGTTACTCATAGCGATACTTATAAATGCAGAACTTCTTTCAACGTTATGTTGGATTCCATTTTCATGAAGCTAAACTGTCATTTTTGGTGGTTTTGCATGCCAAAAACTTACTATTCTTAGATGCACTGACGCATTAAAGATCAGATGAAAAGCGTATCGCTTTCGGTACATTTTGAAGTAATGAACTATAGTGAAATGCGACGTCGGACTGTAAACATGTTGCCTTCGATCCATCTCCGTTAACAGTCCCAAATACTGAAATTTTCAAACGTTATGCAACACGAAACTAATGTTTACATGCATATGATCTTCATAAAGTACCTACAGAATGCCCATATCCAAACCGGCCGCTGTGGCCGAGCGGTTCTAGGCGCTTCAATCTGGATCCGCTCCGCGCGCGGCTGCTGCAGTCGCAGGTTCGAATCCTGCCTCGGGCGTGGATGTGTGTAATGTCCGTAGGTTAGTTACGTTTAAGTAGTTCTAAGTTCTATGGGACTGATGACCTCAGATGTTAATTCTCATAATGCTAAGAGCCATTTGAACAATTTTGTCCATACCAAAACAACACAAGAAGAAGGAAGGAGAGACCTACTGTTGGAAATGCAGCTGTGAAGGCGGATCGTCAGTCGTATTTGGGCTTTTTCATCATCATCATCAGCAGTATCATTTACTAATCTGCCCAGATAGCCGTGCGTGTTAAAGCGACACTTGCGCCGGCCCCGGATCGAATCAACTCGGTGGATTAACGAGGAGGGTCGGTGTATCAGTCAGCCTGAATGTGGTTTTTAGGCGGTTTTCCTCATCCCACCAGGTGAATACTGGACTTGGTGCACAAGTCCCGCCTCAGTTACGCGAATCGCTAACATTTAGAAAACTTTTGCTCACGTTCACAGGAATAACACACTGCAGGCAGACAGTTGTGGTACACACATTCCGTCCAGAGGTTAACGAGTCGTGACAGGAAGGTTATCTGGCCATCTCTTAAACTAACCATGCCCTGCACCGAGCGATTATGACAATTACTGCCTTGTATAAGGTAAATAATATGAAAGATATACTAATTCGGGTTAAGTCATGCCTCAAACCTTGTAAAACTTTGTAATTCTTGTATGTCAATTCAACAAAAGATTTAGTTAAAAAAAAGGGGGGGGCGGATAGCTCAGCACTTGCCCGCAAAAGCAAAGGGTCCTAGGTTAGATCTCGGGCTGGCATACAGTTTTAATCTGCCAGGAAGTTTCAAATCAGCCCATGTTCTGCCGCAGAGCGAAAATTTCTTCTGAAAAATAATACAATTTTAGAAGACTTGAACACTTCTCAAAACATCTCTGTTTCTTTTATTGTCAGGTTTGTTTTGGTAATCTGAATCATTTTCCAAAAAGACATAGATATCCTGACTGAAAAAATATCTACATTATGATGTGGGACAAGTCATATTATCATGTCTTGCTAATGACAACCGCGCGGGATTAGCCGAGCGATCTAAGGCGCTGCAGTAGTGGACTGTGAGCCTGGTCCCGGCGGAGGTTCGAGTCCTTCCTCGGGCATGGGTGTGTGTGTTTGTCCTTAGGATAATTTAGGTTAAGTAGTGTGTAAACTTAGGGACTGGTGACCTTAGCAGTTAAGTCCCATAAGATATCACACACATTTGAACAGTTTTTTGCTAATGACAATGAAATGATGCGTTGAAAACTCACATACAGTCCCACATCAGGATAAAAACATTCTATGATTACATGCAGTTATAAAACGCAACAGTTGCAGTGTCACATCCTAGTAACTCTTACTTTTTTTCGAATTTTTAGGCGGTGTGAAACTGTTGACTCTGTAAAGTTTCTTCACTAGAGCATCACGCGTTATGGCAAGAAATGCCATGCTTTGTTTGTGGATAGGGTGCCGATCTACACTGGACAGCAGCTACTGTTTTTCTGCTGGGTTTGTCACAGAATGGCTCTTCAGTGGCGACGTTGACAGTGCCTGGTACTCCATACAGAATTGGGACTCGACATTTGAAATAAATTATTAAGTAAGACTTACGTCAAAACTTTACCCAGTCATACAAGTACATTATACGTGAAACCACTCTCCCCGAGTCACACAACGGAGCACCCACGGCAATGAGCAGGCGACAGACGTCTACTTCTGTCAACTTTCAGCTAAGGACTGATTGTCTGTGACCGCGAAACTATATGTGGGTACTTTTTCCCACACCTGTAGTTGTAGATCGAAAAACATTTAAGTTATACCTCAAAAATTAAAAAAATATATTACTCATATCTGGCACGTGTGATATTCCGACAGCCAAAAGCAATTGATGAAGTAATTTTGTGCTCCACGGGTCCAGCAGAATAGTATTAGTCAGCAAGTAATACCTTTATAAGGAGCGGCCGAACTCGCTGCTATGTGATATTAATCTTTATTATTTTAAATATCGTTATAGATCCGTTTCGCCTAACATTGCCATTGCCGAGTGACGTGTATATCTAGATGAATCGACAAACATATAACATGACTGGCAACTGTATTTTGACCGTCGTTCTATATTTGTTGAGTTAAATACTAACTTAATTCAAGAAATATTTAATTCAACAAATCTGTGTGCCAGTTATGTGTATTTTTATCGCCAGGTAAAAACTTTATTCCGATATTTAGAATTGCAGTCTGCTTCTGGAAACCCAGGGGAAGCTGCACAACCGCACGGATACGATAACAATTCACAGCATAATTCATAATCAGCTTTCAGGAGCGATTTTTCAGGCATTGTTATCCTATACGTAGTACACATCAGAATTAATTCCCGACAAAGAAATATTTTTGAATGTATGCCAGGTCTGTTTTCCGTCGAATCTTCGAAAGAAACGGCGTAATGCCGCGAAGATTGCATTCGTTAAAATTACGTTCTTGTTGCTGCGAGTATAATTGCTTCGAATGTCTATATAACAAATATTATTCACATAGTTCTTCGAAAGAAGTGAAGGACATGTAACGGAGTGAGCGAAAGAACCGCTGTAAGATGACCAGGATTAAATTTTTATTTCTTTACTACTCGAAGTCGCTTGAGAAATTTATTTGGCAACCTTGATATTGTTCCTTGTTGATTTACTTGCCTTATTAACCCTCATATTCCTGCCAATTTCGAAACGGACAAAAATGCAAATGGGAGTCGAACACAGGGTCTCTGCTCCCCAACCAGATGCCCTGGTCGTTACGTAAGCGGCGCTTTCATTGCCCGGCGTTTATCTTATTGGTGCCTCAGCACCAGTCAAAACAGTTTCTTTCCGCAAAAAAACTGGCAAAATATGGGTTTGTGGACCCCTATATGATGAAAAATGTTCAGTTTTCGATTATGTACCGATCCCGCCAATTTCTATTCGATTAGATATCATGAACTTTAGGGGTGGTTTTCTCAAAAACTTAGGGCTGTTGACCCAAAATATCCCAGTTCTTCATCTTAAGTTGTACACAAGCGACCCGCCAACTATGAGCCGAATCGTTTGGCCGTGTCTGAGACCTTCCCCTTGCGAACGTTGCTAGTCTCTTGTAGATTTTTTCAGCTCAGACGCCATGAGCGCCCACGGGTTTCGATAGGCACATGTAGAAAGAAAAATATTTGTTTTTAGTGTGACTGATGTCGCACTCTGTCTGCGAAGGCAGAGACAGAAAATTAAGTTCCCGTGCGATACACAGTTTCCTTCTGCCTCGAAGTTACGTTAACTCAATCCGACCAAATAGCAGTCCACCCCCAGAGACATTGTAATACTGGTACCAAACTGCCATGCGACCCTCCACCGCTGACGTTAACTCATGGCAATGCGCTCGTATGTGTGAGCCAGTCAACTTTATGGAAACAGTTCGCACTGAGACCCGGAAAACGCAATACGCTTCCTGTTCGGCCAGCGTTCGCAGAGTGGAAACAGTGACAGCTTCTTACCGGTTTTTCATATACTTCCATAGGCTCTGCCAAATCATGAAAACTCCGCTACACTACCATAAACGGTGGCGATTGCCGCCTTATTGCTACACAAATTAGGCAAAACCATCCGTACAGTATCACAATGACTGCTACATGCACCCATCAGTGAAGTAATTCGTGTCAGATTAAAAAAAAAAAGTTCAAATTCGTGTGAATTCCTAAGGGACCAAACTGCTGAGGTGATCGGTCCATAGACTTACACACTACTTAAACTAACTTATGCTAAGAACAACACACACATCCATCCCCGAGGGAGGACTCGAACCTCCGGCGGGAGGGACCGCGCAATCCGTGACATTCCGTCTAACCACGCGGCCACTCCGCGCTGCGTGACAGAATCATCCCGTCCCACAACACAGACACATCCCAACACGTTCCATCTGTCAATGCAAGTGCAGCAAGAGACCTGCACCCTTCGCAAAAACGACAACAGGACCGCACGGAGGGTAAAGAACGGGACGACCAGTGAAATAAAATGGAGAAAGTGTTACGTGTCGACGCCATCCAGGAAGGAACTATCACCCACCAACATGTAAGTTGCACTGGTAACTTACACGCAACTACCGACAAAGGGTCTTCCATCTTATTTGTTAAAAGTAGAGACAAAGACGTAGGCGAACTCCGCCGTACGGTGCTAAGCAAACTTATTAGACGGTAATGCGAGTCATTATTCAAGCACATAATTAGTATTACGGCGACAGAGAAATACCTTGTGAAAATTCAGACTGTATCCGAATTAACTACCAATGCCTTGGTTCAGCATTCTTTCTCAGGGAAAGCGAATTCAGAGGCCTATATTCTGAAGTTCTTCACTACTAAACAAGTAAATATCCATAGTGTCGAAACCTCACTTATGGAGGAGGAATTGCTGTGAAGTTATTGTCATTTGGTGTTTTTGCAAAATTATAAACCAAGGTAACAAAGCCATCACCAGTTTATAGAGAAAATGTAACAAAGCCATCACCAGTTTGTGTTATGACTAGAGTTGCAAAACTACCGTGGGATACCGCAGACTATCGCAAGTAAGCGTAGACTGCGGTAGTTTTCCTAGTACTTTAGTCAGTTAAGACTGTAACCGCGTTACCTGTACGTTAGGTGTGTTGCATACATATCGGGAGTTACCTCATTTCTATCCCTTTGTTCGCGTGTGCGATCAATGTCATACTAAATTCGCCTCGAAACCGGAAACTGTGAACTGTCTAGAAACTGAGAGAGGATATATAAAGGGCCACGTAATCTACGAAATATTTGTTGTTCTACATTGTTATCCTCATGTTTATTGCTTAAAAATTAACATTATTTACAGCAAAATTGAAATATTCAATGTTTACTTCGGGTTGTATTCTCAAATTATTGATTTGTAAGGTGAAACAGACGGATGTCGTAGAAAAATATAATGATTTATCATATAGCGCCCGAAAACGCAATTTCTTCAAAAAAAAAGGTAAAATTAAAGGAAAAATGAATAAAAAAATGTCAGGCATAGCTTCAGTACTTCGTCGAGCTTACACATTCATAAACAACTTTCATACTTATCAATAATAACAGGAAACTCTTGCCTTTGATCATGATGAGGAACGTTCTACAATAATATAACAATAATCATGTTTTTATGTTTGTGCATATAAACTGCACTTGCATGAAAAATAAATGCTTTGGTTACATAAAAGCCCAGAATTCACCCAACCAACTAATTTTTATTGTTTATAAAGTTCAATTTATATTTTGCAGTGATACTAAATACAAAATGGATTAACACTGAAAGACGCGCGGTTCTAATTATGTTCAAAAGAAACAAACAAAAAACAAAGAGAAGTCGTCGGTTCCTAGGTTCTCTCTCACACATTCAGTTATGTTTCTTTCTCTACCAATGCTACCAGCAGTGCCGGTAATCCTAACATTTACTACCACATTTGTGTACTGTACGAAAACTACCGAATAGTTGTTTAGGTGGAGGGCTACCACAGTTTGTTTGCATTCATGGAGTTCGCTGTCCGGTGGAAGTGTATATATATTTAATCTTACAATGCTATAATTGATTGAGATTTGAACACGGCAGCAAACAGGAAATTAACCAAATTAACAACTAACAATATCATCTTTCGAGAAGCAGCAGCACTTTTTGAAAACAGACCTTACATGAATGCGGTTATTTTTTCCCCAAACATTCCGAGACAGGATACAGAATTTCCGTCACTTCCAACCCAACAGGGACTCAGAGCAAATATCAGCACCGCTGTCTACGGTCCGTTGCAACCCACCCACACCACGACGACAATGCCACAGACGTCAGGAACCGTGGTTCCAGTGGATTCACTGCCGATACAACCGCCCCATCCTCTAATACAGCATGCCGAGCTTTATAGCCAGCAAATTCTATGGGACGTAGAGATCCCCACTAAAGCGAAGTCACTGGAGAACAAACGTGTCAACAGCCACATTGCCTTCCTCTTGCTCCAGTGTGTACCAACCTCTACCAACAACAATATCAAAGACTCAACCAATTGAGTGACATACAAACAGATTCGTTTTGGATGTCGAGCCAAAATATAGGGCGACAATTATTGAACCATATGAAATAAAATCATCATGACTTCTAAACGGTTTGCGTTATGACGTTCAAACTGCACGGTTGGCCGCTGGGCATGATGCGAATTAGTATGCGCATGCATGATTTGGTTTAGCGATGAAGCCCATTTTCATTTGGATGGGTTCGTGAATAAGCAAAATTGGCGCACTTGGGCGACTGAGTATCCGAATTTCGCGATCGATAAGTCTCTTCACCCTCAATAGGTGACTCTGTGGTGTGCAATGTCCAGTTACGGAATAAGCAGTGCGATATTCCTTGATGGCACGGTGACTACCGAACGGTACGTAAAGATTCTGGAAGATGATTTCATCCCCATTATCAAAAGTGACCCTGATTTAGGCAGGATGTGGTTCAAGCATGACGGAGCTCGACCCCATTGAAGCAGGAGATTGTTTGGTGTGCTGGAGGAGCATTTTGGGGCAGCATTCTGGCTCTGTGGTACCCAGAGGCCACTGGCATGGGCCTCGATTTGCCACCATATTCTCCGGATCTGAATACATGCGGCTCCTTCTTGTAGGGCTATATTAAAGGCAAGGTGTACAGCAATAACCCCAAAACCATTTCTGAGCTGAAAACAGCCATTCAGGAGGTCATCGGCAGCATCGATATTCCGGAACTTCAGCGGGTCATACAGAGTTTCGCTATTCGTCTGCGCCACCTCATCGCCAATGATGGTAGGCATATCGAACATGTCATGACCTACATTCGAATATCAGTAGTGACGTCCACATGTTGAATAAAGTATGTGCACACCGTAGTTTATAGCTAATTTACTTTTTTTTCATACAGTTCAATAATTGTCACTCTGTATGTTGACCCCACTCCTTACATCCCAAAATGGCTTATAAAATAATCTAATGGAATGCGAGATATGTCAAGGCAAAGACAGTCTTATACATTTTCTGTAGGGCTACTCAGTCGTCAGGGACGATAGAGATGACGGCTACGGCTGTGCAGCGATGCTGATAAAACAAGATATCCACTTTTCAGTTGTCAGTACTGGCACTCAGTTTGATACATTGCAAATGGAGGGTATCGGCCTACGGATCAAGGACCTGCGTCTGATTTTGGTCCCAGCATAGAGAGCAATTAACGACAGACTTTCCAAAAAACAGTTAACAACAATAATGGACTCTAGAGGAAAACACCTTCTGCTACTAGGTGACTTTAACGGGGACCATGGACTGTGGGGCTTCAGAAATGCTAACAAAATTGAGAAGATATTAGTGGATGCCCTAGATTCGGAAAACCTTATGGTACTAAATGATGGATTACCCATACGAACTGTCCCATCAAATCTTCTGAACTACCTAGCAGAACAACAAGGGAAGTGATACCGGATACTTTAGGTTCGGGTCACTTGAAGTTCAAATCATAGTAAACGCGAAATCTAGGGAGACCGTCAAACACGTAGTCAGCCGGAAATGGAACACAAACAAAGCCAATTGGGAACTATACGAAACACTGCTGAAAGAAAAAAACTGGAAAGGATCATCAGAACTGAATATCCCGAAAGATACTTAGGGGGATTTTTATCGCTTATCAGTGAAGCAGTGGAAGTCTCGATGCCTCAAATAGGACATAAGCGGACTATCCATAGGCCATTACCTTGTTAATGGGATCCACGATGAGACGAATTCCTCAAGGAAAGAAGAGAAGCCCTAGCAAAATAAAAATAAAAAAAAAACTCTCTCTAATGCTACAAACATAACTGATCTTACGAAAGCACAAATTACAGCCAAGAAAATATCCAAGTACAAAAGCAGAAAATTGTAGCAAAATTTGTGCACTGCGGTCTGCAAAGAAACGCAACTAACTAGCATTTCGAAAGTAATGAGGAACACAAAAACTGTCTGGCAATGCATACACCTCCACCGCGTAACGAACTTTAAAAATCGTTCTTCCGTGTGACAGGCCCATCTGGCATATCGGATGAGGAAGACGAGACGGAATATTAATAGTGCAACAGTGCAATTACACAACCCTTCTCTTTGGGAGAACATCAGATCGCGCTATCCCAAGGGAAGAGTAGTTACTCACCTGGCCCGGATTATACTGGCTACCAAGTGCTAAAGCCGTTCCCACACGGGGCGAGCCAGCTTACGTTGCATGGACGTGGACGGGACATCCGGCCTCAAGAGAGACAGCGCCGTCGGCACACGGGACGAGATGGTTAACGTGATTTGCGCTTTCAGCGCTATGCAACGACCGTTGTCGGCTTTATTTGGCTCGCAAACCAAGCAGTTTCTGTACGAAAATGGACGCGCGTAAAATAGTTGCGTTAACTCTGTCAGCGATTGTCGAAGAAGATTCTGTACTCGTCGATGGCTTGAACAGCGAATTCCTGGTAGAGGAGCACTACACAACGCTGTACAACCACCTCGGATACATACTAGTTGATCTTTCGTTAATTCGATCGAGTTTTCGTTCCATTTGCGGTTTTAAATTGAATATAGTTAAGATGTAGTGTCTAATGTGATCTTGCTCCTGCATAACTTTCATATTCTGGGTGTTGCACTGACTACCAACACACTGAAGTAACGTACTTCATCACATAGATTTCAAGATCACGATTCGTTTCGTAATTTCATTCGAATGGAAGAGGAGATGTTTTCGAAGCCGTAGCATTTGTTCTCGCCATCATTGAAAAAGGTATTTGCCAGCAAGATACAAATATGAGCAATTCCATAAGCCCAGAGATAGGTATACATATTTTATAGAAATTTCATAATAGCAAAAAGTTCGAGTGTGTACTTTCAGACATAGGCTGGCAATCAGTTTAAGGTTTCTGGCCACAGGGGGAACAAGATGAAAATTTGTGGTAAGGTCTTATGGGACGAAACTACTTTGGTCGTCGGTCCCTAAGCCTAACTTACGCTATGGAAACACACACACCCATTCTCGACGGAGGACTCGAACCTCCGACGGGGGGAGCCGCACGGACCATGACAAGGTGCCTCGGACCGCGAGGCCGGGGGGAACATTCCAGTCGTTGGCCTTTGCAACGAGAATTACAGCAATATGCATTGTTTATAATAAGTAACATCGATTTTTGAGATAATACTTCTATTAAACGAATAAGAAAGATCCAGAATCCTTACGAAAACAAAAAGTGAAAAAATTGCTACGTTTGTCTTCACAACTCTGAACTCACGACGCTATCAACTGTGTCACAGCTTCAGTATAGCAATGCCTGAGCACTGTATGTACAAATGTCATTATTTGGTATGTAAGATGCAAATTGCACCAAGAAGATGCGCTTTTGATAGGTCACCTTTGTGCCGTAACATTGAAACGGTATACCTTCACAGTAGAAAAGTTGTAACACTAGATACACCAACTGCAGGAAGTCTTTACCTACCGATTTATAGTTTCCTGTCTTTTTATTATAACAAATCGCAGGTAAAGTGACCCGTTTTCGAAAGTTCCTCACTCTGCTAATGCTTTCAAACAGCTTATATTCTCACCACGCACTCCCATGCAGCTTGCATTCAGTAGAGTATCAATAAGGCACAGGGCCAATTACTTTGTGTGGTAGCCATTTAACATCCCGGGACTCCGGGCGCTAAAGCTAGTAAATAAATAAAAAATAATTCTATGGGATCAGAAAAGTAAGATGGGTCGCTGCGGAGACATGGCAGAATAGCAGAAAGGAGCTATCATGTATTGATGTACTCCTGAGCACACCGTGGTGTATCAGTGCAGACTGTCCAATAGGTCTACCAGGAATGGTGTACTACTCGCTGTCATGTAACACAGCCTAAGATCAGTGCTCATAAGAAGATCCTACCCTGTAGGGACTGGAAACGAATGTCACGCCTTGTGAATGACAGTTGGTTACATACCCGACTGGAACTGCTGTTGTAAGTGAATGCAGGTCCATCTCACCCAGTGAAAGCACTCCGTCTTCAGGCCACAAGTGGCCCATTGGGACTATCCTACCGCCGTGTCATCTTCAGCTGAGGATGCGGATAGGAGGGGCGTGTGGTCAGCACACCGCTCTCCCAGTCGTTACGATGGTTTTCTGCGACCGGAGCCGCTACTATTCGGTCGAGTAGCTCCTCAATTGGCATCACGAGGCTGAGTGCACCCCGAAAAACGGCAACAGCGCATGGTGGCCCGGGTGATCACCCATTCAAGTGCCGGCCACGCCGAACAGCGCTTAACTTCGGTGATCTGACGGGAACCGACGAAGACACTGCGGCAAGGCCGTTGCCCTCAACCAGTGAGCTCAGTGTTAAACTGGAGAGATTGCCCAAAGGCGTCTTTGTCTAGGAAACCACGACGGACTTAGGTGGAACCACCATGTTAGTAAGGGCACTGATAGTTGTCAGTAGTGCTTGTGCTTGAGACTTTAGAGTGATTCGTTGAGTGAAGTACAAATCAATCTTTGACAGCGTCACTTAGTATCGGTAAACAGTAACTTCATTTCTCGTGTTTAGCAGAAGGATTTGGCAGCTGGCGCCGACCTAACACGGCGTTTACGACGTCACGCGTCATAGCTTTTTCTCATAGAGTAGTTACTCCTGTTTAGTATCGAGCCCACTGATCTCAGCCAGCTTCCGACCGTACAATACGGTGGGAACGGTAGTAGCGTAATGTCCCGTGAGGCTCATTTTTTGTCCGGTGTTGTTATGAAACTCTTCGATCAGAAGTGATTTGAGGGTCACAGCAACAGTAACAAATTTAGTTTGTTGGTTGTGACAGTCACTGTAGAGTAGAGGCGAAGTCGGAGACTGGTAAGCAGAGAGCCTGCAACAAGTGCTGGGATCGGGCATGGTGGAGGCTGGCACGGTGCGTGCCGTATACACCAGAATAACACGCGTCGCGGCCAGCGCTTCATTTCAGCAAGCAGATTACACAGCGCAGTATCACAAACAGCCGTTGTTACCACAGCGCAGCGGACGCGACCCTTTGTGTGGGATGAATCGACTGCACTCGGCGTGCCACCCAACTCGCACACTGTAATTACCGTCTGAGTAATGAATGGCTAAGTTAGTGAGTAGCGATTAGGAATACACAACTACAGTGACTCTCGGCCCGCAGAGACACTGAAAAAACGTGATTGCGTGTCGAGTCACTTCCCGTGCACAGGTACGAAGAGAATAATGTTTCCAGTTAGTCTGGTCGCGAGAAGTCTTACATTCCGACAAATTTATGTTTCCTTTTTCAACATTAACTGATATCTACTATTTTACTTTTAAAGATATTTATTTACTTATTTCTGGAATTTTCTACATCTAAATCTAAATCTACATCTACATACTTACTCCGCAAGCCACCGTGTGGTGCATGGAGGAGGGTACTCTGTACAACTACTAGTTATTTCCTTTCCAGTTCCACTCACAAACAGAACGAGAGTGTCCTATAAGCAGTCTCCTTTACAGATGAACCACACTTTCCTAAAAGTCTCCCAATAAACGGAAGTCGACCATTCGTGTTCCTTATTACTATCGTTGCCTGCTCATTACATTTCATATTGCTTTGCACCGTTGCGCCTAGATATTTAATAGACGTGACTGTGTCAAGTAGCACACTACTGATATTGTACTCCAACATTGTAGGTTTGTTTTTCCCATTCATCTGCATTAACTTACATTTTTCTACATTTCGAGCTACATGCCATTCATTCCACCAACCAGAAATTTTGTGTAAGTTAACTTGTGTCCTCCTATAGTCACTCAAGAATGACGCTTTCCCATATTGCACAGCATCATCAACAAACAGCCGCAGACTGCCACTTACCCTGTCCGTCAGATCATTTATGTACACTATTTGATCAAAAGTATCCGGACACCTGGCAGAAAATTACAAGTTCGTGGCGCCATCCATCGGTAATGCTGGAATTCAGTATGCTGTTGGCCCACCCTTAGCCCTGATGGCAGCTCCCACTCTAGCAGGCATACGTTCAATCATGTGCTGGGAGGTTTCTTGGGAAATGGCAGCCCATCCTACACGGAGTGCTGCACTGAGGAGAGGTATCGATGTCGGTCGGTGAGGCCTGGCAGGAAGTCAGCGTTCCAAAACATCCCAAAGGTGTTCTGTAGGATTCAGGTCAGGACTCTGTGCAGGCCAGTCCATTACAGGGATGTTACTGTCGTGTACCCACTCTGCCACAGGCCGTGCATTATGAACAGATGCTCGATCGTGTTGAAAGATAGAATCGCCACCCCCTAATTGCTCTTCAACAGTGGAAAGCAAGAAGGTGCTTAAAACATCTTTGTGGGCCTGTGCTGTGATAGTGCACGCAAAACAACAAGGGGTACAAGCTCTCTCAATGAAAAACATGAGCACACCATAACACCACCGCTTCCGAATTTTACAGTTTGCTCTACCCACGCTGGCAGATGACGTTCACCGGGCACTCGCCATACCCACACCCTGCCACTGGGTCGCCACATTGTGTACCGTGGTTCATCACTCCACACAACGTTTTTCCACTGTTCAGCCGTCCATGTTTACGCTCCTTACACCAAGCGAGGCGTAATTTGACATTTACTGGCGTGATGAGTGGCGCATGAGCACCCGCTCCACCATGAAATTCAAGTTTTCTCACCTCCGGCCTAACTGTCATAGTAGTTGCACTGGATCCTGAGGCAGTTTGGAATTCCTGTGTAATGGTTTGGATAGATGTCTGCCTATTACACATTACAACCCTCTTCAACTGTCGGCGGTCTCTCAGCAGATAAGGTCGGCCTGTACGCTTTTGTTCTGTACGTGTCCCTTCACGTTTCCAGTTTAATATCACATCGGAAACAGTGGACCTAGGGATGTTTCGGAGTGTGTAAATATCGCGTACAGACGTATGACACAGGTGACACCCAATCACCTGACCACGTTCAAAGTCCGTGAGTTCCGCGGTGCGCCCCATTCTGCTCTCTCACGATGTCTAATGACTATTGAGGTGGCTGATATGGAGTACCTGTCTGTAGGTGACAGCACAATGCACCTAACATGAAAAACGTATGTTTTTGGGGGTGTCCGGATACTTTTCATTACATAGTGTATATAGAAAATAACAGCCGTAGAGGACAACATACTGGGTTCTGTTACTTCAGAAGTCTTCGAGCCACTCACACACTGGTGAACCTATTCCGCATGCTTGTACTTTCACTAACAGACGGTAGTGTGGTAACGTGTCAGCCGGCCGGTGTGACCGAGCGGTTCTAGGCGCTTCAGTCTGGAATCGCGCGACCGCTACGGTCGCAGGTTTGAATCCTGCCTCGGGCATGGATGTGTGTGTTGTCCTTAGGTTAGTTAGGTTTAAGTAGTTCTAAGTTATAGGGGACTGATGACCTCAGATGTTGAGTCCCATAGTGCTCAGAGCCATTTGAACCATTTGGCACCGTGTCAAAGGCTTCACGGAAATCTAGGAATATGGAATCCGCCTGTTACCCTTCATCCACGGTTCGTAGGATCTCATGTGAGAATACGGCAAGCTGAGATCCGCAGGAATCTAAAACAGTGCTGATTTGTGGACAGAAGCTCTTCCCTGTCAAGGAAATTTATTACATTCGAACTGAGAACATTTTCAAGGATTCTGCTCAAAAATGGTTCAAATGGCTCTAAGCACTATGGGACTTAACATCTGAGGTCATCAGTCCCCTAGACTTAGAACTACTTAAACCTAAGTAACCTAAGGACATCACACACATCCATGCCCGAGGCAGGATTCGAACCTTCGACCGTAGCAGCAGAGCGGTTCCAGACTGAAGCACCTAGAACCGCTCTGCCACAGCGACCGCCAGGGTTCTGCAGAAAACTGATTTTAAAGATATTGTTCTGTAATTTTGCATTCAGTCTGGAACCGCGCGACCGCTACGGTCGCAGGTACGAATCCTGCCTCGGGCATGGATGTGTGTGATGTCCTTAGGTTGGTTAGGTTTAATTAGTTCTAAGTTCTAGGCGACTGATGACATCAGAAGTTAAGTCCCATAGTGCTCAGAGCCATTTTTTTTTTTTTTTGTAATTTTGCAGGTCCGTTCTTTTACCCCTCTTATATACAGGAGTCACCTGCGCTTTTTTCCAGTCGCATGGGACTTTGCGTTGGGCGAGAGATGCGTGATAAATGCAAGCTAAGTAAGCGTCCAGTGCTGGAGAGTACTCCCTGTAAAACTGAATTGTGTTTCCATCAGGAACTGACCCGAGGAAGGTGCGGAGTGGTTAGGGCTCTGGACTCGTTATCGGGAGTTGGGGGTTGAAATATCCATCTGCCGCCCTAACTTAGTTATTGCGCAGATTGCATAATTCGCTTCAGGTAAATGCCACGATCGTCTTTTCCAAAACACAGCCTGCCGCTTCCTGTATCGGCCTTGTCTGATCCGTGTTGTTGCTCCGTCTATGACCTCAACTAGACGTTTGACTTCTACAGTAGGTCTTCCACAACAGACGGTAGTTTCGGTATTGGCGCTGATGCAATACGTGCGTAAGGATTTTCTCCTCACATCATAATTTTATTGCTGTGTATGTTTTCTATAGACCAACACATTAAATTTGCGTAACCGTGTAAATAAATCAGTACCAATCCTGTTTAAATGAAAGTTCTGCCCATATGTCCCTATATATGTTTATTCTATTATACAACTTCATCGGAAAGATTCTCAGTAATAATCCTTCCCGATTATTGTATGTGACAAGCAGCCCATTATTTCATACATTCCTGCGTATGAACACCTCTCTCCGGAAAAGGTCATAGGTCACACAGTGTGGAGGATCACTTTACATACATCAACGTCTGTTCTCTGCAAACTAATGTGAAGTGCTTAGCAGAGGATACTTCCCATTGTACCAATTATGACGGCTTCTTATGGTCCCGATTAAGTTTTGAGTGCGGGAAGAATTATTGCTTAAACGCCTCTGTGCGCGTTGTAATTAATTTAATCTTGTCGTCGTGATTCCTGCGGGAGTGATACGTAAACAGTTAGCAGTATATTCCTAGATTCATCCGTAAAGCTGGTTCAAATTTTGCAAGTAGGCTTTCATGGGAAAGTTTGCGTCCATCTTCAAGCATCTGTCAGATCAGTTTCTTCAGCATCTCCGTGACGCTGCCCTATGAATCAAACAAATCTGTGACAATTGATGCCGCCCTTCTTTGTATACGTTCAATATCCGTTGTTAGTCAGTTATGTCTGTTACGGGCTCCACACATTTTAGCATTATTGTAGAATGGGTCGTATGACTGTTTTTAAGCAATCCCCTTTGTGGACGGGTTGTATTTTCCTAGTATCCTACCAATGAACCAAATACTGTCCATCTGCCTTGCCTATGACTGACCCTACGTTAACGTTCCAGTCCATGTCCTAAATAAACAGTGTTTTCGGAATCCGTGCTGGTTGGCATGTTTGAAAAATCTTATTGAGTTTGTCGCATAATATGTTGTAAGATTCCACAGCAAATGAGTATGAAGGCTACTTGACGGTAATTTTATGGATCACTTCTGCTACACTTCTTGTAGACGGGTGTGGCCTTTGTTTTCTTCCAATTACTTATTGGAGGGAACTACGGTTTATTATGGTACGTGTTTCTCACGTTTCAGGTTCAAAGAGATGCGCTTGAACTACACAGCTGATGACGCCTTAGACACCACAATATATTGTCACCAGTTCTGCGCTCTTTTGGAACTGGAACTAGGCGCTACCGTTCACGCAAATGACTACTTCTGCGAGCCAGCGGGGCTTCCGCCACACATCATCTGCTTCTCTCACTGCACTTCCGATAGAGCGAGATTTGTACAGTGATATGTACGGGGTAAGACTATGACATGGGGGGCTCCAGATGATCCGCTGCTCACGTGGCAGTGTGCTGCGACCAGCGATCCCTGAACTGCCCGAGCAGGCTATAAATAGCGGCTGCCGCCAGAGAAAGGTGAGCCGTCAGCCAGAAGCCAGCAACCGGCGTCCACAGGCCCGGTCGCAGAGGACAGCTGCATCTGCAATTCGCTCTGCCGTCTAACTGACCCACCCAAGTGGGGTACAGTTACATCTCTTAAACCAATGTTTGTGAAATGAAAGCTTAAGAGAAAGTTCTCTTATGTCAAGACGATATCGAAAGGAGCAAGCCGGCCGAAGTGGCCGTGCGGTTCTAGACGCTTCAGACTGGAACCGCGAGACCGCTACGGTCGTAGGTTCGAATCCTGCCTCGGGAATGGATGTGTGTGATGTCCTTAGGTTAGTTAGGTTTAACTAGTTCTAAGTTCTAGGGGACTAATGACCTCAGAAGTTAAGTCCCATAGTGCTCAGAGCCATTTTTGAAAGGAGCAACATCAGAATGTGGGTGAGTTAGAACGATGCAGATTCGCTGGCACCTGTGCAATAGGTTTATCATACTATGATATTTCTATTCGCACCCGAAATGCTGTTACGGCATTGGTACGAGTGTGGAACGCATTCTCAATGGAGAGAAGTCTTCTGAATTAAGAGTGATTTCAGGTGTGCTGCAGGGGAGTGTCGTAGGACTGTTGCTGTTCACAATATACATAAATGACCTTGTGGATAACATCGGAAGTTCACTGAGGCTTTTTGCGGATGATGCTGTGGTATATCGAGAGGTTGTAACAGTGGAAAATTCTACTAAAATGCAGGAGGATCTGCAGCGAATTGACACATGGTGCAGGGAATGGCAATTGAATCTCAATGTAGACAAGTGTAATGTACTGCGAATAAATACAAAAAAGATCCCTTATCTTTTAGCTACAATATAGCAGGTCAGCAACTGGAAGCAGTTAATTCCATAAAATATCTGGGAGTAGGCATTAGGAGTGATTTAAAATGGAATGATCATATAAAGTTGATCGTCGGTAAAGCAGATGTCAGACTGAGATTCATTGGAAGAATCTTAAGGAAATGCAATCCGAAAACAAAGGAAGTAGGTTACAGTACATTTGTTCGCCCACTGCTTGAATATTGCTCACCAGTGTGGGATCCGTACCAGATAGGATTGATAGAAGAGATAGAGAAGATCCAACGGAGAGCAGCGCGCTTCGTTACAGGATCATTTAGTAATCGCGAAAGCGTTACGGAGATGACAGATAAACTCCAGTGGAAGACTCTGCAGGAGAGACACTCAGTAACTCGGTACGGGCTTTTGTTGAAGTTTCGAGAACATACCTTCACCCTGGAGTCAAGCAGTATATTGCTCCTTAGTATGTATATCTCGCGAAGAGACCATGAGGATAAAATCAGAGAGATTAGAGCCCACACAGAGGCATACCGACAATGTTTCTTTCCATGAACAATACGAGACTGGAATAGAAGGTATAGAATAGAGGAATAGAGGTACTCAAGGTACCCTCCCCCACACACCGTCAGGTGGCTTGCGGAGTATGGATGTAGATGTAGACCGCTGTCTCGTCTGTACAGCGTTTTGTATAATCGCGAAATATGGGAGAAATTGCGACGAATATGATATACGAATTGGGGTGGCAGTCATCAAAGCAAAGACATTTTTCCCTTCGGCAGGACCTTCTCGTGAAATTTCCATCAACAACTTCCTCCTCAGAGTGTGAAAATATTTTGTTTGCTCACACCTACGTAGGGAGAAATTATCATCATAAGAAAGTAAGCTTACACGGGAAGATTTAAGTGTTCGTCTTTCCTGCGCTCTGTTCGAGAGTTGAATTGTGAATTGTAAAGTAATCATGTAGATGTAGACATGTAGATGCGGATGTAGAACGTACCGCACAGTGTGCCAGCTACGTTACTTGTCTGTCTGCAAGCTTGGCTGTCGGCATGCATACCATTGTACCCAAAACCACACATACTTCAGTTTGCGATGGACAGCTGATTACTGTCACTGGCGCGCTGAGTGCCGAAATTTGATCAATTTGGATATGTCCTGCTTACGCGTTAGTCACTGTTGTGGTTAACAGAGACTGGTAGCCACCATTTTTAAGTGGCACAGCGGACAAACGGCATGTCTGGACGCCACCGAATACAGCATGCATTGTCGACTCATAAGTGTTGATGGCAATCTACCTAGCAAGCACTGTAGCAGCGAGGCTTAATACCCCAAGTTATTGCCGCTGCATCAGGAAATTCCACAAAAACATGTCTGCAGTGCATAGCTGTTTTTGGTGAGGTACACTAATGGCCAATAAAACTGCTACACCAAGAAGAAATGCAGATGATAAACGGATATTCATTGGACAAATATATTATACTAGAACTGACATGTGATTACATTTTCACGCAATTTGGGTGCATAGATCACGAAAAATCAGTACCCAGAACAACCACCTCTGGCCGTAATAACGGCCTTCATACGCCTGGGCATTGAGTCAAACAGAGCTTGGATGGCGTGTACAGATACAGCTGCCCATGCGGTTCAACACGAAACCACAGTTCATCAAGAGTAGTGACTGGCGTATTGTGACGAGCCAGTTGCTCGGCCACCATGGACCAGACGTTTTCAATTGGTGAGAGATCTGGAGAATGTGCTGGCTAGGGCAGCAGTCGAACATTTTCTGTATCCAGAAAGGCCCGTACAGGACCTGCAACATGCGGTCGGGCATTATCCTTCTGAAATGTAGAGTTTCGCAGGGATCGAATGAAGGGTAGAGCCACGGGTCGTAACACATCTGAAATGTAACGTCCACTGTTCAAAGTGCCGTCAATGCGAACAAGAGGTGACCGAGGCATGTAACCAATGGCACCCCATGCCATCACGCCGGGTGATACGCGAGTATGGCGATGACGAATACACGCTTCCAAAGTGCGTTTACCGCGATGTCGCCAAACACAGATGCGACCATCATGATGCTGTAAACAGAACCTGGATTCATCCGAAAAAATGACGTTTTGCCATTCGTGCACCCAGGTTCGTCGTTGAGTACACCATCGCAGGCGCTCCTGTCTGTGATGCAGCGTCAAGGGTAACCGCAGCCATGGTCTCCGAGCTGATAGTCCACGCTGCTGCAAACGTCGTCGAAGTGTTCGTGCAGATGGTTGTTGACTTGCAAACGTCCCCATTTGTTGACTCAGGGATCGAGACGTGTAGAGACGTGGCTGCACGATCCGTTACAGCCATGCGGATAAGATGCCTGTCATCTCGGCTGCTAGTGATACGAGGCCGTTGGGATCCAGCACGGCGTTCCGTATTACCCTCCTGAACCCACCGATTCCATATTCTGCTACAGTCATTGGATCTCGACCAACGCGAGCAGCAATGTCGCGATACGATAAACCGCAATTGCGATAGCCTATAATCCGACCTTCATAGAGGACGGAAACGTGATGGTACGCATTTCTCCCCTTACACGAGGCATCACAACAACTTTTCACGAGGCAACTGCTGTTTGTGTATGAGATATCGGTTGGAACCTTTCCTCATGTCAGCACGTTGTAGGTGTCGCCATTGTCGCCAACCTTGTGTGAATGCTCCGAAAAGCTAATTATTTGCATATCACAGCATCTTCTTCCTGTCGTTTAAATTTTACGACTGTAGCACATCATCTTCGTGGTGTAGCAGTTTTAATGGCCAGTAGTGTATGTACACTGCTGTCTATTAAAATTGTAACATGACGAATGACAATGGCAAAAAATTATGGGTATACAGTATAGTGGCGAGAATACGTTATTACATTTTTAGGTGGTTTTGTGGTTTACATGTTGCGAAATTTAGTCCGCAGTTCTGTCACCTCTGGCAGGAACAGTGGAGCTAAGCCGGCTGGGCATGGGGTTCAAGTGAGGCTGGGTGACAGGTACTGGTACCTAATTCCATGCTTCTTCAGCTTCCTGCCAGACTTCACCAGCTGAGCTTGACGATTGGCGGCATGTCGGCCTCTGGGTGATCCTTGACCACATATTTTCATTGGGTGAAAGAGCTGGGGTATGTGCCAGCTACAGCAACAGTCGAACACGCTCTGTATATAGGTAGGTCGGGGTAACAATGGAAGAATGTGGTTTCCTTTTGAAACACTACTGCATCGCTCGTTATTCAACCTGCTATTCCGGGTGGCGCACTGTAGCGCCCATTCTGTTTTCTAAAACTGTTATCACTTAACACCTTCTCTAATTTCTACGAGTTGTTTGATAAAAGCTATTTTTATTTTTCTAACCACTGTATGTTTTCTCGTGCGTTGCTCGAGAATGGAACGGTAGAGAAATAGCCTGAAGGTAGTTCGATGAACCCTCTGCCAACACTTGACTGTGGATTGCAGAGTAATTATGTAGATGTAGATATATTTCCTTTTTTATTTTTTTAAATTTACTGTAAGATTCCTGAGTTTATTTCAATTTTAATTTATTGAAATGAGGGCAAACTCTTAAACTTTATTTTCATAGGTTGAGGATTCAGAGTACGCAAATTAGATATGTTTCTTACTTTTGAATCACCTTCTAAAATACATGAACAAGATGTATGTGTGTGTGAATACCTAAGGGACCAATCTGCTGAGGTCAATGGTCCCTAGACTTACATACTACTTAAACAAACTTATGCTAAGGACAACACACACACACGTGCCCGTAGGAGGACTCGAACCTCCGGCGGGAGGGGACGCGCAATCCGTGACAAGGCGCCTCAAACTGCGCGGCCACTCCGCGCCGCCATAAACAAGACCGAAAATGTACGATGCTCAATGTACTGCAAAGTTGTTCACTATATTTGTTCTTTTTTGTGTAACACGTTATACGTGCTGAAATGTAATACATTAATATGTATTTTAATTCTTACATTTTATTAACTATTTTTGTTTTATTTTCTGATGGAGGTATCTCTTTTACATTTCTTTAATGCACTCCTCTATGACTTACGCACCCATCATGTGACTATACGAAACATTTTTCCCATCACATACCTATATTTTATAACACTGATGTTGACAAACTGCACTTTGCGGCTCCAAGTATGGTAGGTTTATAATATTATTTAATTTTTATTGTTGTTGCCTTTTTTCCTGTTCTGAATTAGACCTGAACTGGAATAGCCAGTAATAAAAAGATGTCATCTAGACAGTGTTTGATTATTTATTACAACAAAATAGATCAAGAGGCGTGAGACATGGCATCACTTAGGGGATTCCATATAAGTTCGACTACTATGTGTAGCAGTTAGAGCCGTGCATGCAGTCCCGTGTTACTATATGGAGACCCCCGCGTACCATTTGGCACAAACCTGATAGCCCATATACACGAAAGAAAGCTGCACTGCGTAAGGACCTTCTCTTCTTTCAGCACAGTTCTAGCTCGATACCGCAGCAGGATAAATAGTAGGTTAAGCTCATTCGGATTATGGAGAACAATTTTGGACGCACATGGGATAGCAGGAATCTCACAGTATTTTGATATCAGTAACCGTGGAGATATTCTACAGCCGGTTTTCCTTGTATACACCTCCGTCACTTCAGATGCATACCGGCGTGATTCCTTCGATGTGTTTAAAATGATACCTTTTGGTATCCTCGCCCAACTGAATTACTACCCCGTCTCGAATACGCTTGATGTAACCTAGACCTTATGACCTGACTTTCCTTCCTTTCATTATACGTCTAAGGTGTTATACACATTCATTGTTAAGGCTACATAGGAATAGACACTGCAGGTATTTCAAAAATTATTTGTCAAATGGGATTCAGTGGGCGTGCGGGTGCAGCAAATAAGGGATCCGTTATTCGATGGCATCGTACAGTATGATCGTCGTCGTCATAAGGTGTTCTGCCTATTGGTAAGTTACTGATACTATTGCGGTCTCCATCTGATCCTATTCCACGCAAACTACTTCGTCGCCTGCTGTCTTCCTCTTTTTGGTTCATCCAGCATTTTAACTCTTCACTTTCCTATTTTCTTCCGTTTTCTAACTCTACTATCTATAGCTCTTGTTAGAATTCTTTTCCCTCGCAGTCCGTGTGCCACCCAGTGTGTTTCCCTTTGGTTAATCAGCTTTAGAGAAGTTCTTTCTTTTATCGTTGCCCTTTCTAATACTTCACTGTTCTTCATGTTACCACTCATTTCATTTTCCCAGTTCTTCCGCAAACTCACACCTCGAATGTTTCAGTTTTCTCTCTTTCTAGCTTCTTCACTGTTCGCCTTTCACAACATTCAATACGAAACATTTAACCAACCTTTCTCTTAATATCGGCCCCAGTTTTCTGTGTAATAGTCAATTCTTTTTCCGGAAAGGTTGCTTTTTCATTGCAATTTTCAATCTTATTTCTTTTTCACTCGATGAGTGAAGTTAGCATGCTCACAGAATACCTGTACTTTGCAACCTGTTCAGTTTGATCTTCTACACTATTGGCCATTAAAATTGCTACACCAAGAAGAAATGCTGATGATAAACGGGTATTCATTGGACAAATATACACTCCTGGAAATGGAAAAAAGAACACATTGACACCGGTGTGTCAGACGCACCATACTTGCTCCGGACACTGCGAGAGGGCTGTACAAGCACTGATCACACGCACGGCACAGCGGACACACCAGGAACCGCGGTGTTGGCCGTCGAATGGCGCTAGCTGCGCAGCGTTTGTGCACCGCCGCCGTCAGTGTCAGCCAGTTTGCCGTGGCATACGGAGCTCCATCGCAGTCTTTAACACTGGTAGCATGCCGCGACAGCGTGGACGTGAACCGTATGTGCAGTTGACGGACTTTGAGCGAGGGCGTATAGTGGGCATGCGGGAGGCTGGGTGGACGTACCGCCGAATTGCTCAACACGTGGGGCGTGAGGTCTCCACAGTACATCGATGTTGTCGCCAGTGGTCGGCGGAAGGTGCACGTGCCCGTCGACCTGGGACCGGACCGCAGCGACGCACGGATGCACGCCAAGACCGTAGGATCCTACGCAGTGCCGTAGGGGACCGCACCGCCACTTCCCAGCAAATTAGGGACACTGTTGCTCCTGGGGTATCGGCGAGGACCATTCGCAACCGTCTCCATGAAGCTGGGCTACGGTCCCGCACACCGTTAGGCCGTCTTCCGCTCACGCCCCAACATCGTGCAGCCCGCCTCCAGTGGTGTTGCGACAGGCGTGAATGGAGGGACGAATGGAGACGTGTCGTCTTCAGCGATGAGAGTCGCTTCTGCCTTGGTGCCAATGATGGTCGTATGCGTGTTTGGCGCCGTGCAGGTGAGCGCCACAATCAGGACTGCATACGACCGAGGCACACAGGACCAACACCCGGCATCATGGTGTGGGGAGCGATCTCCTACACTGGCCGTACACCACTGGTGAACGTCGAGGGGACACTGAATAGTGCACGGTACATCCAAACCGTCATCGAACCCATCGTTCTACCATTCCTAGACCGGCAAGGGAACTTGCTGTTCCAACAGGACAATGCACGTCCGCATGTATCCCGTGCCACCCAACGTGCTCTAGAAGGTGTAAGTCAACTACCCTGGCCAGCAAGATCTCCGGATCTGTCCCCCATTGAGCATATTTGGGACTGGATGAAGCGTCGTCTCACGCGGTCTGCACGTCCAGCACGAACGCTGGTCCAGCTGAGGCGCCAGGTGGAAATGGCATGGCAAGCCGTTCCACAGGACTACATCCAGCATCTCTACGATCGTCTCCATGGGAGAATAGCAGCCTGCATTGCTGCGAAAGGTGGATATACACTGTACCAGTGCCGACACTGTGCATGCTCTGTTGCCTGTGTCTATGTGCCTGTGGTTCTGTCAGTGTGATCATGTGATGTATCTGACCCCAGGAATGTGTCAATAAAGTTTCCCCTTCCTGGGACAATGAATTCACGGTGTTCTTATTTCAATTTCCAGGAGTGTATTATAGCAGAACTGACATGCGATTACATTTTCACGCAATTTGGGTGCATAGATCACGAAAAATCAGTACCCGGGACAACCACCTCTGGCCGTAATAACGGCCTTCATACGCCAGGGCATTGAGTCAAACAAAGTTTGGATGGCGTGTACAGGTACAGCTGCCCATGCAACTTCAACACGATACCACAGTTCATCAAGAGTAGTGACTGGCGTATTGTGACGAGCCAGTTGCACGGCCACCATTGACCAGACGTTTTCAATTGGTCACAGATCTGGAGAATGTGCTGGCCAGGGCAACAGTTCAACATTTTCTGTATCCAGAAAGGCCCATACCGGACCTGTAACATGCCGTCGTGCATTATTCTGCTGAAATCGCCAGTATGGCGATGACGAATAACGCTTCCAATGTGCGTTCACCGCGATGTCGCCAAACACGGATGCGACCATCATGATGCTGTAAACAGAACCTGGATTCATCCGAAAAAATGACGTTTTGCCATTCGTGCACCCAGGTTCGTCGTTGAGTACACCATCGCACGCGCTCCTGTCTGTGATGCAGTGGCAAGGGTAATCGCAGCCATCGTCTCCTAGCTGATGGTCAATGTTGCTGCAAAAGTCGTCGAAGTGCTCGTGCAGATGGTTGTTGTCTTGCAAACGTCCCCATCTGTTGACTCAGGGATCGAGGCGTGGCTACACGATCTGTTACAGCCATGCGGATAAGATGCCTGTCATCTCGAGTGCTAGTGATACGAGGCCGTTGGGATCCAGCACGGCGTTCCGTATTACCCTCTTGAACCCACCGATTCCATATTCTGCTAACAGTCATTGGATCTTGACCAACACGAGCAGCAATGTCGCGATACGATAAACCGCAATCGCGATAGGCTACAATCCGACCTTTATCAAAGTCGGAAACGTGATGGTACGCATTTCTCCTCCTTTCACGAGGCATCACAACAACGTTTCACCAGACAACGCCGGTCAACAGCTGTTTGTGTATGAGAAATCAGTTGGAAACTTTCCTCATGTCAGCACGTTGTATGTGGCGCCACCGGCGCCAACCTTGTCTGAATGCTATGAAAAGCTAATCATTTGCATATCACAGCATCTTCGTGCTGTCGGTTAAATTTCGTGTCTGTAGCACGTCATCTTCGTGGTGTAGCAATTTTAATGGCCAGCAGCGTGTTTTCCTTTCACCGTAACATTTCCTTTGCCGTGTGCTCTCATCACCTTGGTTTCTGTGTGTCGATTTTCAGTCCTTCAAGTCTTCGTTCTCAAATCACAGTAGTGTGAATCTGCGGAATGCACTACTCAACGGTGCAGAATCCCCGCTGGCTTCGCACGGTTGCTCATCAATGACAGTCCGGTGTCAATGTTTGGTGCGGCATCATTGTTATCCGTACTGTAGGTCCTTATGTTTATCAGGGAACATTAAACAGACGACGATATACGACATTTCTGTAAGACACTCTGCCTCCTCTCGTGGATGACGTGGAACTGGAAATGCCTTTACCAATGTGCTTCCGGTACGATGGACGCTCCACACACTGCGCACGTGTTCCCAGGAAACTGTGGATGCAATGTTTCTAAACAGGCGAACTGTACGGGGACGTCCTGCGAGGTGGCCAGCGCGGTCCCCCGACGTGTCGCCGTTACATTTCTTTCTCTGGAGCGCAGTGGTAGAGCGTGTCTACCACGAACCCCAAAGGACATGCTACAACGTATTACCGCTGAGTGTGCGGCAGTATCTGTGGGAACACTAAGATCTGCGCCATGCTCATTTGTTCATCGTCTCAGAGGGCCATAGACACGGGTTCCCAGGTAGATGCCATGTTTCTTGACTTTCGCAAGGCATTCGATACAGTTCCCCACAGTCGTTTAATCAACAAAGGAAGAGCATATGGACTATTAGCCCAATTGTGTGATTGGATTGAAGAGTTCCTAGATAACAGAAGGCAGCATGTCATTCTCAGTGCAGAGAAGTCTTCCGAAGTAAGAGTGATTTCAGGTGTGCCGCAGGGGAGTGTCGTAGGACCGTTGCTATTCACAATATACATAAATGACCTTGTGGATGACATCGGAAGTTCACTGAGGCTTTTTGCGGATAATGCTGTGGTATATCGAGAGGTTGTAACAATGGAAAATTGTACTGAAATGCAGGAGGATCTGCAGCGAATTGACGCATGGTGCAGGGAATGGCAATTGAATCTCAACGTAAACAAGTGTAATGTGCTGCGAATACATACAAAAAAAGATCCCTTATCGTTTAGCTACAATATAGCAGGTCAGAAACTGGAAGCAGTTAATTCCATAAATTATCTGGGAGCACGCATTAGGAGTGATTTAAAATGGAATGATCATATAAAGTTGATCGTCGGTAAAGCAGATGTCAGACTGAGATTCATTGGAAGACTCCTAAGGAAATGTAATCCGAAAACAAAGGAAGTATATTACAGTACACTTGTTCGCCCACTGCTTGAATACTGCTCATCGGTGTGGGATCCAAACCAGATAGGGATGACAGAAGTGATAGAGAAGATGTAACGGAGAGCAGCGCGCTTTGTTACAGGATCATTTAGTAATCGCGAAAGCGTTACGGAGATGATAGATAAACTTCAGAGGAAGACTGCAGGGGAGACGCTCGGTAGCTCGGTACGGGCTTTTGTTGAAGCTTCGAGAACATACCTTCACCGAGGAGTCAAGCATTATATTGCTCATTCCTACGTATATCTCGCGAAGAGACCATGAGGATAAAATGAGAGAGATTAGAGCCCACGTAGAGGTATACCGACAATCCTTCTTTCCAAGAACAATACGAGTCTGGAATAGAAGGGAGAACCGAGAGAGGTACTCAAGGTACCCTCCCTCACACACCGTCAGGTGGCTTGCGGAGTATGGATGTAGATGTGGATGTAGGTGTATAAGTGTACTGATGCAAACGGTGGGATGTTCGAACATCTCTTGGGTGACGCAGGCTCATCGGATGTTATCGGTTATTTGTGAATGCATTTTCCGTGCTGGATGTTATGATCTAAATTGTACTTTCTGTATGCTATATGGCATTATTAATTGTGTTTTGGACACTAGAACCACGTCTTATCACTAAACTGTATCTCTGTTTGTCATTTCTGTAGAAAAAACATACATGTGCCACTTAAATAAACGGAACTTTGTGTTGGAAGTGGTGTTCGTTGACCTTTATGGATTATGTATTCCCGCCCATTGTGTGAGCCCCTGAAACACGTGCATCCCTGGCCAATTGCATTTTTCACATCGTTTCATTTCGGATATAAATGAGGTGGTAGAGTTAGGTGGGACGCCCTGCATAATTCAGAATAGCATAGAGGACATAAACTAGCTGCTACATTTTGGCCCAATATCCTGCAATATGGTGCTTAAGAGTAAAACCTCAAGAACGCCGCTTGCCTTTGACACGAGCCGTTTTATTGGCATTCTGCCCGGCTAATGTACTACGCGAAATTATTGGCTTTCTGGACCCATAGAAGGCGCTGCCACAGGCCAACACTTCTCATTCAAAAGACCGTGCAATATTAATCTTAAGTTGAGCGATCTCTTAAGAGAGGCCGGGAATCATTTCGGGGTGTAATATCAGGAGGAACAAGGCCAGAAGTTGGGCGGCGCGCGGTGGTACATCTCTCTGAATTGTGAACCAATTACGGCGCCGGCTGACGGCGGAACGCGCCTTCCTCAGGCCGTGGCGTCCCGGCGCTGCCCGCGCGACACACGCCCATGTAATCCACTTTATTTCGAGTGGTGCGCAATTTTTTAACTTGCTGATTTAAAAGCTGCGCTCATCCATTATCGTGTCACTTGCTAGCCCGATTAGTATCACTTGCCCGAGCGTCTGTATTCAGCCAAAGAGCGTTCGCTTGTCAGCATTCTTCTTTTGCGTTTTCCGACCATTTGGGTGTCCTTTGTGCCATGTGATTTATCACGAATGTACAGGGGAGTGCTGCACGTGGTTGAAACATTGTCCTCTCCTGTTATGAAGCACTAGAGGGTTATTTTCGTATACACGGGTTTTCGGGCTTGTAATGGTACTTAAATTACGTAGCCATTACGGCACCTCAACTCAACCTCTCGATACCAGCAATATTCTACTGTTTTTCTGTAAAGTAGTTGACATATTTCTGAGACAACATTCAGATTTGATTTCATTAATGTAGAGGTACTTTGATACATCGATATGTTTATATTGCAGTGATATTATTCTTGTGTGTATTCTTTCTTTTGTCACTATGATCTTTGACGTACTTATAACTGATTTTTGGACGCGTAAGCGATTATTAGTTGTTAGAGAGTCGGACCTTGAAAAAGTTAAGTCTTGGACGTCATGTTGAAAAGATGCATATTGTAGTCAGCTTATAAAATGTGAACTTTAACAGTGAGGAAGATGTTTTCAAGTATGTTTTGTATTGTGAAGTGATGTTGTGTGTGTTACGTGATATTGCAACAAAAACAATAAAAAGGAAGTGTAACTTAAATTCGGAGTGCTGATTACTTTTTTTTTACATCACCATTGTCCTGCAAAAGTGTAATGTTCAAGAATGGTTTGTGAAGCGCATCTACAAAACTTTTGAATATCGCAGAATAAAACCTCTTGCATCCGAGCTTGGAATCATCACCACCTAGATTTTCGACGATTGTGCCATGATTTTACAACGAGACCAGCGTGGGAAACACGAAAAGATGAGTGCCTAGTTTATTCATTATTACATGAAATGACTTTATTAACTGTGCTCTAATGACACCAGCCACATAATAACCTTGTTGTTGCCCGAAAATGCAGTATTTAGCAGCGTGAGCAACACCACAATCATTATTAAATTTTGACCTTTGTTGTGGTAGGGTTCTTAGAGGCTGGAAGGAAAATTAGGCTTTTACGTCCCGTCGACCACGAAGAGATGGAGTATAAACTCGAATCAGCCAGAGATGTAGAAGGAAATTGGCCGTGGCCTATTTGAAGGCATTTGCCTTAACTGACTAAACTACAGGAAACCTAAAACTAGATGGCTGGCCGAGGGTTTAACCCCTAAACCTCCCGAATGTGTAGACCATTTGCTGATCACTGCAAGGCTTCTCAGCATAGGAAGAATCGTAAGTGCGTTAGCCACCGATTCTGGCAAAGAAAAATTTGGTTAAGTGCGGTTCAGAGTGGTTGAGAGTGGAAAAGGAAAACGCTCTAAGTGCGAAATCTCACGTTTGTCACGAGAATCAAAAAACAATGTATTTCTTTTTGCACATGACGTATTTGTATCCAAAATATTGAGAAGGGTTTTTGATACCACAGAACTATGATACACATCTCATCTCCGCAAAAAATTATACAAATTAGAAAAAAAATTATTAAGAACTTTCTATATGCCGTATCAGGAAACTGACTGGTTCCACGTGTCAGTACGAAAGCTTTTCTTTCAAGTGACACTAATACAAGGGCACAAAGTTTTATCTGTGATAACACAAGTACAGAAATATTGCAGTAATATGTTAATGAATAGAACTGAGATATGCAAAAACTGTTACTCATGTCTTTTAAATTTTTTACAAGCGAATATCAAAAATAGGTTCCTCTTTCTTTTTAAATTTTTTACAAGATAATAGAAAAATTAAAATTTAGGAAAAAAATCTGAGTATTGCCTTCTGCTTCCTAGACAGCTCCATTCGTGGAATGAGGCGTTGCAAAGTTTACTGTAAAACTCCCAGCGCTGCTATGGTGACATCGTCAACAGGTCTTTCTGTTTTGCGACTGATAAACATGGCTGGTCTTTTAGATGAAGTACGACATGGCGTACATCCACCATGGTCTTTCGCCTTTTGAATACACTGACATTCTTCTGTTTGTGAGGAAGAATTTTCTTAAAAGCTATTTGAGATAGATGAGTATCAGACACTTTGATCATATTACATATGGAGATCTCATACGCTACATTAACAACAGTATTTCAGCGACGTCTTTACAATTAAAGAAGTTAGCTGTATGTATTGGAATGGCATTTAGAAATTCTGAGGAAAGCACTGTTTGGCACAAGGACCATGCACCTTCTAGTAATGATTGTTTGAAATATTTATTCCGTGACTGACATCTTAAGTCTAGGGACATGCAGATGAGTACTGAGAACACAATAGTACTGAGAAAGTGTTTTTTTAAAAACGTGGCTCTTGAAAAGTTTTCCATTTGCTTCTTCATTTGTTGTGTTGTCAGTGATGACTGAAGTACGGAAGGATTGAGAACTGTGCAGGTGCCCGAAACTTAGCAGGTCGTTATTATAGGGATTTACTGTCAATTTTCGTTAGCTACGTCTGTTCGTAAATGCCATTGTAGTGCATTTTTCTGTTCGTGTAGATATATCTTTGCTACCAATCGCGGTTGGCGTGTAGACATTTTGAATGATGTGTAGTAGTACCATCTTTTAACGCAGGCACGCTTCACATTGAAACACCTAGTATGCGCAGGTGAAATTCCCCCTTTATTTTTGAATAGTTACAGTTAACGTTCCTTTTCGTACGAGGTCAACTGAGACGGAGTGAAAGCTCACGTAAGGGAAAGACGAGAAATAAAAGCGACTATGTCCCTTTTAAAGAAACCTTCCTAGAACATGCATCGGGCAATTTGGAAAACGACGTAAAACTTAAATGTTGACGGTCGGAAAAGGATTTGAGTGGCAGACCTGCCTATGTTTTCAGTGCTGCCCCCTGCCGATCGGGATCCGTATCGGTATCCGAGTAGAGTTGAGTTGATTTGGTGGAAGAGACCAAACAGTGAGGTCATTGGTCTCATTGGATTAGGGAAGGATAGGGAACGAAGTCGGCCGTGCTCTCTAAAAGGAACCATCCCGGCATTTGCCTGAAGCGATTTACGGATATCACGGAAAACCTAAATCGGGATGGCAGGACGCGGAATTGAACCGTCGTCCTCCCGAATGCGAGTAGAGGGCGAGTGTGATTCAGTTGTTAGTTATTTTCCGCGGATGGGAGAATAAAGCAACAACATAAAAATCCAATTTTTTAATGTTACATACAAAGCATTAAATGGAATATCACGTAATGGTCAAACTGTCCTACGTACTGGGGATGGACAAAAAATGGAAACACAAAACACTTTACCGTGCCGTATACGGCGTAGGAAATCCTTTGGCATTCAAACTAGCTTCCAGTCGTTTCGGAACGTATAAATTCCTGTACGGTTTTCAAGGGAATCTTAAACCATCCTTCCTACAATATAGTGGCAAGTTCAGGTAATGATGTTGGATGTGGGTAGCGATCACACACCCTTCGCTCTAAAGTAGACAACAAGGATTCAATAATATTGACATCTGGTGACTGTGATGGTCAGTGGAGATGCGACAGTTCATCCGCGTACTCACAAAACCAGTACTGGACGACGCGAGCTGTGTGAACAGGGGCCTGTCTTGTTGCAACACAGCATCACCGCTGGGGGATAAACACTGTACCATAGGATAAGCCTGATAAACCAGAATGATCACAAAACCCTTGGTAGTAATGCGATTTTGCAGAGCAACCGTGGGGCCTATGAAACACCACAATATGGCTACCCAAATCACCAACGAACTCCCGCCATGTTTCACTCTTGGGACGTGAACGCGGCCAGAATTTGAAAACAGTGTGAAGTAAAACTCATGTGGCCAAATTACTTCCTCCCATCGCCCTGTAGTCCAGGTTTTATAGCTTCGGCTTCACGTTTTCTTTTTACGGGTGTTTGCGTCACTGTTGAGTGGTTTTGGAATTTCAGCGGGCCGTGCAATTCCCTGCTTGTGGAGCTCCCTTGGTATTTCGGTGCTGACAGGGCTCGCGAGAGCGATACTCATTTCTGCACTGACTTTTGCAGTTGTCTTCCCCTTATTTTTCGTCACAATCCTCTTCAATGACCGTCTGTCACGATTACTCAACACATACTTTCGTCCGCGTTCTGATGTTTTTTCCTCTTTCGTTGTATGCGGTATAAATCTTCGATACGGTGCATTTCGAAATACCAGACACTTTGGCTATCTCTGTTACAGAAGCACCCACCATACGAGCGCCAAGAATTTGGCCACGTTCCAATCCACTTAGCTCCGGTATAATGCACTCATCACTACATGGAACACTGCTCTGACCATGTCTGATGCTGAGGACATCGCACAGGTGCCGTTCGTGATCAGACATAACATCTTTCGTACTAGCTTTATCCTACCGTAAGTCACATTAGTAGATGAAAAACCATCTTTTCTTTGTACTATCAACCATAAATTATTTATTGCAAGAGATGAGGTACCATTCTGTTACCTTCAGTTACAATAGTGGGAAAGGATAATTTCGTTATGTCTACTTTGTGCCTTCTGGGAATCTGTCATTTGTTTACGAAATCATAATCATTAAACACTCTACTACAATCCATCCTTGAATGTTGCTTGTCGTTCTGATAGACACAATACGTTGCAATGGTGGAAAAAGGCTAAAAATATCAAACAGGAAGGATGCGTTTATTGGCTTACATGGCAGCGTTGGAGCGACACTCAAAAAAATTCCATTAAAGAAAAAAAGCGGTTGTTCGTCAAGAAGACGGCTACCTTTTAATATGTCGAGGATGTGTCTTCACAGATGTTTCACTGAAATTTAAGACACGCAGCAACTTCCAAGCAGTCGTTACTCAAGCAGCATCTATGATCGTATGGCAGGAAGGTAACAAAGTCAAGACTTTAACCTCCAGTCGATGGCGATGTCATTAAGACGGATCACTTGATCCATTGGCCAAGAATGTGCAAAAATATCGCCAGCGGCCTTTTTAAGAGAACACCTAACAGAGACGGCATGTGTAAGGAGACTCAGAAAAGAGGAAAACTATTCTCTGCGTATTGTCACACTTTGAACTACAAACACAAGACAGATATCCTGTGTTTCTCTGTCAAGAAATTAAACTGAACTTCATGAACCAAAGAAGTTTAAAGAGGACTTTTGTATGTTTCATTGCTCCGACAAAAGTCAGGAAGAAAGAGCGGCAAAATTGCACACTGCTGGTGTGATTAGTATTAGTAGTCCACGCGGAGGACCAACACGCAGTGGATGCAGAGCTGTGAGGAGGGCTGTGAAATCACTGCAAAGACATTCACATCCACCTCCCTTTCTCACTCATACTAGTACTATGCATCGATCCAGTTTGGCATGCGGAAAGGAAACTAAGAAACGGCTTTGCCGAGATCACTTTCTCTCTGTGTCTCAGTTAAACAAAAAAGATGGGCTATAAGAGTGAAAACCAATAAATAACACATGATCACAACACCTTAAGCTGCATAGGCTTTCCATAAGTAATTTTCGAAATAACAAGTGTTGCGTATAGAGCAAAATCTGATCTTTCACAGAGAGGTTTGTTGAGCGCAATCCGTCATGTATGTATCACTACTCGTAACATCACTGGAGTGCTATATTTTAGGTGACAGTTTTATGGAATAAGAAATCTCTTCTTCATAAATCGGAGATTGCAAATAACGTCCCGTTTTTAATTTATTTTAAAGGAAAGAAATCGCTCAGTGGAGGTCGCACTGCAGGACATAAGTGAGGAACAGCCCTATTGACCATGTTCCACTTTGTCATACAAGGGGCCAAACTACAGTATCTGATCAAAAATATCTGGACACACGTATGTAATGCGGGACTGAGTACTAGATAACACGAGAGGCATACCCGGCAATATAGAGGGAGGCGGAGAGTACCGTGTTGCCAGTAGAGACGCTGTAACAGCGGTGAGAAGGGCCCAGTGATTTCGACCATGGAATAAACATTGTATGTCATCTGAATTACAGATTCTTTAGGGACATTCCAACTCTTCTGAAGCTGCCAAGTCGACTGTTGGCAATGTGACTGTAAAGTGGAAGCGCGAAGGAACATCCACAGCTAAACCACCACCAGGTAGGCCTCATGTACTGACGGATAGGAACCATGGAGCATTGCGGAGGGTAGCTGTAAAAAACCGCATGAAATCAGCGGAAGGAATCACTAGTGAGTTCCATAGTGCTACCAGAAGTCGAGCTAGCACGGTAACGGTACGTAGTGAGTAAAAAGTAATGGGGTACAATAGTCGAGCAGCTCCTCACGAGCCACTCATTTCTATAGTCAGTCTTAAGCCACGCTTGAAGTGTTGTAAAGAGCGACGCCACTTGACAGTGGATGAGTGGAAACGATCGTTTTTGATTGGTGAGGCACACTATATCCTGTGGGGATCCGATGGAAGGATTTGGGTTTGGCGAATACCTGTTTAATGTTTCTTGCCATCGTAATTTACAGGGTACAGTAGAGGAACAATTCGGATACGAGGACTGATTGTATCAGCATGACAATGCACCCTGTGGTAAAGCAGCATCTGTGGCGCAGTGACTTGTGGACAATAAAATTCTTGAAATCGACTGGCATTCCCAGAGCCCTGACATAAACCAAATGGAACACCTTTGGGACGAGTTAGAACGCCGTGCTCGATCCACTCCCCAACGTCCAAATCAGTACCTTCTCTGGTTTCGGCTGTTGAGGAAGACTGGGCTCCCACTCATCCAGACATTGGCACCTCATTGAAAGTGTCACCAGCAAAGTTTCACCGTTACGAAGGCGAATAGCGGGCACATCCCATATTAATGTCCACCAACAGTTGTCCCGATACTTTTGATCAGATAGTCTATTTCTTCAACTTCCAGGAAGGAAACGTCAAGAAAACGCAGATATCGTTCTCTCATCAATCTTGGTGGTAGTATGTGTCATCCTATGAAGAGAAGGTCGACACAGCAACACTTAACGTATCTATTTTGTAGGCTCCCTAGTACGTGCGTGGGGTGTGGAGGTATGATTGTGTCCACTAGCTCATATTTTGAGAATTCACTGTAGCCACAATTGTGAAATAGGCTTTCTAGGTGAAAATCATTGTCATTAAAAATTCTGGTCATGGATCTCATGCCTTACGAGGCCGGTGAATTCCAGCCAGTGATGGTAGCCCTCGATAGCAATGCTTGCCTCCGCCTGTAGACTACGTGTAGGGATGGAGTTCTGGCACAACGCCGTTTTGAAATATTCTGAATTCAACGCTGAGAGGGCTATTCCCACTCGAGTTTCCACGCCATGCAATAAAATCTCGTTCTGACTTGAGCTGTCGTCAGTATGACAATAACGACTTTTTCTAATAGCTCCATAAGTGCTTATTCTTCTGACAGAATCTCCAGTAGTTTTCTACGCATGATCTACACGAAGTGCCAAAGAAACTGGTATAGGCATGCGTATTCAAATACAGAGATATGTAAGCAGGTAGAATACGGCGCTACGGTCTGGCGCAGTTGTTACAACGGTTACTGCTGCTACAATAGCAGATTATCAAGATTTAAGTGCGTTTGAACGTGGTGTTATAGTTGGCGCACGAGCGATGGGACACAGCATCTCTGAGGTAGCGATGAAGTGGGAATTTTCCCGTACGACCACTGCACGAGTGTACCGTGAATATCAGGAATCCGGTAAAACATCAAATCTCCGACATCGCTGCACCCGGAAAAAGATCCTGCAAGAACGGGACCAACGACGACAAGAGAATCGTTCAACGTGACGGAACTGCAACCCTTCCGCAAATTGCTGGAGATTCCAATGCTAGGGCACCAACAAGTGTCAGCGTGCGAACCACTCAACGAAACATCATCGACATGGGCTTCCGGAGCCGAAGGCACACTCGTGTACTCTTGATGACTTCACGGCACAAAGCTTTACGCCTCGTCTGGGCACATCAACGCCGACACTGGACAGTTGATGAATGGAAACATGTTGCCTGGTCGGACGAGTCTCGTTTCAGAATGTATCAGCGGAGGGACGTGTGCGGGTATGGAGTCAACCTCATCGATTCATGGACCCCGCTTGTCAGCAGTGGGCTCTTCAAGCTGGTGGAGGCTCACTAATGGCATGGGGTGTGTACAGTTGGAGTTTTATGGGACCCCTGATATATCTAGATACGACTCTGCTGGAGACACGTACGTGAGCATTCTGTCTGATCGCCTGATTCCATTCATTTCCACTGCGCATTCCGACGGACGTGGGCAATTCCAGGAGGACAATGCGACACTCCACACGTCCAGAATTGCTTTAGAGTGGCTCCAGGAATACGCATCTGAGTTTAAACACTTCCGCTGGCCACCAAACTCTCCAGACATGAACATTCTTGAGCATATCTGGGAAGCCTTGCAACGTGCTGTTCAGAAGAGATCTCCACCCCCTCGTACTCTTACAGATTTATGGACAGCCCTGCAGGAGTCGTGGTGTCGGTTACCCCCAGCACTACGTCAGACACTAGTCGAATCGTATTGCGGCACTTTTGCGTGCTCGCGGGGGCCCTACTCGATATTAGGTAGGTGTACCAGTTTCTCTAGCTCATCATTGTATTTTGACACAATAACAGACTGAAATTCACATAGAAGAATACAAAAGATGTTGCTGTAATGATTACAGTATCCATTCAATATAAAAATATTTTTCTCAATGATTACTAAAAAGTTGAAACGCTAGTCAAACTAACGCTAATGTTAATATTTTCTGTGTTAAAAATCAAATAATATGCATAAATCGCTTCAGCACCATACTAACAAAGAGTTTCTTCATCTAACATGACAGATAGTGCATCAAGGCGCAATAAACAGCATTTAAATATCACTGAATAAATATGATGAATACACTATAACTACGGTGACTTTAACCCTTTGGTAGTCGTTACCATTCAAAACCCCATGAGCAGTGTCCAGTAATTTTTTTTCTACTGAGTAATTTTTATGTTAGATAAAATCAAACGTTTTTATACTCATCTAAGTGTGTTTTAAAGAAGGAAAACCTAGAGTTTATGAATAATGTGAAACGAATAACGAATAAATTATTCAACTTCCATGTACTATTCACGTCCACGTTAACACATGTTGCATCGGTGGAACTATATTTCATGCGCAGGTTTCTATTTTACTGCATTCGTTTTATGCTTGACAAAAATGTAAGAAACTCCAGGTTTTTGTGATTGCTGACCGGGCTTGCGCTTTTTCATATTTATAACTGATCAAGAAAACGTGAATATCATGGAGAAGTGTTAGAAGTAACGCGCTTTGTTTCATATACTCATCTAACACAACAATAAACAATTTGTTTAAAAAAAGTCATCTTCTATCATTATTATCAGGCTTATTGAACTTGATAATAATATCTGAATACTTCTTACTAATATCGATGTGTCTGTAGAAAATTGTAAGTTGTCATCGTCTCGTGTTCGTGGAGGTGGTGTAAAATAAACGAATCTGGCATTCCGTGTCTACTAATTTTTCATCTGATAATTCTCGTAATACTATCTTTATGTTTCCAGAACGCATAATGTCATGGAACGTGTTTAGTAACATATTTCTCTCAATATTCCCATTTTTATTGAATCCTATAAAATCAAATGCATACAAAAGTACACTATTTTTGGAAGAAAATATTAAGGAATATTGTCAAAAGTAAGAAAATGGCAGTTATAAGAGTCGAGGGACATGAAAGGGAAGCAGTGGTTGGGAAGGGAGTGAGACAGGATTGTAGCCTCTCCCTGATGCTATTCAATCTGTATATTGAGCATGCAGTAAAGGAAACAAAAGAAAAGTTCGGAGTAGGTATTAAAATCCATGGAGAAGAAATAAAAACTTTGAGGTTCGCCGATGACATTGTAATTCTGTCAGAAACAGCAAAGGACTTGGAAGAGCAGTTGAACGGAATGGACAGTGTCTTGAAAGGAGGGTATAAGATGAACATCAACAAAAGCAAAACAAGGATAATGGAATGTAGTCGAATTAAGTCAGGTGATGCCAAGGGAATTAGATTAGGAAATAAGACACTTCAGGTAGTAAAGGGGTTTTGCTATTTGGGGAGCAAAATAACTGATGATGGTCGAAGTAGAGAGGATATAAAATGTTGACTGGCAATGGCAAGGAAAGCGTTTCTGAAGAAGAGAAATTTGTTAACGTCGAGTATTGATTTAAGTGTCAGGAAGTCGTTTCTGAAAGTATTTGTATGGAGTGTAGCCATGTATGGAAGTGAAACATGGACAATAAATAGTTTAGACAAGAAGAGAATAGAAGCTTTCGAAATGTGGTGCTACAGAAGAATGCTGAAGATTAGATGGATAGATCACATAACTAATGAGGAGGTATTAAATGGAATTGGGGAGAAGAGGAGTTTGTGGCACAACTCGACTAGAAGAAGGAACCGGTTGGTAGGACATGTTCTGAGGCATCAAGGGATCACCAATCTAGTACTGGATGGCAGCATGGAAGGTAAAAATCGTAGAGGGAGACCAAGAGATGAGTACACTAAGCAGATTCAGAAGGATGTAGGCTGCATTAGGTACTGGGAGATGAAGAAGCTTGCACAGGATAGAGTAGCATGGAGAGCTGCATCAAACCAGTCTCAGGACTGAAGACCACAACAACAACAACAACAACAACAACAAGAAAATTTATGAAAAATATTTAGGTGTTTGAATTTGGTAAGAATATTCATTACATAAAAGACGAAGAGAAAGGCTTGAGGAGAAAAGTATTCTCAGGTACAGAACGTAGTCGCGAGATGAGTAGCAAAAAGCACACTGTACAGACAGCACTTTCTTTGTAATCCTCAGAAGTGATTAAACTGTTGTCAGCAGTACCTGCAGAAACGTTGTATGTGGTGATACATATTATGAATAACTAATACGTATTTGCATGTGTGTACCGGAGCATTATTTCATCTGTGCTACATCAGTGAAATCAGAGCTTTCGGCTAACAGTCACTGGCGCGTCCGCTGATGCTTAAACCAATGAGAATTTGGTACAGCAATTATTACACCATTTGATTTTGGTGGTTAATCACCCTGTCTATATACGTATCTGCGTATCGTCGATCAGCTATTTGGAATTTAGATGCTACTGCTGAGTCGGTGGGTTTTTTAGGGAGATCAAACATCTAAAGTCATCAGTTTCTTATTCACAAGCCTCATCCCGACTCCTCAGGACAGAAACAGTGTTACCGATCCGTCCGCGTATAGAGGAAATTCTGTGGGGAAGTGTTCTAAGTGTTTGCGTAGCGTGTTTTTGAGGCAGAACGTGAGAACCAGCTCGGTGTACATGTGGCATGTGGGAAACCGCCTAAAAACTACATTCATGCTCGCCGGAACATCGGCTCCTCGTCGTTAATCCGCCAAGTAGATTCAATCCGTGGACACTACACGTCTCCGTCGCGGAAGTGGTTGCGTTAACATCCGCAGCTTCCGAGGCTGGTGGGAATTTAGATATTAAACTAATTTACAACAAGATATTTGCTTATTCGTTTAAATTATTGCACCCTCTGACAAACAGTGTGTTACAGAATTGAAATAATGATTGTTGAGAAACACGTTCTAATAATTTCAGAACTCTAAACATAAATAATTAACAGAAAATTGTAGAAAAGCGAGAAGTCTGTGAACCAGCAGTATTCGTAGTTATACTTATTTGGTTAACTGATTCTTCAGCAGCTTCTCGACAGAATAGCTTCGTAATTGTAAATGAAAACCACAAAATTATGTTTGTTCAGCAGTACTAATTTATTTTATTAAACCGATTTCCGACTTCAGCGTCATCCTCAAACTTGAGCACCAGCTGTTGTCAGATAATTTCAGACAGTAGTACACCTGGCAGAAAGTCGCTTACATAGCTGCCATCTGATTCACTTTTCATTTCATTGGAATCCTTACAAAACAAGACCAGTATAAAAGACAGAATGCAGCAATGCACAATTCATCTAGAGTTCGTTTTGTCGGAATGAGGATGTCGCAGAACTGTTGTAAAACTGCAGATGTGGACCCTATAGAAAGCTGCCATGCCTTAAAAAAATGCTTAATGTTAAAATTCCGAAAAACGGACAGAGAAAAGTGACCTTTACAAGTACGCTTCTTGCTATCATCAATACAATGTACACTTAAATCTGTCTGCACGTGAAATAAAAATAGTAAGGAGGAATCAGAACGGAATGAGCAACTTTGAAGCAAAAGAGTAGTGCGGCTAGTGACGTCGCAGCGGACACAGGATACTTAACAAAGATTGGAATTCTCTGCGAGAAATTTCATCATTCTGGGTGTTTTGCAGATACGCCGAGAGACCCACATCGTTATGTGCAGGTCACCTTAAACAGCTGTTGATATTGTCCACTAGATATACAATTATAAGTAACAAATTTCTGGAACACTTTTGCTGTCAGGTTACATCCATGATATAACTTCCAGTCAGTATTGGCTATTGTAGAACCGAATCAGCCTAATATAACATAACAGAGCAAGAAAGTATCTTTTCATGTATATGTAACAGAATGAGATAATTTAGCGGAAAGAGGTACCACTCGTTACTGCTTCAGCGGTAACGCTATTTCTCTCGTCACTGTAGGGCAACCGACAGTCTGTTCTTAGGGATCCTGCGCTGCCAGTTTGGTGCACTCCTAATGGAATTTTACTGTGAATACGTGCCGTTTACTTTCAGGTAACGGGTTACGTTCCTGCTGTGACTTGCATGATCCATTTTTTGGTCTCTTTCTGATGTCAAGGGAAACGATTTTTGACTTACCGTTCCGAACTACCTTTTCACAATTCTGATACCATTCTCAGGTGTCCACTTCTAAAAAATTTACTCACTGTCTGTTATGGAAGCAGAATTTGGTGAACTGTGCCGAGGTTCTGCATATAAACTGAGATGGCAAAAGTCATGGGATACTTCCTAATATCGTGTCGGTTGTGGGGCGGCAGGTAAAATAAACTTCTTCGCCGTTTACAAGAGCCTGAAAACTATTTTTGCGGTAAGCCAGAGAGCGACGGAGAACATATTGACCATAATTTCCAGTCTGTGAGTCCACATTACTTATTGTATTCACTGAAATAAAATGTTCCTACTTGATACTTACCCATCGGAATCAAGAATTATGACTACAAATAAAAGTTTAGAGCTTTAACTGACTTATATATCCAGTAAAAGTCCACACGCACAGTATATAATAATATTCCTGATAACAATAATAATATCCCTATCGGGAACAGCACTATTATTAATTCAGAGGTGATCTCTACGGCAAGTTTCAAGTAAAATTGTATATCACCCTGACTTCTAATCATCAAAGTTAATTGCTCGCCTTAAAAGTGGAAAATAATCTCGCCACTTATCACGCGGTTTTGTCAACATTACGGGCTACACACAAACAGTTACTTCCGTGAAATCTAAGCGATTCAGGACGGTGTACAGTCCTCGCGAGTTCATTTCCTACTTTTACCGAAAACACGTTTGTTAGCTGCCTAACTGTGACGTCATGCGAAGCACAGTGTGCGCAGGCGTTTGACCGACGCGGACAGATGGATATCTCCTGCGAAGTGCCTCTCTTTACTGCCTCACTGGCTGTATTTTTATGTGCGGAGCGAACCGCCGAACGGAACATCTGCTATCAGCCGCCTTAGGCACAGGTAGCAGCATCTAAATGGCTCCAATTTACAGTCTTCATAATTTTTATATAATCAGAGAAGTTTGCTTTACGTACTGAAAAAGTTGTAGCTCGATTGCATGCAAACTTTGCCAGCTGGAACTTTTAGAACGGCACCGACAGTATAACAAGACGTCTGAACTACCTATTTAAATAGTCCTTGTATTCATAGTTATTTATAAAACATTCTTGATAATTGGTACAACTGTATTACAGTATTATTGTAATCGAGAGCGGTAAGTAGAACTTCCTATTACAAATACAAATGACACGTAATCCATTATGAATAAGGACATTTCTATTGCAATTTATTTCAGTAAATAGATAATGTTTTTATATGAAACTGAGGCTACATACGAGTTTTCATCTTCCTGGGTCTCATATTTAACGCCTTCAATTTTTCGTAAAAGCGCCGATTTTGACCAAAATATTGACCCGATCAAGTTGAGACTTGTAACTTTTGATTGTGACATACATTTATACATTCTGAACAATTTTTTACTCTCTAGCTACATTATTTACCGCCACTTATTTTTTCTTAAAATAATACATTTAGCGGAACATATTCATTAGATCATTATTGCGAATACATAGAAAAAAGGATCCTTTATTGTATGATTATATGGTAGCGGAACAAACACTGGTAGCAGTTCCTTCTGTAAAATATCTGGGAGTATGCGTGCGGAACGATTTGAAGTGGAATGATCATATAAAATTAATTGTTGGTAAGGCGGGTACCTGGTTGAGATTCATTGGGAGAGTCCTTAGAAAATGTAGTCGATCAACAAAGGAGGTGGCTTACGTAACACTCGTTCGACCTATACTTGAGTATTGCTCATCAGTGTTGGATCCGTACCATGTCGGGTTGACAGAGGAGATAGAGAAGATCCAAAGAAGAGCGGCGCGTTTCGTCACAGGGTTATATGATAAGCGTGATAGCGTTACGGAGATGTTTAGCAAACTCAAGTGGCAGACTCTGCAAGAGAGGCGCTCTGCATCGCGGTGTAGCTTGCTGTCCGGTTTCGAGAGGGTGCGTTTCTGGATGATGTATCGAATATATTGCTTCCTCCTACTTATACCTCCCGAGGAGATCATGAATGTAAAATGAGAGAGAGATTCGAGCGCGCACGGAGGCTTTCCGGCAGTCGTTCTTCCCGCGAACTATACGCGACTGGAACAGGAAACGGAGGTAATGACAGTGGCACGTAAAGTGCCCTGCGCCACACACCGTTGGGTAGCTTGCGGAGTATAAATGTAGATGTAGATGTAGATCATTCTGAGATTTCACAATCTTAACATTAATACACTGAAGCATACACTGACAAAGTTTGGAAAAGTTATTATAATTTTTAATTTCCCTCTTAGGTTGTGGTGCAGTCCTTTGTACTCTACGCATAGGCGCGGTAGGATGACATAGCAGTGGTAGTAGTGAACTGAGGTAAGTCTCAGCACACTCGCTCACCTCTGCACCTCTTACAATGATACAGTGCTTGTCCTTTTGCACGGCATAGTGCAGCAACTCGACGTGACATTGACTCAGTAAGTCGTTGGAAGTCCCCTGCAGAAATATTGAGCCATGCTGCCCCTATAGCCTTCCATTGTTGTGAAGGTGTTGCCGGTGCAGGATTTTGTGCACGAAGTGACCTCTCGATTATGTCCCATAAATATTCGATGATATTCATGTTGGGCAATCTGGGGGGCCAAACCAGTCGCTCGAATTGTACAGAATGTTCTTCTAACCCTTTGCGATCAAATGTGGCACGGTGACTTTCATCCGTAAAAGTTCCATCGTTGTTTGGAAACATGGAGTCCGTGAATGGCAGCAAGTGGTCACCAAGTATCCGAACGTAACACAGACCGAGTCCATTCCACGTAAACACAGCGCTCACCATTATAGAGCCATGCATATTGCCTTGTTGACAACTTGGGTTCATGGCTTCGTATTGTCTGCTCCACATTCGAACCCTACCATCAGCTGTCACCAACTGAAATTGGGTCTCATGTGACCACAACACGGTTTTCCAGTCGTTTAGGGTCCAACCGACATGGTCACGAGCCCAGGAGAGGCGCTGCAGAAGATGTCGGGCTGTTAGCGAAGGCACTCGGGTCGGTCATCTGTTGCCATAGCCAATTAACGCCAAAATTCACCTCACTGTCCTAATGGATACGTTCATCGTACGTCCCACATTAATTTGTGCCGTTATTTTACACGGTGTTACTTGTCGGGTAGCACTGACAACTCTACACAAACGCAGCTGCTCTCGGTCGTTAAGTGAAGGCCGTCGGCCACTGCGTTGTCCGTGGTGATAGGTAATGCCTGAAATATGGTACTCTCGGCACATTCTTGGCTCTATGGATCTCGGAATGTTGAATTTCCCAGCGATTTCCCAAATTTTCCGCGTTCAAAGTGTGTTCATTCCCGTCGTGCGGCTATAATCTCGTCGGAAACCTTTTCACATGAATCACCTGAGTACAAATGACATCTCCGCCAATGCCCTTTTCTTCTGTACCTTTTGTAAGCAGTACTACTGTTATCTGTGTGTGTGTATGTCGCTAACTCATGACTTTTGTCACTTCACTTTACTGCCAGTGAGATACTAGAGGGTCGGACTTTCGTAAATACACAATAGCATCCTCTTCTGCTTTTCAGATGAAACGGTTTTCCCAGATTCATCTAATGAGTATTCCAGGAGTTTAATTCCAGGTGGCTGAATAAATGTGTGCATACTATTGGCTGATGACGCTACACTTTCGCGTGACCATATTCGTAATTTGAAACACACGTGCCATTTTTCCATTTCGTATTTAAATCATAAGTCTTTCAATTTGTCGTCTACCGTGATAGTGAGCGATCTGGGACTGTTGTCTTAACAAACTGTGCATAAAGGACCGTTTAAATTGTCTTCCTGCAAAATAAACATTGGCGAAATACGACAATAAGTTACAGCGGCTACAGTACAGTGTACTGTCTTTTAGCAAGACGCTAGGAATTAATACCATTATTTTTGAGTTAGTAATTTCATCTATGTATCATTTATGTGTCCTCGGTTACTTCCGCTGGACTTTTATGTAAAGCTTTAAAGCTTCGATAATTTTCGTCCTTTTATAACTATGTATCTGAATGAACTTTGCACGAAAACTACCTCTTTTCTCATATACTGCTGCTGCTGCCCCTGATACGCAGTGAGAATAACTCCATACCCATTGCAGTCGATAACACAAAATTATAGGGACTACAACTGGTAGATTCCTTCTGGAAGTTTGTATTCCACAAAGCGGTGTTTACGCATGGGCCGGCAATGTAACTCAATTTTTCTCGGAAGATTGGAGGAGCCATCCTCAAGCAATTCCAGGCCATTGTATCCCGTCGAGCAAACGGCGGCGCCGTCCACATCATACATCTCATGTAAGAGAGAACACATGCTGCGGGAAACTAGTATGGATAGTAGGTAGCCGGGGCGCGGGGATTTCGAAAGGCGCGCCAGCGGAATATTGAGTAGGCTGCCCCCTCTCGTTCATTGTGCGATAACAGGCTGCGGAAACTTCTTTCACACCGCCCACATTTCAGCTTCCGCCGGAGTGTGCCGTCGCTCGACGACCTCCCTAAATTTCCAGTAAAGGCAAATTTTAAGTAATGATTGAGGGGAAGTTACGAGAAAATTAAAAGTTTCCGGTGCGCCTAGTAACTTCTTACGGACTTACGGGACCCGTTAGTCGCAGGATTACGCTGCCAGCAATAAACGGGAAAGCTACAGTACTTTGAAATTAAAAGAAGATCGTTCCATTTGATAGCATTTGTCCACGGAATGACAAACGGTAGTTTCAGAAAGAAAAGCTTTGCTCCGCGGCAACTGCCGACTGGGCTGTTTGTGGTTTTTCGTGAATCTTGTTTACATCGACATTTACTCCTCCCACAAGTGCACAGGAACTATTACCGTCTAATTGAGCTAGTGATGCACTAGATTCGCGTCTGGGAGAAATAAAATTCAGATCTTCATACGGCCATCCAGATTTTAGTTTCCCGTTGTTTCCCTAAATGAATTAAAGTAAATGATGTTATGGTTCCTCTGTAAAGGTCACTTCCGAATTCCTTCCACATTCGTGTTAAAAAACCGACCATGTGCTCAGTCTGTAATGAACCGGTCGTCGACTGGATGATAAACTCCTATCTTCCAACCTTTCCTCATTCATTCTCTCTCTCTCTCTCTTCCTCTCTCTCTTCTTCCTCCCTTCGTCTTCCCCCCCTTCCTTTCTCCATAAGCTACCTCATAGTGGTGGTGAATGTTATGCAAGACACATCGCAGAATCTAAGTTTCGACAATCATAAGTAATTCTCTAACAGTTGACAGTTGCTGTTTTTCTCTATTAATTTATTTACTTATACATTACTTATTTTTGACTCGTTGGCTCGTTGACCTTACCTGAAACGATCGACATGAAGTATAGACCGACGTCTCTACTACGCACTTTCCTGTTTGGCCATCTTTAAGTTTTCCGTGATGTACCTCTATCGCTTAAGGCAAATGCAGGAATGATGCTAGTCCAATCCTGGCTTGCGCTCTGCGTGTAATGACCTCAACATCAATTGGACCTTAAACTCTAATCTTCCTTTCGAGCGAGGTTTGATTAAATGTGTAATACCGCGCATGCATAACTTCTGTTATCTTTTCCTTGCTATGATAACGTGAGATATTTGGTGAAGGTACTGGAAACGGTTTATTCTCTATTAGAAGTATTGATTCTCTAAATTTATGGATCGCACATTCACGGGAATAACTTCTTTTTATTTTCAATTATTCTGCCTTAAATATAGTAGAGCATCCGACTTACAGTTTATTACTAGCATATTTCGTAGGTTTCAAAACACTGCAACACGCTTCGGAATTACCCCGACCTCTAACTTCGTGCCGACTTTAAGACAGTGACACATTAAAATCACTCACGCTGCATACTTGTTCGCGATCTTAACAAAATTATCCTTATAAACTGACATCTGCTCTTCGTTTTCCCTAAAACATTTTAGAGTTCCCTTATTGTCGATTCTCTTTGTAGCTTTACCCCTAAACGTTTAGTCAATAGGGACGAATTCATAGAATTAATCCTGATGTTGAAACACATAGTACAATATTTGTCTTAGTGTTTAATTGAAACAGTCCATGATCCACTGCGGTTTGCTAGTCGGATGTAACCAGGAAGAAGATACCGCAGACTGCAGTGGTGGTCGTCTATACAACTTCCCCCGGAACAACCCAAACGTTTGTAGCACGTGATGCACTATTTGCCCTTCTTCAGACTTTTGTCTGTACAGTCACAGTTGGTTTATTTCTCACTGACACCCTACACTTTAAGATACGCAGATCAACTGACCTCGTGAACAACTCAGATCATTACCGATATCGCACTATAATTGCAGCACATGATAATCCAGATAGTGTAACTACACGTCTTCAAATAATAAAAAATATATTAGTGGGGACTGCGACTAGCGATTCGGAGACTGTGCAAGGGAATCAGCAGTGGAAACATTCCATATCCTCCTACGATAATTCAGGGAAATGATTCTAAACCTAAATTAGGATGTTCGGACAAATATCTGTACCCCATTCGTTATTAATGAATCTCTCATTATGCTGTTAAACTCACAGAGCACATGTGTGTCTCTGTTTGAGAGAGAGAGAGTTCAAATGACAACCCTGGATAAAATCTGAAAGTATGATACCACTAAGACTGCCTCAGTGGTTATTATGTCTGAGTACCAGTAGGAGAAATCGGGTTCGATTCCCGGTAATGCCAGGAAATTTTCCTTGGTGGAAAGATGGGAAAGGGGTGCACTCAGCCTGATCAGGGCAACTGGAAAACATTTGAATAAAAAGTAACAGCTCCAAGGTCTGGAAAGCTGACAACAGATAGGAGGTAGTTGTGGTGAACCCATACCTCTCATACCGCATCCAAATGACACCGTAAAGTAGAGGATGAGAGGGAAACCGGCCAGCATCTCGTGGTCCTCTGGGTCTGGTGGGGAGTTAGTTTTTAAGGTTCCGTACCTCATTTGGCAGAAACGGAACCCTTTTAGGATCACTTTGTTGTCCGTCTGTCTGTCCGACTAGCTGTTAAGATCCCTTTTTCTTAGGGGCGGGTAGTATCTGGCTGAAATTTATGTCACATACTAAGGGCTACTGTCCCTTGGCGGTGTGAAAAGTCAAGAAATGAGCGCTGTGGGACTACTGAAGTACATTTTTGCATGACTGCTTCTCTGTCCCTGAAACAGCACTTATTAGCTCCTTTCCAGGCATTTGCAAACTGTTTCAGTTTTAAATGATTGTTCTAAAATTCAAGTACGTCAAACACCATACTGAAATCAAGCAGTGTGTGAGATAATCAGTTACTTTAAACTGTGCGGTTATGCTGTCGTGCTTTTGGAAACCCAATTTGTGGCCGTGCGGGGTAGGGGGTAGCCGCGTGATCTCAGGGACCTTGCCACGGTTCGCGCGGCTCCCCCCGTCGGTGGTTCGAGTCCTCCCTCAGGCATGGATATGTGTGTTGTCCTTAGCGTAAGTTAGTTTAAATTAGATTAAGTAGTGTGTAAGCCTAGGGACCGATGAGCTCAGCAGTTTGGTCCCATAGGTACTTACCACCACCACCACCATCCAATTTGTGCTACTTTCTCAATAAGAAACATTGCTGTTGCTGAGAATATGCAAAAACAAGGTGAGTATGGGGGGTAGGGACGCTTAACACCTAAGTCTAGCAAAATAAAAATTAGATAGCGACTCAGTCGTGAAGTCCCTCGGGTACAACAAAGAGAAGAGAGTCACTCATACTTTGGACCGGCATTATGTACAGAGGTCCGACACCTCTCAGCTGCTATCGTGAGCAGTACCGGGCCAGGATTCCTCAGTCTACTGTCCAGCCCTGCAGTAAACATTTCGGCATGTATTTGTTTTTCAAGATGATAATGCACGAGGGCATCACGCTCTCCTCGTGAACACCTTCCTCAAGAAGTCCGGAATCTCCGAACTGAAGGGGGCCTGAGTCTGTTGACGTCAACCGACTGAGTATGAACATGCTGTTGAAACTAGTAATACGTCATCACAGAAACCTTCCACACACACTGAGTGACAGAACTGCCGCCACTGAACAGTGCGAACAGGCTTGAGCAACTTCTACTCAACCACGTTGTGGTCACCACGCCAAGGAATATCCAGGCATGATACGAAGCACGCGGTGGAGCAACACGATACTGAATGTTACCCAGCTGTAACTTTTTAATTTCTCAGATGGGTAAATATGTGCACTTGCCAACACGATGTCTGTATTTTGGTTACTGTTTCGTTTTTCTTACGAAATAATGGTTTTTTAGGATTCTGAACCACATTTGATAGAAATGGAACCTTTACAGGATCGCTTTACTGTCTGTTAGTCCGAATGTTAAGAATCCATTTCATCAGAAACGGGTAGGGGTAAAAAATTGAGATTTATGTCAAACACTAAGGTCTACGGTCCCTTCGCGGAGTAAGTAATTTACACTTCTAAGTCCACACAATGAAAATATACGTCATATATTTTTTTTTTGTACTCGCTCACTCTCTCACCAAAACCTGTAGATGAACCACATAAATGTCGGCAGTACCGCTTGCGTGGGCCGAGCAGAGAGGACTGCTGTGTGATTCCGCCTGCAGCGCGGGCACGCTCACCTAGTTTACTTCCTTCGGCCGACACTAACGCGACGCCGTAGCGTGACAAGATCGTGGCGAATCGGTACCAAAAATCAACACTGAGATTCGCTTTTTGAAACGACTTTGCTAGACCAAGAGCACTCGATGTCGAGCGCGCGACGCCGTAGCGTGACAAGATCGTGGCGAATCAGTACCAAAAATCAACACTGAGATTCGCTTTTTGAAACGACTTTGCTAGACCAAGAGCACTCGATGTCTAGCGCTTTTTAAAAGAAGAGGCCAAGATCCACTTTTCGATCGTAGATGACAGGGACCATATGAAACTTTTTAACGACGCTACATGCGACAGAGTTCTTCGAGACTTGAAACAAGGGTAACGCAGACGGAAATGTTGGCAAAGTCGAGGTTGGTCATGCCGGACTGGTTCTGCAGACTATACGCGTATTCGAACTACCCCTCGAACTCCCGGCGGCAGACGTCGTGGCAGCGCTCAGTACACCAGGTGGCAGAAATGTGGGCCCAATTAAAAACGTATCCGGTCCACAACGGAAAACGCCAGGTGCGCATCGAACTCCGACGGCACGTACCATCATACCTTCAAACAGAACGGCCATAATTATTTATGACGGACAGCCTGAAACGTGTTGCCGGATGCGGCAAGAAAGGTCAGTTACATTGCGAGAGCCTCCAGCGTCAGGTCACACCACTTCCACCCCAGGACGTCGCGCGTCCACCAACGCCGACAGTCCTCCCAGTAACTTACGCGGCGACGCTCACGACATCTCCGTCTATTATTCTAGACGCAACAGACTGAGGCTGCAGTACCGGAACCACTCCTCCGCAGACCGACCCCAGGACAGTCAGTCGGACAGGCCAGTGACAGAACTCGACTCCATCGATGCCACCTGACACTGCATGCACGCACCGCCGCCAGCAGGATGGTAACAGATAAACTTATCGTACCAGCAGAAGCCTTTCTGTCGGTGAGGTATGAGTCAATACCATAGTTCGACTCGGAAGGTCACACACGAAACAGCGTTCTCCGAAACGCCGAAAACGACTCCGTAGGACCATGGCTCAACAAGGCAGTTCCCTCTCGCAGGAAGAAGAAGAACTGATTCTGCAGGACTCCGACCACGAGACTGACATTGCCACTGACTCCACTGCTGCAAAACGGAGAACGGGGTGGGCGGAATCCGTCTGCCAATCCTCTGCGGCGAACGATGATCAACTGGAAGGTTCCAATGCAGGCCGCTCGGTTCCCCCTAATCAACCACCACGAGGTTATGGAACATGAACAGATTTCCAAACCCACATAATGGGCCGAGGACATCAAGACTGAGCAGGACCTCGATCCGGGGAACGCTGAGGTCTGAACAACACCAGGAGGGCCCCGGCCGGCGGGGTGTGACGTCACTCGCGACGTCCTCTTCTCTCCACCGTCACCATGGATAAACCTGCCAAACCACCGCACCGCTAGGCTTACCGCCTGGCCACAATGAATATCAATATGATTAGGTCTTCTGTCAAGATCCACCTTCTAAGAGAAACAACACGAGCCTCAGGAGTCAACTTTGCATTCCTGCAAGAAGTGCGTCCGCAGCTCGTGGTCGTGCGGTAGCATTCTCGCTTCCCACGCCCGGGTTCCCGGGTTCGATTCCCGGCGGGGTTAGGGATTTTCTCTGTCTCGTGATGACTGGGTGTTGTGTGATGTCCTTAGGTTAGTTAGGTTTAAGTAGTTCTAAGTTCTAGGGGAATGATGACCATAGATGTTAAGTCCCATAGTGCTCAGAGCCATTTGAACCATTTTTTGCAAGAAGTGCGAACTACCGCACTACCTCAGTTTTATGGCTACGCAACGCAGGTGACTCCTGGTGGTCCCGCAGACACTGGTGTGGAGATTTTAGTGCGTGCCGGCCGCTGTAGACGAGCGGTTCTAGGCGCTTCAGGTTCGAATCCTGCCTCGGGCATGGATGTGTGTGATTTCCTTAGGTTAGTTAGGTTTAAGTAGTTCTAAGTCTAGGGGACTGATGACCTCAGATGTTAAGTCCCATAGTGCTTAGAGCCATTTGAACCATTTGAACTCTTGGTGATTAGAATACCAGGGGAAGACCACAGCTCAGTTAACTGACTTTCCCCACGTGCTACTCAGCAGAATATGGAACGCTTAGCCTCTAAATCTATGTCACTATGTACCCCTTGCATCTTTCTGTCTGAATACTGACTGTAATACCCAAATCTGGTTACTGTGTACAGTTGTCATGTTCTGTCTAGATGGTTCTGATAGACCTACGCAGATATTCTATAATCTATCGGCAGCTTTTGAAACATTTTTACAGGACATACAGAAGAATATTTTATTGTTAATTTAGACACGTAGCCATTAATATGGATCGAATTGGGATTATCCCTAATGTGCACCAACGACGATATTTTAACATTTTTTATTCTGTTTTCAGTAGGACTCTTATAGCATACTACCTGTGTGTGTCATGTGTTACATTTTCATCTTGTTCATTCGTTTCGGTGTACTGTGGATGCAAAATTTGTCGGTGTCTGTCCTTTATTAAGCTTATGAACTTAGTACCGGGGTACGACTTACTAAAGCATAGTCTGAATTCTCATATTTGCAGTGTTGAGATGGCTGTATCAGCACGTAACGAAAGTCAATAGATTTTTTTTAAAAAAAAGTAACGCTTTATATTTCCTTGCATATAGCTGGTAAATTCGAAGAGCTACACTAAAATCGGCTAGATTATTTCGTCTTATACCTTTTTGCTTCTTATATAACGTGTTTCTGGAAGCATTTTTTCCTTCTAATCTGTTAATCTGTTAATGTATCTCGCTGTGAAAGTATATTAATTTATTTATGGAGGCATGTCGTAGTTTATTTGAGACCAGATTGAACGTCAAAATTTGCTGTTTTTTACCAAGCAGTTTATCCGCTGTACAGAGGTGGACTGAAGCGTTGCGTCCTGAGAAGAAAGTCGCCGCGGTGGCGTGTGTCTGGCCGGCGCTCAGCCGCCCCAGCGCTGCCCGCCCTCAAGGGAAAACTTTTACGATAAAATATTGCCCTAAGGGATTAGTGACGCCGTCACGCGCGTTTCAAAATCAACAAAGACGAAATCGGCTCGGAGAGATAAGCTCCGTATGAAACCAGCTTCGGCTAGCTACAGAAAATTCACGGCGCCGCTTGACTTCCCTACTTTCAGATGGACTTACCGACTTTTATTCGCGATAGACGAACGGGACCTGAGCGCGGAAACACCGGCGAATGACCCAGACCACTCAAAGACGCCGTAAGCAGGTGGGCACCGATGGTGCCGGTTAAGGCCTTATTCAGTGCAAGTACAGTTGGTTTTTTTTTTTTTTTTCGTGTTTGTATTCAAGATCATCGTCCTTTTCGTGGGACTCGATCCTATCTTCACTTGGAGAAATTTTCGGCTTGTGGCTGACAACGGGTGGATATTTTCGATGATAGCAGTGCGTCTCGACACAACGACTGTCGCAGCTATAATAGGAGCCTGGGCTCTAAAAATTCCTTCCAACGACTGAGATGTGCAGAAGGTATGGCATTTATTGCTCGTGTATGTAGACTGTGACACTGACGTATACATAATATTTTCTGAACTCCACCGTCAGGAAACACAGTAGCTGGATGTATATTCTTCGAAGTATCTCTGGAGTCTTAGGATGGATAGCAGCGCAGAGATATGAGGAAAGTAATGAAAGATACCCTTCAAACACGAAAGAAACACTATAGCGTCTGTTTTATTTTTTAATTTTCTTGCATAAGATATCCAAAGAATTTTTATATAAAGTTATTCGGGAGAAGTATTTCCCATTTTCAATTAAGGAAGTCACTGTCGTGTATATCATTGTGAAAGTAGTGTGGATACAAAACTAGTATGTGACAAACTGTTTTGTGCCCTTTAGCTACCATGCGCAGTGCCAGTAAAAAGCTTTTTTGCTGGTAAATTTATCCCTTGTAGCTATTACGTATATCAGCACTTCCAATTTTACAGTACTAGAGTAAAGAAAAGAGAGAGAGATATATACGGGTTAAAGATCAGCTACACCAGATCTACGAGAGATATAAAAAAAGAACACTTTTTGCTCTGCAATTTTGGTTGAAAAAATGTGGAATTTGTTGTGGGACTCGTGGAATATTCCAACTTTAGCCCCTACAATTTTATGATGTTCCCATTGGTGGGGGCGCTGTACGTAGCTTTGGAAACGGGGTCTGTAACGGGAGTGCGTTCCAAGCAGACAGCTCTTATTAAGTTTCTTCTGGCAGAAAACGAGAGCATCGTAGGCGCTTGCAGAATGTCTACGGAGCCCTAGCAGTGAACAAAAGCACGGTGAGTCGTAGGGCGAGGCGTCTGTCAGCATCGCAAGATCACACATACCTGTTGAATCTCCTGCATGCCAGCGGCACACAGCTTTGACTCTTGCAGTGTTTGAACGTGCGGACACTTTCGTCCGAGGTTATCGACGGATTAAAGACCCCTATCTGCACAAATGGACGTCTCGTTGTTAGTGCTGACACACTGATCCACCAGTTCGGGTACTCAAAAGTTCCTCATCGCCTAACAGACGATCATAAAGAGCAACGAAGGACCATCTGATCGGAATTGCATACGCGTTACGAGCTTGATCGTGACAACTTTTGTCGACTATCGTCACAGGTGATGAAACATGGCTTAATATCTTTGAACCCGAAACAAAACCGTAATTCATGGAGTGGCGCTACACCACCGCTCCTCCGAAGAAAATATTCAAAGCCGCATCCTCAGCCAGTGAAGTCATCGCTACGGTCTTCTCAGACTCTAAAGGGATCATTCTCTTTGATGTCCTCCCTCATGGTGCAGTGACCAATTCTGCTGTGTATTCTGCTACAGTGACGAAATTAAAAAAAAGAAAAAAGACTTCAGGGTGTTTGTCACCACAAAAATGCAAACGAACGTCTCCTTCTTCATGACAACGCAAGATCTCATACAAATCTGCGCATCCGAGAGAACCTCACAAAACTTCATTGGTCTGTTCCTCCTCATCCACCCTACAGCCCGGATCTCCCACCTTCCGACTCCCATCTGCTTGGCCCAATGAAAGATACACTCCGCGGGAAGCAGTACGTGGATGATCGGGAGGTTATTGACGGAGCAAGACGTTGGCTCCCACGTCGACCAATAGAGTGGTACCACGCGGGCATACAGGCCGTCTCAGTAAGGTGACGCAAGGCCATCATTTTGGAAGCAGATTAAGTTGTAGCCAAATGATTGAGAATAATATGGTGTGTTGAAACCCTGAAACAGCCTGCCTTCAGAAAAAAAAGTGTTGCATTACTTACTGAACTACCCTCGTACATGTACACTGATATTCCTCGAGCCACCTTACGGCGTGTGGTGGGTAATTCTTCCCATGCCATCACCATTACCTCCTTCCCCTCTCCAATTCGCGAGCTGTGCTTGGGATGAGTTACTGTCGGTACTCCTCGAATTTTGTTGATTTTCTCGTCATGGTCAGTGCATGTGTGAGGGATTAAAATGTTGCTTAACTTTTCTTGAACTGTACGCTCTCAGAGTTTTAACAGTAACTTATCTGCGACACACAACGCCTCTCTTCTAGCGTCTGCTTCTCGAGTTTAATGAGCATCTCCGTAACGCGCTTGCACTGACCAAACTAACCCGTGACAAAACGTGCCGCTGTTCTTTTCGAACTTATTCAACACTTCCGTTACTGAAACCCGTAGAATAGTTCCAAACGAACGAACAATACGCAATCAGTCGAACGAGTGTTTTGTAAGCTGCTATGTTTGTTGATAAATTACAAAAATGGCTTCAAATGGCTCTGAGCACTATGGGACTCAACTGCTGAGGTCATAAGTCCCCTAGAACTTAGAACTACTTAAACCTAACTAACCTAAGGACAACACACACATCCATGCCCGAGGCAGGATTCGAACCTGCGACCGTAGCGGTCGCGCGGTTCCAGACTGTAGCACCAGAACCGCTCGGCCACCAGCGGCCGGCGATAAATTACATTTTCTCACGATTCTTTTAATGAATCACAACCTGGAATTGGCGTTTTCTACAATTATTTGTCTGTGGTAGTTTCAATGTAGGTGAAGCTGGATAGATAATCGTAGATATTTTCAGGTTTGTACGGTTTCCAGTGATTTATCGCCGATGTTGTATCATTGTAGTAACAGCCTAAAACGAAGGTGTCGGCCTCCTCCTCCAAAGCCCCCTCTCCTCCAGCTCAGCTATACTCCTCATTCTCCACATAGACCTATTCTGAGAGGCAGGTGGCTACGGAGACTCAGAGCATGTTTTCGCAATAAGACCACTGAGGTGTGACGGAATTACAGCTCAGTTGGCAATGTAGTTCCCATTGAACTGGAAGGTTTCTACATCTGAAAGATGACATCTATTCTAATTTCACGCCCGTTGCGTAAGAATGGCGTTAGCAGCGCCACCATGAGAATGCAAATCAGGTTTGATTTAAATAGACGCTGTAACGGTCCTGAGCGTTAGTTACCTTCGAGATCGAACGTGGTGGGTTAACGTTATTCAAGAGTGCCATAAAGCGACAAAGCCGCCATTATCAACATCTCAGTGAGTTTGAACGAGGTCGTGTGAGTGCGCTACGAGAGGTTAAATGTTCCTTCTGCCATACTGCAGAAAGACTTGGCAGGAATGTAGCCACTGTACATGACTGGTGGCAGCGGTGATCACGAGGGTGTACTGTCGCAAAAAGAGCGGTCTCCGGACGGCCACGTGGCACTACCGACAGGAAAGACCATCGCGTTCGGCATATGGCTCTGTCGCATCGTACTGCATTTGCAGCAGCTATTTGAGCAGCTGTTGGCACCACAGTGACACAATGAACCGTTACAAATCGGTTACCGGTACTTCAAGGACTGTTCCGAGCCAGACATCCTGTATTGTTCATTCCACCGACCCCAAACCACCGCTATTTGCGACTTGAGGGGTGTCAAGCGAGAACTCATTGGAGGGCAGGGTGGAGGTCTGTTGTGTTTTCTGATGGAAGCTGGTTCTGGCTCGGAGCCAGTGATGGTCGCATGTTGCTTAGGAATAGGCCAGTTGAGGGCCTGCAACCAACCTTTCTGCATGGCATACACGCTAGACCTACACCTGAAGTTATGGTCTGGGTGCGATTTCGTATGACAGCTGGAGCACCCTCGTGGTTATCCCTCACACTCTGACTGCAAATCTGAACGTCAATCTGCTGACTTGACCCGTTGTGCTGCCATTCATCAGTAGCTTTCAAAAATGGTTCAAATGGCTCTGAGCACTATGGGACTTAACATCTGAGGTCATCAGTCCCCTAGAACTTAGAACTACTTAAACCTAACTAACCTAAGGACATCACACACATCCATGCCCGAGGCAGGATTCGAACCTGCGACCGTAGCGGTCGCACGGTTCCAGACTAAAGCGCCTAGAACCACTCGGCCACAGCGGCCGGCGCACTTGTGCAACACAGCGCACGCTCGTTTCCATAATTGTATTCAACACTCTAGCGGTTACACCGATTACTAAGGTAACAGCATTTCACATTTGCAATGGCTTATCTGGCGCTTGCATTAACCTGTGATCTTGCAATGTTAATCACTTAAGTATGTTACCTAGACAAATGCATTCCTGAAATTTTTATTACTATAAATTAATTATTTTTTGGTGTTGCGACGTTTTTTCCGCCAGTGTATTTTCTAGCGTTGCGTCTTCTCTGCATAGAACATCGTCATCAGCGAAAAGCCTCTTGGAATTTCAGACGTTATACAGTAGGTCATTTATATACACTGTGAAATGTATTGGCCCCTTTACACCCCCTTTGTTCCCCCCCCCCCCCCCCCCCCCCCAAGTTTCTTTTAGGTCTGAAGATTTCTCTCCGTTGAGGTAAACATGCTGACCTCGGTTTACTAGAAACTCTTCAGTCCAGTCACATAGCTGGTCCAATATTCCGTACGTTCGTTTGTTCATTAGGCGGCAGTTTGGTATGTATCGAACGCCTTCCGGAAGTCAAGTAACACGGCATCAACCTGGGTGCCTGTATTTAGTCCTACTGCTTTCTGAGTCTTGTTGACGAATAGAGTGAGTTGAGCTTCACACAATCGTTGTTTTCGGAATCCATGTTGGTTACTACAGAGGATATTTTCCTCTAGACATGTCACGCGAACGCGAAACATCTTCCGAAATGTGTTATTTATTTACAGATCCCTTTAATTCCTATTTTTCGGAGTTATTCATGTTAGGGAAATGAGGAAAAGCTCTATAATTTGGATTATTTTTGTAAATTCTCTGGGAAGAATTTAGGCTGATGATGATCCCGTTAAGCGACTTCGAGCCGCTAGTATGTGCCGAAGTATCACATGCCTTAAGCATTTCGGGTTAATATCTTGTTGATATTTTGTTACAAATTATTCACATAGGATTCCGAGTACGTTTTATCCAAATCTAAATATAGTTTCCTTGTGAAAAGCATACCCATCTTTGCCAACTGCAAACCCACATGTTCATGGTGCCACAAAGGACGAGCTATGGTACAGTCTGTGGTGTAGCGTGTTAAATTCCCCGTAAGTTTTTTGTGGGGGTGTGAGCTTATTTTAGTGATAGTTTCTTTGCGATCAGCGTGTTCGCCACCATCCAACGTGCTCAAGGATGCACAGCTCGTAGGCTATAGTATCTCTTCATTGTGCCGTGTATTAAACTGTATCTACATCGAGTACATAAAACCCTTGTGAAATACTAATCGTTTTCTATTTTATTTTCTGAATTAGTTGAGGTTCTAGTTAGTAAGTGTTCATTTAGCATGGGTTTCAGCCTCACCAATGCCACCCATTTATTGTACCAATCCATTAGTTACGGCGGAGGAGAAATTTTGGTAGGATTTTAGTGTATTTTAATGAGATTTCTTTGTGAGCAGCGTGTCCACCTTTGTCCACAGCCACCCCACGTGCTCATGCATTCACAAGCAGCAAGCAATAGTTCCTTTCATTGTGTAGCACATTAAAGTCTGTGTTTAGCTATAAACTAGATGCTATCCGCATTTTTTTACCACTGTCCAGATTTTTTGCGATGCTGCCGATGTAAATGCGACTTTGATATGTATGTCACTCACTACCCAGTGCGTTCGCCCTTCACTTAGCTTGCCCACCGTTTCATTAAGTCCAGGAGTATGAGCGTGATTTCGAAAATCACTGGTCAGCGTGTTGTACATTCCCGTTCATATATTGTGCACCTAGGTAAACTAATTATGAGACCAATTATTCGAGTACGATTTTTGATACGCCTGTCTGCGTAATGAATGTGCTGAATTTCCTCCAGATTGTTCACGTCAAATACTCGACCTTAAGGGGATAAATGTCGATTTCAAATTAAATAAAAACCCTGTTGGCGAAGCAAATGATCTCTCATCACCTAAGACATTACTAGTTTTTGCAAAATACATTTTTCTCCCGAGGGATCATTACGCGTATAACGTGGAGAACGTTGATTTGTGACGTTCTGAATGGAAATAAGAATGAACTAGAGTTGCTTTCGAAACATTCCCTTCCCTGATTGCTCGCAACCACTTGCATTATTCCATGTACTGTTGGCTGCTGTTCCACTAAATATTGTGCTAATAAATGTGGTACAACTAAATATTACATTATGAAATGCAGTATTTAGAGTATCGAGCCATATCACGTTTTTAAGACGAACTTTTAATCAGAGAATGGTACGTCTTTGAAAGCATATGCGGTCTTACGACTCCCCCCTCCCCCCGCCCCCCCCCCCAGGAAAATTTGCTATCTATTTTGTAAGAGAAGCTAAATTGAAATGCACACCCCTTTCAAAGTTATCTAAATTTATGTAACAGGGATTCACGAGAACTTGACCTTCGCCATAACAAGGACTCCCATTTAAGTTCTCCGAAATTTTCTGTTGCACTTTCACTTGGGCTATATCGATTTGTTGAGTTCCTGTTGTCATCCATTAGGGACGCTTTGCCGAGACAGCTGTATTTCCTGTAACATCCAAGGCTGTAGGTGTAGACAGTACATCAGAGCTGATGGAAATGGTGCAGCTACAGAGGTTACTACCACGGCTAGCGCTGTCGCGTCTTGTGGCGGATCACATGGGTGACTCCCCTAGCTGTGGCCGGGGCATACAGACCACCGCATTGTCGCTTCACTGCACACTGATTGCGGTGCTGACCTATGCTACTATCGACGCGCTTCTGGCTGGGTCGTTAACGTTCAAAATGGTTCAAATGGCTCTGCGCACTATGAGACTTGACATCTGTGGTCATCAGTCCCCTAGAACTTAGAACTACTTAAACCTAACTAACCTAAGGATATCACACAACACCCAGTCATCACGAGGCAGAGAAAATCCCTGACCCCGCCGGAAATCGGAGCCGGGAACCCGGGCGCGGGGTCGTTAACGTGTTCAAATTGCACTCAACTGCAGTGTGAGATTACCACCAGTCGCCAGCAGCTCTGCTCTGCTCTTAGCTGCATACAGATCGTCACCCTGCATACATGCATATGGGAATCACTACGTAGTCGCCCATTGAACGCTCTCGCTTGTCAAAAATTGGCGAAAGTGATTTCGGCAGACGCCGACTGAATGCTAAACATAAGTCTTACAAGGAACCCCTTGGGTGAGAGGTCGCAAAAGGTCAATGATGTTTACGGCATTCGACGCCCCACATGTTGTCTGTCATGCAACCACAATATTGGTTGAAAATGGCAACAAGAGGCGGGACAGGAGGAATCCAATGGTGAGCACAGCACGAGGCTACGGAACGTAGATGAACTTCTTAGTCGACGAGTAACTCGCGGCACTGCTACAGTACTAGTGGTGTTGATACAAAGCAGAGCGATGGCAACGATAAACAAAAACAAAAATGGTACAAATGGCTCTAAGCACTATGGGTCTTAACATCTGAGGTCATCAGTCCCCTAGACTTAGAACTACTTAAACCTAACTAACCTAAGGACATCAAAAACATCCATGCCCGAGGCTGGATTCGAACTTGCAACCGTAGCAGCAGCGCGGATCCGGACTGAAGCGCCTAGAACCACTCGGAACGATAAGCAAAGCAAACACTTCATTATATCTGCAACAGTTGTCGAACTTGACATTTCTTCAGAAAGGAACGCAAGGAATTTCACAGAGTAAGAAAGAAGTGGAAGATGAGTTAGTGGAATGTGTGGTGTTGTATACGCTCAGTTCTGCGGACAATGTACATGAGAAGTACAATGATGACGATAAGTGCTTAGCAAGTGAAAACGATATTGAAACTAGTATCGAGACATGTAGTTCATCATCCTTGTCAGATAGTGAGCTACAAATCTCGTCTCTAGTGAAACGTAGTAAGGGACAATCATTTTCCAAGGAGCGGGCACTAAGCATAATTACGTACATGGAAGATAATCCGCAGCATAGTAAAAATAAAAAACAGTTATGAAGAGATTTCGAATAATTCCGCACTAATACGATCGTGAAGTGCATAAGAAAAACTGTGGGTATTCAAGAGTGGGCAAAGCACACTTGTTACATAAACTGGTGTATGCGCGTTTCAGGGATGCTCGATACTGTTTACAGGACATGCATGATAGTGACCTATCACAGTATGCACATCAAATTTCGCGTGACGTAGATTACAGCGCTATCAAGAGAAGTAGTGGATGGTTGCATAACTTCAAATAGTGCTACAGAATTGGGAGATGTAACATGACGAAATTTCAAACAAAGCGTCAACTTGAGGATGCACACTAAACTGCGGAAACGGCCCGAAAATTTGTAGATGAGATAAACAAACTTATCCCAAGAGAACTACAACTATGGTACGAGCACCACTTTCGGTCAGTAGCTGGCGAAAACAACGTGCTCTCGCTTGTTTCCTGATCTGCGCATAAGAGTCATACTCATTTAGAACAAACTATCCCTTCTGAAAATTGTGTGACATTGCAGTTCATATCACCTGGAACCACTGGCAAAATTCAGCTTCTGGATGTTTGTTTTTTCTGCGACTATAAAACGTATTATCGCACTATCTGCAGCTACGCATTAAAAGATAGCCAGTTTCACGATAAGCACGACGACAGACTGTTTCGTATTCGGTTACATCCCATCACGTTCCATCAGTTCTCATCAGTCCGTTGCACCAATATGATTCTATATGCATTCTTTAATAGTGGATGCCTGCACGGTTTGCAAGATGTAGAATGTTAATAACGTTCGTTTTATTTAAAAATCTTTAAGAGCTTTCACATAATAAATTCGGAGGCATTACTTTTCAGTACGCTCTCGAACTATAATTTTAATGGAAATGTCTTATAAGTTTTCATTTGCAGAGCGTTAACTATTTGGTGAGAGAATTACGCAAGTGTTGAAATTATGCCCAAGATAGAGATTACTGTGTGCCGTGTACAGCTGTGGTGTAACCCTTCGAGTCTCTTGTCTTTGATGTGTGGTAAATTATAATATGGCGTCTGCCATTTTGAGATCTTTGAGGGCTTGTTTCCAACTTATACTTCTACCTCAAATAAATGTGAATGTATAACTGAGAAGTTTGGAAGCAATACCGGATGTAGGAATGATGAAAACGATATGTCACAAATAAAAAGTTAAATAATGCATATGCACGCTTATTATTCATTGATCCAGTCATAATGAGAATTACATAGTTTCACCAAATTCCTGCTGTTTGTAATTTTTCTATGATCTAGTAGGCAGCGCCCATTTTAATCATATTTCTACTGAAAGTGGCGTTCACTTCGTTCCACTTGCTATTAGTTTTTAGAATGTTCGATTTCTTCATGCACTTAAGACTGTGTTTCCTTGCAGTATTTGCAGTAACCCTGTGAATGAATAAATCAATGATGGACTCAGAATATGTCTTGAACATAAACAGACGAAACTACTATCTCGTTTCTTTCAAAGTCAGTCACATATCCTAGTTTCGTTGTCATTGCAATGCTTTATATTCGTACAATATGTCAAGTGAACTGCAAAAGCCGAGCAAATTAAACGAAAGCAAATTATATCACAGGCGCTACAACCTCCTCCTTCCCCACTTTGTCGTCCAACACCTCCTTCCCCCATCCCCCCTCACTAACAAGACCTCATCTCAGAAGCCTGCTTCTCTGTCAGGTCATGTGACTGGACCAAGCTGAAATTATCTTCGGCTGAAGAAATATGGAACCATTAGAGTATCTACGGCGTGTCCAGCGAAGGAGTACCTGATTTCAAAATTAAATATCTCGAAAATTAAGATCGATAGACTAGTGAAACAAAATGTTTGTTTATTGTGAAAGCTGTAAGAGGTTTATAACGAAGTTCCGAAATGGTATTTTGGAAATTTGTGGTAAGTTCTTCCCGAATGCGAGTAATGCGAGTAAGTTCTTCCCGAATGCGAGACCAGTGGTCTAACCACTGCTCGCCCTCGCTCGGTTGTGGATTATTGAGTTTGAACGGTCTTCATCAAACTCCAAAAGTCTTCCTGAACGTGAAGGGTCACTAATGTCAAAATAATCCCCCTTAAAACGAGACAACCATTTCCTTGCCGTGCTCTGTACAGTAGCATTGCTACATACACGGCGCAAATGTTTCTAGCTGCCTCCGCTGCTGTCATCCCTCTACTGAACTCAAACAGACGAATATGTCGGAAATGTTCCAATTTCTCCACTTGGCACTCCATTTTCTAGCGTCCACAGCTCCATTCACTATATCCAAATAACAATATGTAAACTCAAATACCAACAGTGAAATACAAATAAAAAATGAAAATCTACAAATTATCTCATTTCAACGGGAATACCGACACACAAAACGAAAACGCTACCAACTCATGCATCAACCTAATATTATGAGTGGTAAAGTTGTGGTAGCCCCTCAGATGTGTGGGAGATATGTTGTAATATCCGAGCCTCGCAGTGATATTACATACAATCTGTTCAAGCACTATGCAGGATCCTTCACTGTAGCATACATGAAAATGATCAAGGAGTCGAACCTGGCCAATTTTTTGATGTAATTGTTCGTTTCAAATAAAGTGACAATATATATAGAAAAACTGTTTCACTCAAATTTATGACAACTGCGAACATTATAATAACCAAGATGTCGGTGTTTATTGAGCCACATTTTGAGACAGAAATGTTCGCTCTGACTGTTACGAGTGAATATGCTGTCCAGTAGTCAAGTAAGCACGGATGTTTCCAACGGTATTCTGAGGACGTGTGGGAGAGGCTGCGTGGAAACAGCAGAGAATGCTGCAGCCCACGGACGCCACTCAGGCCATGGGATCGAATATACTAATGGTCCAGTGGAAGAATGAACTGCACAACAAAGGGGCGAGGTTGACGACCTGTCATAAATCACATCGGACAATGACCCGCGCAGGCGCTGCAACCTTACAACAAAGGCAGCCGCGCTTAGGATATCGCCAGTCCGCGCGCTCCAGGCCAAGAGAGCCATTCGCACGTTTAGCAGGCTTTTACTGCATCTCATCTACTGTGGAAATACGGTACTTCCTATACAAGCATCGTCGAATCACCTTTCTTGGAAACAGGATTTTCAGTGGACCAAATATTACAGGCAATAAAACAAAAATCGGTAGACCAAGAAAAAGATTAAATGCTTAAGCACAATCTTCGCAGCTCTTTAAACATTTCCCATTGAAAGACAAGATTGTCAGTGAACTTGAAGTCATTCGGCTATAGTCGTAGTCACAACAGTGGACTGTCTCGGCGATTACTAAATGATGTGCACGAATTTGTTTATTCAACATGTATGTAATACTGTGGTGAAATTTCGTAGATTGAAGATACACTAGAGCAGAGTAGGACCTTTCTCCTGTTTTTGCAACGTATATGACAGAGCTGCGGTCTACCAAAACTACGGTTCTCTAAATTTCAAATGGTTCAAATGGCTCTGAGCACTATGGGACTTAACATCTATGGTCATCAGTCCCCTAGAACTTAGAACTACTTAAACCTAACTAACCTAAGGACATCACACAACACCCAGCCATCAGGAGGCAGAGAAAATCTCTGACCCCGCCGGGAATCGAACCCGGGAACCCGGGCGTGGGAAGCGAGAACGCTACCGCACGACCACGAGATGCGGGGTCTCTAAATTTCGTACAGTACATAAATGACATAGTAAATTGTAGGATTATCAGTATTATTGGTAGAGGAAGGAAGGTAAATGAATCTGTGAGCGAGAAAGTGCGAGGCGACTACTTCTCATTGTTTTTTGTTGGCTTGTTTTGCACATAATTAGAACTGCACAGCGTTCAGTGTTAGTCCATTGCGTATTTTATGTCATTACACAATATAGACATTACTTTATAAGTAATAAAAGATAATTGCTCACTTATCTTCTGTGCTTTTTGTGCAACCAAAGCAATTGCTTTTGATGCAAGTACAGTTTAGATGCATAAACATAAAAAATCTATATAATTACTGTTGTTATTTTGTACCCAACAGAAAGTTCTTCAAAGTTATCAAAGACAATAATTTCCTTTTATAACTGAGAAGTACGAAGTGTGTTTAGCAGTAACAGAAACATGTTCTACATAACATCGACGAAGTATTGAAGTGATGGTTGATATGTTTTATGTTTCGCATTTTTAAAATTTTAACTATTTTTGAGGAAATTCATGGTGCCATATTATAAATCTGTATTTATTTTTTGTTATTTTTAATACAGTACCCTTCTGTCTCACGTTAAAAATCAAGTTTTGAAAAAATTTAAATTAAACATTGACAGTTTCAGTTCTGCTATAAGTACTGTTTATTTTTAAGTAACAGACATGAGGATAACTACGAGTATGTAGAACAAAAATGTTCTGTAAGTTACACGGCCCTTTATATATCCTCACTCAGTTTCTGAACAGTTCAGCGCTTGTAGTTTCGAGGCGGCTCTAGTGAGACGCTGATTGCATACGCAAACAAAGGGATCGAAATGAAGTAACGCCTGATACATATGCAACACACGTAACGTACAGACGACGCGGTTACGACCCTAACTGAGCAATGCTACTATCTAAACTACCGTAGTCTACGCTTACTTATGATTGTCTGTGATAGCCTATGGTAGTTTGTGAATTCTAATATGAGTACATATTCGTTACATTCTAAGCCTGCGCACCAGATTACCCACAAACAGTGTTCCTTTGCAGTTAAAAAAAGGAAAAAAAACACGATCTTTTTCCCAATTTTTGTGTACAGCAAAGGGGTACTGAGTTCATGTAAATTCATTAACACTAAGGAATTTTAATCATCTGTGCACTAATGAAATGTGAGGTGACATCTGAGGTCTCCGAGGATATGTTCACCTTACAAGCTACTACAGCGTTCTTTCACGTTCGTTGATGAATAGACGATTGCGATATGAGAAATGTGCGTTAACGGAAGCCTCGTCCGATTTGCGCTTAACGTGTATATCGGAAGCAGAGGCATCTGGCGTTAAGAAGCAGGGCGGCGCCGGCCCCCGCAGAATGCCGCAGCTGCTGAACGCCGAATTCCTGTGCGGCCCAGTAAGTGGCTCCCCATCAGGGAAACTATGGGCCCCTGGCCACGGATGGGCCGGCTCGAGACGAGCATGCCTGCTGCTGTCACCACAATAGCCTTCTGCTTCACTGCTGCTGTTACGCCTCTCACACCACGAACTACCAACACATACTACCTGCTTTCCTTCCGCGTTGTTCTCGCATTCTGTCTTTACAATTTTTACACCGTTAGCACGTTCTGAGATCATCTCCCTTCCTGGCGTGCTATCACTGTACCCTTGGTACATAAATATAAGTGATGTAGACCAAGTATACACCAATTTTTGTAGACGTCGGGAAGCTTCCCATTATTTTCCCTACAGCAGCGAAGTAAACAAAAATAGCTGTGTTTCTTGAGGTTTTCACGGTGGTTAGAATATTCCATCACCTTTCTCGCTTGCATTCCAACATATGCCATCCATTTTAATAATCAACTACATAATTCGTATACACTTGCTCTACAGGGTGTCTCATTTGCCTTGGTCGCCTCATATAACTTTTTGTCCAGAAACAAGATAAACTTCCAAGAGACAATCAAGCCTCAGTTAACAGTCAAATCCATCAAGTCTCATGAAGGTAAAAAAAAGTAATCTAAGAATTAAAAAAATAAAGCGCTTAGGAAGAATGGAATATTGGCTGAGATGCATAAATTTTGAGGGGATAAGACAGCAGGAGTTTCGTGATACCAATTTCTTACAAAGTACACTCCAAATCCTTATTAGACCTATTAGAAGAACAAGCGGATCACCGAACAGATGAATACCAACGGCGCTTCAGAAAAAGAAGATCCTATGTGGGTCGGCTTTTTTTGTCTGAAAAGCAGCCTCAGAGTAAGAGCAATAAGAGGCAGAAATACTGTAGTTGTGTTCGTTGACTTACAAAATGTATGACTCGATCGTACCTCATATGCCCTTCGGTGTTTTGGAAGAATTCTGGACAGATGGGAATAATAGGGCATTTATAAAGCAAACGTTAGTGAAAACTGTGTCCAAAGTAAAATTTCACGCTAAGATTTCAGGACCTCAGTAAAAGAATGGTGAGATTCAGGGAGGAGCAAGAAGGACTAAATAGCAAACCAAACGTTCCCCATGGTCCGCAGTAGGCCGAAGTCGAAAAAAAGGTCGTAAGGGCTATGGACTATCTGACTCGGCGCTTGTAATGTTTTATTCTTACAAGCATAAAGTTTTATCTGTAACAGAGACTCCTGTTGGCGACTGTCTTGTCTTTGACGCACGCCTATTTAGTTCACACTATTGTGTAAGATGGTTTTAATTCCGTCATCGACTCACCATGAAGATGGTTATATAGTTATGAGCTGAAATATCACAAGAAGAAATTTTACTGTTCCGGATGAACGCCCTAAAAATTACGAAATAAATAGACCTAAATAGTTGTTTATGAGATGTCGGATTATGGATGTACACAGATTCAATACTAGGCAAACCGATTTCAGTGCGTCGTTCTCAATGAGATCACATCTCCGGATGCGAATGTAGCATTGGAAAAAATGGAGATTAAGGTTTAACATCCCGTCGACGAGGATGCCATCAGGGAAGCAACAAAACTTGGAACGGGGAAGGATGGGTAATGAAATCGGCCCGCCGTTTCAATGGAACCATCGCGGCATTCTCCCTAAGGGATTTAGGGAAATGGGTGAAAGCCTAAATCTGGATGGCCGCGCGATAATTTGAACCGAGGTCCTCCCCAATAGGGGTAATAGGGGTAGGTCATTTGAAATTAACTATACATATGACAGGGGCCCCACAAGTGGAGTGAAAAACTAATTATCAGAAACAAAAATTTATTATTGCCACAAGTAACTTACACCTCTCAGCATCAGTGTAAGCTCATAGCACCTGTTCGTTGTAACGAATGCCAAGTTGGCATATGCTTATTGATAAATCTTCTCTCATGCCATCCCACATAATCTCATACATTTCTAGTCTGAAAGAAATTAATCTTCGAGAAATTTCACCAGCTCCTAGTAGCTTAAATAGTCCATTTTCACGTAGATTTCTGTACACGCCGATTATTTTTGTCATGTTAGGGTGACACATGTTACAAAACTTTTTCCCTGAGCAGTATTCGGCTTTCTGGACACGACATCCAGCTGAACCATACATTAAATGCATGTCTGAAATTTCCTTTAGCAAACAATGCTCTATACTTGACAAACGATCGTGAACTGCGAACAGTGGTCTCCTCCAGTGGCCAGTAAGACGCGCCAGCGAGCACTCATATCGGCCTGGGTAAGTTACACCATACTTGTGTCACCTACCTGTTTGCTGGATTTGAATTCGACTACATTTTGGATTGCTATTCTACGAATTATTGACGGATTCGCTTGGCCCTGGATTATCAGAATTATTTTCTCTGTGTGTTCTACAACTTATGATTATCTAGCAGGGACTGGAATTGTGAACTATCAAGTGAATACAGTGTACATGTATTTTCTGTGTAACAATGAGTGTGTCGCACCACAACAGTTGTAACAGTTATATTGTTCCTCTGTCTTTTCCTTTGAATTATCCAAACCTATTTTTCAATATTTTGTAAACGAGGGCGTACTGAAAAGTAATGCATACGAATTTTTTGTGTGAAAATCGGAATGCTTTTTAAATAAAACAAACGTTATTAGCATACTACACTTTTATTCTCCATGTTTACATATTTATTTCTCAACACAGTTACCCTGGCGAAGAACACATTTCTTCCAAAAAGATAGCCCGCAGCTCGTGGTCGTGCGGTAGCGTTCTCGCTTCCCACGCCCGGGTTCCCGGGTTCGATTCCCGGCGGGTTCAGGGATTTTCTCTGCCTAGTGATGACTGGGTGTTATGTGATGTCCTTAGGTTAGTTAGGTTTAACTAGTTCTAAGTTCTAGGGGACTAATGACCTCAGCAGTTGAGTCCCATAGTGCTCAGAGCCATTTGAACCATTTTTTTGATACTGTCACTGTCACTGTTATGGCTCATAACAAATGGTTCAAATGGCTCTGAGCACTATGGGACTTAACATCTGAGGTCATCAGGCCCCTATAACTTAGAACTACTTAAACCTAACTAACCTAAGGACATCACACAGATCCATGCCCGAGGCAGGATTCGAACCTGCGACCGGAGCAGCACCGCGGTTCCGGACTGAAGCGCCTAGAACCGCTCGGCGGAGTCATAACGTCATCTCTGCTTGTAGCACCGAAGTGTCAAAGTGAAGTCCGCAAAGACATTCTTTAAGTTTTGGAGGAAGATGAAAATCGGATGTGGCCAACTCGGAACTGTTTGGAGGATGTCGGATTTTTACAGATGTCGCAGCGATCGTGTGTGGTGCGGCATTGTCATACTGAAGGAGAGGATGCTTCATGTGTGGACGAACTCTTCGAATTGGAAATTAGATTATGGCACGCTGTTTCTAAAGCACCGGCGTAGTTACATTACACATCACCATGTTACACGCTACAATTCTAAACCCTCCACCAGCAGAGTATTGAAAATATGTAGACATAAAGGACAATGGTGTAGAATGTGAACAACGTTTGTTTTATTTAAAAAGCTTTAGAGGTCTTCACATAAAAATTCGGAGGCATTACTTTTCAGCACATCCTCGTACATGTCAGTCAACAGTAAATTTAAAAATACATATGTTAAAGTCGATTCTGTATGTTTCTTGTATTATGTAATCAAGATATGTTTTGTACTGTAGTTCAGTTATTTACTTTTCACCTGGCTAAATGGCCATTTCATTCTGAAGGCCAAATAACTAAAATAATTTCGTACAATGGGTTCCGTATCTAAAAGAAAGCCCTGTTTAGAATCCGCTACCATCTTTATAAATTAGACCCTACATATATAGAACGTCGTGCGCTCTCTTAGACAGATGTCACAGTTGGGTACAAGGAAGTCCCTTTAGTATAAATTCCTAGCAAAATGCGTGAAGACTTTTTGATGACCAAGGCTGATGCAAAATTTCGCAGACGATTCTCAACATATCCATCAAATAATTGTCAATCACTTACTGATTGTCATCCACTGCATTGATTTTAGATGGAATGACCAATACACGCAGTGGTAGTATAATTCTTCTACGAAGCAATTTGCCTGCAAAACATCCTGGGCATAACCAGTTACTAAGAATTTTTTGCGCTTTTTAACAGAAGAAGGAGAGAGAGAGGGAAGGAAAGAGAGAGAGAAAGACAGAGAGAGAGGGAGGGAGAGAGATATATACCTAAAAGATCTACATCTATACTCTGCAAACGAGTGTGAAGTACACGGTGGATGGTACTTCCCACTTTACCATTTATTAGAGCGTCTTTTCGTTTCATTTACGTGCGGAGCGCTGGTACGATGAATGTTCAAATGTCTAAGTTTGCGTTGGATTTAATCTTATATTTTCTTCACGGAACCTTCGGGACCGTTATGTAGTATATTGCGAGACTAGCTGAATACCCAGCTTACTCAAATTTTCTATTAGTCTGTGTACTCCTTCCCCCCTCTCTCTGTCTGTCTCTCCTTCACCCACTCTCTGTACACTTCCTCTTCCCTTCCCCCCTTCCCCCGAATTTTTTGTCCATCCGCTCCTGCCCCTCTCTCTGTCCTTCCCTTCTCCTCCTCTCTCCTTTCATCTCCCCTTTCTCTCCCCACGTTATCACCCTCACCCCAATAGGAGGCTAGTAGTTCTTACCCTCTCAGTATTTCTTTACAGATCGTAACTAATGTGTGTGCCAAATTTGGTTGAAATCGATCCAGGGGCTTAGGATGAGCTTTTCACTCGTGTCAGATATACTCGTAGTTTACATATATTTAACACATTTCACATGTATTTGTACTTATATTTCACCTGCATATCTAGCGAATTTGCCCTGCAATTTCATTTTCAGGCAGCTCAGTGTTTATGACGTCATATCGCCTGAGATATACACTCCTGGAAATTGAAATAAGAACACCGTGAATTCATTGTCCCAGGAAGGGGAAACTTTATTGACACATTCCTGGGGTCAGATACATCACATGATCACACTGACAGAACCACAGGCACATAGACACAGGCAACAGAGCATGCACAATGTCGGCACTAGTACAGTGTATATCCACCTTTCGCAGCAATGCAGGCTGCTATTCTCCCATGGAGACGATCGTAGAGATGCTGGATGTAGTCCTGTGGAACGGCTTGCCATGCCATTTCCACCTGGCGCCTCAGTTGGACCAGCGTTCGTGCTGGACGTGCAGACCGCGTGAGACGACGCTTCATCCAGTCCCAAACATGCTCAATGGGGGACAGATCCGGAGATCTTGCTGGCCAGGGTAGTTGACTTACACCTTCTAGAGCACGTTGGGTGGCACAGGATACATGCGGACGTGCATTGTCCTGTTGGAACAGCAAGTTCCCTTGCCGGTCAAGGAATGGTAGAACGATGGATTCGATGACGGTTTGGATGTACCGTGCACTATTCAGTGTCCCCTCGACGATCACCAGTGGTGTACGGCCAGTGTAGAAGATCGCTCCCCACACCATGATGCCGGGTGTTGGCCCTGTGTGCCTCGGTCGTATGCAGTCCTGATTGTGGCGCTCACCTGCACGGCGCCAAACACGCATACGACCATCATTGGCACCAAGGCAGAAGCGACTCTCATCGCTGAAGACGACACGTCTCCATTCGTCCCTCCATTCACGCCTGTCGCGACACCACTGGAGGCGGGCTGCACGATGTTGGGGCGTGAGCGGAAGACGGCCGAACGGTGTGCGGGACCGTAGCCCAGCTTCATGGAGACGGTTGCGAATGGTCCTCGCCGATACCCCAGGAGCAACAGTGTCCCTAATTTGCTGGGAAGTGGCGGTGCGGTCCCCTACGGCACTGCGTAGGATCCTACGGTCTTGGCGTGCATCCGTGCGTCGCTGCGGTCCGGTCCCAGGTCGACGGGCACGTGCACCTTCCGCCGACCACTGGCGACAACATCGATGTACTGTGGAGACCTCACGCCCCACGTGTTGAGCAATTCGGCGGTACATCCACCCGGCCTCCCGCATGCCCACTATACGCCCTCGCTCAAAGTCCGTCAACTGCACATACGGTTCACGTCCACGCTGTCGCGGCATGCTACCAGTGTTAAAGACTGCGATGGAGCTCCGTATGCCACGGCAAACTGGCTGACACTGACGGCGGCGGTGCACAAATGCTGCGCAACTAGCGCCATTCGACGGCCAACACCGCGGTTCCTGGTGTGTCCGCTGTGGCGTGCGTGTGATCATTGCTTGTACAGCCCTCTCGCAGTGTCCGGAGCAAGTATGGTGGGTCTGACACACCGGTGTCAATGTGTTCTTTTTTCCATTTCCAGGAGTGTATATACCATACAGTGATACAATTTTGCTGGTACGTTCAGTAGTATACGTGAGTACAGTTTGCAAAATGTATCACGAATAGATTTATTAGTAAAGGACTAATGAATCAGGACGTCATGCTTCATGCCGCAATTTCCCTGGATGAACAACAAAAACGTAATAAGCGATAAACTTCTTTTTCCTTTCATCATTTTGCGGGGTTGTCAGTGATAAAAAGTTTCTTAAATGTTTGAAATTATGTATAAAGTTTGTAGCACATCACTAAGTGCTCTCAGTCTCAAATACTGAATGACTCAAGTGTGAGTATTCTCCAGTCGTGGGCTGTACTGCTTTTACCCCCACCCCCGCACCCAGCAAGCCTTTGGTAGGTGGGTTGTTCTTAACCCCACAGCAATTCTTTCTTGACAGCAAGTGATACTTGTACAAAGTTTGGTTTAAATTGGTATAAGGAGGAGATGTGGAACATTCATACATACATACATTTTTATAAAGTTTATGCGTGCATGGATTCCTGATTTAACCCTTTGAATATCAGTGCTTTCTGCCTGAAACCACCATTTTATTAATTTTTAAAGCACCGATGCCTTTTGCAACAAACCACCGATGCTGTTTTAAGACTGACACATCTAGAGGTACACAGAGGTACTTCTACGAAAGTAGTGCATTGTAGCAGTCATTCTCAGCATTCAGAGCAACAGTTGCGCGCAGATTGTGCTACGTGATTGTAGGAGATTGTAACATGCGTTGTTTTTCATAGTGATCATATTGAGGATAGATAGTGAAAGCAAGTACATCTAAAGTTATTGTAATGTAAATTTGAGTTTGTATCACTGCTTTATGAGTGGTTTTGAAATGAAACCACTGGAACAGTATGTACTTTTGATAAAAATTGTTGTTATTTAGGACCATAATTTGTTTCAGGTATTGTGAATTGATGGAGATTTAGTGATGTCAGATTGTCTTTCGGAAAAATGTAAAATTGCTTTCAAATACACTACAGGCCATTAAAATTGCTGCAGCACGAAGATGACGTGATATAGACGCGAAATTTAACCGACAGGAAGAAGATGCTATGATATGCAAATGATTAGCTTTTCAGAGCATTCACACAGGAATGGCGCCGGTGGCGACACCTTCAACGTGCTTGACATGAGGAAAGTTTCCAACCGATTTCTCATACGCAAACAGCAGTTGACGGGCGTTGCCTGGTGAAACGTTGTTGTGATGCCTCGTGTATGGAGGAGAAATGCGTACCATCACGTTTCCGACTTTGATAAAGGTCGGATTGTAGCCTATCGCGATTGCGGTTTATCGTATCGCGACATTGCTGCTCGTGTTGGTCGAGATCCAATGACTGTTACCAGAATACGGAATCGGTGGGTTCGCCGGCCGCGGTGGTCTCGTGGTTCTAGGCGCGCAGTCCGGAACCGTGCGACTCCTACGGTCGCAGGTTCGAATCCTGCCTCGGGCATGGATGTGTGCGATGTCCTTAGGTTAGTTAGGTTTAAGTAGTTCTAAGTTCTAGGGGACTGATGACCACAGCAGTTGAGTCCCATAGTGCTCAGAGCCATTTGAACCATTTGAATCGGTGGGTTCCAAAGTGAAACCACAACTTTAAAACAGTTGTATATTTACATTTTACCAGTTTCTTTTTCTATTCGTTGCTTCCTACATGATAAAGGTCAATTTTGTGAAAACTTTAAATTTTTTTTGAAATATTGTTGGGACTCAAAAAGAGTTAATACCACCATTCTGGCCCCTTTCGCGACAGGAAGAAATGCCGGCTCCAGATCGAATCTTCCTGGCGAATTACTGACGAAAATCGGTGTGCCGCCCAGCCTGAATGTGATTTTTACACGGTTTCCCATATCGCACCACGTGCTTACCGACTTGATTCCCGTGCTCTGCCACAGAGACACGCTGCGCAAACACTTAGAACGCTTCGCCACAGTTGCACGAAGAATAAATTTATTCCGTGCGCAGACGGACTAGGTACACTACTTCTGACCTGGGAGGTGAATAGGAGACGGATGACCTTAGCTGTTTGGTCCCCTTAAACACTTATTCAGCAGCGTCTAGAAACTTTGTAAGTTGGCTTTTGCGGAGTGCTTGGTGTCTACCTTCAAGTGTTCACTTTCCCGTGAGTCAAACGAAACAGTACCATTAGTTCACATCCTACAAAGGAACCGAAGTACCCCATCTGCTGACCCTGATCGATGATTCCGTTTCATACCCTCAGCAATTCTACTCACAGTTTTGAATCATTGATATTCACTCATTATTTCTGAACATTTAACACATTTTGCCAATCTTTATATCACTTAAAATCCCATCAGGATCTGGCTTTATTTATTCAGAGCGATATCGCTTAAAATTCAAAATGCGATTGTTTCATGAAGAGTTAAGATATATACAAGTTTGTCTCACGTAGTTTTCGCACATATAATGACCACTACAAAATTGTAGAAATTCAGAGCGATATTGATGCGCAGCTACACACTTCCTGACCATACACCTACAGCTGAAAAGAAATGAGGGAAAAGATAATGGTCCGTATTTGTCTTCCTCTACACACCATACCATACATTATAGTGTGCTGATGCAAGTTTAGATGTATTTTTAAATTGTCTTTCAAGAATTTACGCATCACGCTTCGCAACGATCTGCACGTTGAATACATATTCAGCGACCCGTTCTGTGCAGCTCTGATAATCATTAGTTTCTACGAGTCGGTGCGAACGATGGCCGAGAATAACCTCATCTGGTCTCTTCCTCTGCGTGCAGTGAGACTCAGTAAGTGTTCACCTTTAAAGATCTTGTTGTCATCGCACCAATTAACATTTAAAAAGAACGCAAATCTGTATGATTTATGGAAAAACATTAACCACAAGTCTGGAGCGCTCTTTTCTTGCTGGAGTCTTCCCCTTATCTCAGTGAACTTAAATGGAAGCGATCAAGCCGTTAGTTATACGTTTGTTTCTCTTACTCTGGACGGTCTGGTTCATTATGTTGATGTGCAGTGTGCCATGCAGTAGGAAACACCTGCGTCTCAAACGGCGTTGTCATTCATTTCGATCGACAAACGTTTCTTCTGATTTAATTTTCATTTGACCATTTGGTGCCGTTAAGTTGTACCACAATCCAGGCTTTCTGAACTTCACTCTATGAAGATGGGGACCACGGAACTTTGGTGGCACTAAAAAGCAGTTGCATGAGCATTAGTAGTAGTTTGTACTCTAATACTTATGAAGACTGTTCATTTCAGTAGGTGAGAAAATCTGAAAGAAGAGCCACAAAACGTTTTATTCTGCAACATCACGGGTGGCAGTCCTTTAAAGCAGTCGATCTAATGAAGACGAGGATTATTATTATTATTATTATTATTATTTCTTTACTTTCTCAGACGTTAAGTCTGGTTAAAAATGGAAAGTGACGCGGACCTTGATCAAGCGTCAATTCATTTTAACTGTATGGTATGTGTTATATTGCATTTAGGAACTTCCGGGTAATTGAACATGTATCAATAATTACAGATTTCTGTACTTGTATATATAAGTTTGGATGTAGCTGTATTGCATTGATGTACTGGTGGATATTGTGTGGTATGACTCCTGTAGTTGATAGTATAATTGGTATAATGTCAACTTTATCCTGATGCCACATGTCCTTGACTTCCTCAGCCAGTTGGATGTATTTTTCAATTTTTTCTCCTGTTTTCTTTTGTATATTTGTTGTATTGGGTATGGATATTTCGATTAGTTGTGTTAATTTCTTCTTTTTATTGGTGAGTATGATGTCAGGTTTGTTATGTGGTGTTGTTTTATCTGTTATAATGGTTCTGTTCCAGTATAATTTGAAGTCATCATTCTCCAGTACACTTTGTGGTGCATACTTGTATGTGGGAACGTGTTGTTTTATAAGTTTATGTTGTAAGGCAAGCTGTTGATGTATTATTTTTGCTACATTGTCATGCCTTCTGGGGTATTCTGTATTTGCTAGTATTGTACATCCGCTTGTGATGTGATCTACTGTTTCTGTTTGTTGTTTGCAAAGTCTGCATTTATCTGTTGTGGTATTGGGCTCTTTAATAATATGCTTGCTGTAATATCTGGTGTTTATTGTTTGATCCTGTATTGCAATCATGAATCCTTCCGTCTCACTGTATATATTGCCTTTTGTTAGCCATGTGTTTGATGCATCTTGATCGATGTGTGGCTGTGTTAGATGATACGGGTGCTTGCCATGTAGTGTTTTCTTTTTCCAATTTACTTTCTTCGTATCTGTTGATGTTATGTGATCTAAAGGGTTGTAGAAGTGGTTATGAAATTGCACTGGTGTAGCCGATGTATTTATATGAGTGATTGTTTTGTGTATTTTGCTAGTTTCTGCTCGTTCTAGAAAGAATTTTCTTAAATTGTCTACCTGTCCATAATGTAGGTTTTTTATATGGATAAATCCCCTTCCTCCTTCCTTTCTGCTTAATGTGAATCTTTCTGTTGCTGAACGTATGTGATGTATTCTATATTTGTGGCATTGTGATCGTGTAAGTGTATTGAGTGCTTCTAGGTCTGTGTTACTCCATTTCACTACTCCAAATGAGTAGGTCAATATTGGTATAGCGTAAGTATTTATAGCTTTTGTCTTGTTTCTTGCTGTCAATTCTGTTTTCAGTATTTTTGTTAGTCTCCGTCTATATTTTTCTTTTAGTTCTTCTTTATTTTTTGTATTATCTATTCCTATTTTTTGTCTGTATCCTAGATATTTATAGGCATCTGTTTTTTCCATCGCTTCTATGCAGTTTCTGTGGTTATCGAATATGTAATCTTCTTGTTTAGTGTGTTTTCCCTTGACAATGCTATTTTTCTTACATTTGTCTGTTCCAAAAGCCATATTTATATCATTGCTGAATACTTCTGTTATCTTTAGTAATTGGTTGAGTTGTTGATTATTTTGCTGCCAGTAGTTTTAGATCATCCATGTATAGCAAATGTGTGATTTTGTGTGGGTATATTCCAGTAATATTGTATCCATAATATGTATTATTTAGCATGTTGGATAGTGGGTTCAGAGCAAGGCAGAACCAGAAAGGACTTAATGAGTCTCCTTGGTATATTCCACGCTTAATCTGTATTGGCTGTGATGTGATATTATTTGGATTTGTTTGGATATTAAGTGTTGTTTTCCAATTTTTCATTACTATGTTTAGGAACTGTATCAATTTAGGATCTACTTTGTATATTTCCAATATTTGTAGTAACCATGAGTGGGGTACACTATCAAAAGCTCTTTGGTAATCAATGTATGCGTAGTGCAGCGACCTTTGTTTTGCATCTATTATCAGTTGCTCTTTACAGCCTTGTGCTCCTTTGCAACAGCCTTTTTGTTCTTCATTTATAATTTTGTTCTGTGTTGTATGTGTCATTAATTTCTGTGTAATGACTGAAGTTAATATTTTGTATCTTGTTGGTAAGCATGTTATGGGGCGATATTTAGCTGGGTTTGCTGTGTCTGCTTGATATTTAGGTTTCAGATAAGTTATTCCATGTGTAAGCGCATCAGGGAATGTGTATGGGTCTGCAATGTAACTGTTAAATAATTTAGTTAGATGTGAATGTGTTGAGATGAACTTCTTTAGCCAGAAATTTGCTATTTTATCTTTTCCAGGGGCTTTCCAATTGTGAGTAGAATTAATTGCTTGGGTGACTTCATGTTGCAAAATTATCACTTCAGGCATTTGTGGTATCATCTTGTATGTGTCTGTTTCTGCTTGTATCCACCGTGCATGCCTGTTATGTTGTACCGGGTTTGACCATATGTTGCTCCAGAAGTGTTCCATGTCTGTTATGTTTGGTGGATTGTCTATTTTAATGTGTGTGTTATCTATTGTCTGGTAAAATTTCTTTTGGTTTGTGTTGAATGTTTGGTTTTGTTTCCTTCTATTTTCACTTTTTTTGTATCTTCTAAGTCGTTTGGCCAACGCTTGTAATTTCTGCTTCTTTTCATCTAATTGCTCTATTATTATTATTATTATTATTATTAGTAGTAGTAGTAGTAGTAGTAGTTTTGATGTGTTACACACTTGTTTTTCCATGTTGAACATCTATTATACGATTTGTTTCCTCATCTTGGTGACATGTTTCGAATATAGAAGCCCAGGAGGAAGTGAGACTTTTAACAATCAAAGTAACGAAATATTTACTCAGGTTTTGTGCCTATCGGTATTAATTACAGCAAGTCAAGTTCATACTTACATCTCTACGTTGTCTCTCAAAATAGAACATGCAACAAATTCCTAAGCTAAGTTTATGTACGTTTGCTTATTGGTATAACTTTACATAATTTTGTAATGTGTGTGTGTGTGTGTGTGTTTTTGTGCTTTCCTGCCTATGGATTAAAATTTTTCTGGTATTTCTGTTACAGGTTGTGAAGCCTCTGTGCTGAATAAGGTAAGGAAACCTATTACACGGTGTTTAGTAATCTGTGAAATCACTTTTGGCGTCTGATAATGTCGTTGAGACAAAGAGGAGTCTGATGTTGATTGAGTCAAAAAACCTTTGTTTAAAGGAATAAATGTACTAAATATTAGTGCTATTTTATACACACACGCACGCACGCACACACACACACACACACACACACACACACACACACACACACACACACACACGTATATATATATATAATCTTTCACTGTGACACTTTTTAATGGGCAGCAGCGGTGGCGGAATCCACTGACAGTTGCTTCTAAATGTAACGAGTGTGTGTTGAAATGTGACAGTAACGCGTAATACATGCTCTGCTTGTCACAAAGATCCCAGCTGCGGCTGAACTACACTGCTGAAAGCATCAATCAATCTATCACTGCCATATTCAGAATATAAGTCTATGTAAAAAATTTTAAGTGATGACGAACCTGGAGTTAGACTTATACATAGGCTGTGCACTGATCTATTGCAATGTGGTACCATCTGCGTTTTAACGTTTAACCTGCGTTACAAATCTTTGAAAGGACATACTTTGTTTAAGTTTCTAGTTAGCGGCGATGTATCAAAAGAATGAAGTTCTCTACTCGGAGTTGGAGAAAACGCATTTTCGAATGCACTAGTGGCATTATCATGTCGCTTCGATTTCAAGTCCGACACTTATTTACCTGATTTCACATGTTGGTCGAAATAAACGTTTATTTGGTGTGTGGAGATGTTTATCAAAATAGGATTTTCCTTGGTTTCTCTATACAGCGAAGACCGATGTCATGCTGGATCGTGTGAAAATGTCATGGCTGGCTACTTTTCTCATCTGGTCCGAGTCTGGTTTTGTATTCCGTCTCCAATGTCCTTATCGTTCTTGTACAAAAAATTTTACGTCGGACTATTTTCTCTCAGCCTGTCTTAGTGCAGTAAGTCGTAGCGAAATGGATGGGCATAATGCAGTGCGTAATAATGATCAGTGTACGACGATAATAATAGGAACCTAAATCAGATTACTTGCCTTAAAAGCCAGCCGGGGTGGCCGAGCGGTTCTAGGCGCTACAGTCTGGAACCGCGCAACCGCTACGGTCGCAGGTTCGAATCCTGCTTCGGGCATGGATGTGTGTGATATCCTTAGGTTAGTTAGGTTTAAGTAGTTCTAAGTTCTAGGGGACTGATGACCTTAGAAGTTGAGTCCCATTGTGCTCAGAGCCATTTGAACCTGCCTTAAAACAGATCATAGGTATTCGATAATGTTCAGGTCAAGTGCCTGGACGCGCCAGGGAACGTGTCATAATTATTCTGCGTACGTGACTTCAGTGTTAATTGAAGACGGTCATCTTGATGAAGTATATCCTTATTAGAAGACTGCAGATTGACCCTTAGTCACACTTAATCATCTGAATGTAAGCACCGAGAGAGGTAGCACAATGGTTACAGCACTTGACTCGCATTCAGGAGGACAACGGTTCAAATCCTCTCCGCCGCGCTTGGTAGCCGCGCGGTCTTAGGCGCCTTGTCACGGTCCTCGCGGCTCCCCCCGTCGGAGGTTCGAGTCCTCCCTCGGGCATTGGTGTGTGTGTGTGTGTTGTCCTTAGCGTAAGTTAGTTTAAGTTAGATTAAGTAGTGCGTAAGCTTAGGGACCGATGACCTCAGCAGTTTGGTCCCATAAGACCTTACCAAAAATTTCCAATTTTTTTTCAAATGGTTCAAATGGCTCTGAGCACTATGGGACTCAACTGCTGAGGTCATTAGTCCCCTAGAACTTAGAACTAGTTAAACCTAACTAACCTAAGGACATCACAAACATCCATGCCCGAGGCAGGATTCGAACCCGCGACCGTAGCGGTCTTGCGGTTCCAGACTGCAGCGCCTTTCACCGCACGGCCACTTCGGCCGGCAATTTTTTTTCGAAATCCTCTTCGAACATCCTGATTCTGATTTTATGTTATTTCCTTAAATCATTCCAGGGAAATGTCGAGATGGTTTCTTTGAAAGGGCACGGCGAATTTCCTTCCACATCCTTGAAACAATCTGATCTTGCGATCCGGCTGTAATGATCTCGACGTCGACGGGACGTTCAACTCCAATGTTCCCTCCGAAGTGAGAACTACCTCTTCCTGGTCGCAGATCCCCCTTAGAATGTAACAAATGCCACGTGCCACCACGGAGAGCCCTCCGTTCATAACAGTGAAATGTATTAAATACACCCCTTGAGCTCCTTTGAATGAGTAACCCCCTTTAGCTTATATCCAGCCTTAGATACGGCTCAGATGTGGCCAATACCCAATATCCTTGATCCATATTACATGGCCGCAGCGTAAGTTGCGTAATGCTGACGTGATCTGTTCATCTCCGTAGCTAAGTGGTCAGAGCACACTGCTGCCTTGCGGAGGACCCGGATTCGACTGCAGGCGTTGTCAAGGATTTTTCTTCCTTAATGCTAGGACTGTTACGGGGTGCATTCCGCCTCGTGATTCCAAACGAGGAGTTAATTGATTGAGAGGTAGTTGCTCCAAGGTCTGAAAAGCGATAAAACGGATGGGAGAGCGGTGTGCTGACCTCACGGCCTCTGCACCGCAACCGCTTGGCAGAGGACGACACAGCGGCTGGTCGACATCCATTGGATCATCAGGACCTGGACGACGAGCTCGTTTTTGACGTACTCTTGTTGGCCACGAGAGGTTTGGAAATTTCCATCGGTGGATGTTCAGGTTTTTGTGGAATGTGCAGATCCTGTGGGACTATGACTGCAGGAAATAGCAATAATGGATCTTGAAAGTCCATTCGATTTTGCTGCCGGATCTTAAACTCAACTCGAGTCGATATTTCGGCGATCCAACTGTTCGCCGTCTTAAGGGGGATGCTGCTTCTACTGATGAGTACCGCTGAGAACTGACGCCAGGCTGCAAATCGACGTCCTATTTAGGCCTTCGTACCGTACACGGCGCACGCGCCGCCCATCACGGTTGATGCCCTCCAAGACTGGGCAGGTGGCGCCGCCCTTAGCAGAATACTGGCGGCAACGATAAACGCACTCAGGGACGATTTTCGAACGCTCGGACTGACTGCATCAAAGAACGTTCTGTTCTGATGCGGGATAGTACAGGATTCCACGTCCTGCTAAGAGGAAACCCATTGCCTCTATTAATTAAACTATCCACCAACCTAATTTCAATTGCTTCTTTACAGACACTGTTTCAAAACCCGCCAGGTTAGCCGAGCGCGCTAACGCGGTGCTTCCTGGACTCGGGTAGACCCGCCGGCCCCGGATCGAATCAGCCCGGCGGATTAACGGCGAGGGCTGGTGTGCCGGCTTTTAGGCGGTTTTCCCCATCCCCATAGGTGAATACCGGGCTGGTCCCCACGTCTCGCCTCAGTTACACGGCGCGCAGACATCTGGACACTTTTGCACTATTCCATGGATTACACTAGTCGCAGACAGTTGGGCTACACTAATTCCTTCCCGGGGGTACGGCGTGGCGGCAGGAAGGGCATCTGGCAATCCCTTCAATTAACACGTTCACTGCCACTGTAATTGGCCTTGCTTTGCCACGTAACCAATATTTTTCTTAATAGAATCTGAAAATATATTGCTAAAAGTAATATAACATGTATTTATTTTATAAGTACACAATCAAATTTACTCTCGTGAATCAAAGTTGTTTTGGGGCGCACTAAGGCGTCAGTGGCATATCAGGCCATATTCTGTAGCGGGTGGCCGTGGACGCGCCAATGCGTCTAGTGTATTGTTCCTGGTTAGTGTGACAGTTTAGGTTACTACAATTTCATTTTATATTCATAAATGAAACGAAACATCCTACTGACAAACGACATATTTATTGGACAAAAAATATAGTAGAAACATTCAAATACAAACACAAGATCTCGAAGAAACTTCTGAAATAAAATGTATGTCAAATCTAAGAAAAATACAATCTAGAGCTTTATCCATTACACTCTCAAACAAATAAAATAAATACAAAGTTTACGAATAGTACCGACACATAACTGTCGAAAAATAAATGAGCAACGAAAGTGCTATCTGCCTTTAGAGGTGGTGAATAACACAACAATTCAAACAATATCCTGCTTTATTTGGGCAATCTAGGCACTCGTAAATCGTGTCTGTTCGTTGTCCACGGCTGGCGCATGATCTGCACTTTTTTCGCGGTGTTTTTGATTTTCCATTTGATTCTCGTTTTACCACAACATGTTGGGGATTTCTGACTGGCCGTTCTACCTGCTTTCGTGGCAATAGTGCTCTTATAATACTGAGTCTAAATTCTTGGAGGGGCATTTTTGTGCCACAATATTTATTGTGTAGGGCATGTGCGTTTGTCAGTATCATTTCCACAACGTGGATAAAAAGTTTCTTGTACCAGCGTATGGTTTTGCGTTCCGAGAGGTAATATGATAACATCTGATCGTGCCGATCAACTCCCGCCATAAATTTATTGTAGTTTACAATGGCCAAGGGCTTAGATTTCTTCTCCTTTCTTTTGGTTTCAACCTCAACCATTTCATTTGTAAATGCATTAGAAATGTAGCAAACCTCCCTCTTATCACGCCACTTACCTATCATAACTCCTTCCGCAAATCTGGCAACGGCTTCACCTTTTCGTAGTTTTGCTTCCTGTATTTCCTTGGGTGTATCCTTCCTATTCGCCCTCAGAGTTCCCGTGCAGTGGGTCTTCTTATCCAGGAGCAGCTTTGCCAATGCGAAGCTGTTATAGTAATTGTCCATGTACACATGGTGACCAGCATTCAACTTTTCATCTAGTAAATGAAGAACAATTTTTTGCGCATGGCCTCTTCCTCCTAAATCGTCCAGCATGCCAGTGTATACCGCGAATTTTAGGACCATTCCAGTGGGAGTTGTCAAAATATATAGCTTTATGCCATATTTGTGCTTTTTGTTTTTGATGTATTGGCGGAAAAGTAATTGCTGGCTGACAGACTGACAGCACACCGGGTGTTGTGCGGGATGAGTGACAGGCAGTTCGGGTTCAGGCCGGGGCGGTCGGCATCTGATGCAATCGCCCTGGCGGCCGAGGTCTGTGGCTCGACCCCGCACAAATACGTGGTTGGCATCATGGTTGACATCAGTGGCGCCTTCGACAACCTGTGGTGGCCTTCGCTCTTCTCCTGCTTGCGGGAGAAAGAGTGTCCGGGGCCGCTATATGGTTGCCTGAGGAGCTATTGCGAGGATCGGGAGGTCTGGCTATCATCCTCTAGCGAAAGAGTTAGCAAGACAATCACCAAAGGATGTCCCCAAGGCTCCGTCTTAGGACCCCTCTTCTGGGACATCCATATGGAGCCTTTGCTAGATAGCTTACAACAGAGTGAAGAGGTGCTAGAGGTGATAGCCTATGCTGATGACCTCCTCCTGTTGGTTGGCGGCCGCAGCCGCGAAGACATAGAACCAAAGATAGAGACAGCACTAGACAAACTCCAACAGTGGTGCCACGCGACAAAAATGACGATATCGCCCAGTAAATCTACTTACCTCCTGCTAAAAGGACATCTCATTAGAAATCCGACGGTCAGAATAGACGGTTCACCAGTTCTTAGACGACGTGAGACACGCTACTTAGGAGTCATCATTGATGAGAGGTGGAATTTCGGCAAGCACATTGATACCGTCACCCAGAGAGCCCTTCAGATATTGAACAATCTCATCTCAATAGGTCATAAAAGATTCCACCTTCCGTCACACCTAATTAGGTTATACCACAACAGCATCTTAACTTCAGTCGTGGGTTACGGCTCGGGAGTCTGGGCACACAGGCTCACGAGGGTGGTGCCCGCCATGGCAGTGAGAAGGGTCCAGAGAAGCATGCTACTAAGAGCTGTGGGTGCCTACAGAACATCTCCAGGGGGGGCCCTGTTAGTCATAATGGGGCTCTGCCCCCTGGACATCAAAATAAGGGAACAAGCGGCCTGGTACTGGGCCAAAAGGGAGAATTATGAAAAGATTGTAGATATTATGGGTATCAGATTGGGCGACAAAAGAGATATAAGGATAAGAGGGGAAGAACTTTGGCAAGAGACCTGGGCTGTAGAAGAGGCGGGACGACGAACTTTCCAGTTCTTACCAGATGTGAAGGAACGTCTGGGTATGAGGTATTTCGAGCCTACACGAGGTCTGATTCACTTCCTCACTGGCCATGGACCCTACCCGACATATTTATGCCGATTTGGGAAAAGGGCGACACCAGCGTGCGACTGTGGCGATCCGGAGGGAACACCCGAACATGTTGTTTACGAATGCCCTCTCTTCAATGATGTTGCAACTACACTACGAAACAGACTTCCTAACCATGACACGTATCAACTGCTTAGACGTGAGGAAACTTTTCAGACGCTAAACACCTTGGCAAACGAGGTATCTCGAAAGGTCTTAACCGAATATCTACGAGAGATACAGTAACAGCAAAGAACTAATTATTACCGATTGTGACCTAGAGCCCTGATCCCATACCGCCTGTGCGTGGACTGGCCAACTCTACCCGAGTTGGAATCCGCCATAAACGGGACTAGGGGGAGCAGGGACCAACCACCGACCATGACACACCGGATATGACGTAGGATAAGTTAGTTTGTAGGAATTAGTTATAGGCAATTAGATTAGGTACTGCAGCGAGTAATAACGTCGTGGCCTGCCCAGTGCCAGGGGCATGTTCTTCGGGTTTAGCGCGAAGAACAAGGCATATAAGTAGGTTTATATTTTTACTGGCACACATGTGACGCTGCAGGAGTTACATAGATTAAATTAGATATAGGAACTAGAATAAACAGTAGATATAGAAATTAAATGCCCATTGTTGTTAATGTAATTGTAGCTCACTATTAAATTAAGAAAAGCTGCACAATTAACATAAATGTATATTATTTAGGACCCACTAATGAGTTTTAGGTAGTGGGTTAAATTTGTATAATTATTATTATAGTCAATAAAGAATTTTTTTTTTTTTAAAAAAAAGTAATCGTCCACGCCAAAGGATCATTGATTCGTCCAGAGACAGTTCCCGTCCAGGGTAGTAAACTTGGCACATCCTTTCATTGAAAAAATTGATAACGGGACGTATTTTATACAACCTGTCGGATGGTGTTGGTTTGCCCTGTTTTGGATTTTCAGAAAAGTGTAATGCACGTAGTATTAGCAGAAAACGATTTCGTGAAATACTATCGGCAATTCCTTTCACGTTGAATAAAGCGTCCTTTTTCCAATAGTCCTGCAAATTCCTCATCTTTACATTTCCCATGTGCAGGAAAACTCCCAAGAACACTAACAATTCGCCAACAGTCACATCTTTCCAACAGTTTATTCGTGATTGTCCTTTGGTTCCCGCAGAAAGGAATAATTCAATCGCGTTTCGATTTGTTTCTTCTACAACTGTCAATAGAAATTCGTCCGTCAGCAAAAGACGAAAATAATCTAAGGGAGTGTTTTCCGTCGGTTGAATAAGCAGTCCCTCATTTTTTATAAATGGGCAATTTATCATTCCAACTGGCTCTCTTTCCCACGCAACAGTTGTATCAGCTGCGTTATCTCTTGTTACCACTCCTTCTGCCATTTCCCTGTCGCTAGGATTCACAGCCATTTCTACAGTCTCATCTAAAACAAACTCGGCTCCGTCAGACTCTTCACTGGATTCCACGCCGTCCTCCTCACTGGCCAGTTCCGTTTCCGAATCGCTTTCTTCTAATATTCGTAATAATTCCGCATCCGTTAGTTTTTGTACGTTTCTTGTGTCCTGTGTTTTACGTTTCTTAGGTTCTGAAGGGCCCGCCGTGTCACGATTGTCTTCCATTTTCAGTCCCACAACAGAGAAAAACTGTAGGGAAAACACACGAACCGCACCCGCAAAAATTGAAAACAATACGTTCTTAGAGTGCCTGCGCAATGAACCACACCGAATGGCTGTGCCCGACTAAACTGTGGCGCTGAGAAACAGCTGAGTGTCTCGCCGCGCAGGCGCGTCGACGGCATATGCACTAGTATCGGCCGGACGCGCTGGTGCGCCGATGGCAGTGAACGTGTTAACATTGCCGCATCCGATTAACCATGCCGACCCAGCGTATTCGCGGGAAAAACGGCGCAAGCAAAAGGAAGAAAGAAGAAACGAAAAAGACACTTCCAAAAACCGGAAGTGTTGGCAACTATCACAGTTGCGTCAAATTTCATACCGTGTCCCTCATTTAAGTAGTGTTATACTACTGCCGATTTTTCCGGTTGTTGTACCCTCGTATGACGGCGATGTTCCACAAACCTGTCATGAACTGTGCAGATCGAACGGCCGATGTCAGCTTTCCCACATTGACACAGACATTTTTATGCACTGGGTTTCCTAAGCACCAAACCATCTTTCACAGAGCCGAGTGGTGCCCTAATCTTGGAAGGTGGACGGAACACAATCTCAATGTAAATATTCCTTAAAATTCTTCCAATCTTAAACGATATTCCGCCAGCATAAGGAATAAAGGCCACCGATCTATGTTTCTCTTCATACACCTCCGGTGATGGTCCAAACTCCATACCTCGATGAATCTGCTTCTCAGAGTATCCATTTTCCTTAAAAACAGCCATCAAACGCACAAGTTCTTAGGTTAAGCTGTCCGCGTCAGAAATGGCATATGCTCTGCGTACCAGAGTCCTCAGAACGCCAATGCGTTGGTGTGATGGATGACAACTCTTAGAATGCAGATACCGATCTGTGTGCGTCGGCTTTCGGTGAACACTATGGCCCAAAGTACCATATGGTTTTTTGTAAACCATAATGTCCAAAAATGGAAGCATCCCGTCACATTCAACCTCCATGGTAAATTTAATGCGGGGATGAAGACAGTTGAAGTGGCCCAAAAATCTCTTAAGAGTATCACGTCCCTGTGGCCAGACGAAAAAGGTATCATTCACATATCTCCAGAAGCACGTTGGTTGCAAAGTCGAAGTCCTCAGTGCCGTATCCTCGAAGTCCTCCATAAATAAACTGACGACTATGAGTGATAAAGGACTACCAATAGCCACTCCGTCATTCTGTTCAAAAGTGTTGCCGTTAAACAAAAAATACGTGGACGTCAGCACATGATGACAAAGCTTCACCAACTCTTCATCCAGTTTTTCTCTTTCAGGACTTATTACGCTGGGAAAGCCCACAAAGTCACAGCAATATTGGATAATTTGAGTTCTCACGTCACTTGCGTTACGTTATTCCGTGCTCCTTTGCTACAGCCGTCTTCAGTGTTCATAATTGATTTACGTCACTTATTTATCTTTGGTGGCGTCTCGTCACGAGAGGTTTCCGTGGTTAACACCCATGACACTGTTGCTCATTATACAACAAACACAAAGACAGTCGTCAGAACACACTTCCCAGCTAACCGTCTTTACAAATATCTATGACTGATTATTGGTGAAAATGAAAGTGGGCTCCCATTCCCTCTACGTCTCGCCAGAAGATACCGTATTCCGGAAATTAGGAGTTTCCTCATTATCGTAATGACTAAAATTTTGAAAGCCCTTGCCGGCCGGAGTGGCCGAGCGGTTCTAGGCGCTACACTCTGGAACCGCGCGACCGCTACGGTCGCAGGTTCGAATCCTGCCTCGGGCATGGATGTGTGTGATGTCCTTAGGTTAGTTAGGTTTAAGTAGTTCCATCAACGTCATGGGATTACATTAACTATGTTATCCTAAGTGATTTGTGTACCAGTATGAAACTCACGGATGCAAATAACTTTACACAACCACCTCATAATGCTAAAATCAATAACAAAAAATTATGTGCCATCTGATGATAAGTCGCTAGGTTACTTGAAACCATCCATGGCAAAATAAATACTGTACCATCACAAAAGGAGACTGGTTGGATTTGTATCTGACAACCTTTATTCATCATAGTCGCACTATTCTACAGTCATAAAGGTTAAAAATTGTATTGTAGTACATATTACATATGGTACACACTATCCTTCCCCCTCAATAGCAGAAGAATGTAGAGGGTGGTTAAAATTAAACTTTCGCAATATGAGAGGGTCCCCATGAAATATGAATGATTGAAGGACAATGAAACTTTGTGGAAAAATTTATGAGGACCTGCAGAAGAGAAATAAGGAATAAACCTTGAAAAAACATATTTTAATTTCCACATGACACAGTTCAAATCTGGTGATCTTTGTGGCTATGCAGTTTGGAACGATCTATCAAGGATTCGGTTTGCTTCTGGGAGAGGCCGACGGGCAATTGCGCCACCAATTCTTGAAGAAATTAATATTGTCATGGCTGAGAATGCTGAATGCAGTGTGCGATCTTCAAGCAGTGCATGAGTTGTGTCATAACAGCTGAATATTCCATGGTCCACTGTTCGAAAAGAGCTACGAACAATCGTGAAATGGTATTCGCACAAACTTCACATTACTCGCCAACTTTTGCCACGTGACGCAGACATTCGCGTAGACTTCACTCTTACATTTCTTGCAAAGATCTTGAAACAGTTTATGGAGAGATGAAGCATACTTAACGCGTACTGGGGCAGTGAACACTCACAGTTATAGCATTTGGGGATCGTCGCGTCTAGCGAACGTTGATGGACTTCCCTGCATAGTGAACGCGTCACTGTGTGGTGTCTCTTCACAGCGCAGTTAGTGATTAGTCCATTTTTCTTTGAGGAACTATGGCTCCAAGGAGCAATAATATGCAGCTTGAACGGCACACGTTACTGCGATGTGCTTCGTCACCATGTGATTCCTGCTCTACTGGAGAGAGATGCTTTGGAATCATCTGTTGCGGTGCCTAATGGAGCTCCACATCACGCTGCTCGTGAGCGTCACTCGGTAACTCCGTAATACATATGGTGAAAACCGAATCATTGGCCGATAGTTCCAAACTGCCTAACCACCAAGATCACTAAATTTGAATCCTCGCGTGTGGAAAGTAAAGTGTGATTATTCAATAGTTTATTTGTAATTTCGCTTCGACATGTTCTTACAAATGTTCCCATAAAGTTCGGTTGTCCTACGATTGCTTGTTTTTTCATGGGGGCCCTCTCAAGTAGCGAAAGTCTAAGTATAACCATCCTGTATTATAAATACCGACTGTGGCACCTTGGAACTGACGCGGCAGAGGAGTAACAACCGGAAAAGTTAGATTTTACATCTCGTCATGTTGATGTTATAAAAGAGATACATGTTGGAACTGAACAAAGATGACCAAGGAAATCCACTGCGACTACGATTCCTGAACCAGCCTGGTAATCACCCAAAGTCATTTACATGCATACGACCCGAGAAATTAGGATATTTGGAGGAAGATTAGAACCACGATCCTTCCAAACCTGCGACGAATGCGCAGCAGCAAACAAGACAGGACAGTTTTCCACTGCAGCATACAGTACTTAGACTATTGACGGTAAAGGACCGTGTTTTCCAGCGTAATTAGAAACAAGAATTAATGTTTCACCCTCATAAAGATCGCGGAATGTGTCACGTAGAATTCTTTAGCTACATTGTTTCACCGGGTATTTTGCGATTCTTCCATACTTACCGCTTCATCATATGGTACTGTCCTTTCATGGCCCCGAGCTATGAATGTACTTACAGTATAAAGCGACCAGAGACCCACTTATTTTCGTGTAGGCCAGCAGTCAAAAATAAGAGGCGTTCCTTAATTTGGCGAAACACTGGATTTTACTACATCTGAATGGAGCACGTCCTGGCGGTCCACAGTTTAAGAAGCTGTTATAAGGAATCTCGTTTAAAAAGAAAACTTTGGCTCGGCACAGCCTGCTTGCCTTGATGTGCAAGAATTTAATGCCCTTAGAGCAACAACTGGACGGATGCTGTATTTAATTGCGAGCAAAGTTGAGAACAAGGAATTAAATTCTGTTAACGAGAAACCGCAGACAGCGATGGAATGAGTTCCCTGGAGAATTGGCATTTCTTCTCCTCCTGAGTGGCTTCTGACCTTTTTTTTGCCCCCACTATTTGAATCGCCTTCTTCCTTCTGTGTCCATGTCGTATCGTGGGCTTAAAAACAAATCTAGATAGGATGTTTATCTCTTAAATCAATTAATTACTCTGGGGAAGTTACAGACAGGCAGTTGCGTGGAGTGTTCTCTCTCTCTCTCTCTCTCTCTCTCTCTCTCTCGCGCGCGCGCGCACGCTCTCTGTCTGTTTCTACCTCTCTCTCCCTCCCCCACTTTTCCTCCTTCCTTGCTTCATATCCTCCCTACTTCGCTCTCCACCTCAACTCCTCCCTGTTCAATGCTTTCTGTGTTGGAATGTTTTCCTCGTTAATGAATTTCAGGTCTAACCTTTAGCACGTCGAACTTTCCCAGCCCACATTGTTAAATGAAATGCAAATCGTTAGTCTGAATAGTGAAAGCATTTTTATTTTAGTAATTAGCTATAATACTGAAGACTGATATTTATTGAAGTCCGAATATGTACCAAACAAAAAGCTATAATTAAATCCAGGTGCCGCTCAGGGTCGCCCTTCATCTTCTGCTTAAGGTTCCATTAGAGGGCAGTCTTCGAGAAACACGTGGTTGGCAGAATTTTCTTCCGGCTGCTTCTGGCGGCCATAGAAATCGGAGCAGCTACATTTCCTTCAATAACCACCTTAGTTGTGTTCATGAGATGCCTTCACAGTTCTTCCCCTTCATGTAAAAATGCATGACAGTTCTGTCACTTGTACCACGTCTGTTAAATTTTGGAGACGGACAAGGACGCACAATACCTCCATGAAATCGGAACGCAGATGTAACTTCCGACAGTCAATATTTTTGAGTTTTTACAACGGATTTCCCCATCTACTTACGCGAATGTCGGATTGAGTACTAATTTCAGATTCGGATAACATACTACGTCAGTTTGTACATTCGCCACGCTACGTAAAACTCTTGTGTTCCTATATATTACTACATATTCAGGCTACTTTATTTAATTACCTTTCATTAGAGGAAAGTATTAAATAAGGAATTAAAACATCGAGTAGCTGAGGAAAAAAAACAGATATTGGTTTCTCACTTACGCAGTCCAGAGTAGAAAGAAATTTGTCGCACATATTGATGCAAGGACAGTGGTTTTTCAACTTCAGGGAGTTAAACTTCCAGCCGTCCAGTTTCCGAAATAATCAATGATTCTTCTAAACACTGCTCAGAATTTTAGACTCAACAAGCAATTATTAGAGACAGTAAATTGAAATACTTTATTCATCACCTCTATGGCCATTTCAGACGCATCTGCCAGTGAAGCGATAACTGCACACTTCCGTTGATTTGCGTGCGTTTAGCGGTATATTTGATTTTGGTTCAAAATTATAGGCAACGCTGTGTTAAAACTAAACCCATTGTTATCGGCATAACTTTTTGGCATTGCTTAAATATGTGTATCCGGTCACCCTGTAATTGTGTTTTCATTTTAATAATACACAGGTGTACAAATTTAAAGCAACAAACGGAAATTTTGGAAGGTTGCTTTTATTTTGCCACAACAGTACAAACAGATGATAGTATATTAGAAACAATGTAAAGAATACAGAACATTAACAACTGCAACATGATTACGGTAGACAAAAATGTTCTTCGTTTTTTCCAACTTAATAGATTTGCACACACATTCCGACAAATGGTTAATGTGGTCAGTACAGGGTGTGACCACCTCTGACAGCAATACAGGCCTGGCAACGTGGGGGCATGCTGTGAATGATGTCGTCAGTCTCGCGCTATGGCAATAACGCCCATTTTTCCTGCAGAGCTGCTCGTAAGTCTTGGAGAGTGGTTGGTGGATGCTGGCATGATGCAACCCGCCTCCCTAGTGCGTCCCAGACATGTTCTATGGGATTCAAATCAGGACAGTGAATAGGCCACGCCGCGCGTGCAGTGTCTTCCCTATCCAAGAAAACATCGACAACCCGTGCTCTATGAGGTCGAGCATTATCGTCCATTGCCGCGCGGATTATCCGAGCGGTCTGAGGCGGTGCAGTCATGGACTGTGGGGCTGGTTCCGGCGGAGGTTCGAGTCCTCCCTCGGGCATGGGTGTGTGTGTTTGTCCTTAGGATAATTTAGGTTAAGTAGTGTGTAAGCTTAGGGACTGATGACCGTAGCAGTTAAGTCCCATAAGATTTCACACACACATTATCGTCCATCAGTACGAAGTCTATGCCCACAGCGTCTCGCAATAACCGCACATGAGGTCTCAAATCTTGTCACGATACCTGACACCAGTTAAACCTTATCGATTCACCCGTACAATTACAAGAAAAGCTGTTCGAGTGGTCAAACGTAATCCTTGCCCACACCATTAGGGATCCGCCTCAAATGGTTCAAATGGCTCTAACCACTATCGAACTTAACATCTGAGGTCATCAGTCCCCTAGACTTAGAACTACTTAAACCTAACTAACCTAAGGACATCACACACATTCATGCCCAAGGCAGGATTCGAACCTGCAACCGTAGCAGCAGCGCGGTTCCAGACTGAAGCGCCCAGAACCGCTCGGCCACAGTGGCAGGTGGATCCTCCTCGATATCGGTCTTTTTCCACGATGTTTCGGTCCCGAAATCGTGTTCCACGTTGCCTCCAGACGCGAAACCGTCGAGAATCACTCTCCAGACCAAATCGGGACTCATCTTTGAAAAAACGTTGGCCCACTGTTCGACCGTCCAGCTGGCACGTTGACGACTCCACTGTAGACGCTCCCTTCTGTGAAGACGCGTCATAGGCACACATACAGAAGGTCACCGGCAAAAAAGGCCACTCTGCTGAAGCCGTCTGTACACCGTTTGCGTCGACACAACTCGTCCAGTGGATGCTGCGAGATCTCATGCCAGTTGGTTTTCAGCGCTATGGCAGTACCGTCATGCCCTTACAGCCAAATACACTCCTGGAAATTGAAATAAGAACACCGTGAATTCATTGTCCCAGGAAGGGGAAACTTTATTGACACATTCCTGGGGTCAGATACATCACATGATCACACTGACAGAACCACAGGCACATAGACACAGGCAACAGAGCATGCACAATGTCGGCACTAGTACAGTGTATATCCACCTTTCGCAGCAATGCAGGCTGCTATTCTCCCATGGAGACGATCGTAGAGATGCTGGATGTAGTCCTGTGGAACGGTTTGCCATGCCATTTCCACCTGGCGCCTCAGTTGGACCAGCGTTCGTGCTGGACGTGCAGACCGCGTGAGACGACGCTTCATCCAGTCCCAAACATGCTCAATGGGGGACAGATCCGAAGATCTTGCTGGCCAGGGTAGTTGACTTACACCTTCTAGAGCACGTTGGGTGGCACGGGATACATGCGGACGTGCATTGTCCTGTTGGAACAGCAAGTTCCCTTGCCGGTCTAGGAATGGTAGAACGATGGGTTCGATGACGGTTTGGATGTACCGTGCACTATTCAGTGTCCCCTCGACGTTCACCAGTGGTGTACGGCCAGTGTAGGAGATCGCTCCCCACACCATGATGCCGGGTGTTGGTCCTGTGTGCCTCGGTCGTATGCAGTCCTGATTGTGGCGCTCACCTGCACGGCGCCAAACACGCATACGACCATCATTGGCACCAAGGCAGAAGCGACTCTCATCGCTGAAGACGACACGTCTCCATTCGTCCCTCCATTCACGCCTGTCGCGACACCACTGGAGGCGGGCTGCACGATGTTGGGGCGTGAGCGGAAGACGGCCGAACGGTGTGCGGGACCGTAGCCCAGCTTCATGGAGACGGTTGCGAATGGTCCTCGCCGATACCCCAGGAGCAACAGTGTCCCTAATTTGCTGGGAAGTGGCGGTGCGGTCCCCTACGGCACTGCGTAGGATCCTACGGTCTTGGCGTGCATCCGTGCGTCGCTGCGGTCCGGTCCCAGGTCGACGGGCACGTGCACCTTCCGCCGACCACTGGCGACAACATCGATGTACTGTGGAGACCTCACGCCCCACGTGTTGAGCAGTTCGGCGGTACGTCCACCCGGCCTCCCGCATGCCCACTATACGCCCTCGCTCAAAGTCCGTCAACTGCACATACGGTTCACGCCCACTCTGTCGCGGCATGCTACCAGTGTTAAAGACTGTGATGGAGCTCCGTATGCCACGGCAAACTGGCTGACACTGACGGCGGCGGTGCACAAATGCTGCGCAGCTAGCGCCATTCGACGGCCAACACCGCGGTTCCTGGTGTGTCCGCTGTGCCGTGCGTGTGATCATTGCTTGTACAGCCCTCTCGCAGTGTCCGGAGCAAGTATGGTGGGTCTGACACACCGGTGTCAATGTGTTCTTTTTTCCATTTCCAGGAGTGTAGCTGCCCTCTCTCTATGATGTCGTACACTGGCGGCCCTGCCCTGGACATCGAGATACAGTGTCGGTCTCTCTAAATTGTCGCCACATCCGAGAAACAACAGAACGATTCACATTTAGCCATCGAGCCACATCAGCTTACGACTGTCCTGCTCCCATTCATCCTATGGCCCTCAACCGCAGGGTGTCTCGTAGGCTTCTTCTCTGTGCCACGCTGCACCGTCTGTGACTTGTGTACACATGTATTTTCGATGTGGGACTATCAGCAAACACTACACCGCTTGGTGGATGCCCTAGCGTCACCGTTGGCGAGGTTATCTGTTGACCGGAATGCCATCTTCTGTTCAGAACACGAGCATACAGACATCTGTTGACAGTTTGTATGATTATACCGTGAATTAGACACAGGACGGGGAAATAGCGGTTTGTTGTTTTAATTAGAAATCAGTGTATTATTGTTAGAAAATACATTTCTGTAGGAGTACATAAATGTAGAAGGAATGCCATAATCAGTATTAGCATGAAATTTCGCGGAGAATGAAAATTAAATATCGGGGTACGAGCCGCTTCTTTATTGTGTAGACGATGACTGGCATCACGCAAATTAAATCTAAATCGGCAATGGTCTGTAAATTGGATATTTCAAGGAAGTGATGGTGGTGAGAATTTCTTCATCAGTTTCCATTAACAATAAATTCCGTTAATTCTATTGAGAACACTGACATACGTGTCTACTACTGTAAAGTTGGTGAATTGTCTGTGCCAGCGCTTGGGGGCGCAGAATTTCTTCTTAACGTCGCGAAGAAGGTCGCAGCTTCGTCGTCGGTGGCCACGAAAGATCCAGAGATTTGTTCGAGAATCTCCGCCAGTGGCATCCACGAGTGGAGACGTATTGCGCTTTATGGCTTTCCTGAGCGCCTGTCTATTGGCGGCAGCTGCCAGGGGATCGTACACAATCCCCCTTTGCTTCGGCCGCCAGGGGGGCGAACAAATCGATTACAGAGAAATCCCTCAGTTCACTAACAGGCAAATAGCTTTTGGCGATTCCTGTTACAGCCGCTGTTTACGCCAGATCCCCGAAGTAGAAACCTGTCTGCAAAAGTATTCTTACCGCAATTAAATGTACTGTAATATACAGCGCACATGCTTAGGGCAAATTTATTCTGGATTTGGGGTACATCTAGATCCAATAATATACATGCTAGCAAATTCATCAGTCCGAGCACTTCAGAAAAGCTGTTATTCCTGCGGATATTTGGAAACCACTAAAACTGTCGCTTGGAAATATTTGCACGTCCGCCACGATATTTCCACTATTTTCGTAAACGTGTATGATTTAGTCAGTTCCTTTGTAAAGTAACGCATCGACTATGTCTTAGAGATTTGAATCCTCGGCTCTTCCTCGGTAGATGTACAGCCGGCGTCACAGTTGACAGTTTATTTTTGAATTAGTTTACTCGGAGAAAGAAGAATTTACGTCTCTGTGTTACAACCGGCCAGAGTGACCGAGCAGTTCTAGGAGCTTCAGTCTGGAACAGCGCGACCGCTACGGTCGCAGGTTCGAATCCTGCCTCGGGCATGGATGTGTGTGATGTCCTTAGTTCAAGTTCAAGTAGTTTTAAGTTCTAGGGGACTGATGACCTCAGATGTTAAGTCTCATAGTGCTCAGAGCCATTTCAACCATTTCTCTGTGTTACAAACGGAAAAATACCGTCAGTTTAGCAGACAGTTCTTAATTCTCAATATGTGGGATGTTTTCAATCACTACACCAAATGTTATTTTTGAACTGGCATCCGGAGAAAGGTTAAGAGAAAAAGCTCTAAAACTAGCTGCTAACTGCCGGTTGTATGCCATATTTGTGTAAAACGGGCTAGTCTCGTAAAGAAGGAAGATTAATTAATGTGTGGTTTCGATTTCATACCTGTGCTGCTGAATGGGCATGGAGTATCCATTTCAGATAAAAACATTTTCAATAAATACATATGTATCTATGGTAACTAGGGCAAGAAAAACTTTGATTTTCAACAAAAGTCGTAAACATTGCGCATTTGCTATATGTTTAGTGTATTGGCCTAATATAGAGCACTACACACATCTCGACCTTACACCGGAATTTTTGTTGCTTCATGTCAACCATCCCAAGGTCTCTCATAGAATAATTAGAACCCCATGCGACCACTAGGTGCCATCTTCATTTCAAAACGCGACAGAGCTCTCTTGCTACTCGTGCAGAATGAGCGCCAATAAGAGAATTATATAGTCCATATGAGTTACCCTTACTCTCAGCAAATAAACACGTCAACTCTAGAACCAGGTAAAACAACATAAAACGGGGTTATCATAGTACTGATATACTACAAAGAATTTGAGTAAATGGGTAATCGGGGAAAATGTATGCGTGATTGTAAAATTCGAAATAATTACATCTAGGTATTAAAAAAAGGCATCTGGCCATGTCGAATAGTTGAGAGAGGTACTAAAAGGTTCGGACATTCATATTCCAATGACATCACTAATATGGTGGAGTTCGCCAGTATTCATAACATGCGGCTTTCAGTGAGTGATGCCGTACAACTACATATTGTCAAAGAAAAGAAAAAATACGTTTGTCCTGTATCATGGTGGCAGTTAGGGCTTAGTTTGCTTTTCCATTTCAATCGAGCGAAAGGGCGCTGCGATTACTGCCCAGAACTCGCTCTTTGGAGGATGGCACTTTAAATCCGCTTCCAGCCATCCAGATTTAGCTTTCCATGATTTTCTTAAATCGCTTAATGCACATTCCAGGATGGTTCCTTTGGCAAGTACACTCTCGATTTCCTTCCCTGTACTTGTCCTCCGTTTATAATAAAATCATCGACGGGACGTTTAGTGCTAACCGTCTACCCTTCTTCATTTCAAGCACAAACGATTCTTGAGAAGACTCGCTAGTATAACCATGGCGAACCTTTATTCTTACTGGTCTTCTCCTTCGTGTCATTTACGTATGTAGTATAATAAAAAACACTGTCCATGAACATCTGTGAGTGACAAAATACAGGGTGGTTATAATTACTTAAGGAACTGCATTTTTAATCATCAGCTGTATAAATAAGCCTTCATTCTCTACCGTTTTCGGTCACTCAGACCATCCTCACTGGAAGACTATCAACAAAAGGATGAAAACTTTTCAGTGTCAATAAACTTAACCAACAGCCGTACACTTTAAAATATTTTATTTTATTGTGAAAGCAACCCGTTTCGGCAATTCATTTTGCCATCTTCAGGCCCCATACGCTTTTTTCAAATCAACGAATTTATCGCATAGTGCCATAAAATTGGATATCGTGTAGCGCCATGAAATTGGATATCGTGAATTCCAATCGTTGTACAGATGCTTCATACAAAGACGTGACAGCAAGAATAAAAAATGCCCTGTATATATATTAATGGTTATAACTTGTGCTCCAGGACTTGCTTCGTTATTAGCGTTAGTGTCATGACTAGCCGTTAGGCGCCGGTACTGGTAAGGCGATATAGGTTGAAACACAAGCATCAGTGTGCATTATAGTTGTAAACAATCAACGTGGATCTGGGAAAGGTGACCAAGGCTTAACTTGCAAACCTGTTTTATCAAAGCAACGGCAATAAAGCTGCTGATCTTCGAGCATACCGATGCATTAACGGAATACGGTGAGGTTCTCTTTCCGCACAGGGGTTGAAGAACATCATTCGGGAGTTGGAATTAAATGGCGATTTGGGAATTGCTTCTGAGAGAGGCCGATTTTCAGTTGTGCCACACCTAACTGAAGAAGTTACTGATCGCTGAGAACGCTAGAAGCAAAGTGCGGTCTTCAAGCACTGCACGAGCTGTATCACGGCAGCTGAATATTCGACGGCTCACCGTTAGAAAATTGCTGCGAACAAGGTTTAGTGCGGGTCCAGGCTGTCGTAGGTGCAAATGGTCGTCACATTTAGAAACTTTTGTAACCTGAAACATAAACATGGTACACAATTAACAAATGTTACTCCCTGATGTGGAAATTAAGATGTGCTTCTTTCAATGGTTTATTCGTTATTTCTCCTTACAAACGTTTCCACAAAATTTCTTTGTCCTGCGACCACTCGACTTTCTTGGGGGCCGTCTCAAGTAATGGTAGGTTAATTATAATCATGCTGTATTTTCATCTTCACGCTGTAAACTTTATACGAAACGTAAACTGGGTAATCTGTAACAACGTCGTCTTAGGTTGCGGATATAACTGAGGGAAACTGCTGACTCTATGCCAGTAAATATTTCTTACGACCTATTCACATGGGAGACTGAATACTAGCTGACGTATTTTGTGAGTATATTTCCTCGAAGCGATAGATGTGGTTCTGCCGAAGGTGCCATTTTGGAGCGTGCTGCATTTCCTTTGATGGTCTCACTTTGGCTTAAGAACCGTCCTCAGATCGCCTGCCCTCTGTATCCACAAGCGCTGCAATATAACGGCGTCCCATACGGAGAATGGTCAACGGAAGTGGGTTCCTTCGCCAGTGAGCTCTCGTCTGGCCTCTTTCTCCCAGTGAATCGCAATCTCCCATTTGCAGCCCCAATGTGTTTAGTCGGGTCGAATGCCGCAGTTTTGTCTCCCCGCAGCCGCGGCCACGGCCAACCGATTCCTTGCCGTTGCTCGAAAGCCTTTTCCAAATACGATTATGGATGAGCTTAGTTACGAGGAGCTACATCAAGTTGCGGTTTTGTAGAAAGACAGCACACTGTGCACTATCTGTGATGCGCTAGCTAACTCGGCATAGGAAGTTCCTTAACAGTAATTCAGAGGTTTGTGACACAGTGTCCATTTGGTTCCAGAATTTTCACTGTTATTACAGATACATGTCTGGGGATACTTCGTTATTCTGAATACCGTTGAAAGAATAGAAGGCCCCATTATTGTACTAGAATTACCTCCTGTCTCGCTGGATGAAACAGCGAAACAAAGAAAAGGGGGTGTTACGTGCAGTTAGCGATTCTGGTAAGCTACTTGTGATGATGTGGCTTCTTAAATTCGCTTTGTTGATACGCTACAAATCATGTTGAAAAAATAATATTTACTGTGCATTGAAACGAATGTTTTGCAGTAACAGAGAATTACCGAACATAAATTTTCAAAACATGATCAGGATTATTTAGCGATTATATTTCAGTGAATACTGTATAAACTGAAAGGTAATATTTGCTCTACTCTCATCTTTTATTATTCGGCACACAAGCGAATTCTTTTTCAGTTACCTCAGATTATTTTCTTTTATTGGCCTGCAGCAAATTATTCTGCGCATTAACTCCATCCCGTAAGCTCCGGCGATGAAAGAATAGTGTTTACTTTTTTAAGAGCTAAGCAACATTTAGGTATTCAAGCGCAGGTTTCGTTGATAAATTTATTCAAGTTTAGCGTTGTTCTGGCATTGGGATTCCTGTAAGTCACAAAAAAACTAGGCACAATTAGATGTAAATAGTACGACCTTCACAAACTACGGCTCTTCGTGTACTAGCATAGAAATCAGGAAATTAAAAGGTAATTTTCTTCTATATTAGTGTTTCAGCACCACCAAAGTCAGTTGACGATTGGTTATTGTTTTGGCTAAATTTGTGAGAGTATCATCTGCATAGAGTGATCGCCAAATTATGACTCTTATGGAATCTGTAAGAACCATCTTACAACCTCGTTGCGGGTTCTGACGGGTTTAGTGAGTAGGTTCACATGCAGTGGAGAAAATAAAGCATTTATTGATGCTGGGTCATGGTTGCCTGAAGAGTTGCCCCTCACTATACAGGTTGGTCAGAAACAGTCTGAAAAGCTTGTAAGGGTGTTGCAGGGTGGGTCGTGGTGAGAAATTACGGTTAAGAAAAAAATCGACACGTTGCGCCGTTTCCCAGTTAATTAGGCCTGAATTGAACCAATCAGGCCGTTGTGCGCGCAAATTCAAGCGTCCCGCCAGATACAATTAGTGTCATTTGTTCTCGTAGCGCAGATGATAGCGCAAGACAGTGCGTAGCCTTTGGGTCGGGTGCGATCCTTACTACCGTCCCATGTCCAACTGTTGTATCGCTCTCTTGTTCGTTTTTGGAAACCAAACGAAACACACGTCTGAGGACCCCGTCTCGGGCGTGCCGCATGAATTTGCGCGCACAGCAGCCTGATTGGCTAATTTCAGTGCTAATTAACTCGGAAACGGCGAAAAGTATCGAAGTTTTTTGTAATGCACAAGTTTTTCATACTGTTTCTGACCATGCTGTGTAAACAACGACTTGAATCTATGATTGATGTTCTCCCCCGTATACAGATTCTTGAAGAGCTGGAACTGCGGGTTGATTTTTTAGCGATCTTTTGACCACAGCGGCTAAGCTCAACAGCTTGCCCTCCTTCCGCTCTGTATTTCCTCCTGAGTTTCGTTAGTTAAATAAAACTATGAATTACACGCAGATACTCTAGGAACGGACGCGTGATCCAGCAGTAAAAACTGAATTAAATGGGCAGCGAAAAAATAAAGCAATATGAAAACGACGCAAGGCACTATAGACTTAAACTATCAAACCTAGGTTCAAATCCTATCTGGAACGTTACTCTGAAGATCATTCGTAAGCCGACCGCTATTCCATCACTACATCACGGACCTACTAGTAAACCATGCAACGAGAATCAGTTGTCCCAAATATCCAGCTCGGATTTCGTTGAAAGTATTCAGATCCACTACAGGTGCGGCTAGTGGAATCAATTACAGGCGTTTATAACGACACTAAGTCCGCGCTGTTATATATCTGGACACTGCGCAAACCTTCTTTAGGGTAAGGCATAAAAGTTTACAGTACCAGTTAATAAAGTAACAATTCCCACTTTTTATTATCTGATTAATTAGTTCTTAACTTAGAGACCGCACTTTTAATGCATTCATTGGTCATGCTGCTTCTAATGTCAACACTATAAGCGCTGGCGTATGACAAGTTTCCTTTTTGGAACGATGCTGTTTAATATCTATTTACCTGACATTCCAGACTTCCATCCGGTCGACATAGCTTCCTTCGCTGATGCTACAGCGATAGATTACACTCACGACAAGGTACCAAACATTCACGACACACTCCAGTGGGCTCTCCTACAGCTTGAAAAATGGCTTACTGCGTGGTGGATAAAGATAAATGTGGGCAAAAGTGAACCTACTTCGTGGCGCCCTCCATCGGTAACGCTGGAATTCAGTTTGGTGTTGGCCCACCCTTAGCCTTGATGACAGCTTCCACTATAGCAGGCATACGTTCAATCAGGTTCTGGAAGGTTTGTTGGGGTATGGTAGCCATTCTTCACAGAGTGCTGCACTGAGGCGAGGTATCGATGACGGTTGGTGAGGCCTGGCACGAAGTCGCCGTTCCAAAACATCCCAAAGGTTTTCTATACGATTCAGGTCAGGACTCTGTGCAGGCCAGTCCATTACAGGGATGTAATTGTCGTGTAACCACGCCGCCATAGGTCGTGCATTATGAACAGGTGCTCGATCGTGTTGAAAGATGTAATCGCCATCCCCAAATTGCTCTTCGACAGTGACAAGCAAGAAGGTACTTAAAACATCCATGTAGGCCTGTGCTGTGACAAGCCACGAAAAACAGCAAAGGGTGCAAGCCCCCTCCATGAAAAACACGACCACACCGTAACACCACCGATTCCGAATTTTACTGTTGGCACTACACACTTTGGCAGATGACGTTCACCGGGCATTCGCCATACCACACCCTGCCATCGGATCGCCACGTTGCGTACCGTGATTCGTCACTCCGCACAACGTTTTTCCACTGTTCAATTGTTCAATGTTTATGCTCCTTACACCATGCGAGGCGTAGTTTGGCATTTACGGCGCGATATATGGGTTATGAGCAGCCGCTCGACCATGAAATCCAAGTTTTCTCACCCCCCGCCTAACTGTCATAGTACTTGCAGTGGATCTTGATGCAGTTTGGAATTCCTGTATGATGGCTGGGATAGATGTCTGCCTATTACATGTTACGACCCTCTTCAACGGTCGGTGGTCTCTGTCAGTCAGCAGACGAGGTCGGCCTGTACTCTTTTGCGCTGTACGTGTCCCTTCACGTTTCCACTCCACTATCACATAGGAAACAGTGGACCTAGGGATGTTTAGGAGTGTGGAAATCTCGCGTACAGACGTATGACTCAAGTGACAGCCATTCACCTGAACATGTTCGAAGTCCGTGAGTTCCACGGAGCATCCCATACTGCTCTCTCACGATGTCTAATGACTACTGAGGTCGCTGATATGGAGTACCTGGCAGTAGGTGGCAGCACAATGCACCTAATATGAACGACGTATGTTTTTGGAGGTGTCCAGATACTTTTGATCACATAGTGTATCGTTTAGTCATATAGATAAAATCTAAGAAACGTAAAACGGACGTTGCGATCAACGCACACAGCTGCCTTACGTCCCTTATTAACGGTTCTCTTGGCTGGGTGAAATGAAGCAAACAGTATCCACCAGTTTGGCAGCTATATAGAACCTAATCACGAATGCGTGGCTTGTGATGAATACGGCGCACCCGAATAAATTCGTGGACTCATTTCCTCGCCAAATTGAGTGGCCAGAGAGGATGTTACACAGCTTTTGTTTGGATATCTTGAGGGTTCAAATGGCTCTAAGCACTATGGGACTTAACATCTGAGGTCATCAGCCCCCTAGACTTAGAACTACTTAAACCTGACTAACCTAAGGACATCACACCCATCCATGCTCGAGGCAGGATTCGAACCTGCGACCGCAGCAGCTGAGCGGTTCCGGACTGAAGCGCCTCGAACCGCTCGGTCATAAGGCCAGGTGGCCTTCGCTAAACAGGAAAAATAGTCTCATGCTTTATAAATCGGTAATACAAGTCGTATTGTATGCCTGTCCCATATGGGAACATACCACCTCTAAGCATCTACGCAAACTTCAGGCTGATCAAAATAAGGCATTTTGCGACATATAAATTGCTCCATGGTTCGTTACGAACACAACGATTCACAATGACTAACAAAAAAACTCTGTTCCAGAACAGATCTGATCCACAGCTGATTGCTTTTATGCCAAACATCCTAGCTCAACCAACACATTCGTCAGTTACTTTCGCATGATCTCAATGACCAGCACCAACATAACCGTCCTAAACTGGCACTGTTTCCACGTCAGTAATCCAAACTAAAACTGACATCCGGCATGCTATGTCCGAACCATTGTTCTCACATATTCAGGTATGTTACCACTGACGAATCATTTTAAATAACTTTATTTGTAATATTTCAAATTGTAAATAATGATTTGCTCTTTTTATTTCATTGTGTATGTTGTCTAATACTTGCGTATAACGAACTTCCAACGTTGTATGCGCTGTAACTGTTCGTTTACACCTTTTTTGCATTTTCGGAAACACCATTATTGACTATGTTACGATGATCTGAAAATGGATCCAGGGCCGAAACCAGTCATCGGCTGAAAAAAAGGGAAATTTGCAACTTTGGCAGGTTTTTCGTTGTACTTTCGTATAAGGTTATTTGTAAATCTATCCTTAAATATACTTGTAAATGTATTTGCAGTCGCGAATATGGACAACCATCAGCTGTATAATGGAACAACGGTAACCAAAATTTGTATCGGAACGGGACGCGAACGTGGATTCCCCGCTTATCGCGAACGGTCGCCTGACAATTAGGCTATCCGAGCACGCTTCACGGCATACCCTACCTTCCATATATCGTCATCCATGTGTCTACAACATGTACACGTATATTCATTACGTAAGTTCCCTTACAGGATAAACATTTTGATTGAAAGTCGCTTGCCCGGTGTCGACAGATAAATACGATATGAAGTGCCATTGATGTTCTGAAATACCATGCAATGTCCCTTCGGACACGTATGCATGTTCACGACTTATGGAAGGTTGGGTCTGGCGATGAGTTGTTCTCGGATAGCCAAATGGCGGCAGCACGGTAGCTCAACGTGTTCGGTCAGAGGGTTAGCTGCTCTTTGTAACAAAATAAACTGAGTTAACAGATCAACGATGAATTTAAACAAGCGTCATGGGACGTCCGCCCTGAACAAATAGAACGAACAATAACGAACAAAATGACATCAACCCAAAAAAAAAAAAATGGTAAGGTGCCTGCTCGCGATAAGTGGGAAATTCGCATTCTAATCCCGGTCCGACAGAAATTTTCACTGTCGTAATTGCATTGTACAGCTGATGTTTGTCCATATTGGAAATTGCGAATACGTTCCATATATTCCATAACGGTTGTAGTCGCCGCAGTGCCTGTTCCTTCGAACATGCATGCATTTCCCGAAGGAACATTGCATCGTATTTCAGAATAACAAAGGCAATGCAATATCGCACTAATTATAATGTACTAATGAACCTAAGCCTTGTTACACAAAACTTGAATCCATGTTCTATACTCATTTGTATCTTGACATGTTGTGAACTTGTTACTACCTCCCTGGCAAATGTTTTTCTCCATTTCTGTTACGTTCTGCTAGTTATACGAACTGTAATGTAGTTGGATGTCTGGCCTCTCGGGTCGGAAAACAACAAAATAAATAAATAAACAATTAAAAAGATGTCTCCTTGATCCAGAAAACGGAGCATGTTTTAACATTTGTGGACTAATACTGTAGTTTTAATTGTATGAACTGGTCGAATGGCGCAACGCTGGGATTTATGGCTTGGGATACCACGAGGGGTTCCAGACTTGGATGTGTGGTTTTTAGGCGGTTTCTCATGCTTGTTTAGGCAAATACTGGGATGGTCCCCAAATTCCACCCAGAGAGTAATATACACAAACAGTTAATACACAAGGACACACAGAACTAAGTTTTACGATTCATACACAGATGGTGTACGCGACTTTCCTCCTTTAGGTTACCTTGAAGACTGCGACGTAAGGAAGGGCATCCAGCCATAAACGTAAACAGTAAAACAAAATCTGCCAAATCCTGAAAAAGCCGACTCCGTAACAGTCGGAATAAACGTTAGGGAAAATAAAACAAGACGTAGTTGTAGATCACGTCTATCGAGATTTTTGTCAACAAGGAGAAACTGTTTACTGCCCCGACAGTTACACAGGATAGCGTATGGATGAGAATCAAGAGTGAACGAAGTAAATATGTTGTTACTGCAGATCGTAAGCGCACTCTCAATGAAATACACCGGCTGACAAAAAAAAAAGTGAAGGACATATAGAGGAGGAGGAAACGAAGTGAAACGTCAGTGGGTGAAAGGGTATGTGATATTATTTCAGTGATTACATTGTCAAGTCCAGTTTACAGGGAACATGGCACTATGAGCCCACTTATCAATAAGTCGTTATATCCCCCTGGCATAGATACATGCACTGAATAGTTTGCGAAGAGTGTCAAAGCTGTTGTACTGTCTTCTGAAGCAAACTAGCTCACAACTCTTGCAACTGGTACTTGATATCTTGGATATTGGCACTGGAATAGATTTGACGTCAGAGCTGACGCCAAACAGGGGACCGATCAGGGGATCTCGCTGGCCATGGGAGAGTACATCAGCATTTACATCTACATGTATGTATATCTACGTACATACTCCTCAATTTAACGTATGGTGCACGGCACTGGGTACCTTGTTCCACAACTCCTTTCCCATTCACTCACAAATAGTGCGAGGGAAAACCATTGTCTATTACGCCTCGGTAGGAGCCTCAATTTCTCTTTTCTTGTCTTCATATCCTTAAACGAATTGTGCGTTGGTGGCAGACGGTTCATAGAGATACGTACCTTGTGTGGACGTTCATTGTCCTGTTGAATAACTGCATCATGATACTGTCGTATAAGAGCTAACACATGAAGACATCTCCATGACGTACCACAGTGCTGTCACGATTCCCTCAGTCACTACCAGCCGAGAAAGGAAGTCAAACCCGATGACTCCCCATACCAGGAGTAACATCCCTGTGCCTCTCTAAACATTTGTTAAACGGGACCTGTGCTCAGGTCGCAGCCTTGCCCGCCGACGATTGTCATCTGCGGTAGTGCAGAACCGCGTTTCATCGATAAACATAACGTACCTCCATCTTTCATAAGTCCACGTTTGCCAGTCACGGTAACAGTCCAGACATAGCCGTTTGTGTTGTGGTGCGAACCACAGCCTACGCATGGAACCGTAGTTCCCTAGCCCGGCTGCTACTAGCTGCAACCGATGTTGTGATATGATAGGTGTTGCGGGGAGTCCGTTCTTGTTCTCGGATGACAGGCGCAGATGTGAACGTGTTACAATGGGCTTGATGCTCAAACCAAGGATACTTCATTGTGATGGGCGGACGTGGTCGACTGGAACCTTTGCTCTACCACACCTTAACTGACTGCCACAGTATTTATCTTTTGAATCCGCTGCTCTTGTCCTTTCTTTCCACATATGCAGTTAAATTACCGGATATGGGTTCCGCTTTTTAGCAAACTCACTGTTTATCTTTCTTATTATCCAGACACGTTTCAGAACCTTTGTGCCATCATCAGTGGGTTTTTGTTTATTGAAAACTATAATAAGGGAAAGATTTTACGCTATAACTGATTTAATAAAGTGAGGCCTACAGAAAGTTTTGGTTTGTTTTGTTTCTTACCGTGATTTTACATTGTATGGTTTTGCAGGACCAACTGTATGGTGGCCTGCACTGATAGCTTGTCATCTGCAAACCAAACGGTGTAAATGTAAATTTCGTCGGCCAGTTATCACATCTCTTGATTTTTAAAAAAACATGATTTTGGATTATCAAAATGATTTGCATATATAATTGTTGTTACTCACGTTTTGGTGTGACTGATCCTCCTTTTTCCAAGGACACTGCACACACATATTAATGTACTTTGTGTAGTTTCTTTCTTTATAAATGCCTTTTTATTTCGTAAAACGCGGTGAAGACTATGCCGTTGTTTTTCCTAACCCCATCGGCGTTCATTTGTTCCCGAGAGAGTTTGGCACCGAATTTGAATTTTGTTTACTTTTATCTTCAAAATGGTACAAATGGCTCTGAGCACTATGGGACTTAACATCTGAGGTCATCAGTCCCCTAGAACATAGAACTACTTAAACCTAACCAACCTAAGGACGTCACACACATCCATGCCCGAGGCAGGATTCGAACTTGTGACCGTAGCAGTCACGCGGTTCCGGACTGACGCGCCTACTTTTATCTCTCTTTCCGTATATATATATATATATATATATATATATATATATATGTGTGTGTGTGTGTGTGTGTGTGTGAGTGTGTGTACGCGGGCGTGTGTGTTGACTCCTTTAGTTGTTTGTGTTGCATTTTGTGTAAAGTTCCTTTAACGTGTTTAATGTGCTTTTACAGAGTGCAGTGGTTTCTTTTAGAACCTGTTTTCCTTCACCTATTGCCTACCGTATGTAGAAGTTCTCTTCTATTGTCATATGCAAAACATTTTTACACGGAAAAATCAAGTATTTTTCTTTTAAATCAAGAGATGTGTTAACTCGCCGATCAAATTTACATTTATGTCGTTTGGTTTGCAGATGACAAGCTATCACTGTAGGGCACCATACAGTTGGTCCTGAAAAACCATATAATGTAAAATCACGGTAAGAAACAAAATGAACAAAAAATTTCTTGAGGTCTCACTTTGTTAAATCAGTTATAACCTAAAATACTTTCAGTTTTTACAGTTTTCAACAAACAAAAACCCACTGATGATGTCACAGAGGTGCTGAAACATGTTTGGATGAAAGAAACAGTGTGTTTGCAAATAGGCGGAACCCATATCCCATAATGACTGTCACAGTTTTCGTATCCCAAGCGGCTTGAATTAAAAGAGCCTGCCCCCAGTTAGTAGGCGAGACAAATATTGATAGGCCGTCGGAATCTTATATATTACTCTAACCTGTATCAGACCGTGGTAAGGCATGGACAACGACCCTACCTGCGGGGAGCCACTGCTTTGAATGGGTACTTAGGGAAGATAGTAGAAAGCGCAACACAAATAAAAGATTTAGAAACGAAAACAAAGAGATATATTCTGAAATAACCAGACCAACGAAGTTTTAAACGAGGTCAGTCTCAACTGACTTAGAGACATTCTCATTACGACGTGCAGAAGTACACTGAAGAGGCAACGAAACTGGTACACATGCCTACAATCGTGTAGGGACCCCGCAAGCACACAGAAGTGCCGCAACACGACGTGGCATGTCGCATTATCCTGCTGGAATTGCCCAAGTCCGTCGGAATGCACAATGGACATGAATGGATGCAGGTGTTCAGACAGGATGCTTACGTACGTGTGCCACCTGTCAGACTCGTAGCTACATGTATCAAGGGTCCCATATTACTCCGACTGCACACGCCCCACGCCATTACAGGGCCTCCACCAGCTTGAACAGTCCCCTTCTGACATGCAGGGTACCTGTATTCATGAGTTTGTCTCCACACCCGTACACGTCCATCCGCTCGATACAATTTGAAACGAGACTCGTCCGACCAGGCAACATGTTTCCAGCCATCAACAGTCCAAGGTCGGTGTTGACGGGCACATATCGATTACTTTTCGTTGAATGCTTCACACGCTAACATTTTGTTGATGGCCCAGCATTGAAATCTGCAGCAATTTTCGGAATGGCCGCTCTTCTGTCACGTCGAGCGGTTCTCTTCAGTCGCCGTTGGTCCCGTTCTTGCAGGATCTATTTCCGGCCGCAGCGATGTCGGAGATTTGATGTTTTACCGGAATCCTGATATTCACGGTACACTCGTGAAATGGTCGCACGGGAAAATCCCCACTTCCTCGCTACCTCGGAGATCCTATGTCCCATCGCTTGTGCGCAGCTGCGCGGGTCAGCTCCTCGGTCTAGGGCGCCTTCCCACGATTTGCGCGGCTCCCCCCGGAAGAGGTTGGAGTCCTTACTTGGACATGGGGGTGTGTGTTGTCCTTAGCGTTAAGTTAGTTTAAGTCAGATGAAGTAGTGTGTAAGCTTAGGGACCGATGACCTCAGCCGTTTGGTCCCATAGGAACTTACCACACATTTCCAATTTCAGCTGGTGCGCTAACTATAACAACTATAACAACACTTAAATCTTGATAACCTGCCATTCTAGCAGCAGTAACCAATCTAACAACTGCGTCAGACACTTGTCTTATATAGGCATTATTGACCGCAGCGCCGTATTTTGCCTGTTTACATATCTTTATATGGTTCATATGGCTCTGAGCACTATGGGACTCAAGTGCTGAGGTCATTAGTCGCCTAGAACTTAGAACTAGTTAAACCTAACTAACCTAAGGACATTACAAACATCCATGCCCGAGGAACGATTCGAACCTGCGACCGTAGCGGTCTTGCGGTACATATCTCTATATTTGAATACGTTTTACTATACCAGTTTCTTTGGCGCTTCAGTGTAGTATTTACCTATAACTTCACTAGTTTAATTGAGAACAGTTTGAAGAGAATACTGAACCGCGAGAAGTAGGTTTCGGCAACAAAAGTCAGGGATGGACGGGGGTGGGAGGGTGCAGAATTCGGTGAACCTTACCACACGGCTGGCGCTGCTGCTCTCCCCGACAGAATCCGAGCATCCTTATTAACCTGTGCCCAAAGTCACAGCCGTGCGGTTTAGGGCGCCTCGCCACGGTTCGCGCAGTTACCCCCGTCGGAGGTTCGAGTCCTCCCTCGGGCATGGGTGTGTGTGTTGTCCTTAGCGTAAGTTAGTTTAAGCTAGATTAAGTAGTGTGTAAGCCCAGGGACCGATGACCTTAGCAGTTTGGTCCCATAGGTACTTACCACAAATTTACAAATTTTTCCCGAAGTCACGAACCGTTAAGCTTTACTGTCACGTGGCGAAGCCTATGGACAGTAGGCGGTCGCAGACGAGACGGCATCTTGTGAATCTTCCAAGAAGACTTTCCGGAAGCAGATGGGGTGGCGATGCTTAGGTGTTTTGTTAGCTGGTCGGCACCCCACACTAGTGTGACTACGGCTGAAAAAACAGTTCCGGTGCCAACTTGCTGGGTAGCTATGCGGCTAGCTGTCACCTGCTGGGCCTATGGCCGCTTTCTTTTTGCACTAAAGGTTTCCTAACCTGGCGCAGCCTAGGCCGTTGGGACGGCTGCCTTTTCTGTATTCATGTACGCCTCAAGACGAAGAAGATGCTCGGATTGAACTTGAATCGCTTTAACGGACGCCATCATATTCAACAATTTATTAATTTCTCTAAAAACGACGGCAGTCGAAATTTGTAAAACTTGTTTACATATTTCGGTTCCTCTGTTTACAGGGAATTGTTATTACAAGGTTTCTTTCGTTTCTGTAATTATTTACATCTACATCATACTCCGCAAACCACTTAATGGTGTGTGGCGGAGTGTACTAATGCTTTAATTCGCGGTTGAATCTTTAGATACTTCGAAATATAATTGAAATGCAGATTATGAATAGAGCAGAGGTTTGTTCGTCATCGAAAAGCCCCGAACCTGTCACCTAATTTGTTATCCTTCAATTACTTCTCGACTCGTCCTTTGTTTCCGGCCCTGCGCGGTCGCCCACGCGTCTCAGCGCCGCTCTTATCTACATCTACATCCATACTCCGCAAGCCACCTGACGGTGCGTGGCGGAGGGTACCTTGAGTACTTCTATCGGTTCTCCCTTCTATTCCAGTCTCGTATTGTTCGTGGAAAGAAGGACTGTCGGTATGCCTCTATGTGGGCTCTAATCTCTCTGATTTTATCCTCATGGTCTCTTCGCGAGATATACGTAGAAGGGAGCAATATACTGCTTGACTCTTCGGTGAAGGTATGTTCTTGAAACTTCAACAAAAGCCCGTACCGAGCTACTGAGCGTCTCTCCTGCAGAGTCTTCCACTGGAGTATATCTATCATCTCCGTAACGCTTTCACGATTACTAAATGATCCTGTAACGAAGCGCGCCGCTCTCCGTTGGATCTTCTCTCTCTCTTCTATCAACCCTATCTGGTACGGATCCCACAATGCTGAGCAGTATTCAAGCAGTGGGTGAAAAAGCGTACTGTAACCTACTTCCTTTGTTTTCGGATTGCATTTCCTTAGGATTCTTCCAATGAATCTCAGTCTGGCATCTGCTTTACCGACGATCAACTTTATATGATCATTCCATTTTAAATCACTCCTAATGCGTACTCCAAGATAATTTATGGAATTAACTGCTTCCAGTTGCTGATCTGCTATATTCTAGCTAAATGATAAGGGATTTTTCTTTCTATGTATTCGCAGCACATTACACTTGTTTACATTGAGATTCAATTGCCATTCCCTGCACCATGCGTCAATTCGCTGCAGATCCTCCTGCATTTCAGTACAATTTTCCATTGTTACAACCTCTCGATATACCACAGCATTATCCGCAAAAAGCCTCAGTGAACTTCCGATGTCATCCACAAGGTCATTTATGTATATTGTGAATAGCAACGGTCCTACGACACTCTTACTTCGGAAGACTTCTCTCCATTGAGAATGACATGCTGCGTTCTGTTATCTAGTAACTCTTCAATCCAGTCACACAATTGGTCTGATAGTCCATATGCTCTTACTTTGTTCATTAAACGACTGTATGGAACGCCTTGCGGAAGTCAAGAAACACGGCATCTACCTGGGAACCCGTGTCTATGGCCCTCTGACTCTCGTGGACGAATAGCGCGAGCTGGGTTTCACACGACCGTCCTTTTCGAAACCCATGCTGATTCCTACAGAGTAGATTTCTAGTCTCCAGAAAAGTCATTATGCTCGAACATTATACGTGTTTCAAAATTCTACAACTGATCGACGTTAGAGATGTAGGTCTATAGTTCTGCACATCTGTTCGACGTCCCTTCTTGAAAACGGGGATGACCTGTGCCCTTTTCCATTCCTTTGGAACGCTATGCTCTTCTAGAGACCTACGGTACACAGCTGCAAGAAGGGGGGCAAGTTCCTTCGCATACTCTGTGTAAAATCGAACTGGTATCCCATCAGGTCCAGCGGCCTTTCCTCTTTTGAGCGATTTGGATTGTTTCTCTATCCCTCTGTCGTCTATTTCGATATCTACCATTTTGTCATCTGTGCGACAAACTAGAGAAGGAACTACAGTGCAGTCTTCCTCTGTGAAACAGCTTTGGAAAAAGACATTTAGTATTTCGGCCTTTAGTCTGTCATCCTCTGTTTCAGTACCATTTTAGTCACAGAGTGTCTGGACATTTTGTTTTGATCCACCTACCGCTTTGACATAAGACCCAAATTTCTTAGGATTTTCTGCCAATTCAGTACATATAACGCTCTCATCACTGCACGTAGATTTCTTGGGAGGGTTCGTAACTCTATTTGCTATAACTTGACGGCGAGTATGTCTGCCCTCACGTTTCCATGCGGTCCAACATCGGGCCACTTTAACACTGCCCCCTCCCCCCCCTCCCCACCCCACAAATCTGTATGTTGCACTATTCGACCAGCCGGAACAAATGGAGACTCTCAATGACGCCCTCATACACTCTGCCTCAAACGAATACGCGGCGTCTCTGTGTTCTTCACAGTGAATACTCACTTTCTGTCAATATTCCTTACCGGGCCCAGTAACAACCCTAAACAGGTGGCTTTTCTGCATGCTACAGAGAATTGCAACTCCAACTAATTACATATCTACCGGTGGTCTGTACGTGTACGTAATTACGTTCACATCCGGACATGTTTTCTAGATGCTTCACTTTTGTATCAGGTAGTGTATCTCTACACTAGTATCGAAAGGTTAAGCGTAATTGAAATGACAGTACATTTCAAGAACAGGATACTGCATTGGTTCTCGCAAGGGTATATCAGATTTCCTGTTAGCTGCTTCACTATCGTTCCACAATTTATCTCCTAGAATCTCTATTTACTTAATTGTGTAGTTAGGCGTCTTGAAATGCTGATAGGAACTGATTTTGTAGAGTGCACACGCAGGAGGAATTTCCCCCTTTGTAAAAACAGTTGGAAGTTGTATAGTTTATGGCCAACAGGCTTAGACTGCCGCCTTTGATTGCAGTGGCGACGGGGCTTCAGCCAGTAGTTTCGTACACACCAGAAGATGAATGTCAGACAGTGGTGTGATGGCGGCTCTCTAGATGGGTGCCAACTGCACGAATTCCATTGTAACTAACTCTAAATGTAGATAAATGTAAATTAATGCAGATGAATAGGAAAAAGAATCCCGTAATGTTTGAATACTCCATTAGTAGTGTAGCGCTTGACACAGTCATGTCGATTAAATCTTTGGGCGTAACATTGCAAAGCGACATAAAGTGGGACAAGCAGTTGTGGGGAAGGCGGATAGTTGTCTTCGGTTCATTGGTAGAATTTTGGGAAGATGTGGTTCATCTGTAAAGGAGACCGCTTATAAAACACTAATACGACCTATTCTTGAGTGCTGCTCGAGCGTTTGGGATCCCTGTCAGGTCGGATGGAGGGAGGACATAGAAGCAATTCAGAGGCGGGCTGCTAGATTTGTTACTGGTAGGTTTGATCATCATGCGAGTGTTACGGAAATGCTTCAGGAATTCGGGTGGGAGTCTCTAGAGGAAAGGAGGCGTTCTTTTCGTGAATCGCTACTGAGGAAATTTAGAGAACCAGCATTTGAGGCTGACTGCAGTACAATTTTACTGCCGCCAACTTACTTTTCGTGGAATGATCACGAAGATAAGATAAGAGAGATTAGGGCTCTTACAGAGGCATATAGGCAGTCATTTTTCCCTCGTTCTGTTTGGGAGTGGAACAGGGAGAAATGATGCTAGTTGTGGTACGAAGTACGCTCCACCACGCGCCGTATGGTGGATTGCGGAGTATGTTTGTAGATTTAGATTTAGATGTAGATACGCCTTAACCACAGTTATCAAGTGTTGAAATCTGCTGAAAGTACTTCGGCCTTTGGTACTGGGGCCAATCTTTCTTGAAGATCTGGAAATAAGAAGAGACACATATACGAGGGAAAAAAGAACGGCAAATATTAATCACAACGGCATTTTATTGTACTTTTGTTTGGTAGCTTACTCAGTGGCTCAGCCTGCAGTTCATTGGGAGCCCCAACATCAGGGGATGAACGGAGTTCCTGTTGTCGAATTCGGTGTGTACTCTTTACATTTGCCACGCTCTCTCGTCCGAAATAGTGATGGCGCTCTGCCAGTGGCAAACTAGTGCAATGGATACAGCTGGCTCCACGTCGGCCCTCTAAAAGTAATAAGATCAGGCACCGATGCCATATATAATTAATACCAGAACAACACATCAAAACCTGAGAGGAACCAAATTATTACTTTATGCTATTTTTCTCTTCATGGAGCTCATTGTAACACTTTCAAAACTTATGCAGTGATGCCGAAAGAGGTAAGCGGATTAACAGCAATAAACAGGCTTCAAACGAGTGCGTCTGACAGTTTCTCGAGAGTATTAGGGCCACGAACATTGCCGAGTACCCCGTCAGACACTGTGCTTGACTAAAAAGTTAAATGTCTGTTTGACACTACAATAGTGAATCACTGGTTACTGTACATAAATTTTTCTTAAAAAAAGGAAAGAAACGAAAAAAATAAAGAATAAAATTATATACTGTGACTATGGCTTCATTATTGTAGTGTCAAATAAACATTTACTTTATATTATAGTCGCACTCCATTAAGACAATTATGTCGGAATATAGCTTACTAAAAAGTAGGCTAAGTTGTGCAAAGAGAATTTCGACTTTTCAGTCTTGCGAATACCATTAAAGACGTCAGCTCCATCCTCCGTTCCGGTGGTTCATAGAGATCTCAGCATCCTCTAAGTACCGTGTAGCATCTTTAAATCACTCGTATTCCAGGGGAGTTCCTTCCACAGACCTTCCCAGGTGACCTTGCACCCAGTTTCTCATTAGCCGCACTGCCGAAGACAACCTTCAGTTCAAAGTCTTTCTATAGGCCTCGTGACACACAAGCTTACTGAAAATTATTACCCTTGCCTTAGCATAATATCGGATGGACTGTTACGTATTCTTTTTCTGTGCAGACCACTGCTCATACAGAATCATTTTCGAGAGAAAATCAGGTTGGTGGCTTAAGCAGCGTCGTGACCACCTAAACAGTGTACCCGCTCTCGTCCCAGTGCCGGGTGTAAGTAATACGCGCGCCACTAATCCCGTGACGTTTTAGCCACATTCATGAAGGGTTTGTGAATCCTAGGTAATGGACAGAGTTCACTGATCATAGAGCTATTGGTTTTATGTCGATACATCAGCATTCATCGGTTTCAGTTGCTGTTTTTCTTCATTTCAACTCCGCGGGTTATTTTGTAGTAACTGGAGTACATTCCACAGTAACAGTCCAGATTATTGAGTTACCTTGCAGCGTCTACCTGTACCTTCCCCGTTTTCTACCTTCGAATGGTATGTCACCAGATTTCACCTGATAAATTTTCCATCCGTTTCGACCGCTCTCACGCCACAGAACACCACACAAGCCCGCGACTCTTTATTCGAGGTCATGGAATTATGGTTCAATCCGAGCGGATTAAGCGGATTATACTGTTTCCCAGCTTCGGGTTTCGCTTTCCTCCTTGGCACTACATTCGCTACGCATACTAAATATATACACTTAACACATAGTACGCATATCGCCGAGGAATTTTCCAATTTATATCTAGGAGAATTGGCAACGAATATGAAGAAGGAAATTCTTTCTGATTAAGAGGCTGAACAACCTCTTGTACTTCCAGGTAATGCTGTCACATATCTCTCTCAATATTTCCTTCGTTTCTTTCCTCTGTTCGACAAAAGCACGTTATCACATACTGATGTGGCACAGAGTTTAGGAACATGGCGGATTCGTATCAAGAAAGCCCATCATCCTGGTTGAGTTTTCCGAAATCTCTTGAGACAATTACTGCGATTTTCCTTTCAATAAGACTCGATCGCTTTCTTTCTCCAGTCTTGTCCATCCGAGGCAACGCTTCATTTCTTGTGTCCCCGATGGTGGTCGGACGTTTAATTACAACCTCCTTTCACTCATTTATTGGAACAACACATGTGGATGAAAGTTCCGCTGGTTGTCATCTCATAAAATCCACTGTGGATCATCACTGTTACAACAGAAAAGTCAAAGGAACACATACACCACTTTTTTTTTCCTTCTTCGTGAACGACGCGGTTGAAATTTCCCGAGCGTTTTCTGCACAACTAAACTGTTCCCTTTCATTTCTTCGTTTACGGCACAAAGTGTTACACACTTCATCTGTTCAGTAACAGTCTTATTGTGCCCGCCGTGGTCGTAAAGTGATAGACGCGAGAAAAACTTCATTCGCCAGTGGCTATAGCGTTAGCGTGCCTTTTTCCCAGCTTTGATTTCTGCGCTCTTCGTGTATGATAATACATACGCTGCGCGAGCCGACCGCCGCATATATTCTGTTTCCCCGCTTGGTGCTGACAACGCGTTATGCTATTTCGCCGGCCTGGGGCGGCGCGACTCGAGGAAACCGATGTTCCCATTCTTCATGGAACGAACTACGCTATATTTATAATTTTTTTTAATAAAAAAAGGAAATGAAATGGCATAGACGACAGTAGGTCGATGTTTTTAAATTGCCGTAATTCCAGGATGATGTATTATGTTGCAGAAAGCGTGACATGCGAATGGACGTCAGGACCGCTGTGCTTGGCTTTCATTTGTTTGTTACTTGTGGATATTATGCGAGGATGCCAATATCCTGTTGTGAATTAGCCGAACATCTGCGAGAAACACAGAGGATCGAAGCAGAGGTCGTTCTCCGTGTTTTTTGTAAGAATATACATCCTCAAATCTCTTAGAGATACTAATATCGTAATGAAATTAATGTGAAAGGTCAAAGCGCCTACTCGGATTCGGGAACAATTTGAAATAGACATACATACATTGATGAGAGGAAACATTATGACCACCCGCTGAATAGCTTTTTTGTCTGTTTTTGGAACAAAATACATCACTGATTCTGCGTATCAGCGAACCGACAGTTGTTGGTAGGTTTGTAGCATTAGGCGTCTACGCACAGACCATATATTCGCCTAAATAACGGGCCGCTAATTTGCGTTCGCGGTGGTAGCGCCCGATATCGACCAAGGTGAGATCCATAGGGTTTACGTCAGACGAATTTGGTCGCCGACACATCAACGTGAGTTCACTATAGGTTTTCTCAAACTACTGTAGCAAGTTCTGGCTCCGAGACACGGACAATTTTACTGCTGAAAGATGAGATCGCCTTCGGGGAACACACCGAGCATGAAGGGATGCAGCTGATTCGCAACTGTCAGCGTGTGTTCGATTACTATCACAGGTCCGATGGCCGGCCACGGTGGCCGAGAGGTTCTAGGCACTACAGTCTGGAACCGCGCGACCGCTACGGTCGCAGGTTCGAATCCTGCCTCGGGCATGGATGTGTGTGATGTCCTTAGGTTAGTTAGGTTTAAGTAGTTCTAAGTTCTAGGGGACTGATGACCTCAGAAGTTAAGTCCCATAGTGCTCAGAGCCATTTGAACCATTTGAACAGGTCCGATGGAGGCGCAGGAGAATGTCTCCCATAGCATAATACTGCTTCCACCAGCCTGCGTCTGTGGCGCCCTGCACGTTTCGAGCGGCCGTTTACTTCCATGACGGCGTTAGTGGAGAGTAGTAGTAGTAGTAGTAGAGGGGTTTTGTGGGCGCACGACAGCAAGGTCTTCAGCGCCCGTTCAGTATCATAGTGAGACGGGTGTCAAGAAAAAAAAAACTCAGAACAGTTAAATAAAACGGAACATAAAACACGGGGAACAATCAGTGAAAAATATGTGCTCACCCACACCGAAGCGTGGGATGAAGCAGGGCGTCAGCAGTAAAACATGGACAACACAGGAAGAAAAAGGTAGAGGGAGCTAAAACAATGTAGCGGATGGAAGTGGCTGCCTGACCGCAAGGAAAAAGGGGAGGAGTCAGCCACTTTGCAATACACTAAAACCTCCAGCCTAAAAGTTTAGGCCAGAGTCCAGACACATCACAAAACTTAAAAACCCTAGACACACACGTCTCATCGTTAGCTAAAACACAAGGCAGATCCCCAACAACTTGTGCTTCTGCCCTTGCATCAAGGTATAAAATGCAGTCTGTTAAAATGTGCCGGACAGAGATTGGCACACCACAAGCATCGCAAAACGGAGGATCCTCCCGCCGTAACAAATAGCTATGCGTCAGAGGACAGTGCCCGATCCGAAGACGTGTGAGGGCCACCTCTTCCCGCCTGAGCAGCCGGCAGGAGGAACGCCACGGCCGAGTGGTTGACTTTACCGACCGCAGTTTATTGGCCGTCACCGCCAGCCATTCGTCCTCCCACATCTCCATGCACTTCCTGTGGAGTGCAGCGATGACTGACTGCAAGGGGATAGGACACTGGACCACATCCTGCTCTCTGCAGGCCTCCTTGGCGGCCCGATCGGCCTGTTCATTGCCCCATATGCCGACATGACCAGGCACCCAGCAGAAGGATACCTCTTTACCCCGCCGTTGGAGCAAGTACAGTTGGTCATGTATCAGCTGGACCATCTCCTCAGTCGGGTAGAGGTTCTGCAGTGATTGTAAGGCACTAAGAGAATCGGGGCAGAGAAGAAATCGATCGCCCCGAACACGATGCATCTGCTCCAGTGCCTTCAGGATCGCGTGGATCTCCGCTGCGAAAACGGTATATTCAGCAGGGAGGCGAATCCGGGTAACATGATTAGGGAACACCACAGAACAGCCAAGGAAATTCTCCTGTTTGGAACCATCAGTATAAACAACAGTGAAACCGTGATGCACATCTAAAATGTTAAAAAACAGAGATTGGAACGTAAAATCTGGTGTGCCATCTTTCTGAAAATTAGTCAAATCTAAAATAAATTTGGATCTCCGGAGGAGCCAAGGTGGAGATCTGCTCCAACCGCGACGTAAAACACGAAGACCAGCCATAGACATCGCACCGAGGCAATCCTGTGCGCGAATCCCATAGGGCCGCGTCGCACGTTGCCGGTTATGAAACAAACGTGCCAGAGGAGGCTGAGCAGCGGCATGGTATGCAGGGGTGTATGGTGTGGACCAAGTTTTATACGCCTGGCGCACTGTAAGTAGCCGTCGCCGCATATGAAGTGGCGGTTCACCAGCCTCTGCACAGAGGCTTGGTATGGGGCTAGTTCGAAAGGCCCCAGTGGTCAGCCGAAGCCCTTCATGGTGGACAACGTCCAAAATCTTTAAGTAAGAAGGCCTCGCAGACCCATACACCGTGCACCCATAATCGAGCCGAGATCACACAAACGCCCTGTAAAACTGGAGCAGACAAGCCCTGTCAGCTCCCCATGTACTGTGGCTAAGACATTTTAAAATACTTAAAGCCTTAAGTGACCGACGTTTCAGGTCTTTAAGATGAGGTAATCACGTGCGCCTCGAGTCAAAAATGAGCCCCAGAAATCTCACCGTGTCTTTAAAAGTAAGAATAGTGTCCCTCAACCGCAACTCAGGAAAGGTTAAAATCGAACGAGAACAGTTAAAAAGAACACATACAGACTTCTCGATGGAAAACTTAAAACCACTCTTCTGCGCCCAGGCATCCAAACGCCTAATCGTAAGTTGCAACTGACGAGTTGTCGTTGCAAGGCTTGAAGAAGAGCAGAACAAAGAGAAATCATCCACAAACAGAGAACACTGGACAGGACTTTTCACTATGGACGTAATGCTATTAATAGCGATGGCAAAGAGAGTCACACTTAAAACGCTACCCTGAGGGACACCATTCTCTTGCTCAAAGCGATCAGACAGGACGTCACCAATTCGGTATCTAAAATATCGTGGCGAGAGGAAAGACTGAATAAAAAGAGGAAGACAACCACGAAAACCCCATTCGTGAAGCTGCTCCAGGATGAGACGCCTCCAAGTGGTATTGTAGGCCTTCTCGATGTCGAAAAATACACCTAGAAGGTGATGACGGCGGAGGAAAGCTTGTTGTATAGCCGCCTCCAGGAGGGCAAGGTTATCGAAGGTGGAACGAAACCTCCTGAACCCACACTGAAAGCGACTAAGGAGGTGCCGGGATTCCAACATCCAGACAAGGAGGCGATTGACCATCCGCTCCAAGGTCTTCCCTATGCAACTGACAGGGCAATACTACGGTAGCTACTTGGGCTCGTGCGGTCTTTCCCAGGTTTTAAAAAAGGGATTAAAATTGCCTCACGCCACGCGTCAGGAAAGTGACCCGACGCCCAAATGACATTAAAAAGTGCGAGGAGGAGTTCTCTGTTGCGCATTGTGAGGTGCCATAGCATACTGTAATGGATCCTGTCGTGACCAGGGGATGTGTCACGAGCTCCAGACAAAGCAGAATCCAGCTCCCACATAGAAAATGGGCAGTTGTAAACTTCATGAGAGGTGGACTGGAAGTTCAGACTACATCTCTCAGCAACCGCTCTATGGCGCTGGAAACCTGGATCCTGACTGGTTGTTGCAGTAACTGTGGCAAAATACGCTGCCATAGTCTGGGCAATGTCTCGCGGATCCGTGTGGAGAGTGCCGTTAGTCATTACAGCAGCTATGGGACACCTCCCTCCTCTGCCAGAAATTCTCCTGATGGTCTCTCACACAATGGAACTTTTGGTGGAACGATTAATGGTGTTCAGGAACGTTCGCCACGACCTCTTCTTGCTCTCACGAATAATGCGGCGACATCTTGCCCTCGCCACCCGAAAGGCTGCAAGATTCTCAGCAGTCGGCCGACACCTGAACCGACGCAGAGCCGCACGCCTGGTCCTGATTGCAGAGCGGCATTCCGCACTCCACCAAGGCACAGGTGGCCTCTTCCGGTGGCCTGTGGACTGTGGAATGGATGCTGCAGTGGCATGGTGGACCGTTTTGGTAATATGATCCACCCACACCTCAACATTCGCACAGTGTTCGAATTGGGCCAACTGGCTATAAAGTGTCCAGTCAGCTCCACTGAGCACCCATCGTGGTGGTCTCCTTTCGGGCCCCACGCCATCTGGCAGGTGAATCCAGATGGGGAAATGATCACTGCCGTGCAAGTCAGCAACCACTTCCCAGTGAGCACTGGCAGCAAGAGCTGGAGAGCAAAGCGAGAGATCAGTGGCAGAGAACGACCCAGTCGCCGTGCAGAAATGAGTACTCTGTCCTCCATTGACCAAGTAGGCACAGGATGACAGGATGACAGGAGAAGCCTCTCAATTGCTCTACCCCTGGGGCAGGTAAATGCAGAGCCCCAAAGCACATTGTGGGCATTAAAATCACCACAAAGAATGAATGGCTGGGGGAGCTGTGTAAGAAGGTCGGTGAGGGCCGCTTCATCAAGAGCATCATGTGGGGGCAAGTAAAGGGAACATACAGTCAATGGATGACGCACGTGTACGGACACAGCGACGGCCTGTAAAGTCGTCGTAAGTGAGAGAGGCGAGGAGTGGTAGTCCGTCCTGACGAAAATACCTACGCCTCCTCTAGCTCTCCTTCCACGCAGGTCGTCCTTTTTGTGAAGTGTATAGCCTCGTATCTCAGGGGAGTATGATGGATGTAAATACGTCTCCTGGAGACAGAGACACAGTGGTCTATCCTGAGATAGTAGACGAAGTTCTTCCACGTGCGTCCTGAACCCTTGCAAGTTCCACTGAAGTATGGGAGCCATCTATGATGGGGGTAGCACCTTCATCCTGTCTCTCCGACGAGGCGGGGAGACCGCAGCAGGTGGAGGAGCAGGCGTGGGGCGAGATGATTGCCCCACACATACATCGTATTCCATCAACTCTGGGGAAGAGTCAGAGGAAGCCTCGTTACATGCTCGTAACGCAACCAGGCGGCATCCAACGTCGGGGTGGGCACTGGTGATAATGCTGTGGTTGGTCAGGGTATATTTTTAATCATATTCGTTTCGCCACTACAATCTAAAAACAGTTTTTACCTTAGATTTTATTGGTATACTTAGCTTCCAATGACAATAAAATACCGCAAGCATAAATGGATCTTAAAATCGCAAAATCAAATATTATACCGTCATTTTTTACTCCACTCCCGACGCCTCCATCTCAATACTTGCTCCCCTCGCTCAATAAATTACAAATACAAATTAATGGAAATTTAATTATTAAATATCAGATTAAAAAATCCTTGTTGCGTCATCAACAAAAAAATACATCACGTGTTCTTTCAGATTTTGGTTTTCCATTATTTTCCAAAATCGCTTAAGGCTAACTTTTTGTGGGGGGAAGGATTAAGCTGTAAATTCTGCAGACGAATTCATGCGCCCATCCTTGTCCAAACTCCAACGCATTCGGCGTTGACTGGATGTTGAGCCGAATCAAGCTGCATCTTATTCATGAATTATACCTACGTATTACTGTGTAACGAGGGGTATATACGAAACAAATTAAATACACTGAAATGAAAATAATGTGCGTCCATCACTCCGTTCTCCTAGGGGGCTCTATTCCAACATACCCCGTGGCAGAACGACTGCTAGTAGTATTTATAAATCTTAGGTGGAAATACCAGCTGTAGTGGACACACGGATAGCCTCATGGTTAAGGCGACTGCACGGGATAAGCAGGAAATCTTGGTACGTGCCCCACTCTGGCACAAAATTGGCATTTTCTACTATATAAAAAGGTGCCATACACCTACAGGACGTATTACTGGCCTCAACCAGAAGAAACGTTCCCATAACTGTATGTCCAAAAAAGAATACTTGTTGACATTGCCTATTTTACTCAAGACAAGTAATCTGAAGTTTTTAGTGGTTTAACTGCCTTACTGTAAATTACCACAGTACGTGAGTGTGGGCAAAACCAAATTCTCCAGCAACCATTCAGTATCAATGTATGGGCAGGAATTCTCGGTGACGGACTCATAAGGTCTTGCGGTTTCCTGAAAACTTTTTTGAGCAGCTAGTGAAAACAGTGTATTCTAGACCGTGCAGCTATAAACAGGTCTGACCTCATCAAATGTTCAAATGTGTGTGAAATCTTATGGGACTTAACTGCTAGGGTCATCAGTCCCTAAGCTTACACGCTACTTAACCTAAATTATCCTAAGGACAAACACACACACACACACACACACACACACACACACACCCATGCCCGAGGGAGGACTCGAACCTCCGCCGAGACCAGCCGCACAGTCCATGACTGCAGCGCCTGACCTCGTCATCAGTGTCATTAGTGGCACAGGGGTCGGTTATTGTGATGCCATCATAGCGACAATGGCTATTAAAGTTAATAGATCCGTCAAGAAGACTAGGAGAATATTTATGCAGGAAGCAACAGATAAGCAGTTTTTAGCATCGTACTGAGTCAGTGAATGGGCATCTTATAATTCCAGTATGATGGATGTAGAGGAGTTATGGGCAAAGTTTAAACTGATTGTAAATCATGAAGAAGTATGTGCCGAATACGTAGATTAAGAACAAAAATGACCTACCGTAGTTTGATAACTGAAGTGGGATAATACTGAGGAATAAGAGATTATTGCACTCTCGAGTCAAAAGAGAAAGAGTAAATGACAGGCAAAAATAAGTATAAATTCTGTAATTAATGCGATGTGCGAAGTATACAAATACTTCCTCTGTCATACCTTAGCTAAAGAACTTACCGAGGACCCGAGTAAGTTCTGGTCTTACCTAAAATGGCAAAACGGGTCGAAAGCTTCTACCTAGCCACTAGTTGACCAGAAGACAGCAGAAGACAGCAAAATACAGCAAAAGGACAGCTGTAAAATTTTAAATTACACGTTTAAGTACTCATTCGCGCAGAAAGATCGTACAGACATACCATCGTTTGACCGACATACAGTCTCCCGTCTGGAGGACATAGAAATAACTGGCGTATTGAGGCAACGGAAAGAGATAAAAACAAATAAACCACCAGGTACGGATGGAAGCCCAATTAGGTTTTACAGAGAGTGGCTCTGAGCACTATGGGACTCAACTGCTGAGGTCATTAGTCCCCTAGAACTTAGAACTAGTTAAACCTAACTAACCTAAGGACATCACAAACATCCATGCCCGAGGCAGGATTCGAACCTGCGACCGTAGCGGTCTTGCGGTTCCAGACTACAGAGAGTGGCCTACGGCATTGGTCTCTTACTTAGCTTGCATTTGTCGCGAATCTCTCGCCCAGAGCAATGTCCCGAACGACTTGAAAGAAGCGCAATCGATTCCTTTATATACGAAAGGTAAAAGTAGGGGCACACAAAATTATAGATCACTGTCCTTAATATCGGTTCGCTGCAGAATTATTTAACATATTCTGAGTCTGAATACAACAAATTTCTTTGTGTAAATATATCTTCTGCCCATTAATCAGTGTGGATTTAAAAAGCATCACTCGAACGCAACTCAAGTTTTCCTGTTTCTCACATACTATCCTGCGAACGATGGATGAAGGGCAACTGGCAGATTCCATATTCCCAGATTTCTGGAAAGTATTCGACAGGGTGCCCCGCTGCAAACTGTTGACAGAGATCCGAGCACAGCGAAAAGATTTCCAGATTTGTGAGTGGCTCAAAGACTTCTTAAGTAATAGAATCCAGTACGCTATCCTCGATGGCAAGTGTTCATCAGAGATCAGGGCACCATCAGGAGTGCCCAGGGAAGAGTAATAGCACCACTATTGTTCTCTGTACACATAAATGACATGACGAGTAGAGTTAGCAGCAATCTGCGACTTTTTTCTGCAGCGTTTGTCGTTGAATGGCTGTAGAATGTGGAGAATGACACTGACATTGTTTTTCTTTTGTGTGATAGATGTCAGCTTGCTCTAAATGTAGATACATGTAAGTTAATGCAGATTAAAAGGGAAAAACAATCGTGCAATGTTGGAATACAGATTAGTGGTGTGATACTTGACACAATCACGCCTATTAAATATCTTGGTGTAACGTTGCAAAGCGATATGAAATGGATCGAGTATGTAAGGATTGTAGTAGGGAAGGCGAATGGTCGACTTCGGTTTATTGGGATAATTTTAGGAAAGCGTGGTTCATCCATAAAGGAGACCAGCTATACAACACAAGTGTTACTCATTCTTGAGTACTGTTCGAGTTCTCGGGATCCCCACCACGTCTGATGAAAGTAAGACATCGAAGCAATTCAGAGGTGTGCTGCTAGGTTTGCTACCGATGGATACGATCGACTTGCGAGTATTAAGGAGATCCTTCGTGAATTAAAATGGAAATCCATGGAGGGAAGACAGCGGTCTTTTCGCGAAACACTATTGAGAAAATTTAGAGAGTCGGCATTTGCGCCTGACTGCAGAACGATTTCGCTGTCGCCACCGTACATTTCGCGTAAGAACCGCAAAGAGAAGATAAGAGAGATTAGGGATCTTAGGGAGGCATGTAGGCAATCCTTTTTCTCTCGCTCCATTTGCTAGTGGAACATGAAATGATTGGTAGTGGTATAAGATATCCTTCGCCATGCACCATACGGTGGCTTGTGGAGTCTACATGTAGATGTAAATATCGAAACTGATTGACAGGTCGCTATGAATCGCCGATTTCTACGCTGTGAATTACCAGCACTTTTGGAGAAAGTTACGCTTTCACAAAGACAAAGGCTGTAGTTCACACACGCCGAAACACCACCCCTTTCTCTACGGATCGTGCTACAGTACCTCACCGTAACGTTTAATGGGCGTCGAGATCCGGTAGAAAGGCCTCAATATTGATAGGATCTGAGTCCGTTAGACTTCTGGCTATGGAGGCATTTAAAGACATTTGTGTATGCTCAGCTCATCGACAATTTGCAGACGTTACAGGAGCGTATGACGAGTGCATGTGACACAACCCGAATAGCACTAAATGTATCTGAAAGAGTTCGTGATTCATTATGAAGAACGAATGCGTAGTGATCATATGCAGCACTACCTATAGTGTCTACTTATAGGTTAACAGACAGATGGGAATGAAAGGACCGAATGGTTCATATGTCAATAGGTATTTGTTTCCGGAGATATCATTATATGAACTTTTCTTCCAGTTTTGACCAATCCACCTTTGTAAAAATATATGACACTTGTTTTTAAACACCCTGTATTAGTTACAATCCAGGTTTAGCATTTCGGAACGGTTTGCAATGATACAATCCCACGCTGTTACTGATCTTATTTTATTTAATTCATTTCACTTCATAAAATATGAGTGGGGGTCCTGTTACGGGGTAATTACACACATCCGCGTTATAGTTGGGTGCTGGTTCATTTCCTGTTATTAGAGAGTCGAGCCATCTCCTGCTTCCTAATGGTTAAATTAATTTTGAACAATCTGAATACCGTAACCCAATTTCCATAAGGGGGTAAGGCCGGCTGTTGTGGCCGAGCGGTTCTAAAAAAATGGTTTAAATGGCTCTGAGCACTATGGGACTTAACTTCTGAGGTCATCAGTCCCCTAGAACTTAGAACTACTTACACCTAACTAACCTAAGGGCATCACATACACCCATGCCCAAGGCAGGATTCGAACCTGCGACCGTAGCGGTCGCGCGGTTCAAGACTGTATCGCCTAGAACCGCTCGGCCACTCCGGCCGGCGAGCGGTTCTAGGCGCTTCAGTCTGGAACCGCGCGACCGCTACGGTCGCAGGTTCGAATCCTGCCTCGGGCATGGGTGTGTGTGATGTACTTAGGTTAGTTAGGTTTAAGTAGTTCTAAGACCTAGGTGACTGGTGACCTCAGATGTTAAGTTCCATAGTGCTCAGAGCCATTTGAACCATAAGGGGGTAATCTGTTTAGCAGTATACTGTAGTCTTCATCCACAAAGGTGATTGCTACATTACTGACAATACCTAATTGTAATAATTCTTCCCCTATCTCACACAATGAGGAATATGTTACCTAATCAAGCGTAGAGCTCTCCCTGAAACTATTTCGAGTCTGCCCGGATGAGTTCGGAGAAATTGGCAACACCTACATTAAGCACTGACACTTAAATTTCTTTTTAACACTGACGTACCTATGGACTTGCAGTTGTCAACATAATATTTTTCTTCTTTCTTTTCTTCTTTCTTGTGTCTGAATACTTAACTATGCCTGAGAATAGACTGACTTGAAAATAAGTGTTACATAGCTATCTAAGTCCACTTCTAATGTCCAGTGCACAAGCTCCACTATTTTATAAGCATATGCATTCTTATAGTTCAGAGACTTAATATGGGTTCTGTTCCTGTTATATTAGCTAATCACTAGTGATGCCATCTTCTATTATTCTCAGAAAAAATTATTTTGTGTGAAATCTATGTAACTAGTGCTGAACGCCAAGTGTTGATTCTGTTTTTGCACAAGAGTCAAGGGATGGCCAGTGAAAATTTTGTGTCTCTGTTATATAAGTAACAGCTTATACGATTTATGTTCCTGCTACTTACATACAGCATATAATGTCATTGCTGTTTTGAAGAGAGGCTATATCATGAACGACCCGCTGTCGTAATGGCCGAGTGTGTCAGCTAAATTAATCGACAAAGAAGAATGAAAACAGTGATTACATCATTTTGGCACGCCCCATCCCTACATTATTTTTTGCAGGTAACCAATAACATTATTCTAGCACCTTTCCGTATACAAAATGATGTTTCACGCACCAATAATTTATAAAAAGAAATTTTGAGGTAATTCTATTAAATCAAAGTCACAGGTAAAAAGGCTGAATGAACAAATACGTATGCGTTAACTAGCAAAATAAAACTCGAAATTTTTTTGTATTAAATGTGATCACATATAATGAAGACGAACCACGATAGATCAAAAATCAAAACCAGTGTAGTATGGCAAAACATGTGAACCTCTCTCTCTCTTTCTCTCTACTCAGACACACACAGTAGCTTGCGAATACTTCCTTATTTTTTTTATAAACATCTATCCATAAATAAGTATAAATTTAGCTTCTCTTATCAATATCCCCAAATTACTTTAAAGTCTCTCAGAGCGCCGCGAAATTACTGGACCAATTGTTTGCCGAAATATACGAGCAGTGCTATTCCACGAAATCCACGTAAAACTTTCGCAAACGCACCGGCGCCTCGCACTTGGAACTCGGCCACGGGCGGCGGAAGATATATGATAAGTTGTAATGACTCGTGGGACAAGAAACAGCGCCTGCTCTAAGATCGCCAACTGAAATAACCTGTTGCTCTTGGCACAGTAACTCTACCGTCTATAGCATGTAAAAATCGCTTCTAACTGTCAGGTTTGTAAAGGCGAAGTACTTTATACCAAAGCTCCGAAAAAGGTGTGCAAAGACACTTATCCTGCTCTCTTTTAACTCCTCATATACACATTCTGCTCTGCACATCTTCACAATTAATCCGCTCCAAAATACGAGTGTGTGGGGAAGCTGCTTCAAACTTTCAAGAAGCGTTGGGTGTAAATATTCAGCTGAAAAAAAAAAGAAAAGAAAAGAAAATCCTCTACGTCATATTGCAGGAAATGTCTCAGGAAAGCTGTTAAGTGCCTTCTTCTTTCACACTGAGCAATATGGAACAGTGGATAGAGCATTCGACTCATTTTCGGCAAGCGGCAAGATGGGCTTCATATTACCAACTGGTCATTTAGATTTAAGTCTTCCGCTGGTTCTTTAAATTGCTTCATACGATTATCGGGATGATTCCTTTGACATAGCTACGGCAGATTACTTTTCCCATCCATGTATGATGGAGCTGTTGCTGTGTGTGTATTTGTGATGGTGTCATTGTCGAAGGAATGGTAGACTCTGAGCTTACTTCCTTAGTATTGTCAGCTGGAATATAGCTTTCGTAAGTCAGACTCCATCAGGGTGGTGCACTTTAAAGCAGATTAAAGTCACATAAGTTATGCCCTCGTTTGAAACTGGATCACTGATTTGCCTATTTATTCACTCAAATCTGATCGCTGTGGTCCCAAAAATGGATAGCTGTAGAGAGTGCTGAAATACTGACGAAGGGTCCTTCTTTTTATTATGTCACGTGCATAGCTGTGTTGCGTGGATGACTGTGATGAGTGCGTGTGCAAAGTGTTTGCGTTTATATGCAAAATTATGGAGATGAAAGAAAGGGAGACAACGAAAGCTGCTACCGACGAATAGCCTATTCCTCTCCAATATTTGTTTATTTTTCTGTATAAATGTAAATCCGGCCTCTTTGATTTCTATAGCGGGTCGAAAACTTCCACATACAGTGACGGTATATGTGTAAACAGACGGTATAAAGATGTATACATATACAGTGTTTATAGCATAGATTAACTGTGATAATGGGAATTGAATATAAAAATCTCATGACGTTTTTGAATATTTCATTCGCTCCCTTTTCAGTAAGCGGACTGCTACTATTTTTTGTTCTTCTGTTTGTATCATCTGCAAAGAGGAGAAATCTGCATCTTCTGAAACTTCAGTGTAAGATCAAGCCTTGCGGTGCACCATGTCTGATTGCTCTAAATCCTGAATATCTATTGTTATGTGACTGAACAAGATGTTCAAATGTGTGTGAAATCTTATGGGACTTAACTGCTAAGGTCATCAGTCCCTAAGCTTACACACTACTTAACCTAAATTATCCTAAGAACAAACACACGCACTCATGTAAGAAGGGAGGACACGAACCTCCGCTGGGACCAGCCGCACAGTCCATGACTGTAGCGCCTAGACCGCTCGGCTAATCCCGCGCGGCGACTGAACAAGAAACTGACACACGTTGCTTCCTGTCATTCTGACAAGACAGAAACCATGAACCAGCTATGTCTACTGTTCTACAATATTTTAGGTTTTGCTATGGGATACCACAGTTTACACAACCAAAAGCATTAGCTAAGCCGCAAAATACTGGCAACGGTATTAATTTCTAATTTATTGATCCTAGCACCTCATCTTTTGAGGTAAAAATAGTGTGTTCAGTTGACATCTGTTTTTGAAACTCAAACCGTTTGCTACTAGGTGTGTTTTACGATACTAAATGTTTATAAAGTCTATTGTACATGATCTTTTCGAAATTTTTTGAAAATGCTTGCAGTAACGATATTGATATGTAATTCTTTATCAATATATTACCCCCTTTTTCGAGAAGTGGCGTGACAACAGCATATGTATTCTCTCTGGGAAAGTACCACTATGAAAAATTCATTACGTAACTACCTTAATATATGCTATGCTCAGCTTTACAAAATTGCATTATTTTACTACTGATTTCATCATAACCATTTGAACACTTACGTTTAAGAGAGTTGATAACATGGAAAACTTCTTTTGCAGCTATAGAAGGAAGTTGGATTTTAGTAAACTTGCTTTGGTTGGCTTTTCTTAGAAATTAAATTATGTATTGCTGACAGAAAAAGTTAATGCAATTTACAACAATTTTGGGGCTATCTTTGATTAATTCACTATCGTGTTTCGCATGGTTCTTAATCTAATTGCTGAAGGAACTTATTTTTTATTGAAAATGTAACATTTCGCTGTTTTGACGACTTCAAATTTTACAGTCCAGTTTGTAATGTGATTTAACTCTGTCATCATCCGTTTCCCTTGATGCCAAGCAGAGTTCATTAGTTCTGAATGATGTTCTGATTACAATTGTGACACGAAGTTTAAGTGCATTCATTTAACTTCCACTGTACCCTATGACTATATTACAGAATATATTATACTTTTATTAACTCCAGGAATGTAGTGCACAATTTTCCAGTCTGTATTCCGAAAATATTTTTTGAATACTCAATTCCTTTTTGTTTATTACCCTTGTAGTTTTTCAGTGAGTTTTATTAATGTAGTGTCGTATACTCTGATATTAAACCTCGGCAGCTGACCGTGATAGTGTGAGAGACCAATCGGAATCAGACTATGACTCTGGAGTCTCGATGCGTCTATATAAACGTTGTCAATAGCAGGGTTGCTGGTTCCGATAACTCTTGTTGCAAATTGTATGAAGAGGGTTAGACTATAAGAAATGGCATTGTACATACTTATCCTCAACAAAATTTGAATTTCAGTCTCTCGTTACTATTACCTGATGCTGCTTGGAAGTTAAGAGGTGTAAATACATCAAGTTGTTTGAGAAATAATTCTGAGTTACCGCCGGCCGAAGTGGCCGTGCGGTTAAAGGCGCTCCAGTCTGGAACCGCAAGACCGCTACGGTCGCAGGTTCGAATCCTGCCTCGGGCATGGATGTTTGTGACGTCCTTAGGTTAGTTAGGTTTAACTAGTTCTAAGTTCTAGGGGACTAATGACCTCAGCAGTTGAGTCCCATAGTGCTCAGAGCCATTTCTGAGTTACCAGATGGAGCTCTGTACATTGTGACTTATTTTTAATTATCCGTGAAAATCTACTTCTGCAGCTCAAGCTTCAAAATGCTGATTCCTGCAAAATCTGTGCCTATCAGTGATACTTATATCCTTTCTTAACGTAAGCGGCAACTGTTCCCTTCTCGATACTTGACATACATTAACTGGAAGTTAAGCTACATCCATCCACATTAAGAATTTTTATATCAGTAGTTAAATGACGTTCATAAACACATATTACATGTACACTATTTTCAGGCGGCATTTCATCTAAATACATCACAAAGCCACTGATTTTTGAGTCTCTTTTTTATCTTCTCATATCGTGCCAGTGTATCTCTTTAAAGATTCTGCCAACCCGGCTAATTTCTGTTTCCCATGCCTGTAGGCCATGGCTGTTAATCGGTTGAAATCGATTTGCAAAAGTAAATAAAGAAAACAAAATTTTGCGACTGGTTGCTACGTATTTGGTAATTTTACGGTTTACGTTCGCTGCACAACTTGGGAACCATATGGAGCCTACCATTCGGAAGTCTCACTTTCGTCACCATTTCCTACCCCACTGCATTCTCCTCAGTGACACCATCTATCACGGCAGCTGCACTGCACCCCATTACTAACTTTCCAATGGAAACTCAAAAACTTTGCGCTCATGTTTGTTTCCAGACGATATGGAAACATACGTCAACTAATAAAAGTAAATACTTACACACTGCAGCTATGCAGTTAAGTCATGTAGTATGTAGCGTGCGGTTTTGTCAGTTCACAAGGCAAATAAAATACAGTTATATGGAAATATTTCAATTTCTGGAAAACGAAAATTTAGGCCTAGTGACATGTGTACACGATATGAAATGTAAAGGTTTCGAAAACTACAAGCTAGAAAAAGAAGTACTGAATTACTCAAGTAAAGAAGACATTGATGGCCGCGCGGTTTGAGGAGCCATGTCACGGATTGCGCGGTCCCTACCGCCGCAGGTTTGAGTCCTCCCTCGGGCATGGGTGTGTGTGCTGTTCTTAGCATAAGTTAGTTTAAGCAGTGTGCAAGTCTAGGGACCGATGACCTCAGCAGTTTGGTCCCTTAGGAATTCACACACATTTGAACATTTGAAGACACTGCTGTATGCGAAAAGAAATAAATAGTCATCAAAAATGACTATTATTGCATGCGAAATCACAGCACAGTCACACATTTAAATATATACAAACTGCCGAGTGGGATGGTGTGCCTCACATGTGTATTTGCTGTTCTTCTGGTGAGGCTGTTCTTACGCCTATAGCGTAAAAATACACTCCTGGAAATGGAAAAAAGAACACATTGACACCGGTGTGTCAGACCCACCATACTTGCTCCGGACACTGCGAGAGGGCTGTACAAGCAATGATCACACGCACGGCACAGCGGACACACCAGGAACCGCGGTGTTGGCCGTCGAATGGCGCTAGCTGCGCAGCATTTGTGCACCGCCGCCGTCAGTGTCAGCCAGTTTGCCGTGGCATACGGAGCTCCATCACAGTCTTTAACACTGGTAGCATGCCGCGACAGAGTGGGCGTGAACCGTATGTGCAGTTGACGGACTTTGAGCGAGGGCGTATAGTGGACATGCGGGAGGCCGGGTGGACGTACCGCCGAACTGCTCAACACGTGGGGCGTGAGGTCTCCACAGTACATCGATGTTGTCGCCAGTGGTCGGCGGAAGGTGCACGTGCCCGTCGACCTGGGACCGGACCGCAGCGACGCACGGATGCACGCCAAGACCGTAGGATCCTACGCAGTGCCGTAGGGGACCGCACCGCCACTTCCCAGCAAATTAGGGACACTGTTGCTCCTGGGGTATCGGCGAGGACCATTCGCAACCGTCTCCATGAAGCTGGGCTACGGTCCCGCACACCGTTCGGCCGTCTTCCGCTCACGCCCCAACATCGTGCAGCCCGCCTCCAGTGGTGTCGCGACAGGCGTGAATGGAGGGACGAATGGAGACGTGTCGTCTTCAGCAATGAGAGTCGCTTCTGCCTTGGTGCCAATGATGGTCGTATGCGTGTTTGCCGCCGTGCAGGTGAGCGCCACAATCAGGACTGCATACGACCGAGGCACACAGGGCCAACACCCGGCATCATGGTGTGGGGAGCGATCTCCTACACTGGCCGTACACCACTGGTGATCGTCGAGGGGACACTGAATAGTGCACGGTACATCCAAACCGTCATCGAACCCATCGTTCTACCATTCCTAGACCGGCAAGGGAACTTGCTGTTCCAACAGGACAATGCACGTCCGCATGTATCCCGTGCCACCCAACGTGCTCTAGAAGGTGTAAGTCAACTACCCTGGCCAGCAAGATCTCCGGATCTGTCCCCCATTGAGCATGTTTGGGACTGGATGAAGCGTCGTCTCACGCGGTCTTCACGTCCAGCACGAACGCTGGTCCAACTGAGGCGCCAGGTGGAAATGGCATGGCAAGCCGTTCCACAGGACTACATCCAGCATCTCTACGATCGTCTCCATGGGAGAATAGCAGCCTGCATTGCTGCGAAAGGTGGATATACACTGTACTAGTGCCGACATTGTGCATGCTCTGTTGCCTGTGTCTATGTGCCTGTGGTTCTGTCAGTGTGATCATGTGATGTATCTGACCCCAGGAATGTGTCAATAAAGTTTCCCCTTCCTGGGACAATGAATTCACGGTGTTCTTATTTCAATTTCCAGGAGTGTATCTTGGCAGTACAAGACACAGACTATGCACAGACTTTTCCAACATCTTATTATCCTTGTTTTGTTTAGTGGTCCTAAAAGTAGAACGTATTTATATATGACGCATATGGACACAAGCTATATTCGTGCGCGCTCTCGTGTGTGTGTGTGTGTGTGTGTGTGTGTGTGTGTGTGTGTGTGTGTGTGCGGTAGTGGTGGTGGGGTGGGGGGGGGGGGATGGGGGAGGAAAACAAATATTGCATTTATTTGAATTTACGCATCGAAACGAAAAGTACTCGTTGGTGCCAATTGTAAGCTGCTGATTCATTTAGCAGCTGGTAAGAGTCTGCCTGTTGCACCTAGATTACTCGGCTGTTACCCGATGTGTGTGGGGCGGAGATGGCGATAACATAGTAATAAAACGCATTTTACGTTCTACGTTTCGACAGGTGTAATTCAGTTATAGCCGTGTGGAGTGAATTTAATCGGGACTACGGAACTGGGCCTCCTGCAGTGTACGGGGCGTACGAATCTCTTATCTGCTGCCTTGCGGATTTCATATAGGGTTGTCATAAGCACTTTATTCATGTCCAAGAAATAGTGAATCCATTAATATAACACATAATTATAATCCATTAGCGTGATAAGTCGGACCTCCCTTTTTTTATTTTTTATTTTTTAAGATCGTCAGCAAGCATGCGTATGGTACAAGAATATGTGTCTCATGTTTGTGCGTGATTGTGCGGTTTATCTTATCTGGTGGCCCAACTGGTATTATTCGAAAGAAGGCCGAATGCATCAACTCGTCATTTAATGAACAAGTTAGACGTGCCAAAGTCAAAGAAAAACGCGTACCATATCAATGAGCGTCACAAATTGGGTCACGAAGATTATGCAGCTCGACAAGCTGCGCTTTACGATTGATAGAAGCTGCACATAACGGACACCTTTTGAATGACATTTTGTTTTCTGATGGGGCCACATTCCACGTCTGCGGAAAAATTAACAAACATAACTTCCGCATAAGGGATAACGAGCTACCTCACACTACCATTCAGTGACAAAGAGACATACCAAAAGTGAATGTGTGGCTTGGAGTTACATAGACTACTGTTTATGGACTCCTCATTTTTGAAGAACACACTTGAAATGCTGGATGACTTGTTGAAACCACACTTCAGGAAGGAGGTATTGCTGAAGCTAGTGTGTTCCAATACGATAGAGCCCCCGCCCCCTCATTTTGCTCTCATAAGAACGAAGTACCGTTACCTAAAAGATGCGGCAGCAGACTGACAGGCAGGGATTAAAAAATACTGTGGCAATCGCGTTTACCTGACACCCTTGGGTGAGCATTAGTGAAGGGTGTACAAAACAAAAGTAAGGGATCTGCAGGATCTAAAAGCTCGAATCTGGAATGTGGCATCGGCTACTTCAGAAGATTGAAGCAATGCTTCGAAACGAATGCAGGTGGTGTTGAAGTGTGATGACAGTGCATACATAGGTTGACTATAATGCATCCATTATTTCTTAGAAATGGATCGAGACTTTATAACCACCCTGGAAGGTTGGTTTGTTTTTTTTTTTTTTTTTTCTTGGTGGCGGGAAAGTGGACATTTTGTGAAAGACTCTGTCTGTCCCTCCCCTTCCAACAACTTTGAGCCAACTAAGTATTCGCATATTAACGACAGTGGATGCCGTAACACCAGTTGTTCACAAGAATATGGGACGAGTCTGGATGTTTGTCGTGCGTATTTTGGAGGGCACACTAAACGTCTGTAATAGGAAGACTAAGACTTGGATCCTAAACATAATTATATATATAGTATCCCAAGGTTGCATATACAGGGTGATTATAATTGAACTTTCTCTACATTAGAGGGTCCCCCATGAAAAAACGAGTGATCATAGGGCGATGAAACTTCGTGGACACATTTGTAAGGACATGCGGAAGAGAAGTAACGAATAAACCGTTGAAAGAAACACATTTCAGTTTCGCTATGAATGTACAACATTTTTCAATGGCGCATTTTATCTACTTTTCAGGCTACAGACGTTGCTCAGTGTGACGACCAACTGTATCTACAACAGCCTGGAAGTTTGTACGGATACCATTTCACAGATGTTAGCTACTTTCGAAGGTGGACTGTGCAGAGTTCAGCTGTCGTGACAGAGCTCTTGCGCAACTTTAAGATCGCACATTGCGTCGAACATTCTCAGCCATGGCAACAGTAGCTTCAACAATTTACGGCGCAGCTGGCTGTCGCTCTCTCCCAGGAGCAATTCCCAAATAGCCAGTTAATTCGAACTCCCGAATCACGTTGTTCAATGCCTGTGTGGAAAGAGAGCCTCTGCGTATTCCTTTACTGCATCGACATTCGCGAAGAGCGGCGGCAGTATTGCTGTTGTTTTGATAAAACACTCACCTTGTCCAGACCCATGTTGACTGCCTGCAACTGTAATGTACATTGATACCTATCGTTCAACCCTCCGTCGCCCTACCAATACCGGCGTCCAATGGCAAGCCATGACACTAACACTACTAACAAAGCAAATCTTGCTGCGCACAGTCTGAACGTCATTCCTATAAAGTTGGGTACCCATACGGTAAGTAGTTTTCGTTCTACACTGGCTCACGTATCGAAAGTACAATTATAACTACCCTCTACATACATGTAAAAGATATACCCTTGTAAAAGCTGATAGTTCTTTTGAAGTAAGAAATAGTGTACTTCCATACGTAAGTTAAAACTTCCCCCCAAGTGTCTTGTGAAATCGAATGAATCTTATTGAAACTCCTTTATAATATTACTAGCAATATAGTCAGATACACAGCCCAACAGTATTAATGAACACGTTGGTACTAAGTGCAACTATACAAGGTGTAATGGTTATGAGTTCAAATACACTACTGGCCGCCGGCCGCGGTGGTCTAGTGGTTCTAGGCGCGCAGTCCGGAACCGCGGGCTGCTACGGTCGCAGGTTCGAATCCTGCCTCGGGCATGGCTGTGTGTGATGTCCTTAGGTTAGTTAGGTTTAAGTAGTTCTAAGTTCTAGGGGACTGATGACCACAGAAGTTGAGTCCCATAGTGCTCAGAGCCATTTTGAACACTACTGGCCATTAAAATTGCTATACCAAGAAGAAATGCAGATGATAAACGGGTATTCATTGGACAAATATATTATACTAGAACTGACATGTGATTACATTTTCACACAATTTGGGTGCATAGATCCTGAGAAACCAGTACCCAGAACAACCACCTCTGGCCGTAATAACGGCCTTGATACGCCTGGGCATTGAGTCAAACAGAGCTTGGATGGCATGTACAGGTACAGCTGCCCATGCAGCTTCAACACGATACCACAGTTCATCAAGAGTAGTGACTGGCGTATTGTGACGGGCCAGTTGCTCGGCCACCATTGACCAGACGTTTTCAGTTGGTGAGAGATCTGGAGAATGTGCTGGTCAGGGCAGCAGTCGAACATTTACTGTATCCGGAAAGGCCCGTACAGGACCTGCAACATGCGCTCGTGCATTATCCTGCTGAAGTGTAGGGTTTCGCAGGGATCGAATGAAGGATAGAGCCACGGGACGTAACACATCTGAAATGTAGCGTCCACTGTTCAAAGTGCCGTCAATGCGAACAAGAGGTGACCTAGACGTGTAACCAATGGCACCCCGTACCATCACGCCGGGTGATACGCCAGTATGGCGATGACGAATACACGCTTCCAATGTGCGTTCACTGCGATGTCGCCAAACACGGATGCGACCATCATGATGCTGTAAACAGAACCTGGATTCATCCGAAAAAATGACGTTTTGCCATTCGTGCACCCAGGTTCGTCGTTGAGTACACCATCGCAGGCGCTCCTGTCTGTGATGCAGTGGCAAGGGTAACCGCAGCCATGGTCTCCGAGCTGATAGTCCATGCTGCTGCAAACGTCGTCGAACTGTTCGTGCAGATGGTTGTTGTCTTGCAAATGTCCCCATCTGTTGACTCGGGGATCGAGACGTGGCTGCACGATCCGTTACAGCCATGCAGAGAAGATGCCTGTCATCTCGACTGCTAGTGATACGAGGCCGTTGGGATCCAGCACGGCGTTCCGCACTACCCTCCTGAACCCACCGATTCCATATTTTGCTTATAGTCATTGGCTCTCGACCAACGCGAGCAGCAATGTCGCGATACGATAAACCGCAATCGCGATAGGCTTCAATCCGACCTTTATCAAAGTCGGAAACGTGATGGTACGCATTTCTCCTCCTTACATGAGGCATCACAACAACGTTTCATCAGGCAACGCCGGTCAACTGCTGTTTGTGTATGAGAAGTCGGTTGGAAACTTTCCTCACGTCAGCACGTTGTAGGTGTCGCCACCGGCGCCAACGTTGTGTGAATGCTCTGAAAAGCTAATCATTTGCATATCACAGCATCTTCTTCCTGTCGGTTAATTTTCGCGTCTGTATCACGTCATCTTCGTGGTGTAGCAATTTTGGTGGCCAGTAGTGTATTTTTATATGTGATATCTTAACATGTACACATAGCAGAGTGTTCGTTGTTTTTTCTCTGTGTCGAACAGTCTTCCCACAAACACGTCACAAACCTTACGACCTGATGCTATCTCCATGTTCGTAACTGTACCACTAGGTGGACTACTCATGTCAGTATAGACTAACCGTTATGCGTCCACGCTCCACAGTTCAACAACTGACCTGCTGCTAAGGGGAAAATAAGCAGTAATGGCTTGCTCTTGCCAAATTTATTTGGAGCTACTTACCAACCTAAAACATAAGATTTGTAATAGCTATAATTATTAGTCTGCAAATGACGTAAATACACATGTACTGTTGTTCAGTACGCCATTCCCAGGCACCAATAAAAATATCACGAGTTACGTCCTGTATATCATGTATGTGGTTCAGAGTGGAAGTAAGGCGGAGCTAGGAACTGTGAGGTGGCAGAGACGAGACTCGTGCTTCTGGTAGCCATGTTTCGCCTGAATCGATGCCGCTAGACGACGGACTATTTTTCCTTTGATACTCGTGTCCCGACTGCGACGACTTCCACGTTGGTGAGACGCTTAGCACGAAGAACATCACTGGAACGCTATTCTTACGTCACCTGATGGATCAGCCAAAGCGCGACTTTGCCGTGTGAGGTCCCAGGTTTTCCTGTGACAGAAGCGGACCTCGGGGTTCGTGCCTTCAGGCTATTTGCAGACGGTAGCCGGCTGCCGCGCTGCTGAATAGCGGTTCGCCATCTGCATACAGGAAGCATTCCCTTGCTGCACACTTATCTGTCCATGGTCTCATTTATCTTGCTGCCACGCCTCGGCCTCGCAGGGGTGTCCACTGCAGATGCGACTTGTTGCAGACAGGTAGGTCACTGTGCACGATGCACTGACTCTACCCGACACGTACAGAAAGTACCCCAGAATGTACCGTGATCGGCTAGGGCAAACCGCGCAGAGTCCAAATGATACTAGCCAGAACCAGTTACTCTCCAGTATCAGACAACTAGAGTGACTTAAAATGCTGTCATTCTTGAAGTTTTCTAGCTTTATGGATAAAAGCTATATGCGGTGAACCCGAACATCAACGACAAAATTTCAGATATTGTTCACATATATTATCCGAGTTTTCTGTAAGGTGGCTCGCTAAAAAGTAACTCTTTTCATTTAATTTCTTACTCTCATTTGTGTTAGTACTCGTACCTGTATTCCACTGAAACTACTTGCACAATAATGGAGCAGCGCGGGGAAACCGGGTGGTCTCAGGCACCTTGCCACGGTTCGCGCGGCTCCCGCCGTCGGAGTTTCGAGTCCTCCCTCGGGTACGGGTGTGTGTGTTGGCCTTAGTGTAAGTTCGTTTAAGTTAGATTAAGCAATGTGTAAACCTAGGGACCGATGACCTCATCACTTTGGTCCCACAGGAACTTACCACCGCAATAACGGAAATGTCGACAGTATGCTCTGTGAACCTTGTTAGGAAACACTTTTTTCATTCATTCAGGGTACTTGCTGTTGACCACAGTAATGCCCACTTTACGTGTCCCCATCCAACTTGCATTGAGTACTCAACAGTTCTGTCTCGGTTTTGTTTCCCAGAAAGTATTATTTCTACCTTAACAGACGCTGTACGCTGCACCTCGACCTTAGTAGTCGACATTCTTAACAATACCCGTAAGGGAATAGTTCCGTATTTGTTATGTGCTGTACAGTACAGTGACAGACCCGACTGACGACACTGTGATGATAGTGTAGGTGTTTCGTCCGACGGTTGTTACGTTACTTTGTGTTTTGTGTTGTGCGTTTTGACGACTGCATATTACAGGCTATTCCACTATTGTGTAGGAATTTTCACGGAAATAAAGGTGATTGCGATAACCGAATAAATCAAATTACATTGTTACTTTTTAAGAAGCCACCGGAGACCACGAGTCCCTTATACCACACTGCCTGACAAAAAAGTCAAGCACCCAGAAGACATTGTCGGATGTCTATGTGACTTCGTACACGTGCACACCATCGTTTGATATGTGCATCATTAGGGTTGTGGCAAGTAGAACGGCCATCAGAATACGAGGGTGAGTCAAATGAAAAACTTAAATTTGTAATAACAAATCGAAATTTCGCGCCGTTATCCTGTAAGTTAGTAAGCGTGCTACAAACAGCGTGCAGAATGGCCTGTAGGTGGCAGCATAGTGCAGATGCACACATACCGTCGCAGTATCAGTATAAAGATGGCTGCCCCACTTGAGACTTGCACCAGGGAAGAACGGCGTTCTGTTATTCGGTTTTTGCGTAGTGAAGGTGTGAAACCTATTGAAATTCATCGACGAATGAAAGTTCAGTACGGTGATGCATGTTTGTCACAGCAGCAAGTCAACGAATGGACTAGGAAGTTCGCAAATGGTGTGACTTCAGTGGGAGATGCTCCTCGTCCAGGTCAGGCACAACGAGTTGTGACTCCACAGAACATTGCAGCAGTTGAAGCCATTGTGAAGGAATACCGCCGGGTGACACTGAATGACACTGCAGCATGTTTACAGATTAGTCATGGGTCAGCACACCACATTGTTCATGATGTGCTCCAGTTTCACTAAGTGTCAAGATGGGTGCCACGGCAGCTGACTCCTGAAATGAGAGAACGACGTGTTGATACTTGTGAAGAACTTCTTCGGCGCTTTGAATGAGAAGGTGATTGCTTCCTTGCAAGAATTGTTACTGGAGACGAAACCTGCGTTCACTTCCACCACCCACTTCTTCATCCACCATACTCACCAGACCTTGCCCCAAGTAATTTCCATATGTTTGGACCACTCAAAGGCGCAATGGGAGGAAAGAAGTTCCGTTCTGATGAAGAGGTACGCCACGCGATGCATGAGTGGTGGCGCGGACTACCAAAAGAATTTTTTTCTAAAGGAATTTATGCACTTTGTAAGCGCTGGAGGACTTGCATTGAGCGTGGGGATGATAATGTTGAAAAGTGATACAGCTTTGTACCACTTCTGCACAATAAATAATATTTTAAAAAATATTTAAGGTTTTCATTTGACTCACCCTCGTACGTTAGTGTTGTTCGTGTTTAGTGCTGTTCCCAGGCGTCATGGGGCTATGCGGGGCGTGAACCGTGTCACAACATGAGTATCACTGTGAAGGGCACAGAGATGCCGCAAACTCGTGAGAGACAGCTTTGGCAGCATCTGACATAGTTTCAGTGGTCTCATTGTGGATCTCCATTTACCGACTGGTCAAGTCGTGCAGTATCTAAATTTGTGAGGCATTCGAACGTGACAGTGGCCGGATATTGGACTGCATGGGAACGTGAGTGCAGGCATACTTGACGTCAAGGCTACAGTCGATCACATCTGACTAAAACAATGGAGAATCGCCGTATTGTGCACCAAACACATCGTAACCCCTCACACCTGAGATTGCTATCGTGACCTGGTGAAACTACATTCGTCTAGCCACAACTGTGGGATCTTTGATCGCTGTGGGAGGAGGCTCAATGTACCAGAACACATGAAATGTTAGTTCACATTATTACACAAATGAACAAAAGATTTACTTAACTCTGATGCACTTCTCTGCCACAGGAATACAGGATAATTTACAGCTGTCATTGACTAGCAAAGCATCACTTCATGCACTAATTAACTAACTGTTCTCTTGAGGTACATACAGTGTTCAACATTAACAACACTACAAGTTCATCAGAAACATTAACTACTCGTTAGTCCCTACTATGATGCTGATTGCTGTAGCAGAGGTCTCGATCTGGGACTGAGCTATTGCATACTGAGCTCAACGCGAGGACGCTGCCGTTGCTGAGAGGGAGGCGTGGCCTTCTGGAGCGCCGCCCCCCCCCCCCCCCCCCAATACGTCGTTGCGGATTGCAGCGAGCCCTCGCCAGTATGTGTGGAATCGATTCGCGTTGCCGACTTTAATGTGGCACCGCGATATCTGGACGATACCACACTTACCATCCGAAAACAAGTAATGGACCCCTTGATAAAATCTGTGTCATCCTGCACTATTGGTTAGACACTAGCAGTAGCCGGACTAGGGAATAACTGTTCAGGATGTATGCTGCCCTTAACAACGAAAGGCAAACAGCTGAGTGTGGAGTGTTGCCATGACCAGAAAGCATGAACTACTGGCAAATGGTATCGTATTTTGTTCAGCGATGAATCGAGGTTCTGCACTAGCCTGAATGACCATCGTCGGCGCGTATGGTAGCGACCTTCAGAGAGGTCCTGTTCTTCCTGTGTTTGGGAGAGGCACAAGGAATTTGCTCCTGCGAGCAATCGGATATGAATTCATGTCACGGCTGATAGTGATTGAGGGAACTGATGGCACAACGGTAGGTCACAGGTCGGCTCATGTCTTATCTCTGATGCGACAGTAGCGTGGGGCCATTTTTCAACAGTACAATGCTCGGCCACGCATGGCACGTGTCTCTATGAACAATCTACGCGATGTTACGGTACTCTCGCGGCCAAGAGATTCCCATCATATGGTATGGTAAAAAGGTATGAAAACATAATTTTGATTTAAAAACTAATATTTACTTGTGTACAAACATTAAGGAACATCCTTTATGTTTAACAGCCATAAAATAAATGCCCACTGATGCTGCTGCAACTGCAGTGAAACATGTTTTGGATAAAAAACAAAATTGTGGTTTGCTAAAGGCGGACCCCATCCAAAAGTATACTAATCAGTGGATGTATCCAGGCCAGAGTGGGTGTAACGTCGTATTGATAAGTGGGCTCATGCTGCTCTGTTCTTCATAAATTTGACTCGACATTGTAATTGCTGAAATAACATCGCATACCATATCACTCCATGATGCTCCATTTCGTTTCCACTTCCACTTCTACTTCTGGGTGCTTCACTTTTTTTGTCAGGCAGTGTAGTGATGTACTGTTAGACCATTCTCATGAGTTTGTTCGCATACAGCTCGCTTTAGGTATCCCGTACTTTCCTCCTAACAATGGAGTACCATCTGTACCACGATTCGAGAAAACAGCCGCCGCTATAGTCAACAACCAGGGCCAACGGTGTGTTGATGGAAAAACAGCCGACCGAACGAGGAACTAAACACACTGGAATCTTTTTAGAGAGGCGTAGGGTTTAAATTCTATCTCTACTCCTGCTGAGTTTGATTTTCCGCGGTTCGAAATTTACTGAAGACTGATACCGAAATGGTTACTTTCAAAAGGACACTGCATATTTTCTTCCCCATCATCGCCCAATGTGAGTATACCCAGTCTCTAATTTTTTCGTCGCCGACGGGGAAATAAGAGCTAATCGTCGTCCAGTCGCTCCGGAGAGGTAGGCATCGATTATTTCGGAGTGTAACAACAGACGAATGACCGACAGTGGTGAGGGTCACTCGCCAGTTCAACGCTGGTCAACAACAACAGATTAACAGCTGCACCATCCAGAACCATATCCTGTCAATAGGATCCAGTAGCCACTGATCGACTCAGGTACCTACGCTCATCGAACTTTGAATGACGCAGCTGATTAGAATGTGCATTGGATCAGCTTCATTTGACGCTCAAAGCATGGAAAGATGTCGACTGGGCTGGAAATTCACGGTATAGGCCCTACACATCGATTACAGGGTGCACCTAAATACACAACCACGTGAAACCATGCATCCTCCTAGCCAACAGGCATGTTAAATATGTGGTACATGTTTCCTTGTGTGGGTGATGTTGGAAAGTGTATAAAATTGTCCATATATTACGTGTGTCATCTCCTCTCAACGACGACTGATACAAGAGCTTACTATCCACCATGTGAATCCGTTTAACTTGTAGTGCCCACCAGACGACCTATACATTCAGTGAGACAATGCACTACCTCGTCGATCCCGAACCGTGTCAGAAATCACTGAGGGAACACCACGGACATGTGGCTGCTTGTGTGGGCGGCTTCCCTCCCTCCCTCTCTCCCTCCTGCCCAGGTCACTCACCTCAGCCCCATCTGGGGTGCCATCGAGCAAACCCAACTCCGATTAGTTTCAGATGGCTGTACACGCTGGTTGGGCGGTCATGTGGAAGTATCGCTCCCAACGCTTTTGACTTCTAGTACAGTCCATGCCACGACGCTTTGTTGTCTTCATCAGAGCGAAACAAGGTTCTAGATAAGTGAGTGTGATTCAGTTGCACATATGTGTACGCAGCTGCAAAGGTAATAAGTATTTATACGCTGTGTTTAGAATGTATGCAGCTCCTTGGATGACCAACGAAGAGGTGGAATGATGAAATGGGAGACCCGTAAAGTAGTATGTGAGGACATATAATTTAAACACATTCAGTTATATACGGTATTTCTGCGATGCTGGCGCAAAATTACAATAATGACAAAGCAGAATACGATAGATAACGTCGTTCCACAAACATTTCAGTCAAAAACTGAAAACCGAAGTAGCTACCGATTGTACCCTGAAGATGACGCCTCTGCTCAAGTAAACAATAGGAAGAGGGAACCATCCACCACTCCACATAACATGTGGGTGCACATGACACAAAGCTGGAAATAGTTTCACTGCCTAACAAAATAACCCACCAGGGACGGACAGTAAGAAATTCGTTATGTAATTCGGTAGCCTCAGTAATTTGTGTGACAGAGCATTATAACTGTTAATTATCATGTAATTGCTTACCTGAACTTTTAGAATTCCATCACACTGACTTCATTAGAAATGAGAATGAAACATTTTTTCATTGTTAGTTTCCATTAAGAACGCTACCTGCTGCGTAGTAAGGAACCTGCAACAGCTTATTGTTTTTGTATTGAACGTTTCCAGTCTTAGGTTCCGCCTTTTCCATGCCTCATTTGATGCTTGTCCATTATCCATTTTAGTTAGTCCTATGATATCGCAAGCACGATTGATGTGTAGACGTTACTATAGCTGTCGATAGAATGCTCCCTGCCTGAACTGTGTTCCAGCAGGAATCACTTAAATGCTCTCAACACTATACTGTTATCACGTGTTTGAACCGCAAAATGTAGAAGCCATTGAATAATTTCGATCATGTATCACTAAACGAGCACTTTACCTGCTAAACGAATAATAGAGATGATTAGCGTTCAGAGCGCTCTGCTGGATGTTAAAACAGGAATTCGCTGCCGTAAAAGCTTAACAGCTCTTATTTTCACTTACAGTTACTAAGCAAACAGTACTTCTTTATCGTAAGCATTCTTCAGGCATGCTAGCTGCTGCGTCAGTCACCACGGTGAGGGGTCTTAATTATCACTTGCACTAACAGGTGCTAGTAACTTTATTTAGTTCATTGTAATCCTGTATTCCTCTATGTAGTAGTCTATCGCACCGAAAGCTGCGTAAATAATTCAGAGATCACACACAAATGAAGTGCTTCAGAAGCTGTCATAACTAATCATCTGATTCATTCAATTTAATTGTTTTGATTGTTGCAAAATAAGTTAGTTGCTGCCGGTCACAATTCTCCAAAATTCAATTTCCTAGTTTTTCTCTCATTTCTTGAACTCCTTGATTGTCACGTACTGTAGCAAATAGATGATGAAATCTACAGTATCAATAATTAATTAGATTGATATTACCCTTCATTTATTCATTCGTACCTTAAATGGATATGGGGTGGCCTCCGTGACATAAGAACGACCTCTGAAATCCAGCCTCCGTAGCCGAGGTCGCCAACGCCTGATTGTGCCGTGACGTTCGACTCTGAGGTAAGCCAGATCTAATCCTGTTGGTGAATGAAATTTTCACAACCAGTATGCCGCTGGCAAGGGGAGAAGACGTGGCGTAAAGTTTCCGATCACCAGTATTTGCGTAAGTGTGCTGGATTAAATTTCAAACCACTTGGTAGTGTCTCATGAAGTGAAGCAATGACTTGTTGGCTGTGGTGGTTGACTGTTGGTGGTGATCCGTCCGCCGGATGGGGACGTTAAGGTCGACGGCCATCTAGGAGCTATTCGAGAGGTACAGGCTATTGCTGGCACCAGGTTTCACCCTCTGTCTTCTCCCGTCATCATCATCAAACAGCACTACACTATACACTCCCACATTACATTCCACAAATACACATACGACACGACTCTAATAACCGCAAGGAAATGGGCCAGTGGGCGCAGAGGATGGACAACATTTCCGCTAGGAGACTAAAACCACTCCGTGTTATATCCCAGTCAACAAAGCTATACCAAATTTACGTTATCTTTTTATCATCCTGAAAGGCAAATAAACGTGTTATAGCCGGGTGGGATTAGCCGAGCTGTCTGGGGCGCTGCAGTCATGGACTGTGCGGCTGGTCCCGGCGGAGGTTCGAGTCCTACCTCGGGCATGCGTGTGTGTGTGTGTTTGTCCTTAGGATAATTTAGGTTAAGTAGTGTGTAAGCTTAGGGACTGATGACCTTAGCAGTTAAGCCCCATCAGATTTCACACACATTTGAACGTGTTATATTTCTTGGATTTGTAACCATTGGTGAAAAAAAGGAAGGAAGATTAAATTTTAACGTCCCATCGGCAGCGACGTCATGAAAGACGGAGTTCAAGCACGCATTACGGAATGATCGGAAGGAAATCGGCCGTGTCCTTCTCAAGGGAACCGTACTGGCATTTGCCTGGAGCGATTTAGGGATATCACGCAAGTCCTAAATCTGGATGGCCAGATGGGGATTTGAACCAACCAAAGACAAAAGTTTAGGTATCTCGAAGGAAAACTAAAACGATATTGGTAAAGTTCGACAAAGAGCGAAGTTGACTTTTCAAAAATGTTCAATTGTGTGTGAATTCCGAAGGGACCAAACTGCTTAGGCCATCGGTCCCTAGACTTACACACCATGTAAACTAACTTAAGCTAAGAACAACACACACGCCCATGCCCGAGGTAGGACTCGAACCTACGGCAGGAGAGACCGCCCAGTCAGTGACATGACGCCTCTAACCGCGAGGCCACTCCGCGAGGCCTGTTGACTTTTCGACGTCCAAAGTGTTGTGTACTATGAATCTGTTCTGTAATGATTAAGCGCCAGCTTCAGGGCTAGTTACTTTCTAAAAATGTTGAAGCAGCTCGAGAAAATTAAAAGCTCGTGTGAACCTAGCAGTACTGTAGCAGCACAGAAATCACTCCGTGTGGGCGCTCGATCCGACGTAAAGATTCCAGAAATTTGCACAGGAAACGCGGAGAAAGTTTTTTCAGTCTCAGTCTCTTATCTAGGGCTTTGGTGAGTTTATTCCCTGCACTTAAACCAACGCCAAAAATGTTTAATACCCCTGAAGACAAATCAAAAATCTATGATGTTTTCACAAGTGAAAAGCATGTTGAAAAAGTTGCGTTCTTCTGGAATAGTTTGATATTTTGCTTAATATACATTTTTTAATCTGTCCCGCTCAACAGATCTCGTAACTGCGGCACGACACTCGTGTCGTTCGTGAGAAAACACCCAGAGACGTGGCGTGACGTATAAGACTCTGGGCTCATTTTAATTTCTGTTGTCCTTATTTTTCTCAAGTCACCTCGAAATCCAGAATGGTGCATTAAAGCTGCGGTTGATTTCCATCCTCACCCTATCCCAGTTGGTACTCCGTGTGTACTAATTACGTAGCCGTGGATAGGCCGTTAAACTCTTACCGTCATCGTGCCACGCAAAGTCAAGCATTTAGCACGTTTGCTGAGAAGGGGTACTATTTGCAGCAGTATCCGACTCATCAGATGGCTGCGTGTGGAACTGCAGAACTGGCCCACTCCCGTATAGCTGTAACGAACGTTTGCACTGCTTTGCCGATGAACATCTGATACGTCATTAATCCCTCTTTTTCTGTTTTTTCCTATTTTTAACCTTGTTCGACATTTATCGAACATCCCCACAGCGGATATTTGCTCGTTAAATCCATCGTCACAATAGCTTGCACCAGCGGAATCCGCTTCGCGGCCCAGAGGCGCCATTTTTCGACAGATTTGTCTCTCGTTGGTGGAATAGTGGCAATTTCCTTTTTAGCGGGGCCGCTGCAGTACATTGATTCAGTTTCAGGTAGCGCTTATTGAATCAGAGTTCATTTCACGGCGACGGCAGACAGCGTCCCTGGGCGACGCTAGCAACGCGCCGCCAGATTGCCTCCTGTCCCATCATTTCCACTCCCGTATGTTCCAGTCGCTAAAGCCTCCAAGTAGAATTCGACTGCTACCATAACGTTTCCTCCCACGACACATGCAAGAACATCGTATTCAAATTTTCGATGGAATACAGCCGAGCGTATCAATTCTCAGAGGCAGTTCCGTCTCTCTATAGCACTGACCGCTTCTGCTGTAGTGCTAGTCCTCATCCCTAGACCTTCCGCTTTGCTTTCACCAACCAAAACAACACTTCGTACCAAAACAATTAACACCTCCTTACAGCCAAAACGAATTCCAGGTTTTCCATTCTGACTGTGAATGAATAGATTGTTTTTAATCAAATGGAACTATATAGTTCCCGGCGGGGTCAGGGATTTTCTCTGCCTCGTGATGACTGGGTGTTGTGTGATGTCCTTAGGTTAGTTAGGTTTAAGTAGTTCTAAGTTCTAGGGGACTGATGACCATAGATGTTAAGTCCCATAGTGCTCAGAGCCATTTGAACCATTTTTTGAACTATATGGTTAAGAGACCTCTTCAAGTCTCAGACGTCTCTGATGTACATACACAGATAGAAAGGACGAATGAAAATTTGTACTAAGGGCATGATTCGATCCCGGATCTCTTGTTCACTAGGCAGATGTGCTAACTACTACGCCACTGCAGTTATGTAAAGCTCAAATGGTTCAAATGGCTCTAAGCACTATGGCACTTAACATCTGAGGTCATCAGTCCCCTAGACTTAGAACTACTTAAACCTAACTAACCTAAGGACATCACACACATCCATGCCCGAGGCAGGATTCGAACCTGCGACCGTAGCAGCAGCGCGGTTCCCGACTGAAGCGCCTAGAACCGCTCGGCCACAGCGGCCTGCCACTTTGTCAGAGTGGCGTAGTGGTTAGTGCATCTGCATAGTGAACACGAGACGTGGGTTCGAATCTTGACGTTGGTACAAATTTTCATTTGTCGCTTCAGTCTGCGTATGTACATCATAGATCTCTTATAATTGAAAATACTCCAGAACGCAACTGAGTTCACGCGTTACCCGAACGTTTAAATGTTTAGAAACTGCGACTTGTAATTCAAAACTGACAATTGTGAATGAGGATGTTTTTACTCTGGACACTGCTGCCAGCTGAATCGAGACATTTGAAATGTTTTCGTGATTCAGCTTACAGCCATTATTTCCCACTCGTTGAGTGGCACATCTCTCTCCACTTTAAGAACTGGACTGTGTCCCGACGACCAGGGAAAATTTCCGAATTGAATACTATGGTGTAGACTGAACTCCCAAAAATGATGCGAAGTAGCAACACTAGAAAATAATAACGAAATGCAGGAAGTCCTGCAGTAGATTGACTTTTGGTCCAGGGAGTGAAAAAGCCAGTTGATCCTCAACATAAATAATTGTAACTTATTCCGCATAAATAAGCGGGAAGACCCTGTATTGTTTGCTACATGATTAGCGAGCAACCAGTGGAAGCAGTCATATTTGCTGAATATCTTGGAGTACGCATACAAAAACATGTAAAGCTGAACGACTACATAAAACTAATCGTACGAAAGCCAGAATGGTTCAAATGGCTCTGAGCACTATGGGACTTAACTTCTATGGTCATCAGTCCCCTAGAACTTAGAACTACTTAAACCTAACTAACCTAAGGACAGCACACAACACCCAGTCATCACGAGGCAGAGAAAATCCCTGACCCCGCCGGGAATCGAACCCGGGAACCCGGGCGTGGGAAGCGAGAACGCTACCGCACGACCACGAGCTGCGGACCGAAAGCCAGATACCAGACAGATTCAAAGGAATAATTCTCGGGAAGCATAGTCCACTCACGAAGGAGATAACTTACAGTATCTTCCTTCGAAGGATACTTGAGTATTGAATATCAGGCTGGATTTCATGCCAGGTAGGGCTGCTGGATGAAATAGAGAAAATACGAGGGGACTTCGGACAGTAAGTTACACATTGTCATGGCAGGACGAGTAACTCTTATTGAATGTTGCGTTAAACAACGAAGTGACACAGATACATGACACTGTTTTACAACATAGTTGCCAACTGTCTGTAAGCAAGCGTCGGAGCGTTCTACCGGTTGTTCGATGTCTCGACGGTGGAAGCCGCTCCTTGATCACGGAGCCATTCGAAAACTGCTGTGTCAACGTTCTTGTCGTTGGAAAATCTCTTTCTTCCAGATATTCTGTCAGCTTGTGAGAAGATGAGACTCCGTGGTGAAAGATCTGGATACTACGTCTGGACACGCCATCATTGCATCTGGTACATATACCACTAGAATTTCATGGTGAATCTGTGTGCAGCTCAGACGGTTTGCCCAAAAGTATCACACGTGTACTTCATCTTTGGAGTAAGTTCCCAGGTACCATGCTATTTGACTCCCTCACTGTGATGCTGTTGCTATCGGTACCGCAGCAGAACTGTCTTTGTAGGAAACCTAGAACGTCTAATCTATTGTCGTTGCGTTATAGCCTTAGCATGGGGCGAAATTTCTAACTTAATTTCTGAAACTGCGTACAAAGAAGAGCAGCGCATATCATCACAGGTCCGTTTAGTAAGCCTAAAAGCCTCACGGAGATTCCAGCGGCAATCGCTGCAAGAGAGACGTTGTGCATCACGATGTGGTTCACTGTTAGAATTCGGAGAGCGTAGGTTCCTGGAAGAGTCGCTCCGCACACCATTATCAGCTGGAGCAGAAAATGAGATACAAGAAGTACTCTCCACCATGCAGCGTAAGCCGGTTTGCCTCAGGTATAATTTTGTTGGAGAGTTTAAATGGTTTGTTTCAACTTAAAAGCGCTCGAAACGAATACATATGAAATAATGTGAAGATTGGATCCACGTGGAGCCGCTACTGCACCGCCAACTAGGTGCTCAGTTGGCATCACAAGGCTGAATGCTCCCCATACGAGTCCTCCCACCAAGGAAAAACCCCTCGCAACACCGGGAATCGAACCCGAGTCCTCCAGATGGCAGCCAACTGCGCTGACCTCTGAGCTACAGAGACGGAAAAAGTCGACAAACGCCAAAAGAAAGAATATTATTAGGCGTTCTGACTGTCCTCAGGAATGATTCGTCACAGCCACACACCCGTAACACGACGGAAATTCTTTTGGCACGTGAAGTGACCTGCTGATTGTGATCTAGTAATGTAAAGTTGTCACCGAACATAATGAGACTACAAAGTAACTGCTGTCCAGGAATCTGAAAATAGTTTACTAATGCTAAGAAATGCTTGATATTTGAATTAACTGCTCAGAGCAGAATTGGCTACAATAGAATTATCCATCTAATTGAAGCACAAGAATATTTCTGTAATTAGCTCTGTAAAAGGCATTAGTGAAAACCTCATGGTTACTCAATACTACCACCTTGAAAAATCGTACTTCATTTAAATTACATGGATCAACGAAACACAAATAGCAATAAAAACAATAGATTTTCTTTTTAACTTCAGGGTTATTATTTGATACCAAAAAGCACGAGTATTTTACACATAACAATCAGATTAATGTTAAGTGGCTCACGTTTTGCTCCCAGCACATTTATACAAAGACCTGCTCAATAAATTGAATTTGAAAAACATATAAAACATAACACCTTTTAGTGAATGAGCTATCGACTTGCTAAACTCGATCACGAAGAAGAAACAATTCGAAAAAAATAGTACATGATCTGTATTACATTGATCGTAAGCGCATGTGCCACACTGATAGTCATCTGATAAAATTGTCTATAAGCAACCACACTGTTCCAGTATAGGTCGTCAAGACATAAAATATAGAAACACACTACCTTGTATTCTGGATTCGGTGTGTTACAAAAATTATGTTCGATTCTCCGTACCAATACATGAGTACAAAACCACAGACCAGTTTTAGCTATCGGTATCCGTCTTTCTCGGTGTAATGCAATGCATCCTCAGTCAAAAGCACACCAATTATACACGAGCAAAACACAACTTCACTTCAGAGCCGCCCAAACGAAATATACGCAAGCGGAACGCTTTATTTTCCTTCCAAACCGGCAAGTTGTGTATGACGACCAGGCCCTCGCTAGAAACTAGCCGAAGTCATACTCGCCTCAGGGATAGACAGATACACTTATGCAGCTGAAGCAGCCGTAAATATACGGAAGTCGATCAATGTGCCGTAGATATAATAGCAAAGATTGCTAGCAAGATAAAGCAACGTACAAACAGAACATATGCAAGATGGCCGATTATAATGCACACCTTTCAGTACGTAACTGCTTTATTTACGTCGCACCCTGAAATGGCCATAAAGTTCCTTTAACACCTTCCGCGGCTGCAGCTCGAGCGGACAAATTGAGAGGTGAGTTTCCCCTCTGCCGGAGGTAGTGCAGCGTCGGAATTCGGGCGCTGAGTCGGCGGAAGCCGCTACATGTCAATTTGCCGAGCAGCCGGTGGGGCAGCGCGCTCGCCGCCAGCTGCTTTTCTGAGCCGATGACCCACACCGCACTCGCTTATTTATTCAGTAATTATTTTTCGTGTAGCTCACTGCGACCGCCGCTTTAACCACAATTTATTCTGTTTTCGACGGGAATAAATGCTGAACGCTCTCATCACCGACAGATAATTTAACAGTATGTGCCCCTGTTTATTTGTGAACGCTGTGTGGCTATGGATTTCACGGATCGTCAACATCTACATCATTCGAGCAAGTGGAGCTGCGTATTTCATTCTTTGTTAGGCGGGTCGTTCGATGTTCATGGCGACTGCATATCTCTCCCCCTTCCCTCATCGCGTCCAGTCTTTCCCACCCTCGCTGATATCCACTCGTGTGTATATCAGTGAGAACGAGCGCGCAAGCGAAAGCGAAAGCGAGAGCGAGCGAGAGAGAGAGTGGGAGAGAGAGAGAGAGAGAGAGAGAGAGAGAGAGAGAGAGAGAGAGAGGGGGGGGGGGAAGGGGCAGGCTGGGGGAGAACTGAAACGTTCACTGCTCTCTACGTTCGGATTAGCTTTGTACGCGCTCCTAGCTCACCATTCTCATTCCCCATTTCAGAAGTTTACAGAATTTCTTGAGTTTTAGCAGACTTTTGCTATACTTCTGCTCTGTCGTTTGATATGCATTGATCCGATTTACGACTAGTTCGACGATTTCCTTTGTGGTAAAGTAAGGCACGTGTATTTTGGTGAGTCACCGTGAGAAGTGAAAGCAGCATTATTCCTACTGTTGTGGTCTGTAGATATTTCAGATTTTTGTGGACAACACTCCAGTTCAATAAGGCTAATCTATAGAAAGAAACCCTGTGCATGTCAAGAAAGCAGGCAGTTAGCTCGAATCCTGCTAGTTAGCCAGGGATCATTAATAGACGAGATATAGAAAAATTAAACAGGAGTGGAGTGTTTTGGCACGGGTTTATTTCGAAAACACGAGAGTGTCGTCGAAATGTCCGCGACACTCCAGTGTAGAACGCTACAACAGGGGAATTATGCATCACGGAGAAGTTTTTTGTTAACTTTTCGAATGAATTTGTTGCAAGATTAGTCAGACAATATATTACTTCTTCACAAACACATGGGGACTTCAGAAAGTAAGTTACACATGTCGTTACACGCCAAAAGTGCCGGCCGGAGTGGCCGAGCGGTTAAAGGCGCTACAGTCTGGAACCGCACGACCGCTGCGGTCGCAGGTTCGAATCCTGCCTCGGGCATGGATGTGTGTGATGTCCTTAGGTTAGTTAGGTTTAAGTAGTTCTAAGTTCTAGGGGACTTATGACCACAGCAGTTGAGTCCCATAGTGCTCAGAGCCATTTGAACCATTTTTGAACGCCAAAAGTTTGACGCAGCAAGAGTGGCACATTGTCAGAAGGGAGTGCATGTACTAGGCTTCCTACTCACATAGTTTCACTGCGGTGCCTATAACAAATGCGTCACAGTCTGCGAGTGAAATGGAAACGTACTCCGAAGTTGAAGTACGCTGGACAGTACTATCTTCGTTGGCAAAACGTCTAAATTTCAAACGGATACACCGTGAAAGGATAAGGAGTGATTTTTTTCATTAACTGTATGTATTTGAGCCTAATTTCTTAAAATCCTTGCGTGCTTGTGTGTCTAGTAGCCACAGTCCCGCATTTTAACTATTGTCTGGTGTACAGTTTCGCTATCTTTAGTACAGATAGGGACTGTGATTGCTGCATTCAGATGTGAGCAGAGTTAGTGACCCTTCACCCACAGCACCAGGCAGTGCTGGCTTCAGTCATGCAACTTGAGGCTATTGCCGATGGTCGTCACTGTGGGTGATAGAATGTGGCGATCCAGGGGATATCGAACACATCCCACGTACCCCTGATCAGTCCACTACTAAGACTGCCCAAGTACCTGACCCCATTGAGGCAGACCCCGTCACCCATGGTCGAGTGATGGGTGGTGCAACATTTGACAGTCAGTGAAAGACCTTTCAGGGGGCCAGTTGATAAGCCCTTCTGGTTCGTCTGACAAACAGGTCTGAAGCGCTATCTGTGTGTGACGAAAATTGTGAGACAGATGAAGTCGCTTGCCCTGTTTCAGGGGAAGCGTCTCAGCCCAAAATATCTGGGCATTTAGAGAAGATGTGATTACTGGTTATCGGCTGCTCCAGTGTTAGGTGCGTAGCGGGGGCCCTTAGGGATATGGCTGCAAAGGAGCGGAAGCAATCCAGTGTGTGTGCATACCAGGAGGAGACAATTCCAGATATGGAACAGGTGCTTCCAGGTGTCATGAACAGCATAGGGTGCAGTCAGCTGCAGGTAGTGGCTCATGTCGGTATTAACGATGTGTGTTGCTTTGAATCGGAAGAGATTCTCTCTGCTTTCGGGTGGCTATGTGAACTGGAAAAGACTGCCAGTCTTGCTTGCTAGATGAAGGCAGAGACCACCATCTGTAGAATTGTCGACAGAACCGATTACGGATCTTCGATACAGAGCCGAGTGGAGAGTCTGAATTAAAGGATCAGGAACTGATTCGCAGCAATCGTAGATCTTCCGTCGATGAGGACGTTCACATAGCGTTTCTCGAATGGCTCCGTGAGGAAGGAGCGGGCTTCTATCGTCGAGGAATTTAACGATTGTTAGAATATTCCGACTATTGTTTATAGAGTCTTAATGACTGTGTTTAAATATAGTGTCATGTGTCTCTGTCACTTTGAAGTGTAGTGCAGCATTCAGTAAAAATTACTTGTCCTATCTTACTTCTCGTACATCTTGTGAAATGACTACGATGGGAAAATCAAACATTCGAGCTCATACAGAGGCTTACAGAAATTCGATTTTATCGGGTACAATTCGCCAGTGGAACAGGAAAGGCCACCATAACCACAAGTTGGCTTTCGAAGCGTAGATGTAGGTTCAGATTAGAGCTTATCTTCCACGCCACGTAAATGTCGTCAGAAATGGAGCCCCAGCTTACATGAAGAAGGATGGGCAAAGGAAGTGATCGTGACGTGTTGATGGAAACACCCTGCTGTAGGCCTAGAAAAGCTGTAACATCATTTCTGGTCGGGTCTATATGGTCGCCCTTGTTCTATTGCTGACGTCAGAGCCAGGGAGTTTTGGTCAGCCTTACAAAACGCAAAGTCGTATGACACTTTTCAGTGAGAGATCTTGAAGAGCAGGTTCAGTTGCCTAATTGGAGAGGCTTTTCTGTCCTTCAAGCACAATCGCACCTTTCAAAATGGTTCAAATGGCTCTAAGTACTATGGGACTTAACATCTGAGGTCATCAGTCCCCTAGATTTAGAACTACTTAAACCTAACTAACCTAAGGACATCACACACATCCACGCCCGAGGCAGGATTCGAAACTGCGACCGTAGCAGCAGCGCGGTTCTGGACTGAAGCGCCTAGAATCGCTCGGCCACAGCGGCCAGAAATCGCACCTTTCCTTCGCGAAGTTGGTTGGTTGGGGGGAGAGGACCAAATAGCGAGGTCATCGGTCCCATCGGTTTAAGGAAGGATGGGGAAGGAAATTGGCCGTGCCCTTTTGAAAGGAACCATCCCGGCATTTGTCTGAAGCGATTTAGGGGAATCACGGAAAATTTAAATCAGGATGGCCGGACGTGGGTTTGTACCGTGGTCCTCCCGAATGCGAGTCCAGTGTGCTAACCACTGCGCCACCCCCTCGGTTTTCGCGAAGTCACAGAAGGAGGTTGTCAAGGTTGTTTTGACTACGCTGCAGAAGTTTCGGTGGGCTGCCGTTACACGTCCTCCATACAGTCACGCGGCGCGGTATTAGCCGAGCGGTCAGGGGCGCTGCAGTCATGGACTGTGCGGCTGGTCCCGGCGGAGGTTCGAGTCCTCCCTCGAGCATGGGTGTGTGTGTTTGTCCTTAGGATAATTTAGATTAAGTAGTGTGTAAGCTTAGGGACTGATGACCTTAGCAGTTAAGTCCCATAAGATTTCACACACACACACACACACACACACACACACACACACACACACACACACACACACTTCATACAGTCACGATCACTCCCCATGCGATTTCCGGATGTTTGGAGCGCTAGATGAAAACATTCATGGTCGGCGATTTCCTTCGGATGAAGAGGTACATGTCTGGCTACAATCATTTTTCCGTTTTTCCGTAGCGAACGTCAAGCATTTTTCCGTGAAAGCATTGGCTGTCTTTTCTCACAATGGGATAAATGTATTTACAGTTACGGCGATTCCTTTTAAAATAATAAATATTTTATTTACTTTTTCTCATGTGTCTCGATTCCATTTGACTACCCCTTATAGTAAACCAGACCAGTTATTTTGCTAGATTCCTAAGGGCGATGATTAGGTTTAGCACTTTTCTAACGTTTCCATATAACAATACGGCGCTGACAGTGGACTGGGCGCATGTTAAGTCTAGCGCTGCCCAAATTAAATTCTCTGACATTCTGACAGAAAACATATCTGACGCTAAGAGATTGCGTTTATGTTCTTTGTTAAGCATAATCCGTCGATATGGAGAGGTTTCTGTTGAGAGTACCACACAAGTTGTAGTTGGACTCGTCGTGTAGATCACATTAAATTAGTTGTAAAGGAATGAAGATTTCGGTTTGACACAGGTCAGTTGGAGACATAACTTAATTTCCGATGCGAAAATTGTGAGAAAGTAATCTACTGTTTCCTTTTTAAAGGAACTTTTTTAACAATCGTTTTAATCGATACAGGCAAACAAAAGTTATGACTAATGGAGATCTAAACTCATTTCCTTCCGAGTCAATCTATAACACTCTAGGGAGTTGCTATAAAAGCAGCTCCACATTATAATGCTACCCCTTTGACAGGATTTAAAGTTTGACCGTGATCGTGTCTGGTAAGGCCAAACAATCGAACTTTATTTCAACTGAGGGGTTACGTATTGAAAGGATTCTACCCTGAATCGAACCTACGTTATGTTGTTTGAAAAGTAAAAGTGTTGGTGATACAAATAAATACGGTCGCCAGTGTAATTAGGCAAAAGTAGTTTCAAGTAAGTGTACAACAAGCAAACTAAATTAATCATATTATGCTTTAATTCATTTAGAAATCTGTTTAGTAAATGGGCTCAAAAACAAAAACATAAAAAATAAACAGTCATGAGCATATCTGCTATCTGTTTAAGTACAGTGGCAACAAACTGCTTCACAGTGACGTTCACTGCTTACTTTAGTGTGTAAAGAATGCCGCAAATTGCTAGGCACCACTCAGCAGCGGAAAATGCTGATAATCTGGAATGGGATGGCTCTAAAACTTCACTACTGAATGACAGTAATTTTGAAACAGTTATGATGCTGTTCTTTTAACGTAACTAAGACGATCACTAGTAACTTTCATACATTACATGTAAACTTTCGCATAGCACACAACATGAGTTATACCTGGGGGCCCTGAATCTTTTATGGTTTAAGGAAGGTAATGTAATTCGTGATTTTAATGTCACCAATAGTTCAATAATAATTATGTTTTGCACGAACTTTCACCGTGGCGTATTGGTTAACTGATTGTAGCATATGAGAGACCCTAAAAAAAATTTCTATCGTACAACGCACCCCTCACTAATTAACAATAGCAATAACATTCCCAAAAAGAGATATACACACAAAATCATTGTTTACAAACCTGTTATACCAATGTGACTACTGTAGGCCTCCAGATTATTGTGACCTGGAAGCTGTTTCTGTAATCATTTTTCTCCAGTAAATTTTATATTCAGAGAAGCGATTTTAATTATTTTTGGCAGCTTCATTTCAAACTGAAATTGTAATTAAATATTTTTTTACTGTAGACTGAACTTAAGAACATTACCTACCACGTGGAGAACTTCACTCAAAAGACTATTTGCAGACCAAATCGTATTGCTCCACAATACTAAGCAACCCTTTTAATTATGGTAATCAGTAATGCAAGGACTTTCGCTGTATATTGAAAGGATAACTCGGAACCTTCTTGTACCAAGAACAGGAGCCTGTCAAGATGAGTGACTTAGGATAAAACACGATTCGTAACACAAAGTTAGTCATAAGCGCTGAACACTTCACTGAACACTGGTCCATGCATGAATTTACAAAATTAGTTATTACTTTGCCTGAAGCCGTGACAATCTTCTGCGACGTCAGCAGAGATCCGTATGACGCACTCATAGATCTTCGTGCAATATTCTCTGTAAAATATCGTCTGGGAGTTGTAAATACCGATTTTAGAGCAACCCAGTAAATGCCATGACACACCGGCTACTCCACATCCGAGGCATTATTACTTCAGTTTTCCAGAAATCTTTGGCTCATTGAGCGCTCGGGATGTAAATACATCGAGAGTTAGCCATTATCTGCGCCACAAAGACTTCGCGAGCCAAATCGCGCCATTCCACCTTTTATATTCCTGCCTCAGTTTTTTCGTTGCTGAGTGACTTCCCTTTAGTTTTCCTGTCGTGCACAAACCTACATTCCCTGAAGATGAACCAGTTATGTATCACAAAACAGTACATAAAATGACATAGTTTAGAAAAAGACATTTAGAAAATATTTCCTGATTGTATCAAATTACAGAGTGAGAGCAAATATTTAGATGCATTTCAAGTCAAAGAAGTTAGGTAATACACATATTATAGTGTCAATAATCGACATAAGTGTTAAAAGTCTAACGCCTTGATCGCTGCATCACCACCTCGCGTTTCATGTGTACTAGATAGTCTTCGCTAGGCTTGCTTCATATTCGAGTGTCACTAAGCATTTCGTATGTCTCCGTATTAAAGGATTAGCCTTTTCCCACATAGTCACGTGAACCGTTAAAATTTTGCCTTAGTGAATTACGGATGCTCGGAACACTTCAAAGTCGATTTTTTTCGACTATTTTTGAGAGGACTGTTATATGAGTTATGAACTTCACGTACCATAAATATAAAAAATTACATAAGCCTTGTTACTGTGTGGTTTCTCCGTGAGACAAACGGGCGTGCGTTCTACTGCCAGCACTTTGTTCTTGAACACAGTACTAACAACTTTGTCAATGAAAAAGCGTCAGAGGATCAGTACTCCTACTTTCTGGAAAAGTCTTGTATGTCCAGTTATTGCACTGACAGAACCTACCATCTGTAAGTCTAAATTATAAGAATGGTGTCCATGAGAACCAGGAAGTTTTCTTCTTGTTTAATAGTTATCAATAAACAGAAGAAATGAAGTAAATGCAACGTAAATTTAGAGTTATATAATTACGTTCGACGTTCGGAGGATTTACGTTCACGTGGAGTGTTAGGAGTCTGTCTGTGTGTGTGTGTGTGTGTGTGTGTGTGTGTGCTAGAAGTATATTGCTCTCAGCCAAATGTTCATATACCCTCCCTTTATCCGGCAATGTGGACTGCCATCAGGCTCACTGACGCTCCGAAGTTTTATTAATGCTCGTTAACATTTAAATAGAAATCCTTTTTATATTCAATTGCGCTCCCAATTTCAATTTTTCGCTTTCCGCGCCGTGTTCGCTGTTCAGTTGTTTCGAAGTTGGTGTATTGGTTCAGTAAAAATATGCACTAACAAGTAAATAACTGTCTCAGCAGCCTACAGTTTAATAAAAGTTGAATAGCTGCGTACGTATGACAGTTCGAGAAAAACAGAATCTACGTCACAGGGCGGAGGCACTGCCACAGACTAGAATAAATGGATGTCCAAGAAAAAACATAAGCAGAGCTTTCGTGAAATTTCATCTTTCTAGGTTTTTCAAAGACGTCACCGACACCGAATGTTACAAGGTATTCAGACGGAAGCTAGTTCGATAAAAAAGCTGAGAGTATATCTCTGCTCGGGTCTGACTTCAACTGTGTTCGAAACAAGATGCCTCTACACGCGTTAATGCCTTTCGATGAACAACAGTCTGGAAATGCTACAGGTCTTCGAAAGGAGAATCCTAAGAAGAAGAAAAAGACATATTCCAATAAGAGGACGGTTGTTAATTTCGTGGGTAACAGAAATTCTTGTAGAACGTGAGAAAACAGTACAGCGACTAGAGTCATGCTTGTGTTGACATTGAACATACTTCATACCCTGACTTACACGTAACGTTAACTGTTTAAATGATCATCACGGGACTGGCGAGAACATAAATGTTTGTATTGTATTGTATTGTATGTTAATCAGGGACCTAGGAACGACGGAGAGGCTCAGTCCCCGCCGCAGCCGCAGTGGTCCACAACCCCACGACGACAACCGCTGTCCACTTCATCCCTCCGACGCCCACACCGAACCCAGGGTTATTGTGCGTTCGGCCCCCGGTGGAGCCCCCCCCCCCCCCCCCCCCCCCAGGCAACGTCACACACCAGACGAGTGTAACCCCTATGTTTGCATGGTAGAGTAATGGTAGTGTACGCGTACGTGGAGAATTGTTTGCGCGGCAATCGCCGACATAGTGAAGCTGAGGGGAACCAGCCCGCATTCCCCGAAGTAAAACCATCCACAGACTGGCCGGCGCACCGGACCTCGACACAAGTTCGTTACGTACTTACAGTTGTAGAAAATAAGTACTAAATGGAAACAAAGTGTTTGCGCACTCCTGTCCGTGTTACAATTTTCCTCCTTCTCCGTTTAAAGAATGTGTACTGATAGTTTGGCGAAACTGTACCTTTTTGCTGCACATAAAGTGCCTGTGTTTTTTATATACAAATCTACAGTTTTGAGCACTTGAGATCGAAGGAAAGAAGAAGACCACTGTCTACGTAGTAATTCGGAAAACCACCTCGGCTTCGATTTCTCACTCCTTAAAGAGGGATTTTCGTACTTCCTGATTAAATTTTACACAATCGACGTTCACAATAAGAGGAAATTGACTGTCTTCGCGTAATTAAGAAAAAGCTACCCCATCTCCTTGTACAGCTCGTAAGGCAGAACACAGAGGCGTCGTTTCTGGTTACTCCTTTTAATACTGTATAGCCTTAGGCATCTAAAAGACGAAAGGTTGTCAGGTAGTCATAAACAAGCGAGCAAAGGTACGCTATCAGTTTTTCGCGAGTATTACGAAGGAAGTGAAGAAAAACTCGCCAAAGTGGAGGGCGATATTCCGAAAGCTCATAGCATTTAAATTTTTCCGCATATTGACATCAATTTTTCGCACATTGAAGCATTTTAGTTGTGTTAATTGGCTTTGTACTGAAACCGACGCATGACGTCTTTGTTTACTATTTGAATTTCTGTAAAACTTTCTGAAGAATGTAAAATTTTCCACAACTGTGGTGATGACATAACCGAAAACCGACCAAAACTCAACTCTTAAAGTTAACAATAACCGACAGATAGATATGAATTCACATTATTTTCCACTAATTTAAATTATTCCATGTATGTTCCATGTGTTCTTCAGTCTATTGTTATGACAGTGCAAACTTCTGTCTGTTCCTTTTATTTAGTCTATAAACCGCTGTTCTTCTAAGCATATTTAAGTCTTTGGAATACATTTCTATTGTTAACAAAAGGATCTTGCCGTTATTGCTCTGTATGGCCCTGAGAGTCGCAATAACGTTCCCCTTTCAGCCCTATGCAGGGTTGTCACAGGCTCTATCAACATCAGCTTATGGATCTAGACCAACAACAGCTGAAAATGACATCCTTGAACAGATTTTAGAGCCGAAAGTTGTTTACTCTGATGTTCACAATCTTGTTACAGATTCTTCTAGGTTCCTGCCAAGTGTTATTATGTTGTAATGAAAATATTTTTTCTTGTCCAGCACAAAGCAAATGGCTCTGAGCACTATGGGACTCAACTTCTGAGGTCTTTAGTCCCCTAGAACTTAGAACTACTTAAACCTAACTAACCTAAGGACATCACACACATCCATGCCCGAAGCAGGATTCGAACCTGCGACCGTAGCGGTCTCGCGGTTCCAGACTGCAGTGCCTAGAACGGCACGGCCACTTCGGCGGGCCCAGCACAAAGCTCAAGTATTTGCATAGTCTTCGTTAATGTGGGGTTTCGTACTTCTAGGAAGACATATGCAGTCTCTTGAAACTCTGCTTCTAGCAGGATTACTTACTTACTATATCTAGGTCGATATTGCTATCTTCTCCAAATCTGTTTCTTGAGTGATCTGTACTCACAATTAGCAGTTCGTCTGTGTCATCTGTCACCATTTCATCAGCATGTTCATTCAGTCATTCCACCATCGACTCGTTAATGATACCCCAAAATGTTGCTCTTCCACGAGGTATTAAATGCTCCCGCAATATTAACCGTTATACCTATGCGTTGTCTTTTCAATTACAGTGTTTGCTAAGTATAGGGCGCTATTTGGGAGTCTTCTACGCTCATTTTTCCCTAAAGCTTTACTGATTTTAGTTTATTAGTTTATTCATTCTGTCTGTCGTGAGGATACCACGACAATCCATGTTTGAACTTTGTCCAATATTTTCAATAAACAAGTAAGCTGGTATGAACTCAGCTGCATAGAGCCTTTGAACTTTTATTCTAAAACTTCTGTCTTTGAACTCTACCTGGCCAGTGTTAGTTCACTATCTTCCGTCAGCGTCGGCAATATCGTGGTAAACGTAATTATATCCAACACTAATTTGTGTAGTACACACTCAATATTTGCTACATCTTGTTGTTTTAGCCGCGCGGAGTGGCCGCGAGGTTTGAAGCGCCGTGTCACAGACTGCGCGGCCCCTCCCGCCGGAGGTTCGAGTCCTCCCTCGGGCATGAGGGTGTGTGTTGTTCTTAACATAAGGTAGTTTAAGTTAGTTTAAGTAGTGTGTAAGTCAAGGGACCGATGACCTAAGCCGTGTGGTCCCTTAGGAATTCACACACATTTGAACATTTGATCTTGTTGTTTTCATTGTTCTCACTGGTCCTGCATTATTTTCACAGACTCTTCCTTTTATTTCTCTTTGATTTGCATGTAACTGTGCGCAGCCTAACTCGTATATCTTCTCGTAATGTTCTCTGATAAATCTTCCTGCGCTGCTGTGTTCTTCTTTCAAGCGCCAAAGAAACTGGTATAGGCGTGCGTATACAAATACAGGTATACGTAAACAGGTAGAATACGTCGCTGCGGTCGGCAACGCCTATATAACACAAATGTCTGGCGCAGTTGTTAGATGGGTTACTGCTGTTACGATGGCAGGTTATCAAAACTTCTGTGATACTGAACGTGGAGCTATAGTCGGCGCACGACCGATGGGACACAGCATCTCCGAGGCAGCGATGAAGTAGGGATTTTCCCGTACGACTGTTTCACGAGTGTATCGTGAATATCAGGAATACGGTAAAACATCAAATCTCCGACATCGCTGCGGCCGGAAAAAGATCCTGCAAGAACGCGACCACCACCGACTGAAGAGAATCGTTCAGCGTGACAGAAGTGCAACCCTTCCGCAAGTTGCTGCAGATTTCGATGCTGGGCCATCAACAAGTGTCAGCTCAGCGTGCGAACCATCCAACGAAACATCATCGATAAGGGATTTCGGAGACGAAGGCCCACTCGTGTACCTTTGATGACTACACGACATAAAGTGGCAAGGTCTTATGCGACCAAACTACTGAGGTCATCGGTCCCTAAGCTTACGCAATACTTAATCTAACTTAAACTAACTTACGCTAAGGACAACAAACACACCCATGCTCGAGGGAGGACTCGAACCTCTGACAGGAGGAGCCGCGCGGACCGTGACAAGGCGCCCTAGACCGCGCGGCTAACATCTGCGGTACACGACACTGTGGTAAGGTCTTAGGGGACCAAACTACTGAGTTCATCGGTCCCGCACTCGATATAAAGCTTTACGCCTCGCCCGGTTTCGTCAACACCGACATTGGACTGTTGGTGACTGGAAAAATTTTGCCTGATCGAACGAGTCTCGTTTCAAATTGTATCGAGCGGATTGTCGTGTAAGGGTATGGAGACAACCTTATGCATCCATGGTTCCCTGCATATCAGAAGCGGACTGTTCAAGCTGGTGGAGGCTCTGTGATGTTGTGGGGCGTATGCAGTTGGATTGATATGAGACCCCTGATACGTCTAGATACGACTCAGACTGTTGACACGTACGTAAGCATCCTGTGTGACCAAATGCATCCATTTATGCCCATTGTGCATTCCGACGGATTTGGGCGATTCCAGCAGGACAATGCGACACCCCACACGTCCAGAATTGCTTCAGGGTGGCTCCAGGAACACTCTCCTGAGTTTAAACACTTCCGCCGGTCACCAAACCCCCCAGACATGAACCTTATTGAGCATATCTACGATGCCTTGGAACGTGCTGTTCAGAAAGATCTCCACCCCCTCGTACTCTTCCGGATTTATGGACAGCCCTTCAAGATTCATGGTATCAGTTCCCTCCAGCACTATTTCAGACATTATTCGAGTTCATGCCACGTCTTGTTGCGACATTTCTGCGTGTTCTGGGGGCCCTTCACGATATTAGGCAATTGTACCAGTTTCTTTGGCTCTTCAGTGTAGTTGCCTTATTACAAAGTGTTATCGTTCCTACAGACTGCTTCGTTACCACTACTCCTTTATTTGGCATGCTGTAATTTTTCAAGTGTGTGAGACTCGTAAAGCTCCAAGAACCAGCATTTACTAAGGTTCCACTTGTTGCCACGGTTGTTTCGACTACGCTACAGAAGTTTCGCTGGGAAGCCCTATCAAATCCTCCACAGAGTCCCGATCTCCCCCGTGCAATTACCAAATTTCTGGAGCGCCGGAAAAATACATTCGTGTCCTTAGATTAATTTCGGATGAAGAGGTGTACACCTGGGTACAATCATATTTACGTAAGCAACTGCAAACATTTTTCCATGAAGGCAATGACCATCTTGTCTCACAGTAGGATGAAGTTATTGACAGTTATGCCTATTACGTTTGTGTACTTACTTTTTTATATGCACCTTTTCTATTTGACTGCCCCTGTTGTTGTAGATCTCTAGAACACAAAAGATTTTGCAGCCATGTCGTATCGTGGTCCTTGTTGTGCTAGCAACTTTTAGTATACTTCGCGGTTCGCTTTCGTTGAATGCCGATAGATTAATATTTAGCCGCCGAAATAGCTTATAAATAATTGGTGGAATGGAACCTAAACATTATGCAGCATTAGGATGAAGTCGTTACCAGACCATGATATTTCACTCATGATAAGTGAGAGGTATTGGTGCGACAGAGTGATGAGCATTATCACTTTGGGAAATTACCGTGTTCACACAAACAGCAGTTAAGCACGTCGGCCAATTCAGTGTGATGGGGGCAAATGGTGAAGTCTGAAATCTAAAATACAAGTTTAAAAAGGGCAGCTCGTTTTGTACAATCATGAAATAGGGGAGAAAGCGCCACTGATTGGGATGGTAATCATTAATATAGCAAACAAACAAACATCGTTCGAACAGGCCTTGAAACTCAAGGGTAGCGACCGGCCGCCGTTAGGCGTCATCGAATGCGGATACGGAGGGGCATGTGGTCTGCACACCGCTCTCCCGGTCGTTGTGACCGAGGCAGTCATTAAAACGAAGGCTTTTTCGTTGCGGCAGGAGCTTGTGATGAAATTTCAATCACCAACTTTCTCCTCAGAGAGCGAAAATATTTTGTTGGATCCCACCTACATGGGGAGATATTATCATCATAATAAAATCAGAGCTCGCAGAGAAAGATTTAAGTTTTCTTTATACCGCCCACTGTTCGAGAGTAGAGCGGTACAGAAATGGCTTGAAGGTGGTTCGGTGAATCTTCTGCCGGCGCTTAATTGGGAACTGCAGAGTAATCATGTAGATTTAGATAGCTACTCCATATTTTTCACATACTCGAAGGGAGTCATCCCCATTCCGTCACATTAATTACGATTTACATAGTTACCCTAAATCACTTCAGCTCAATGTTGGACCGAATCCTTTAAAGAGGGCACAACTAATTCCTTCGATATCCTTCCTGTCTGAGCTAGTGCAAGCTCTTTATTGTCCATGAGGTTGATGGTGACTAAAAATTTTGAAACTCCATTTAGTTGCTGATTCTCGCTTTTTGCTTCCTCGCGCATTAATTACCTCTTTTGTCAACATTGAAACTGAATCCGTGCGGTTGAATTACAGACGGCTGCTGTGTTTTGAGGGGCCGGAGGGCAGGGGGGGGGGGGGGGGGGGGGGGAGAGAGAGAGAGAGAGAGAGAGAGAGAGAGAGAGAGAGAGAGAGGGAGAGAGAGCTCTCTCCTGTCAGGAGTTGTGGAATAATTCCACAGACCACGTGACAGGGATGTCGATAGACCCTTCACTGACCATCAGCACAGGTGGGCAAGATACGCTATATCGGCATTCGTAGATGCCTGACACGTGAGAGCGCTACACCTCTGAGGTCGTGCAGTCATTGCGGTCGCGGATACACAGGACACACTGCTGCAAATGATACACCAAGTCAGTGATTGACAAGAGGCCTGCCAAGCCACTCAAAACCACAATTCATGGTGCGCACATAAACCGGCACTGGACGCTCGAGGAGTCTCCGTTGGTAGCGTATTCTGATGCAGCTCTAGGCACACACCTATATCACTGTACAAGAGGACCACGTCTACTCGTCAACACCGATTTCGTCCAGATTTATGTTATATGCAGGGCATGGCCAGAAACAAAAGCCTCAGAAGTGGGAGTGCAGAACGGTAATCCAAAGGTCGTGCTGTCCACTTCCTAGGTGTGAATTTTTTATTTTCATTTTTACGTTACTTACACTGCATGTAAACCGAAATGAATTTCATTATATTATATTTCTTAATATTCTCATAAAATCTTTGCAGAGAAAGGGCAAAGAAAAATTTCAGATTGTACATAAATTTCCAGGAAGAGATTATAAGGCGAGCGTGAGACCTTCGTATATAAAATTAGATACTTTTATTATTTTTCAGTTGACGATTTATATGAGCTAGGGTGACATTCATCGTAAAAACAAGAGAAGCAGTAATTTTTTCGGAATCTTACATACGTTACACCCACCGCATTTTTATTACTACTAGGTAGTTTTAATGTTTATGTAGAAAAACAATCGTGGTTTAAATTTATAAAACGTTAGCTCTATTGCACAGTCTGGCAGCAAACCACGCGTAACACATAATTTCGCGAAATATTGCCGAGGATACCTTGTGATGTACGATTGAATGTGTTCTAAAGCAGTTTTCTCGGGGTGTGATTTCTTCTCTTCTCTCGATAAGAGAAGATTTGTAGCTTTTTGATTAAATTCTTCACCTGAAGATAAAAACAGACAGTGCAGGGTTGCACTAGCGGAGTGCATTTAGGAGAAACACTTTAGTATGGCACGATGGCAGTCATTCTTCATCTTGAGAAATCTCGTCGTATTGTGGACTCGTTTATCTTCCCCATGAGTCAGTTACCAGAAAAATATTGTTCTGCTTCACGTAGGGCTTCACCACATTAGCCAAACATCTTCTGTGTAACGCTTTTGTAAAAAAGACGTCGGTCCTTAGAGCCAGTACTCCCCCTGGATGCATACACAGGCTGTTGGCAATAATTTTACAGAATGTTCAAATGTGTGGGAATTCCTAAGGCCGGCCGCGGTGGTCTAGCGGTTCTAGGCGCTCAGTCCGGAACCGCGGGACTGCTACGGTCGCAGGTTCGAATCCTGCCTCGGGCATGGATGTGTGTGGTGTCCTTGGGTTGGTTAGGTTTAAGTAGTTCTAAGTTTTAGGGGACTGATGACCACAGATGTTAAGTCCCATAGTGCTCAGAGCCACTTGAACTTGAATTCCTAAGGGACCAAACTGCTCAGGTCATCGGTCCCTAGACTTACGAGTGACATGGTGCCTCTAACCGCGCGGACACTCCACGCGGCAGTTTTACAGAAAGGGTTATGGCATACTGCACTGTATACAAGTAGGTTACTTTCTTCATATTTCGGTTTATTTGTAGTGTAAGTAAAGTAAAAATTGAAAAAAATCATTCAGTGAACAATAGACGGAAAAACGATCTATATACTAGGCTAAAACTTTCATAAGCATTGCACAGAAAGACGTGCTCTAGTCAGCATGTTTAATTTTCAGTAAACTTTCAGAAGAACGGAAACAAATGAGTGAGGAGCTCCAAGTCTTCAGATCTAAGTTGAAGGGTTCCTTTGTGGAACACTCCTATTGCGTAATTGAGAACTCTTCTCTTTAACGTTATATTTGATCGTACACTCCCATGATATTGTCTTCTTTTTGTAATTCAGGGATTTTCTCTGCCTCGTGATGACTGGGTGTTGTGTGACGTCCTTAGGTTTAAGTAGTTCTAAGTTCTAGGGGACTGATGACCATAGATGTTAAGTCCCATAGTGCTCAGAGCCATTTGTAATTAATTCTTTAATTTATTTTGTTTGTAAAATTTCTAATCATAATTATGTAAACGATGTACTGACTCAGTCCATGACCAAGTAGATCTCACTTGCATGGTCTCATGAAATCTGATAAATAAACAAAAATAAACGACAACGACGAAAACCAAATGAGACGACACATACCGCTTTCCAACAGGGCTACGTTCAGGCATGTGTTGAGGTATTTACGTTTAGGATATGTTTTTTCTGATACGATGGAGCTCCTGGTCAAAGTACCATCGTCAGTCATCTACAAATGATACTCGAACGTACTGTCCGATCATGTGCATCCGTTTGGTCACCTATAGTACGCCACAGACTTCCAGCAAGGCAACGCACCACCAGTCGACCCCGAAATGTGTCGTATTGGTTTGAGCAATAAAGTAACACGAGGTTCCTTGTGACACTTCTCACATAACGCAACATCAGTTCTTTGATTACATCAGCGAAGCCTTCGGGTAGAATGTGCACGCCTCTGGCCCATGTCCAACCAGTCTTTGAGTTCCGGACGGTCGTTGAACAGTCATGCATTAAGGTAGCTTTCCAACGATTTTGGCGTCTAGTAGACTCCACGATGCATTGTCGTCGTCATATGGGCGTAGAGAAGTGCTAAAAAAATGGTTCAAATGGCTCTGAGCACTATGGGACTCAGCTTCTGTGGTCATAAGTCCCCTAGAACTTAGAACTACTTAAACCTAACTAACCTAAGGACATCACACACATCCATGCCCGAGGCAGGATTCGAACCTGCGACCGTAGCGGTCGTGCGGTTCCAGACTGTAGCGCCTTTAACCGCTCGGCCACTCCGGCCGGCCCTTGGTATAATTGTCTAATTTGATTGACGCAGTCGAAACCGTCTTTATGCCTGGGAAAAAAGCTCTGAGACTAGGTCTCGTCGAATGGCGGCATTTTTTTTTTTTTTTTCAAGAAGACTATAAGTCTTCTGCTAGAGACCTTCATGTCATTAGCATATCAGCATTAATTTTAAATACGCCTAAAGTTCAGGAGTTGTTGAATAATATGATTATATTAGAAGTGAACGTTACTGAGAACATTCATCTGGAGAAAATAATTCGTTTTTGATTACTGCCAAAGAAGAACAGAATACATTGCGTAGCAGTATTCTGTGATGCATCTTCGCTTACGTGTAGCCAAAATGACAGTTTTTGTGTGGTATATTGGAGGAAAACTGAAAATTGATTCTCATATTGTCTCCTGAAGAAATTTTATATTAAAATTTGATATGTATCTGAGTGTTATGCGGAACAGAATGGATGAAGAAGCGCCGTAAAATGTTCTTTGGTTCGCGGGCGCACAGCAAAATGAGGTCCTATCAACACTTCACAAATTACGATCGTAACGCATATTTTAAGAAATGTGTGATAAATGCTACAATTTGGGGTAAACAACACGTGTACCTCCAAGAGTGGCATTTGTATTTTGCGAGGTAATGAGCAGTGATGGCCGCTGATACGCGTGTCCTCTACAATTAATTGCCCCCGCAGGGCAGTGCAGCTGCTGTAATGGCCCTGCGCATGCTCGATCAAATAAAAAACGCGTGATTGTGTTTGGGAGGCAGTGAGCCACGTGCGCCCCTTCCAGCTGCGCGGCGTGCGGTATTTTCGCGTTGGTGCACACTCGTCGCTCGATTAACGCGTCACCTGCGCTGCGAAGAATGCGCGCTTTCGCTCCACTGCAATTTTCAGGTTTCGATTTGTTCCGCGCGCTGTTGGGGCGCCATTGAAAGTCGTTATTTCAAAGTCACTTCCTCTCTAAACATATACGGACTAGGCACCACGGATACACACGCACTGCACTATGCACATGCTGTGAGAGCAGCGTAATCACCTTCGGGGTGAATGAGTCGAAAGGTTTCTGACGCTGCCATTTACAACGCACTTAGCCCGACCTAAGGAGGTGTGAATCCGAAAAGACAACAGCGCGTTGTTTAACTTAGTTATCTATATGAATATTCTACGGATCATAATTGCCATCCCTCGCAAAGATCCGGAACGAGTCAGTTTTACAATTACAGTACACTGCATCGGTGATAAATATGGCAACTTGCTGACCATATACATGACTGCTGATGCTTCCCAGTGACGCTAGGCGTCCGTTAATATTGGCTATGCCACGAGAGGCGTAGGGCGTAATAAGAATGGGAAAAACAGACCAATTACAACCGATGCCGATATTTTAGTTCTGAGTAACAGAAGGTTTTCGGTGTTTGTTTGGTCTCGGTTATAAGAGGTGATGATTTTTATTTTGTGCTAATAACCGATTAAAAACAAAATATCAATTAGACATAAATTTTTCGTTTTTGAAGAAAACCTTTAACAAAAGGAGTAATTTTTATTCGTGAAATTTGCATTGGTTTGAAATATTGCGTTATTACAGAATATGGAAAAAGCGGTCAGTGCTATTTTAATAACAATGTCGATAGAAACGAGCAACACACAGATTGCATAAGAATTGGTGCAGCATTGCTGAGACAGTAATGTCCCTGTTGCCGAGTGTCATGGTTTGAGTTATGCTTGCACGTCCGCTATGCAAGGCTTACCCCACATAGTCTATACGGTAGCTTCTCGCCGGACATCCGTTGTATTGCAGAATGGCACCAGCCCTAGGCTGGAAATGTTTTTACGAACTCACGTAGCAATGAAGTACAATGTTTCATTACCTTTAAAAGATTAAACATTTTGCGCTTTTTTATGAAACAATGAAAGAGGAAATAATTTATAGTAACAGTAATAAATAAAAACTTAACAATTTATTCATGGCATACAATATAAATGGAAAGAAATTGATCTGCTGCTTCTGTCTACATATAATGCCTTCCTCTGCTTGTAGCACTTGAAAACGGACGAATTAACACGAAAAACAGAGTTCTGCAACCTCAGTTTTCACCTTATAGCACTGCAGGTTCGCACAATGAAATATTTCCACATTCAGAGGGGAAAGTTGGGATTAAAATTTCTTGAAACGCTCTCGCCGCAACGAAATACGCCTTTGATTAAATGATTGGCACTCCAACTCGCTTATCACATCCGTGACACTCTCTCCCCTACTTCGCGATAATACTGAACGAGCTGCCCATCTTTGGATATTTTCGATGTCCTCAGTCAGTCCTACCTGGTAAGGATACCATACCTCACAGCAATACTACAGCAGAGGAGTGGCAAGGGTAGTATGGGCAGTCCCTTTAGTACACCTGTTGCATCTTCTAAGTGTTCTGCCAATAAAACGCAGACTCTGTGTTGCCGTCACCACAACATTATCTACGTGATCGTTCCACTTTAACTTGTTCATAATTGTAATTCCCAGGCATTTAATGGAATTCACAGCCTTTAAATTTGTGTAATTTATCGTGCATCCGAAATTTAATGGATTCCTTTCGTACTCGTGTGGGTGATATCACACTTTCCTCACTCAGAGGCAATTGCCACTTTTCGCAACATACACTACTGGCCATTAAAATTGCTACACCAAGAAGAAATGCACATGACAAATGAGTATTCATTGGACAATTTTATTATACTAGAACTGACATGTGATTACATTTTCACGCAATTTGGTTGAATAGATCCTGAGAAATCAGTATCCAGAACAACCACCTCTGGCCGTAATAACGGCCTTGATACGTCTGGGCATTGAGTCAAACAGAGCTTGGATGGCGTGTACAGGTACAGCTGCCCATGGAGCTTCAACACGATACCACAGTTCATCAAGAGTAGTGACTGGCGTATGGTGACGAGCCAGTTGCACGGCCACCATTGACCAAACGTTTTCAGTTGGAGAGAGATGTGGAGAATGTCCTGGCCAGGGCAGCAGTCGAACATTTTCTGTATCCAGAAAGGCCCGTACAGGACCTCCAACATGCGGCGTGCATTATCCTGCTGAAATGTAGTATTTCGTAGGGATCGAATGAATGGTATAGCCACGGGTCGTAACACATCTGAAATGTAACGTGCACTGTTCAAAGTGGCGTCAATGCGAACAAGATGTTACCGAGACGTGTAACCAGTGGCACCCCATACCATCACGCCGGGTGATACGCCAGTATGGCGATGACGAATACACGCTTCCAATGTGCGTTCACTGCGATGTCGCCAAACGCGGATGCGGCCATCATGATGCTGTAAACAGAACCTGGATTCATCCAAAAAAATGACGTTTTGCCATTCGTGCACCCAGGTTCGTCGTTGAGTACACCATCGCAGGCGCTCCTGTTTGTGATGCAGCGTCAAGGGTTACGGTAGTCATGGTCTCCGAGCTGATAGTCCATGCTGCTGCAAACGTCGTCGAATTGTTAGTGCAGATGGTTGTTGTTTTCCAAACGTCCCCATCTGTTGACTCGGGGATCGAGACGTGGCTACACGATCTGTTACAGCCATGCGGATAAGATGCCTGTCATCTCGACTGCTAGTGATACGAGGCCGTTGGGATCCAGCACGGCATTCCGTATTACCCTCCTGAACCCATCGATTCCATATTCTGCTAACAGTCATTGGATCTCGACCAATGCGAGCAGCAATGTCGAGATGCGATAAACCGCAATCGCGATAGGCTACAATCCGACCTTTATCAAAGTCGGAAACTTGATACTACTCACTTCTCCTCCTTACACGAGACATCACAACAACGTTTCACCAGGCAACGCCAGTCGACTGCTGTTTGTGTATGAGAAATCGGTTGGACACTTTCCTCATGTCAGCACGTTGTAGGTGTCGCCACCGGGGCCAACCTTGTGTGAATGCTCTGAAAAGCTAATCATTTGCACATCACAGTATCTTCTTCCTGTCAGTTAAATTTCGCGTCTTTAGCACGTCATCTTCGTGGTGTAGCAATTTTAATGGCCAGTAGTGTATCTCATGAGCGTGTAGTTTTACACAATAGGTAGCAATGTTGAATGAAATATTAATGAATCTTCCAGATAGTCATAATCGTTCCCAGTTCTTACAGTCACCGTCAACATATGAATAAAAAAAAGAGTTTATAGATAAGCAACTATGTCGGGGTACTCGATTCTGCACCTTAGATTCCTATAATCATAGTTAGGGTAGTGGTTCAAATGGCTCTGAGCATATGGGACTTAACTACTGTGGTCATCAGTCCCCTAGAACTTAGAACTACTTAAACCTAACTAACCTAAGGACATCACACACATCCATGCCCGAGGCAGGATTCGAACCTGCGACCGTAGCAGTCGCGCGGTTCCGGACTGAGCGCCTTAACCGCGAGACCACCGCGGCCGGCAGTTAGGGTAGTGTTCGAAACACATACGTAGCTATATTCTGCAGCAAAAATATCCCACATTATGGGAAAAAAGTGTCATTAAATAAGTGACAATGAAATTGTTACACCATATTTAGTTTATAGTAGTATATTTTCATTTTGTATACTGTAATACTGTGCTTGTAATTAAATCATAACATAAGCAGTGCTTAGGATAAAAGTGAAGCAGAAATCAACCCAATGGTTTGTTTTGACACCACACTCATTTAATACATGTCGTCCTATTGGAGGTTGTATACCCGTAATTTTCTCCGATCTCTGAACTGACCAACCCAGTGATTTACATGGGAACCTACAATTTAACGTGGACTCCGCACGACGGTACACGTCACCATTTTGTACATTAAAAGTACTGCCAGAGATGAAAGAAGTCGAAAGTGAAAGATAAAAATTGTATGATTGACTGGGGTCGAATCTCGGTGTTAGTGGTCTAATTTTTTTTCTTCATTTTTATTTTATTCCCCTCGCCCCATGTATGCAGTTGGGGGTTGGGCTGGCAGTGGTACAGATAACCCGCTCTTCACTCAGTAGAACATAATACTAACACAGCCGCTAAAAACAGAAAAACATGGAAACACATATACAATGAATTGAAAAGGTGACATGGACTGGGAATATAAATAATAAAATACTGTCTTCATGAATCTTTTTTAAAAACAATGATAAAAATGTGGACACCAACACAGTTAAAAACCCTTGAGAAACACTTGAAAACTAGAACTATTAAAAAACCACCGGAAAAACAATGAACACGACAGAAGAGACACTGACCATTAAAAATGGAGCAACGTGGATTTTCACTATAACTGCGAAAGGACCTGGCCGTGCGGTTCTAGGCGCTGCAGTCTGGAACCGCGAGACCGCTACGGTCGTAGGTTCGAATCCTGCCTCGGACATGGGTGTGCGTGATGTCCTTAGGTTAGTTACGTTTAACTAGTTCTAAGTTCTAGGGGACTAATGACCTCAGAAGTTGAGTCCCATAGTACTCAGAGCCATTTGAACCTTTTTTTGCCAAAGGACCTGCCCTGGGACGGTGGATTGTACAGGAAAGGAAGAGAGGTATGGAGGTAGATAAGGGAGTGGTGGTGATGTGGATGGCGGACTGTGAAGAGGTGTCGACAAATACAGAGGTGGCTGTGCGAGACAAGTCGAGAGGGGCAACTGGTGTTGGGAACTGTAGATTGGAGAGTAAAAGGGGGGCGAGGGTGTGGGGGGGGCGGTCGCCAGGAAAGGGGAAAAAGCCTGAGGTGTGGTAGGGGGAGAGAAGGAAGAGGAGGGAGCCCTGGGGGGGAGGGGGGGATTATAGGTTAGGATGGATTTAGAGTTGATAGGACGGATGTATGTCGGAGCGGAGTTCGTGGTCTGGAAGAGGGAGACGGCTAAAACATCTTTGAGAGAGGTTGTGGAGTGTGTGCAGGTGATGCGTTGGTGGGATGTGTAGGTAGAGGCGCGGAAGGACACTAGGATTGGAAAGGAGGGGGAACACAATAGAAATGTCGGAGTCGAGTTTACGGATGGCATAGGTTATTGGAAGGTGTTCAGTGTGAATGAGGAAAGGTGGGAATTTGACGAGTTGATAAAGGATCTTCGTGGGGAAAGGTAAGCTGATGTAGAAAGCGATGCGGAGCGCATAGCGTTCGAGCGTCTGTTAGGAGGGTGGAGATCCATGCAACATTTGAGTAGCAAAGGATTGGGCGAATTCATATTCTCACCCTTGGATAAAATTAATAAACATTTTAAATATAATTGTTATTGCGGATGAAATACAGGAACTCATTCTCAGAACAACTAGTTCATCCATTTAGGCTAGGTATTGTTTCTGACTTCACTACATGGTAAAATCGTCTTTGTTCACTTCTTTAACACGACAGTCACAGTTGTAGGTGTAAACATGGGGCGATGTGACAGCTTAGGAACCTGTTCAAATGGCTCTGAGCACTATGGGACTTAACTGCTGGGGTCATCAGTCCCCTAGAACTTAGAACTACTTAAACCTAACTAACCTAAGGACATCACACACATCCATGCCCGAGGCAGGATTCGAACCTGCGACCGTAGCGGTCACGCGGCTCCAGACTGTAGCTCCTAGAACCGCACGGCTACTCCGGCCGGCTAGGAACCTGTGCCCGTTGGTTTAACTCATGCGCTCGTTGACAGATGTTACTATATTCCTTGACAAAGACAAATGCGGCGCACTCGTTCTCGTGCACAATGTATCGCGGTTCACCGTAAATAAAATCTCGTGCAATGTATTCAACCAATGGATGGAGTCACAATAGATATAAATCCGCCTGCCCAAGATTCTAAATGCTTCTCTGGTCTCTATAATCCATCAACATAGACCTTTGTAGAAAGCATTCTCCGGTGTGAAGTAATTTCAGTGGGACCCTCTGAACCGTGTAAATATAATTGATAGTCCTGTTCAAGCAGAGACTACAATGATTCGCAACTGCTATATGCGCTTACCCCTGGAAAAAAGATTGTACCGCCTTATTACTTGTAGTTTACATTCATTCTGTGCGACATCTCGTAATTCTGAATGATCGACAGCTATAGCAAAATTGGTTGAAGGATCACGAGCTCTTTGGTACTTTGTCCGCACGGACGAGTCTAAGTTAGCATAGAAGCAGGGTGTTGCTTGCCAGTTTATTTCTCAGTTACTAAGGTTTTTTTGAAAGATGACGTCAGTAGAGATGTCTTGGAGCCTAGGGTTGTCAAAAAAACAGAAAATAAAGGATCTGAACAACACTAAGGAGGTTGTATGTTCTCATAAATGTGGATTTAACAGTGAAATACTGCCTCTGTAGAACAAAACCAACGCATATCGCTATCTATTACTTTCAAATGAACGGGAATTTCACATAAATGGAAGTGCACCTTTGCGTTTACAGACTGTAATTGGATACACTGTTCAAGCGCAAAGCTCATAAATAGTACCGCAACCTTCCTTAAAAAGTTAACAACTAAGTTGCGAGACAGATCGAATCCCACATAAAATTTTCACTCTCGTAATTGATATTCGCATTCCATTATTAATTCTTACAGCTTGATTGCTTTCTGCTATGACGACAGTATGCATTTCAAACAAGTTTCAGTAACACTAATTGCTAGATCGTTTTTACGGTCTCCCGGACCTCTTCGCAAACAGGGCTAATTGACTTTAAATAAATTTATATCGCAAAAGATTTTTGGCGACCTATTCCAGCTTTTGAGCAAATTACCAAATAAAATTCTTGTTTTCTGTCTCCATAGCGCTATTGGTATTGCGCGTTTTAGACACATTGTGCTGCCCGTGGAAGGAGCGGAAAGCACAAATACAGTAGACAGTCAGCAATATTTCGAAATGTAAGACTGTACAAAGAAAATTAAAACGCTATTTGTCTGTCGAAAGTGCGAAGATGAAGTTTCGATTTCCATTCAGACTTTCACACTACACGTCACCAGTATCATCATCATAATCATCATCATCATCATCGTCACATCATTATGATTATCCTGGCTCTTATGTATGTATACAGCAAAATATTTCTTACCTTTTGATGTAACAGACATTTTCTTAAAAATTTAGCATCGATGTTCCATTTACTGTGAGCATCTTATGATTTATGCAAGAAAAATGTAGTATATATAGTGTAGTATATATAGTACGGCTTCGAACTCCATTATTTCCAAGTTAAGCTTGTATGAGCGCGTCTATATTCCTCTTTTGTGATATTACTATCTAACGTACAAGCGTTGCATATTTCAGGCAATCAATGCGGATCTACCTACGTCATCTTCCAAATTTGAGTTGATAAGTCACATTGCATTTAAGTTTTTTTTAGTGTCCTCATCATCGCCTTTACGTTCCCTCCAAGAACTACTCTGTTTCGCCTTTTGCACTACACTGTGCCACAATTATCTTTGGCATACACAACTGAAATGACTGTAAACATTAACGTCACATTGAACTAGCAGTGCTCATTTGTTTTACCGTGTTGCCTTGTCTGAGGTTAGCGCTGTTTTCTTAATGCTATCCAGGGTGAAAAGTCAGTAAAGCGAGTGTACTATAATTTTGGTGATAACAGACCTTCTTTTAAAATTAAATTTAGTTTGTGAAATTGATATTCATGATTTGCTGCAAGTACTTTCTAAGGTAAAAGCACATAAACTGCGGCGCTAGCCTTGTGTGAAAGTGAACGTTTCCATGCATTTTCCTTCTAAGCGTAAATTATGTCTAACCCGAAAAGGCATAAAAAAGACCAGCCTTTTACAGGCAACAGAATGATACTCTCGGTAGCCAGTGAGAATGCAACGTTTCGCTACACCAAAGAGAGAAGACCCACAGATCGAAAGGCTGAAATACGGAAATGTGTGTGTTCTATCGCCAGTCAAGTCCATTTGTCTGGAAAATTCTACATTTTTGTACAACAGATGTTTGACGTTGAACGAATCTAAGGACCCTTAAGACTAGAGGAGCAGAAGGAGCTAAACAAACAATACCATACACCGGATCACTTTTTTTTTTTTTTTTTGATCGTACAAATTCTGTCAGACGTTTTGTTGATTTCGTTTGCTTTCAGACTGTCAAACTGCAGGTCACTTTACATGATAAATGATCAGAATTTAACAGTAATTTATCCTTCAGTTTCGTGAAATGCTGTTTCCGCAAAACTGGATGTTTGACACTAACCCATCTTGTAACTGCTTTGTATTTGTTTTCATTTAATATACCTCAATCAGAACATGTGGTAAGTCTTGAGAATTTTTGTTGTTGCCCAACAAACGTGATTAATAATGAAGACGACTGTGAGTGAATGTGAAAACATACAGATCAACTTCAATGTTTACTCGTTGCAGAAAGTCGGGAAAACAAATGATCTAGACTTTAACTGCATTCAAACACAAGATTCAGCGCCGCCATCATTGTTACGCTTTAAAAACTTTTAATTTCTATTTCCCTTACGGTAACTCATCTGTAAGTCAACGTGATCTGTTTTGGTAAAATTATGTAAGTCTGACGATGTATGCGTACATTCAAAGTCAGTGTTGGTGCTTCTTCAATGAAGTAAACTTATAAGGGGCTATCAAAAAGGTTCCCTTTGAGTGCGTTGCTGAAGCGTATACGCCACTTAGCGAGACTCCAATAGGAATATACACTGAAGAGCCAAAGAAACTAGTACACCTGCCTAATATCGTCAAGGGCCCCCGCGAGCACACGACGTGGCATGGACTCGACTAATGTCTGAAGTAGTGCTGGAGGGAACGAACACCATGAATCCTGCAGGGTTGTCCATATATCCGTAAGAGGACGAGGGGGTGGAGATCTCTTCTGAACAGAAGAGATATGCTCAATAACTTTCATGTCTGGAGAGCTTGGTGGCCAGCGGAAGTGTTTAATCTCGGAAGAGAGTTCCTGGAGCCACTCTGTAGGAATTCTGGACGTGTGGGATGTCGCATTGTCCTGCTGGAATTTCCCAAGTTCGTTGGAATGCACAATGAACATGAATGGCTGTAGGTGATCAGACAGGACGCTTACGTACGTATCACCTGTCAGAGTCGTATGTAGACATATCAGGGATCCCATATCACTCCAACTGTACACGCCTCACACCATTACAGAGCCTCCACCAGCTTGAACACACCCCTGCTGAAATGTGGGGTCTGTGGATTCATTAGGTTGTCTCCATATCCGTACACGTCCATCAGCTCGATACAATTTGAAACGAGACTCGTCCGACCGAACAACATGTTTCCAGTCGTCAATAGTCCAACGACGGTGTTGACGGGCCCAGGCGAGGCGTAAAGCTTTGTGTTGCACAGTCATCAAGGGTACATGAGTGGGCCCTCGGCTACGAAAGCCCATATCGACAGCGTTTCGTTGAATGGATGGCACGTTGACAGTTGTGGCCCAGCATTGAAATCTGCAGCAATTTGCGGAATGATTACACTTCTGTCACGTTGAACGATTCGCTTCCGTCGTCGTTGGTCCCGTTCTTGCAGGATCTTCTTCCTGCATCAGCGATGTTGGAAATTTGATGTTTTACCGGATTCCTGATATTCACGGTATACTCGTGAAATGGTCGTACGAGAAAATCCCCACCTCATCGCTACCTCGGAGATGCTGTGTCCTACAGCTCATGGGCTGACTATAACACCACGTCCAAACTCACTTAAATCTTGATAACCTATCATTGTAGCAGCAGTAACCGATCTTACAACTGCGCCAGACACTAGACTCATATAGGCACTCCCGATCACAGCGCCGTATTCTGCCTGTTTACATATCTCTGTATTTGAAAACGTATGCCTATACCATTTTATTTGGTGCTTCAGTGTATAAGCACCGATATGTAGGCAAGGAATTAGTGTGGCATTCGTGTCTTTCCGACGTGCGTGCGGTAAATTCGGAAACGTGAACTATGGCGACTTAATTACCAAATGCGTCCAGACAAGACCAACGACCTACACTAGGTGATCAAAAGTATCCGGACACCCCCAAAAGCATACGTTTTTCGCATTGTGCTGCCACCTACCGCCAGGTATTCCATATCAGCGACCTCAGAAGTCATTAGACATGGTAAGAGAGCAGAATGGGGCCCTTCGCGGAACTCACGGACTTCGAACGTGGTCAGGTGATTGGGTGTCACTTGTATCATACGTCTGTACGCGAGATTTCCACACTCCTAAACATCCCTAGATCCACTGTTTACTAAGTGAGAGTGAAGTGGAAACGTGAAGGGACACGTACAGCACAAAAGCATACAGGCTTACCTCGTCTGTTGACTGACAGAGACCGCCGACAGTTGAAGAGGGGTCATAATGCGTAATAGGCAGACATCTATCCAGACCATCACACAGTAATTCCAAACTGCATCAGGATCCACTGCGAGTACTATGACAGTTAGACGGGAGGTGAGAAAACTTGGATTTCATGGTCGAGCAGCTGCTCATAAGCCACACATCACGCCCGTAAATGCCAAACGACGCCTCGCTTGGTGTAAGGGTAAACATTGGACGATTGAACAGTGGAAAAACGTTGTGTGGAGTGTCGAATCACGGTACACAATTAGGCGATACGATGGCAGGGTGTAGGTATAGCGAATGCCCGGGGAACGTCATCTGCCAGCGTCTATAGTGCGAACAGTAAAATTCGGAGGCGGTGGTGTTATGGTGTGGTCATGTTTTTCATGGAGGGGACTTGCACCCCTAGTTGTTTTGCGTGGCACTATCACAGCGCAGGTGTACACTGATGTTTGAGCACCTTCTTGTTCCCACTGTTAAAGATCAATTTGGGGATGGCGATTGCATCGTTCAACACGATCGAGCATCTGTTCATAATGCATGACCTGTGGCGGAGTGGCTATACGACAATGACATCCCTGTAATGGACTGACCTGCACAGAGTCCTGACCTGAATCCTACAGAACACCTTTGGGATCTTTTGTAATGCCGACTTCGTGCCAGGCCTCACCGACTGACATCGATACCTCTCCTCAGTGCAGCACTTTCCGTGATGAATTGGCTGCCATTCCCAAATAAACCTTCCAGCACCTGATTTGAGCGTATTCCTGGGAGAGTGGAAGCTGTCATCAGGGCTAAGGGTGGGCCAACACCATACTGAATTCGAGCATACCGATGGAGGGCGCCACGAACACGTAAGTCATTTTCAGCCAGGTGTCCGGATACTTTTGATCACATAGCGTATTACTCTTCTCTTGTCTCCCGAAGTACAAACGTTGGTAGATATAAGTTGGTGAATGAAGAATGTGTATGGGGCAGCATGTCTGTCAGAAACCTCCGCTGCGGAATGGTGCGCCAAGTTCCGTCCCCATATTGTAACTAACGTACCTGTAACAGTGAAGTTATATGAACTCATGTTGGAGACGGTGAGCACGAGCCCTATAGTCCTGACTTCTCCCACTGCGATTATCACGTCTTTCGGTCTCTTTAAAAATGCCTTGAAGGGTCAACGGTTCCTGTCGGAAGAGGATTTGCAGCAGGCTGTTGCTGATTTCTCTTGCAGCAGGATAAAGTGTTTTACCACAGAGGTATCTTCATCCTGGTGCGTCTGTGGGACGATAGCCTTGGATGATTACTTAAGGTGATTTTGCCTTATTGGCACTCTGATTCTGGACTATACGGCCTTCGAAAGGAAACTTTTTGATCGCCCCGTATATAATGGGGACCGAGATAGATCATTTTGAAAGGGAAATAATGTACAAGAATGTGCCATCTTTGTGCTACAGGGACGAAAATAAAAAGTGTGTTCATCCCAAGTGTGCCAGTAAAATGGCGACTATAATTTAAGGTCACTCTGGTCGTTATTACATTATCACTGCCGGCCGGTATGGCCAAGCGGTTAAAGGCGCTACAGTTTGGAACCGCGTGACCGCTACGGTCGTAGGTTCGAATCCTGCCTCGGGCATGGATGTGTGTGATGTCCTTAGGTTAGTTAGGTTTAAGTAGTTCTAAGTTCTAGGGGACTGATGACCTTAGAAGTTAAGTCCCATAGTGCTCAGAGCCATTTGAACCATTTTGAACATTATCACTGTCGTCGTAGTGGAGAAAAATATTGCATATCAGTGGAAGAAGAGAGATAGCATACAATGTAACACGTCAATGTTGCACGTTTCGATTGTCGCTTAGCACATAATTTCTTACGACTTTATTTAGTTGTAATATTTTCCTGTTTCTTTGTCCCAGCAGAAGCGGGAGAGTGTAGGAATTTTTTCCAGTAGCAAGAAAATGGTGGGTTACCGAATACGACTCCACTTCCAAATATACTCGGTCACAACTACAAGTCGTCGAAGTCTGTAACAATAATTTAGGATCTCTCCGTACGGCTATCGCAGTTTTCAGTAGATTACGCAATATGAGATCGTTGGTGAGTCATTTACACTCTCTAGGTCATATAAAGAAAAAGCGAGTAATTTTGCTCTTCGGAGGCGCTCTCTTTACGTAATTAAGATTCGAACGCCATCGGCGAATTTTTTTCAGAAAGGAGCACGCCGAAACATTTGGCGCCGATGCCTTACGGCTGCGTGTTCCTCGCGGCTGGTCATCGTTGAGCGTGCATTTCGTTTGTTCCGGTAAAGTGCGTGTTTGTTTGCCGAGTGCCGGCACTTTGCTTAATTGCTCACGTGATGGGGTACTCCGCCCCTCGGGGGCATTTGTTAGCCGCTCAAGCTGCGCGCTCTGTTCCAGATACCATCTGCTGAAACACACTGCTTCTCATAAACTCGGGAACCCTGCCGCTAGCATAACAGAGCCATCAAAGAACGTTTTCCAGAGGCTTGTATTTTTATTGTTCCGATCTCCGAGCGTATCAACATGCGAATGAAATGAGAAGCTTACAATCGAACCTTGACAACAATATAATTTCCGTCAACACAATACAGGCTCCGCAATAACGCTAAAAGCTACTAACAAGTAGTGAGAAACTGCTCTACTGGTGTCGTTGTCGTACAAGACGCGCGCTACATACCGTGCTGCGTCACTTTTTTGTGAACGCCACTGAGAAGTGACGTCTACATTACGTAGTTCATGACGAAACGGGTACACGAACGTGGCTGGCAGTCTGTCTCGGGCAAACGGATCAATTTATTTATATTGCTAGAGGGGATAATAATCGAATTTCGGCCTGAAAGGGGCGACATTTCTGAAACAGCAAAGTTCATGAAATCCCTAAATTTTCCATGATAATATGCGTTGTGGCTTGAAGTATTCGAAGAAATACCAAAACTACCCATTCGTTCTAAAATGATATTACAAGAAATACCGAAACCAGTCATTCGTTTTAAAACGTTATAGCAACATGTCAGCTGTTTTTCGCACGATCAGCTCTGCGTGGAACTTCCTGGCAGATTAAAACTGTGTGCCGAACCGAGACTCGAACTAGGGACCTTTGTCTTTCGCGGGCAAGTGCTCTACCACTGAGCTACCCAAGCATGACTCACGCCCCGTCCTCACAGCTTTAATTCCACCAGTACATCGTCTCCTACCTTCCAAACCTCGCAGAAGTCCTTTCTTCCAGGAGCGCTAGTTCTGCAAGATACGCAGGAGAGCTTCTACGAAGTTTGGAAGGTAGGAGACGAGGTACTGGCGGAATTAAAGCTGTGAGGACGAGGGTTGAGTCGTGCTTGGGTAGCTCAGTTGGTAGAGCACTTGCCCGCGAAAGGCAAAGTCCCCGAGTTCGAGTCTCGGTCCGGCACACAGTTTTAATCTGCCAGGGAGGTTCATATCAGCGCACACTCCGCTGCAGAGTGAAAATTTCATTCTGGACGCTCTGTGTGGCTGTGTCCCATGTTAGTAAAGCTAACAAGTTCTTTATTCGTGTCCCCAATAATAGCATTTCAAACATTGTATACCAGGAAGCTTTATAAGTCAAAACTAAATTCCATCCTTACGAAGTCTCGGACACACCTACCAGGGGCGTTCAATAAATACTGCAATACATTTTTTTCTGAAAGCAGGTTGGTTTTATTCAGGATTAAAAAATGGTTCAAATGGCTCTGAGCACTATGGGACTTAACATCTGAAGTCATCAGTCCCCTAGAACTTAGAACTACTTAAACCTAACTAACCTAAGAACATCACACACATCCATGCCCGAGGCAGGATTCGAACCTGCGACCGTAGCCAACGAGCGGTTCCAGACTGTAGCGCCTAGAATCGCTCGGCCACCCCGGCCGGCTACCAGCAGAGATGTGAAGTTGAACAGCGCGGTGCTTGATTGTGATCCGTCGATCACCTCGAAAGAAAGTGTCTGCACGTTCCAAAATTGCAGGAGTCACAGCTGTGTGCCGCCAGCCGGCATTTGGGAGGTGGGACAGGTTCGCGCGATCTTGTTGCGATGATGACAGATGCCTTACCCAACGACTCACCGTGCTTTTGTTCACTGCCAGGACACCGTACACATTCTGCAAGCCCCTATGAATATCTGCGATTTTTTTTTTTATTTTCCTCTCTGCTTGAAGCACACCTCCGTTTCATACGCTACTTCAAAGGCTACGTATAGCGCCGCCACCTATCGGAACTTCATGAAACTATAGTGGCTGAAGCGGAAATATTCCATGATGTCGCACAACAAATTCCCCAATTTTTCAGGTGAAATTGTCCGAGAAAAAAATGTGTCGCTCTGCTTATTGAACGCCCCTCATATAAATAAATACGCGGGGAATGCCTGGTTTCTCAGCTAGTGTAAAATAAGCCTTATCGTTTTTGTTACATTCAGTCTAATTTAGTTATCATTCAATTAATGAGGCCATTAACGACACCACCAGGTTGATAATCATTCACGTCAACTGTATAATTAGTAATTCTGTATGACTGATATGAAAAAATAATGTCACATAACCTAGTGTAGCTCGTTACAGGACATACCGGGTTACTCGTAAGCACATATAATTTTATTCATGAATAACTCCATGTTTTCCGAAGACCACTGCGTGAAAACTACAAGACATACAGAAAATAGACACGTATCAGGACACAGAGCATAGTTCCAATTTTTAAACACACATTGCAGGTGCTCGATATGGGCTCCGTTTGTAACACGGCAAACATCGAAACATGCGTGCAGTTCACTGAAGGCGCTGCTGCTGCGGCGGGGAAGGCGCAACGACAGCAGCCCCATTTAGAAATCTGTTGGTAGGTTGCTTGGTTGTTTTGGGGAGGGGACCGAACAGCGAGGTCATCGAGCCCATCGGATTGGGGAAGAATGGGCAAGTAAATCGGCCGTGCCCTTTCAAAGGAACCATCCCGACATTTGCCTGAAGCGTTTAGGGAAATCACGGGCAACCTAAATCAGGATGGCCGGTCGTAGGTTTTGAAACGTCGTCCTCCCGAATGCGAGTCCAGTGTGCTCAACACTGCGCCACCTAGCTCTGTGGGAGATTTCGCTAGCTTCCCTAGCAGCCAGCGCTAACTAATTCGATGCCATAACATGAAGCCGATGATTTGCGGCAGTCGTCTTCTGAAACCTCAGAAGTATTTATGAATAACCCTGTGCATTGTAGAGGTGATCCAAAAGTTCGTTAAAATTTGAAAATGCACTAATTCACTGAGTAATGTAAGCACAGAAGTAAAACTTGACAGACGTGCCTGAAATGACAAACAGTTTTATCGAAACCGAAAACGAGTGCAAAAACCTGCCAACAGATGGCGCTGGACCGACGAAGCCCACTTCACGCTCCTAGGGTCTGTTAACAACCAGAACTGTCGTGGAAACTCCATTGCATGACGAGAAAGTCACTGTATGGTGTGAACTTACCACATCAACTGTGATGGCACGCTTTATCTTCAAGGAAATGCCGAATGCTTCTTTTCAAGCTATTAGCGTGAGGGGTGCGAGGTACGTCGATGTGTTACAGATTGCATCTTCCCTATCCTGTCTTAGAAACACCTACTGGAAAATATGATTATTATACAAGATGGCGCTCCACCCTATATCGCTTCACGTCGTTTCGTGAGGATCGCGTGCTGAGCCGTCACGTTCGTCATGCTAGGCCTCCGAGGTTCCCCGGCCTCTATAGTGTGATTCTAGGTTGTGGAGTTACTGAAGTCGCAAGTCTACCGCGATAGTCCGACTTCATTATGCCCGCTAAAAGACAACATCTGACGGCAGTTTCTCACCATACCTACCGATGTGTTACACAGTGCTGTTCACATTGTCCCTCTACTACAGGTATTGCTGATGTATGATGATAGACATGTTCAGCATTTTTTTTATAAAGAACATTAATTGTTCTACTAATTATTGCTTTTTATCATATGAAGCCTGACCTGTTGATCATTTTGTGCACTTTTTTGTTTAAATAAAGCCATATGTTATTTCAAGCATGTGTATCAATTTTTACCTCCCTACCTATATTAATCCGTGAAGTATAGATTTTTCAAATGTTAAGGGACGTTTGTGTCACCCTGTATATTAACCAAGGAATATGACACCACTCACTCTGTACTCATACAGGGGCATGTATAAGGATTTTTGTTCGGCAATGTTGAGTCTATACACAATCTTGACTTCGTAAATAATTTCACAATTTTTTAGAAAATTGTTACAGAACTTCAGTAGTAATTTTGTAAACACTTGATTTTGTTAAATGGGGACGGAAAAGGTCTCTGAGAGGATAAGGTCATATAGACATACGGCCAGTAATGCATTCAAAGGGAAGGTACTCACACTTGAAGGTGGAGATAAAATATCTTTGACAGTTTTTAAGAGCCCAAAACGTCGAAATATACGTGAGGACTGTGGCTATAACTGCCTTGTTTTTACCGGATGGGGCAAATAAATGTGGCCCGGAGAATAGAGCTCCAGGGTACAAAAAAAACGCAGCAGAGGAAAAGAAATACGGCACTAACCTGACTACAGCACATAGTGAAAGAGACCACCGTTCGTCTCTTTCCTCATCTGGACCCTGTTCAGCAAGCTGCTGACGCCGGATCGAAACTGGATTGCTGGAATTGCTGGAGTCTTATCCAAAATGTTCTGCTGCAGTTCTTGAAGACTATGAGGGTTGTTGCGATGCACTTTAGACTTGAGGGCTCCCCACACAAAGTAAGGGCACACTGCCAGATCAGGTGACTTGGGTGGCTAGCTAGGATCGCGACCACACTGACTTCTGTTAAAAATTCTGTCAGGCGTAAAGATTGTGTAAATGTGCTCCAAGGTTCGGCCGGCTGTATGAGCAGTTGCGCTATCTTGTTGGAAGCAACTATAGGTCTCTTCATGCTCCACTAATACTGCTACAAATTCACGTCCTATCGTATCCACAGTCCGGGCGAAATTTATTTGCCCCACACTGTATATTACGTGATGCAATAAATGTATCCATATATGACGTAAAACGCATAAGTTTTGAAATGAAATACTCATATAATCTATGCCGCAGCACATTATTCGCTCCAAGAGGCCCCCATTGATGCTCCACATTATCTCGTCAAAAGCCGAGAAGTGTATACATATGAGTACATATATCATCGATGTATATTGTCTTATCAGGCGCTTGCGATACAAGCACTCTCATCGCGATGCTTTCACATGAGAACAACCAGGCATGTGCTGCCTGTACTAGTGTTTCAGCTCCACACTCAAGACGGCAGTGAGCTGGATCTCTATCATGTAGTACCCACATTATCCTTCATACCACCAAAGTCACGTCTTCCAGCAGCGGAGGCAGGGTCACCTGCAGGAACTGTGAGGCTTTGTGGAAGGATCGCTGGTCCCATGAGGTGCTCGGCAAGAATCTGTTCCCAGACACTGAGGCTGAGGCAGTGATTGTGATGCCTCCATATCATAAGGACTCTCTGTAGCCCACAAATGATTGTTGTGAAGGTTGATGATACCACCCCTCATGAAGACAGCCTTACTTGTGAATAGAATGGATGACGGAAATCCCAGCACCATCGTGACCTGTGCGTCGAATCAGCAGCAAAACCGTCGCCCCGGAGCAAGTTTGTATGTAAGAAGCTCTTCAGACATTGGAAATGATACGGATAGTAGCGGATGTTGTGGAGAATGTTCCACACAGTCGTTTGGCTTACCCATGCTAGTGGGCCACCTGCCCGATGATGATAGCGGGGTCACGGTCAAAGATCTTTATCTCCAGCTTAAAGTTGGTGTACCTTCAATCGAAAACGTTTTCTGGCAAGTGTACATATGACATTTTTTGGTCCTTGGCCTCTCAGTAATACTTTTGGCGTGTCGCCGCCATTGGTTTGGTTGCCAACTCAACCCCTGCGACTACACGACGTACGGGCTCCGCCACTAGCAGCGTCACCTGCGGAGGGCCTCCGTGTACACCGTACCATAGCACAGAGTTCCTGTAAATCAGCAAGAGAGGTCACTCCTCCCACAGACCTTTTGCTGCATCCGTCACTGTCATGTGCAGCCAATCAGGAGAAGTGTACCTTCGCCGTGCGTGTATTTAGGACCGCGCTCGCGCCGATCACAGCAGTCGCGACGCAGCCTACCAAGAGAAGAAGACTGCTCTGGATCCAGCGCCGCCTCGACTGCACGCCACCTTCGCCGCCAAGGGACCTCGGAAACATGCTCGTGGGCCTATTGATATTCTGTCAGACTCATCTGGCAAGACGTTAGAAGCTGTGAACTCGTACAGATCGTAAATTACGTGTTAGTCTGTTCGATTGTGCCCCGCTCAAGGAGAGCGAGGACTTAAACATCTGGTAGCCAAAGTAGTGGGAAACGAACTCTGACTGTAGAAGCTTTCACTGTGTAGTTTCCTCAACCAATACTTGTATTTTAAGTACTTGCGTTTAGTTGTGAACTTATTTTCCTGTTAGGAAGTAGTTACGAAGTTTCTTACTCGTTTGTGACGGTCAACGAAGACTATTTGTGTTGAACTCATTGTGTTCTTAAATATAGGAGATGAACTACATGCTCGTGTGCTTTTTGCGTAAGTGTTCCAAGTCCAGGATATTTCAACTTTCCTGTAGTTTTTCCCAATTTAACAAAACCATCCTGTATAAACAAACGCTCCAGTGCACCACATAGCGAATTCTGCATACCATTATTGCATGAGCGAAGCTAAAAGTGTTCGTGCTACGTATATACACTCTCAGACTAGTATCAGAATGGGACGGAAATCGGTTGTTGTGATGTTCATGCACAAACAAACAAATGATTACAATTTCAGAAAAATTGGATGCTTTATTCAAGAGAAAGAGCTTCACAAATTGAGAAAGTCAATAACGCATTGGTCCACTTATGCCCCTTAGGCAAGCAGTTATTCGGGCTGGCATTGACTGCAGAGTTGTTGGACATCCTCATGAGGGATGTCGTGCCAAATTTTGTCCAATTGGCGCGTTAGATCGTCGAAATGCCGAGCTGGTTGTAGGGCCCTGCACATAATGCTCCAAACGGTCTCGATAGAGGAGAGATCTGGTGACCTTGCTAGTCAAGGTAGGGTTTGGCAAGCGCGAAAAAACGCAATAGAAACTCTCGTCATCTGCGGGCGGGCATAATATTGCTGAAATTTAAGTCCAGGATGGCTTGCAGTGAAGGGCAGCGAAACGGGGCGTAGAATATTGACGACGTACTGCTGTGATGTAAGAGTGCCACAGATGACAACCAAAGGGTTCCTGCTTTGAAATAAATGGTAGCCCAGACCATCACTTCTGGCTGTCGGGCAGTATGACGACGATAGTCCCATCTCTGTCCGGGCCGTCTCCAGACACGTCTTCCCTGGTCATCAGGCCTCAGTTCGAAGCGTGACTGATCACTGAATACAATTCTACTCCACTCAATGAGATTCGAGACCAAAAATGCCCGGCACCACGAGTATTGCTCGTCAGTGTGTGATCCGTACCAGGTCGGGTTGACAGAGGAGATAGAGAAGATCCAAAGAAGAGCGGCGCGTTTCGTCACAGGGTTATTTGGTAAGCGTTATAACGTTACGTAGATGTTTAGCAGATTCAAGTGGCAGACACTGCAAGAAAGGCGCTCTGCATCGCGGTGTAGCTTGCTGTCCAGGTTTCGAGAGGGTGCGTTTCTGGATGAGATATCGAATATATTGATTTCCCATACTTATACCTCCCGAGGAGATCACGAATGTAAAATTAGAGAGATTCGAGCGCACACGGAGGCTTTCCGGCAGGTGTTCTTCCCGCGAACCATACGCACCTGGAACAGGAAAGGGAGGTAGTGACAGTGGCACGTAAAGTGCCCTCCGCCACACACCGTTGGGTTGCTTGCGGAGTATAAATGTAGATGTAAAACAGGCTTGTTGGTGTACAGATGTCAGTGACAGTCAGCGTAAGGGTTTTCGTGAGTTCACGTTCCCCTTTCTGTGAGCCAGCTATTAATGGCCCTCGTCATCACTGAAGTACCATTTGCACGTTGAATCTGGGGCTCTGACTACTTCTCTGACGATTGCTTGACCCTCACGTTCAGTCGTCTCTCTAGGTCGACTGCTTGCTTCTTGACGCTGTGTTCTGTCATGGTTCACTCATTCCTATCAAGCTCATCAAATAGTGACATCGCTCCTGCTCAAATGTCGAGCGATTCGCCGATAACTCCAGCCGGTTGTTTGAGTGCTACTACACGTCTCCTCTCAAATGCTGAATGAAATTCGCAAAGACTTTTTTCTCTGGGATCGACATGCCATTGTTTACCATCTTTTCCATCTGCGGGGTCAACTTGCTCTGTAATGTCAGACATTCATGCATCGGCCGCCAAAGTTTACAGTTTTACATTTTTCATCCGGCATCTCTATTGATATCGATTTGTGACCAATTTGCGTAACTCCTTCGTGGTGAGTCTTTTTTTTTTATCTTAGAGTGTATACACGAAAAAAGGAGATACAAGACACAGAATAAAGGTAACTGCGCCTAACTACGGATTAAACGTAAATATGCAACTCGGGAAACATGGTAACTAAACCAACCGTTACTTTGCGTAGAGCAATCTCAGCATTCAAAATTCAATCGACGAAAAGTTTTATTGATGAGGAAATAAATGTATTGGACCTGTTGGAAATGGGTGAAAATCAGAAACTCGTCTTGGCATTAAATTCACATAAAAAAGGCTGGTTGCAGTATTTCTTTAAGCAGCTTTTAACTTCCTGTGTGCCTCCGTTTTGAAAGTTGAACATCCGTTGAATAATGGAAATCTTATAAGTAACTACACGGGAAACTATGAATTCAGCGTCCAGAGGTGTTAAGGTTCAAATCAAATGGCTCTGAGCACTATGGGACTTAAAAAACATGTATGGTCATCAGTCCCCTAGAACTTAGAACTACTTAAGCCTAACTAACCTAAGGACATCACACAACACCCAGTCATCACGAGGCAGAGAAAATGCCTGACCCCGCCGGGAATCGAACCCGGGAGAGGTGTTAAGGGTGAGCGTTCTCTCTTCGGTAGTGTCTGCAGACGGACCGACAAGCTACGATGGGAGTATAAACGAGAAGGCAGTCAGTCTTGTGATTACCCTAACTGTTGAGCGAAACATGCTGCATATAGGGCTCCAACACAGATATTAACTTCTGGATGATAACTTCTGGTTTTGGTAAACATTTTTGGAAAACAGTGATCAATTAATTATTATATTTTGACTAAAGTTCAGTCTTGATCACACCATTTATGTTTTAATGATATAGGTAACCGGTTTCGGTTCTTTTTACAGAACCATCATCAGATCCATGGCTCCCTTAGGATGGTAGGCGGAGCTCTCCTCGCTGCTACGCGTAGCAGCGAGGAGAGCTCCGCCTACCATCCTAAGGGAGCCATGGGTCTGATGATGGTTTTGTAAAAAGAACCGAAACCGGTTACCTATATCATCAAAACATAAATGGTGTGATCAAGACTGAACTTTAGTCAAAATATAACTTTTGGTTTGTCTAGCTGCACATGTAGCGGATGGTAATAACAATGGGATTCGATAGAATGATAAATCGTCAAGTGACATTCACATCATCACCAATTAGAAGTTGGTCTGATGCGGTGCACTGCATTACGATTTTACCCGTGGGACTTTTCTACTCTTTCACGTAGTGTACTCCTTTAGTGATAATTAATCACGAATCTGTAGAATGTGACAACAAAGTGCAGACAATGTACGGCCTATAACATCTAGCGTGGCTCTCTATTGTCAATAGTGGGAAGTGGTAGGGGGGAGGGGGGGACTTTAAACAGTCGCTCTAAAACCCAAACATTCAGCACAATAATTTTCACACAGAACATTGTAATATTAATGAGACAACGTGGAGAAATACGTATTAAAAAGTGGCTGAACTATGGTCAAATTGTTGGTCAATATCATGAAGGATAACCATATTGCCTAAACCAGATTTTTTGGTAATTTGACCTTAGGTTTCAGGAGTGCACAAGATAGTTGAATGGTAGCGACATATAAATAATTCGTAATTACTTTGTGCCCACAGAGCATTTATAGCCAACAGCATGCGCTAAATAAATACATTCATCAGTACAATAAACTTGTGAAAACCCTAATTATTTCATAATGTCAGTTAGCGTGAACTCTCACCATCATTCCCAGCAAATCTTAACTTCATAACCCTCTACGCTATCCCGACTAATTCTCTCTAAGTATATCACATAGTTTAAATCAGTTAAAAGCAGTAACGCTTTGCCGGCCGAAGTGGCCGTGCGGTTAAAGGCGCTGCAGTCTGGAACCGCAAGACCGCTACGGTCGCAGGATCGAATCCTGCCTCGGGCATGGATGTTTGTGATGTCCTTAGGTTAGTTAGGTTTAACTAGTTCTAAGTTCTAGGGGACTAATGACCTCAGCAGTTGAGTCCCATAGCGCTCAGAGCCATTTGAACCAGTAACGCTTTACAAGTTCACAGCTGCAAGAATAAACAAATGAAACTAAAGTCGTCACTTACAAAACAACTGACGAGATTCCAACTAAAAAGTTTTCACTCACCCGACTAACACAGAGCGAAACATTCGCGGCACACACGCCGCTCAGACCTCAGCCGACAGACTGATGACTAAAAACCCACACCGAAAAGATCTTATGCTCTGCTGTGCACGCTTACTTAAAGGCTCTATAACATGACCATTGCTTGACTCAATGTAGGTACTTTCACACTGACCACCAGTCAGATTTTAGACAATAATCTGAAATAAAAACACGTGATAAAAACATTCGGTACATATTTGCGGGCAGTTTGCCACAATTTAATGAAACATTTATGCATTCTTTCAAGTATTTAAAATGAATCTTAAACATGTTTTTCGCCATACCCAGTACTCTAGTTAAAACACTAACTTTACATATTTTGTAACTCGTGAAAACGTCGAAAACGGTTCGATTATTAAAGGAGGTATCCATGGGGATAATATTTGCATATCTATGGAAGATTTCATGGTTATGATACTATCTGAGTTATATTAACTAAACTGTTTATAACATTTTGTATGTTGGTTTAACTAGAAAAGAGATCTGTTAATATGACTGCTGGCATTGCCCACATCAACACTGAAGAGCCAAAGAAACTGGTACAACTGCCTAATATCGTGTAGGACACAGGCGAGCACGCAGAACAGCGGCAGCACGACGTGGCATGCACTCGACTAATATTTGAAGTAGAGCTGGAGGGAAATGACACCTGCAGGATTTCCATAAATCCGTATGAATACGAGGGGGTGGAGATCTCTTCTGAACAGAACGTTGCAAGGAATGCCAGATATTCTCTATAGTGTTCATGTCTGGGGAGTTTGGTTGCCTGCGGAAGTGTTTAAACTCAGACGGGTGCACCTGGAGCCACTCTGTAACAATTCTGGACGTGTGGGGTGTCGTATTGTCCTGATGAAATTGCCCAAGTCCGTCGGAATGCACAATGGACGTGAATGGATGCAGGTGATCAGGCAGGATGCTTACGTACGTGTCACCTGTCAGAGTCGTATCTAGACGTATCAGGAGCCCCATATCACTCCAACTCAACACGACCCACACCATTAAAGAGCCTCCACTAGATTGAACAGTCCCCTGCTGATATGCGAGGTCCATGGATTCCTGGTGTTGTTTCCATGCCCGTACACGTCCATCCGCTCGATACAATTTGAAACGAGACTTGTCCGACGAGGCAACACGTTTCCAGTCATCAACAGTCCAATGTCGGTGTTGACGGGCCCAGGTGAGGCGTAAAACTTTGAATGATTCGCACGCTGACACTTGTTGATGACCCAGCACTGAATGGTTGCACTTCTGTCAAACTGAAAAATTCTCTTTAGTCTTCGTTGGTCCCGTTCTTGCAGGATCTTTTTCCGGCCGCAGCGATGTCGTAGATTTGATGTGTTACCGGTTATTAATATTCATGGTACACTCGTGAAATGGTCGTACGGGAAAATCCCCATTTCATCGTTACCTCGGAGATGCTGTGTCCCATAGCTCGTGCGCCGACTAAACACCTCGTTCAAACTCACTTAAATCGTGATAAGCTGCCATTGTAGCAGCAGTAACCGAACAACTGCGCCAGACATTTGTTGTCTTGTATTGTCTTATATAGGCGTTGCCGACCGCAGCGCCGTGTTATGCCTGTTTACATATCTACGTATTTGAATACGCATGCCTATACCAGTTTCTTTGGCGTTTCAGTGTATTTGGTGTATCGTAAGTGTAAATTACGTAATGGGCTTAGTTGTTACCGTTTTTATAAATAATAATGGTACAAAAGATTAATAACTTTTTAACTGTTGATGTCACAAAGGTGGTTTAATTTTGAATGATCTCGTCCCATTGCTGCGGTTTCTAAAGCTTCCGTTAGTTTTTTCCTAGCATGCCTGTAAGGCACTATGCATATTTTCAGTCATATTATTACATTTATTGTCAGTATTCCAAGTCACGGCGGCCACGCCGCCGGAGCTCACACATACTTTCAACCTGGGAAAAACAGTTGCTGCTTATCGCTTCCTCCGCCCATCTCAGTGCGGCTGCCTGCGATCCAGCGGATAGCTGGTCGCCCTGCAAACATTTACGCCGGCCTACAGACGCCCTGTCACATTCAGACCACCCTGCGGCAATCGAGCCACATATTTATAATGTGACAATGTATTGAACTACCCCCTCGAACCTGTAATCAGCGTACTTTAGCTGAAAATAATGGAGATCATGGAAGTAAACGCCAAGCCGTGTGCGTAGCGTTTTCGATCGGTGCTGGATCCTTCAGTAGAGGCGTGGTTCATAGCATCTTCCAACCTTGAAAAACCGAACTAGTTCCTAGACACTGAGGTCCTTATGTCCTGATGCCATTACGCTATACCGAATATGAAACACAATAAATATGTGTGGATTCGTTGTAACGGGCTCGTCGGAATTTATTATTTAATCGTCCTGTTTAATCAAATGTTGAGACTGTGAGCGTTTCGAATTATCCACTGCAGTGTTACAATGAAAATTCTGCATTAACACACAGTTATGGGAAATTAATTTGTCCGCAGCTCGTGGTCGTGCGGTAGCGTTCTCGCTTCCCACGCCCGGGATCCCTGGTTCGATTCCCGGCGGGGTCAGGGATTTTCTCTGCCTCGTGATGACTGGGTGTTGTGTGCTGTCCTTAGGTTAGTTAGGTTTAAGTAGTTCTGAGTTCTAGGGGACTGATGACCATAGACGTTAAGTCACATAGTGCTCAGAACTATCTGAACCATCTGAAATTAATTTGCATGTTTTAAGTAGGGATTTTAAAATTGATTCTTACTATTATAATAAACGGAAAGTTGCCGAAGGCAACACTCCTAATACATTTTCCTACCACAAAGCGTAACAACATGGCAAATAGCAATAATAATGCATTTATATACACATACATTCGGTCTGCATTATTAGTCATGCATAGGTAACGCTGCTATTAGGGTAAAAGATACTGGCAACTGACGAAACCTACAATATTATTACAATTGCTAAAAGATGAAACGACCTTACACAGCTTGAAGTGTCAAACTAAACAATCCTTCCATTGGGAAATTTAAGATGATGCTTTCTTCCTCAAATATGACGCTACTTCAGCTGGCACCTACTCATCACACGACTACCAGTCACACTTTCATAGATATATTCGCAACGAAATCTCCAAACAGAATAATCCGCACCTCTCAAATATCTACGCCTGGCATGTCTGCCCATGACATCATTTTCATGACGTATTCACTAGAATGTCCTAGAAAGAAACAAAAACTGCCTACATACCGAGACCTCAAACGCATAAATTTGCCTGAACTCTAAACTGAGGCAGAAGAAATAGTTTTGGGGATGACCTCTACTCCCCTCATGGACATAAACGACAAACTCCAGGATTTCACTAACAAAATTACTCAACTATATGACACATATGCTCCAATATAGACCAGAAAAGTAAAAAGGCAACCTGCACCTTGGCTGACTGATGAACTAAAACAGCTCATGAATCTCAGAGACGCTGTACATCGAGCATACAAGATACACCCTACACCTGAAAATCATACTGTATACAAGCAGAAACGAAACAGTCAGTCAAGCGGTGAGAAACGCTAAGCTCAGGCATGCCCGTACATTAGCTGACAATAGATGTACACCAGCTATCCTGTGGAAAAATCTCCGTAGTCTCGGTGTAGGCAAAATAAAAGTTGCAGAAAATCCCATGGTCCCAGCTGAACTAATCCGATTCTTCACATTACCTACAACCACAATTGAACCGCAAAAAAACAGAGAATCACTGATTACTTCATGGGGATGAACGACTGTAGCAAAGAAAAATTCTATCTACAGCATGGCACGTGCAGTACTGTCAAGAAAGCCATAATGCGGATTAGATCAGCATCTACTGGACATGATGGCATCACTATCCAGATGGTAAAACTTATTATTGACCAACTACTGCCCTCTATAACAGACATTATCAACGATTCATTAATCACAAGTGTTTTCCCTGAGACCTGGAAACTGGGACAAATTAAGCCACTGCCTAAAAAGGACATCGCCAGAGCACCCTCTGACTACCGCCCCATCTGCCTTCTTCCTGCACTATCAAATGCCTTAGAATATATAGTCACTACTCTTTATTCATATTGTCACTAGAGTAATCTAATTTTCTCATTTAAACTATTGTCATGATGTAACTCTGATGTGTGAAATGCTGCATGTGTGGAACACTGGTTCGATGTAAGAGAGGGCCTGATGGCCCTAATCTGATCAGGTTAAATAAATAAATAAATAATAATAATACTTTATGGTGATATAAGTAGTATAAAAGAAAGCCAGTTCATTACCCTGCCTTTTAATGAATTTGTGTCGAAATAAATATAGAAATAGTCATTGAGAAGTTTCCCTTTACACCAAATTTCTTCATAAACTTGGCTGGTTTGATGTACTGTTGACGTGTATGTGGCGTATTTTAGTGGCATCTATGTGACATTTTTTCGCCTCGGCACACAGGGCAATAAATTTATTCTTCACTTATTCTGCAATTATTAGAAGCCACGCTGTTCTCCCAGATAATCTTTTTCATACCACTTCAGTCCAGACACACACATACCGCCACATTACTAGCCACAGAGAGAGAGTACTACTGGTTGTTTTTATAATAAACAAATAATGGTCTAACCAACGCAGTTCTCGTACACAGATAATAAAAATGTTTGCATGCGTTTGTTTCTCTAACTACACATTATGCTGGTTCTGTATTGTGTAGATTTACATGAAATGCATCACAAAAACAATGCCATTTGCTTTTAAAACTTTGGTCAGAAAGAAAATTAAAACGTTTATACAAACAGTTTCCTACGCCACTAACAGGTAGCACTGTCTGTTAGGTAACACGTTTATACAAACAGTTTCCTACGCCACTAACAGGTAGCACTGTCTGTTAGGTTTGTAGCACGTAGACGTATATATTGAAATACTTCAGCTAAATTATTTAACAGTTTGGAAGATCAAAGAAAGAATATGTATTACTCTATGGAATATGTTCGTGTATTGTGTCTATTGTCGTCTGTGATTTACTGTGTCGTTACACAGCTCTTTTCCTACATATACCAGATCCTGTTTCTGATGACTGAGCCGTGGTCTTCAGCTCGTAGTTCAGTGGTAACAGACATGAAAATCGTTTTTCAGACTATCTTAGTCTACCTGTTGAAGTAAACTAGAGATTTCCAATCATGGCACAAGACAGGGTCTGATTGTATCGAGCCGCTGCAGGATGGCAGACTAGTTAATGTCTTTTGGCTAAATTTTTGGGGGTAATTCGTTACACAGAAAGAATTAATCTATTACACAAAAGCGAGAAGTGAGAAAAAAAAAACGCGGTGGTCACCAAAAATCATCTGGTACACGCCACTTCAAGGAATTGGACTTTGCCTAACGATACCTTCACAAAATAATCCTTCTTATCTTGCGAAGAGTAGTGATGTCTACATCAGCAACTAGAAGAAAAAATAACGTTCATTACTCATCATTGCAGCAGTCAGTGACTCTAAAATGAATTCAGTATGCAGTTACGATAGACTTATTTACCCGATTAATAAAAATGATGAATATCAAAACATAGATTACATCCATACTACTAATAAATCTTTAAAATTGCCATGTCTGTCTGTCCGTCCGTTTGAACACGCTTCTCCAAAACTACTAGACGAATTTTCATGGGGTTTTCACAGGTACCTTGAGCATAGCTTGGGGTACCGCATGGGCTTTATTTCATCAAAGTTGGATCACGGAAAAAGGCTGTCCAATTGAATGTGTTATCCACACTAATATTATAAATGCGAAAGTAACTCCTGTCTATTACGTTTTCATGACTAACCCACTGAACCGATTTCGATGAAATTTGGTATGGAGATTGTATGGACTCTGAGGAACAACATAGGCTACTTTTGAAAGCGTGTAGTACAAGATACTCATGTACTTGAAAAATATTGCGCGAATTAAGGAAAAGTATGCACTCTTTGAAAAATCCATTTACTCTTTGACTTTTGAGCTTTAACATATTTGTGAAAATACTTTTATTGATTGATACGTGTTACGTATTACGATTAAAAGTAAGGAATACAATGTTTATACAGTCTTCAGTGTTTTTAATCCATAATTCCACACTACTTTTTGCGTAATGTAGACGTTTTGTAATGTATAGCTACTTCAATAGCACGAAGCATACACGTGCGCTCCTGCCCATGCTGATACATCGTGCATTGGGACAGCTTGTGGGGGAGTGGGTCACACAGCAGGAGCTATACTTACCCGTACAGGCAGACACGTGAGAGTAGCTGTTGTTGTTGCACGTAGAGTAGCTTACTTAATGACCATCACTCGTCATAACAAAGCTATTGATATGCAAGTGCAGCCACAGGTAACATCTAGTCTAGCCTAAAATAATTTTTTCTGGACACCTCCTTTTACTCTGTGTAAAAAATTAATTAAAAACTGGTAGCATGTGTAGCATAAAAAACTAAATTTAAGTGAATCACTGGTTGCATGTTTAGTATTCATGACTGATACACACGTCAGGCAAAATACTATCCATCCCCTCAAGACAGACAGGCCACTGTGGCCGAGCGGTTCTAGGCACTTCAGTCCGGAACGGCGCTGCTGCTACGGTCGCACGTTCGAATCCTGCCTCGGGCATGGATGTGTTCGATGTCCTAAGGTTAGTTAGGTTTAAGTAGTTCTAAGTTCTCGGGGACTGATGACCTCAGATGTTAAGTCCCATAATGCTTGTAGCCATTTAAACCATTTGAACTCTCAAGACATCCAAACAAAAGCTGTGTAACATCGTCTCTGGCCACTCAATTTGGCGAGGAAATGAGACCACAGATTTGTTCGGGTGCACCGTATTCAGCAAAAGCCACTCATTCATGATTAGATTCTATATAGCTGCCAAACTAGTGGATACTGTTTGCTTCATTCCACCCATTCGTCCAAAAAGTCCCAGATATTTTCTGTGGCTATTAACATCAGGTGGTTTAGTAGGCCAGTAATTTTTATGGTTTTGGGAAGAGACTTCGAATAAGACTTCGGCGACGTAACATGTGTGGAGATTGAACAAATACTAACAACACACCAGCACAGCAAACCAGTTATGTCGTCAGAAGAAGTGGAACTAAAAATATCTGCCCTACTGTACCAAACCTATGTCAATATGTAACTCTGCAGTCTTGTTCAACACTGACCGAGCGAGGTGGCGCAGTGGTTAGCACATTATCTCGCATCCTGGAAGACGACAGCTCAAATCTGCGTCTGGCCATCCGGATTTAGGTTTTCTGTGTTTTTCCTATATCGCTCCAGGCAGATTTGGTGCTTGACCTCTTTCCATCTCCCTACCTCATTTATTTGGAGCATGTGCTCTGTCTCTAATGACCTAGCTGTCGACGGAACATTAAACAACAATCTTCCTTACTTCCTTTTCCTGCTCAAACTAATATCGATAATTTCAGTTATTCGGTAACCTTCTACACTAACTTCTCACGAATAGGGAACCAGTCACATGAAGCAAGTGGAAGATTTGAATTTACATAGGGCAGCCAGTCTTAGTGTGTTCCGCTGTTTTGTTGTGTCTGCAGCACTCGTAACAGGGTTGATCAAAATATATAATATGCGTAATGATACTGTTTCCCGTTATTTCCTTGGTAGTGCTCAATGCTTTCTACACGAATAACATTTACTTAAGAGGGTGTGTATCACATTTTTTTTAGGCAAATCAGCGAAGTGAGAAAAACCGACCAACTTGGTTACCCAAGATTTGAAATTACGTTGAGTTTTAGGCACAGAGTTTTAATTCACCAGCGGAGTCTGTGTCGTTTGGAAGAGAGTTTGAGGAGCGCTGCTGTTGCGGGCACTTCCGGTGAGGCGAGGGAATTGGCGGCGTCTCGTGCCAGCATTTGCAAGTTAAACGGCCACCTGGTAACCAACGCCCCGCACTCTGAATAATTGAAGCTCATCTGCGCAAAAACTTCTCCCCATTCAATTATCAGTGTTCTTGCCTTTAATAGGAATTCCTAATACCATCAAAGTATCGTACTAACAGGAGTGAAGAATATTAGGCGTGGTACCTGGCCGAATGAATTTACACCGCTTTCCTCTATTCCTAGCGAGAGGCTCGTTAAAATTAACCGTTACGCAGGCTCTCAGATTGTGGGGGCAGCATCGCCGGTTCCTCGCCGGAGGGAGCAGAGGCAGTTACCAGCAACGAAAGCGTGTCTGCAGGCCAGAGCTGCCGGTAACGAGCACCCGAAGCAGTCTGCTGACCCACGCTTAACCCCTTAATATTCGAATAAATTTCTACTTAAATGAAAAAATCGAAAATCAAATTTGGAACAAGTAATGAAGTGTTGCAGAGTACATAATGTCAAATCTGAGGTATACTGTATTATACCTGTCAGGTATAAATAGGGATGTGACATACTTGCGACAGTAGGTATCTTTAGTAAAAGATTTTATTTTATCATATTGATGATCTATTTACAGCACATATGATTAAAAATGAAAAAAAAAGTTATATACAGGGTGTCACAAAAAGGTACGGCCAAACTTTCAGGAAACATTCCTCACACACAAATAGAGGAAAGATGTTATGTGGACATGTGTCCGGAAACGCTTAATTTCCATGTTAGAGCTCATTTTAGTTTCGTCAGTATGTACTTCCACGTACACTCAATGGAGCACGTTATCATGATTTCATACGGGATACTCTACCTGTGCTGCTAGAACATGTGCCTTTAAAGTACGACACAACATGTGGTTCATGCACGATGGGGCTCCTGCACATTTCAGTCGAAGTGTTCGTACGTTTCTCATCAACAGATTCGGTGACCGATGGATTGGTAGAGGCGGACCAATTCCACGGCCTCCACGCTCTTCTGACCTCAACCCTCTTGACTTTCATTTATGGGGGCATTTGAAAGCTCTTGTCTACGCAACCCCGGTACCAAATGTAGAGACTCTTCGTGCTCGTATTGTGGACGGCTGTGATACAATACGCCATTCTCCAGGGCTGCATCAGGGATTCCATGCGACGGAGGGTGGACGCTTGTATCCTCGCTAACGGGGGACATTTTGAACATTTCCTGTAACAAAGTGTTTGAAGTCACGTTGGTACGTTCTGTTGCTGTGTGTTTCCATTCCATGATTAATGTGATTTGAAGAGAAGTAATAAAATGAGCTCTAACATGGAAAGTAAGCGTTTCCGGACACTTGTCCACATAACATATTTTCTTTCTTTGTGTGTGAGGAATGCTTCCTGAAAGTTTGGCCGTACCTTTTTGTCACACCCTGTATAATTCGATATAACCTTACTCGTGAAATTCTCGGAAACAGTTTATTCTCTTGTAGAGATACAGAAGAACATTACATTGACTGCACATGTATATTGTCTGCCCTAAACAACCTGTTCTTTTTCATCTTTTCCTTCTATCTGTAACATGAGTCCAATGACGTGCTGCATCAGTTCGGGCAGACTGATCTGGAACCGACGTTGTTGGATCCGGAAACTTCTTGCATAGCAATTCTGTCTCTATACTTGCTGAAGTGATATCTCACTTTTTTTTGTCATATCTTTTCCCTGGCTGCAGAGTGCCTTTTCTATTCTGAATTTGAATTCTAGAAGATCACTTCGTTTATTACTGGCAATTTTGAAACTGCCACAGTCCCTCTCCGCAGGCGGTACGCGAGCTTTGACATGTCCGTTTGCATTCAATGGAGCAAACATTCTCTGGGATCCACCGTTAACAAAATAAAAGCTTCAGAGTATCAGCGGTTCACTAGAATGTTTACATCGCAGTAAAAATGAAATGATGTAATCAGTGAGGTTGGATTTTGATATGGATTATTGGTAACTTGTAATAAATTATATTTTAAACACGTAAATAATGAACACAATTGGTCACTGAAGTATTCTGGTGCTACAAATCAACGGAAATATTTGCCTTCGCTTCATTTGATTTCATCTCTTGCATGTGCCCACAGAGGTACACAAAAGCTTGTTTTACACAAACAGTATTGTCGAATTCGCTAGCACGTTCAACTAGTTTATTATATACATCAAAATGTAATGTACGTCACGTCAGAGCTACTATGAAACAAACAAATAATTTTCAGAACTGAACTTATCTCTGTATCCAGCTGCAGTTCTTGAACAATGACAAATAACTACTCGTGTTTGTGTGTGTGTGTCGTGAATATACGACCGAACACCCAAGTCTCTCCAGAAGTACCTCAAACACTTAGGAAATGGCGGCACTAATCAGAAGCGTTTTTAACTTCGCATAGAATCTGCCGCTGCCGTCACTGGCGCTCAAAAACAGTTAACCTTCCATTTATTATCGTCGCCCTGATTTGATGCGAAACGGCGACACATAACATTAAGGGGTTAAGTCGCTCTCTAGAGCAGTTCCCATCGTCTCCCAAAAACTATCCGGAGACTAAGTACCTTACTTCCGAACAGCAATCACTATTTTTATGGCGCAGCGCCCCTACACACACTTTCAAGAAACGTGTACATCTCAGTGATAGACAGATCTCGTCTGATCTGTTGATATCGCGTTTCACCCTACATTATTGCCTTTTTCTCACGCTTGGAAAAACATGGAACGTGCCGGAATGAGAATTTTAAGTCGAACGAGATAGCTGTTGTCTTCTCCCTCGTACAAATCATATTATTACGCAGTTTGATTATAAACAATAGTATTTGTTGAGCTAGATTTGTTCATAGATAAATAGCTATGTAAATACGTAGTCGTACATAACGGGAAACAGTAGCGTAGAAAGACAGTCGTAAAATGGTTGTTTCTGTGAGCAAATTTTTTAATATTAATCTCGTTTCGTCGATAAAATTGTGGCTCCGAACTTCGTCTTCTTTTTGTCTAGGGAATGATGCAAAGATCCAGGTTTTTAGACGTAAGTGAAGATACTTTTTCATATTTTCATGATATTGTGGTTTATTTCCCAGCCACACATGTTACGCAGTCAACTTTCTGCACGTTGCTAAAGAGAGTCTTCGTGAAAGCTTACATAGATGACATAATATTCGTTGTTCTCACTTAACAATTTCATTAAACAATTGAAATGGGTTTTCAGTTACAAATTACAGTTTCCAGTATAAGAGATGTATATGGCGCATACTCCCACCACCGTACATACTACGTAGCATCTAGACAAAGACTGTCCTACACGACGTCGAAACAAAGTTTAACTAACTTATCGCGCCTACGACAAGTAATGGATTACAGCTTGAAGTTCTAGATTGACCCAGAACCGGTAACTGGTCAAATTAACTTTTGTACATATTTTTCTACGTACATTAGTGAACGTTTACAAAGAAAACAGGATTCTTGAGGTTAGCAAAATTTAAAAATATAAAGTAATTATGTATTATCATACTTAATTTTTAAATAGATTTTTTGTCAAATTTACGAAGTATTTCACATTGCCAAAATAATACCGCATACATTTCGTATTTTCTTTAACATTCCTATTGAAAAATTGAGATTGTCTTCAAAAAATTATAACCGTTCTTGGTTTAATAAACAATAAAATTTTAGGAGAAAATTTCGTAACAAGAATACTGTAATGTGCGAAATATATGCCAATTATGGTCAAATGAAAAATGGAATTCATGGGAGAATTAACTTCATTATAATCAAAGATAGAAATAATGTTCCACTGTACACTACTGGCCATTAAAATTGCTACACCAAGAAGAAATGCAGATGATAAACGGGTATTCATTGGACAAATATATTATACTAGAACTGACATGTGTTTACATTTTCACGCAATTTGGGTGCATAGATCCTGAGAAATCAGTATCCAGAACAACCACCTCTGGCCGTAATAACGGCCTTGATACGTCTGGGCATTGAGTCAAACAGAGCTTGAATGGCGTGTACAGGTACAGCTGCCCATGCAACTTCAACACGATACCACAGTTCATCAAGAGTAGTGACTGGCGTATTGTGACGAGCCAGTTGCTCGGCCACCATTGACCAGACGTTTTCAGTTGGTGAGAGATCTGGAGAATGTGCTGGCCAGGGCAGCATTCGAACATTTTCTGTATCCAGAAAGACCTGTACAGGACCTGCAACATGCGGTCATGCATTATCCTGCTGAAATGTAGGGTTTCGCAGAGATCGAATGAAGGGTAGAGCCACGGATCGTAACACATCTGAAATGTGACGTCCACTGTTCAAAGTGGCGTCAGTGCGAACAAGAGGTGACCGAGACGTGTAACCAATGGCACCCCATACCATCACGCCGGGTGATACGCCTGTATGGCGATGTTGAATAAACGCTTCCAATGTGCGTTCACCGCGATGTCGCCAAACACGGATGCGACCATCATGATGCTGTAAACAGAACTTGGCTTCATCCGAAAAGATGACGTTTAGCCATTCGTGCACCCAGGTTCGTCGTTGAGTACACCATCGCATGCGTTCCTGTCCGCGATGCAGCGTCAAGGGTAACCGCAGCCATGGTCTCCGAGCTGATAGTCCATGCTGCTGCAAACGTCGTCGAACTGTTCGTGCAGATGGTTGTTGTCTTGCAAACGTTCCCATCTGTTGACTCAGGGATCGAGACGTGGCTGCACGATCCGTTACAGGCAAGCGGATAAGATGCCTGTCATCTCGACTGCTAGTGATACGAGGCCATTGGGATCCAGCACGGCGTTCCGTATTACCCTCCTGAACCCACCGATTTCATATTCTACTAACTGTCATTGGATCTCGACCAACGCGAGCAGCAATGTCGTGATACGATGAACCGCAATCGCGATAGGCTACAATCCGACCTTTATCAAAGTGAAAACGTGATGGTACGCATTTCTCCTCCTTACACGAGGCATCACAACAACGTTTCACCAGGCAACGCCGGTCAACTGCTGTTTGTGTATGAGAAATCGGTTGGAAATTTTCCTCATGTCAGCACGTTGTAGGTGTCGCCACCGGAGTCAACTTTGTGTGAATGCTCTGAAAAGCTAATCATTTGAATATCACAGCATCTTCTTCCTGTCGGTTAAATTTCGCGTCTGTAGCACGTCATCTTCGTGGTGTAGCAATTTTAATGGCCAGTAGTGTAATACAGAAAAACTGAAAGAGAGAGAAATTTCAATAAATATTTCCATAAAATATATCGGTCTCATAGGCTGCCCTTTAGTACCACAGACTTGCAATTGTAGGTGAAACATAGCTGAAAAGAGAATAGAATCGCAAATTTCGCCAGAAAGGCTTAGTATTGTAATCAAAGGTCCCCGTAATTCTCGTTCGTTATACTAGGTACACTGCTCTTTTCATATATTGTATCTTAACATGAGGCCGGCTTGATGAACTGTGGTATCGTGTTGAAGTTGCATGGGCAGTTGTACCTGTACACGCCATCCATGCTCTGTTTGGCTCAATGCCCAGGAGTATCAAGGCCGTTATTACGGCCAGAGGTGGTTGTTCTGAGTACTGATTTCTCAGGATCTATGCACCCAAATTGCGTGAAAATGCAATCACATGTCAGTTCTAGTATAATATATTTGTCCAATGAATACCCGTTTATCATCTGCATTTCTTCTTGGTGTAGCAATTTAAATGGCCAGTAGTGTATTTTTTCATGGTGCGCAAATAAACGTATCGTGATGCCACCACGGAAGTTATTTCGTAGAAACCAGCTATCTGCACCACAAATTAGAAATCATAGGTCACCTGCTTGCACGTTCTAAAGAATCTAGTGCACTGCCAGATCTGCTTTTGGGAACATCACTTACAAGAGCTTCAAAGAGTACAGGCAGGGGGAAACCCTGCCGCTGATTCACTAAGGTATTCCAATAATGGATCATCTTAACCTGCGCATTGACCGGTGGGAAGGCTTGACCCGTACACTGTACATTACCCTACCACTTTCTACAGTAACACAATTGAAATGAGGGACTTGTATGGAGGTTCAAATACGCGGGAAGAGTTTGCAAAACGTGTTACAGAATAATTAGTCCCAAAATTGTTGTATTTCTAGCAAAAACAGCGGCGAATGCAGGTTGCTTAGTAACTGCTAGACAAACTCAACGACGACAGAGAACTATTGAAACGTATCAGAATAGGATTGAAATAAGGGTTTGCGGATATGACATCGAAACAGGCTGAATCGTCCCAGTCTAAGCATTAGGGATCCTCAAGGCCGAAAACCGCCATAGGACTGCGATCAGATGTAAAGATATGCTCACTGTGTCCTTTGATTTTAACGGCAGGGTGCACCGTGATTTCTTACAACAACGTCGAACCATCTGTAAGAAGTACTACTTTCAAGTTCAACGCTGTTTCTTCTGGTAAACCTTCCGGGATGTAAGGTCGTGGTCCATGAAACTCTTCAGCTCCTAACGTTTCGTCCAGAGCTGCGCTGGACATCTTCAGAGGGAGGGTTTCTCCTCCGGTGAGTCTTGCCTTCACCGGAGGAGAAACCCCCTCTCTGAAGATGTCCAGCGCAGCTCTGGACGAAACGTTAGGAGCTGAAGAATTTCATGGACCACGACCTTACATCCCGGAAGGTTTACCAGAAGATATGTCATCCGGTCGTGAAAGCTTTCATACTATGCTCAACGCTGTTTGCCTGAAAAAAAAAATCCCGTAAAAAAGCCCAGAATCGTAGTGCCATTGTTTTAGTGTCACAATAATGCACATCGTTGCTTGTGCCGAATTTTTGGCCAAAAACAATATTGAAATGATGCTCCAGCGTCCATATTTGCCACGCATGGCCCTATGCGACATTTTTGTGTTCCCAAAAATAAAGTAAACCTTAAAGAATTGTTTTATAAGCATACATGAGATAAAAAATTTCGCGGAGAGATCGAATAGCTGTCGCAAAGGTTGAGAACCAGAATTTTTTGGGGGATTGGGAAAATCGCTGCCATATGTGGAAACATAAACGCTACTGAACAAACTGGGCGGTCATGACCCTCATTAGATTCCTCCCACACTTTGGATCTGCACCAGCTGCGAATCGTTCTCCTTTGAACTTCAGTTTGTTCATTCATTCGATTCGCAGAGTGATGACCAGTACTCTAAAATGTATGAAAAGAACGCCTCACAATTTACTTATGACTTGAGTCTACCATCCTCAGTATAACATTCACATGGATTAGCTATCCTACGTTTCACGGTATGGTCACACTAGGCTGCTTGAGTGGTATCAGCGACTCCTTACATCGACCTCTGGGACTATCTTCAAACGATACACCAGCTTTCCCTTTACTCGCTCACATTTCCGTGTATTTGCTTAAATTTAGCATCAGATGTCAGTTGCTGCATTAAGCATAGATTTTTGACAAATTTGCTTGAATTTAACAAGAATTCTCTTGGGAGACCAACACACTATTAGTAGGGGGTATCTTCTCTGAATAATTTTAGGCAATTGCTGACACTTTACTGATCCTAAAAGGTCATTGTGTCCCGAGCGCAGAAGTGTTGTGTGTATGCAATGAAACCCAATATACGGTATATGAAGTGCGCAGTGAAAATGATTTCAGGGAAATAAAAAAAAAAAAAAGCGAAAAATCTGAAGATTAGAGTTCAACGTCCTGTCGACACTGAGGTCATCAGATACGGAGAAAAGGCTCTATATGTTAAAAGATAGAGAAGGAAATATGCCTTACAAAGGAAACATCCCGGCATTTGCCTGGAGAAATTGAGGGAAATCACGGAAAACCTCAATCTGGATGGCCAGGCAAGGACTTTAACCGTAGTCCTTCCGAATGCGGGTCTCGTGTAGTTATTGTGCTACGGCGCTCGCTTAGAAAACGGAGGCGCTACCTCATTTGAGTGAAGAAATCGACAGTGTGATAATTACTTCAGAAATGCTTACTGAAACTATTTTCACGGAGGAGAACATCTGCAAGGCGACAAACACGTCAAAAGTTTATACGCACTGTCCTTCACTGTGAAAAATACTTACGTCAGACAGAGGCATTCTTTTCCAGGAATCTGTATTGTTACCTTTGCACCCGAAAGCTGGCTGTCTGCAAACTTCAGGTCCGTCCTCTGTTCAATAAAGAGTCAAAGAAAGCTTCCACATTGTGTTTGCGACTGAACGGCTTCACAAGTAAATTGAATTATGCGCGCTGACTGCACTGCCATGAAATTCTGTAGAGAATTGCCGCGACCGCCTTTCAGTGCACTTGTAGGTCTTTATCGCCAGGCAGATAAACATCGGGCTAAATAAAATCAACCGCACGACTGTGCGCGCCTGCTGTGAAGCCGTTTACTTTTGCTTGCGGAGCAAACACGACGGAGGACTGACATTTTGCCGGGTTCCTACAGGGAATGTTGCTGCTTTTGTAATTTCGAGTAAAGTGTTTTTATACGTAGGTTCTTGTTCTGACAAGTTTCCTTCAGATTTTGAATATTGGAATTCACGATCCAGAACGTTCTAATCAGACAGACTGAGGTACAATTGTCCACTGAAGTGGACGGCTGCTAACCTCACGTCCAGTAATGTTCGCATATAATATTAATAGTACGCTGCTTGGATAGGTTACGTTGATGAAATATCTGGACGTACGGAGTGGAAAACAACCAAATTTAATCGACCACTTAAGTTAAGTTGCCAGCGCGAGTAGCCTTTATTGGGAGAGTTCTGGGAAATTGTAGTGCACCTATAAAGAAGGCTGTATACAAAGCTCTTGTGCAGAACGTTTTTCAATACTGCACGATTTTTTGGGATCGCCTCCAGATCGGATTAAAGAGAGACGTCTAGCGAAATCAGAAGAGTTCCGAGAGGTGTGTTATTGGTATCAGCACAAGAGTTAACGAGTCGTCTTTTATGTATATCGTAACAATGGGCGGTGAGAGAGATTACGACGCACTTGGAGACATATAGGCGATCATATTTCCCTCGCTTCATTTGCGAGTGGAACAGGAAATTTTATAAATAGCAATGATACGAAATACCTTGGCCTGTACAGTTCCTTGCCGGCCGATGTGGCCGAGCGGTTCTAGGCGCTTCAGTCTGGAACCGCGCGACCGCTACGGTCGCAGGTTCGAATCCTGCCTCGGGCATGGATGTGTGTTATGTCCTTAGGTTAGTTAGGTTTAAGTAGTTCTAAGTTCTAGGGGACTGATGACCACAGATGTTAAGTCCCATAGTGCTCAGAGCCATTTGAACCACTTGTACAGTTCCTTGTGGAATATATATGAAACTCTAGGTATCTGATCGTTGTGTTTACCCATAGGTATGAGAGCACTGCGAGGGAAAAAAGTGACCGTTGAGGTGACCGCGTTCACCCAGGCGGTGTTGCGAACAAGGGGGTTCATCTTCGACATGGTAATGTCCTCGCTTACGCAGCTGTAAAATTCAAATATTTGGCTTGAAGAAAATACGACCCCCTTTCACGACAACATATTCATCAGGTTGGATAATATAGACACATTGTCGTATGCATTGGGGGAAACATGGAACACTGCCGCGCTACTGCAATTTTGAACGATGTGGAACAGTCTCTTGAGGAAAAATGATATGAAGTGCCATTTAAAATCATTTAGAATTTACTAGGTTTAGTAAAGCGTCCAGATGCATATTCGGCTTGGAATCTCGTTGACTGGAGTACCATTGTATTCAGTGATACGTCCCGCTTCGAATTGAGCCCCGATGACCAGCAAAGACGTGTCTCGAGACGCCCCACACAGCGGTAGGATACCAACCTGATTGACGCCCGTCGTACGGCCCGACAATTAGAAGTGATGATGTAGGGTGCTATTCCGTTCCAAAGCAAGACCCCTTTTGTTTACATCCGTGGCACCCTTACGCCACAGAGTACATCAACAATATTCTACGCCCCGTTTTGTTTCTCTTCATAGCAAGCCGTCCTAGACTTATATTTCAGCAAGATAATGCCCGCCCACACGCAGCGAGAGTTTCTACAGCTTCTCTTCATGATTGCCATCCCTCCCTTGGCCAACAAGGTCGCCGGATCTCTCCAAATTGAGAAAGTTTGGGGCATTATGGGCACGACCCTCCAGCAAGATCGAAATTTTGACTAACTAATGTGCCAAGTGGACAAAATTTGGCACTACATCCCTCAGGAGAGCAATCAATGAGTAAAGCCGAATAACAGCTTGCATAAGGGCCAGAGATGTAACAACGCGTTGTAGACCTTGCTCAGTTTTTGAAGCTCTTTCCCTTGAATAAATCACCCAGTTTTTTTATTTTTTATTTTTTTATTGTAATCATTTGTTTGTCTGTGCATGTACATCGCATCAACCTATTTCCGTCACATTCGGATATTTCCTTCATTTTTTTTCTTTGAGTGTACGTAACTTCACTTTTACGAGGTGATAGTTAAAATTTTATGCCTTATACTTACCGATGACCAGGCGTATTCACGCTGTGAAACATGGACACCAAAAGGTTTTTCCCCAAAGCTCGTATAAGCCACAATGTGGATATGAGTGCACCTTACACTTTCGTATATTATTAGGCGACAGCGGGCGGAAACGGAGCTGTTCCGGTGATATAGGTTTGTCGCGCGAGACGCGGCTGGTAATCGCACGCAATTCCACGGCGGCACGTGTACTTAGCGCCGCGCAGACGCAGTAATGGTTATTGCCGGGGCCGCGGGCGCAGCCGCAGTCGGAGGCGCCGCTGTTTACCCAGTGATTACACTTAAAAGCGTCTCATTCTGCAGCCACCTCCTCCCTCACACTGAATGAGAAATTCTTTATACGGCGGTAATGGAAAACACATCGAGACTACCGAAAAAGTGAGAGATACCGGCTGGAGGAAAAAGGCGAACCCCGGTTGCGACTTCGCTTTAATGCTCGCTCTTTGCTGCAGCAAGACTGTGAACATTTTTCCAATATTGTGTTTCTACGCCGACTCCCGCTGACAAAGCAGGCCCCCTCCAGACACACTAAGTGCTTTGCGCAGGTTCTGGAAGAGATGCGAGCCGCGAGATGATTCCCGGTGCAGCCGTTTGCGCCTCAATGTGGGACGTTCTAATGTATATGCAGCCAGACCAAGAGGGTACTGTGTGTATTTATTTATTTATTTTACCTGACAAGATTAGGGCCTTCAGGCCCACTTTCACACCTAACCAGGAATACTCAGATTGAACGAATTTCAGTTTGTACAGAACATTATGGACATACATGTTATACAGTAGTAATGTTAAAGAAAAAAATAGAGATTATAACAGTAGTACAAGGATAATTATAACAATCAAAAAATAATTATAACAATCAAGAATAATAATAATAGTAGTAATGACTATGTATATGAAAGTAGACATATTTTTCTTTTATGAATGTCAGTCCTATTGCTATTTGGGAATTTTCTCGTTATGTTCTTGCAGCTTGTGAGTTATTCACATCGAGCAGAGACATGAGACGATAGAATGGGGTGAAAGAGATATAGAAGAGGTAGCTAAGTTAGAGGAAGAGAAATATAATGGTAAAATTCGAAGCTATGATGGAGAGGAGAAAGAAAGAGATGAGAGGGGTACAACAGTGGTGGCTATAGAGTCCCTAATATGTAAGTTTTGAGTTCCCTCTTGAATGTTGAGTGGTTCTGGATAAGACGCAGATCACAGGGGAGCGCGTTCCATAGTCGTATGGCTGAGATGGAGAATGACATGGAGAAAGATTTTGTGTTATGTAAAGGTACAGGCAAGATTCTAGACGTTTCCGATCTGGTATTGCGGTTGTGGAATGATGATAGGTGTTTAATGTGAGAAGATAAGTATTGGTGGCACCAGGGACTAAGAAATCGATGAAGTAAGCACAGCATGTGGAGATCGCTTACCTTATGTGGGCGCATCCAACCTAGCTGGGAGTATGAAGGACTGATATGATCATACAACCGTATATTGCACACGTATCTAACGCAAGCATTCATCACTAGCTCGAGGCATCTCGAATTTTCACCATTTGTGCCGTGTTGAACTACATCACAGTAGTAAAGATTAGGCAAGACTAGTGTTCGGACTAATTTTTGTTTAACATGGGTTGGAAATATTTTTCTAAATTTTTGGATTGCATGTAGGGAGGAGAGCGATTTCCGGCAAGCTGTGACTGTTTGTTCTTCCCAATTTAGGTGTTCATCCAAGATTATTCCAAGGTCTTTTACTGTTTTTTGGTATGGTAGTTCGGTACCATTGAGGAGTATTTGTTAGTTTCATTTATAAAAGTGTTAGACAAAGGATGATAAGGCTGGAAAGTTTAAATAAGTTTGTGCGGAAATTAAAATAGACGTCTCAGCAATGTCATCACTGGATTGATTGTTGTGACTGTTTCTATAGAGTTAGTGTGATCCAGCATCTTCCTCTCACCAGCAAGCTTATTAGCCAAGTAATTTATTTTCTACTGAGAATGGCTGCAACAATTTGAAGCATGAGGTAGTCTTGCGTTATCCGTCTTTCAACCGCACTTAAAAATAATACATACTATCTGATCAGAAGTATCCGGACACCTATTAAAGGATATTAATATGGGGTGTGTTCACCCTTCGCCTTTATGACGGCTTGTATTCTGCTGTGAAAATCTTCATTGAGGTGTGTGACTGTTTGCGGAGGAATGGCAGACCATATTTCGTCAAGAACCAAAACCAGAGGAAGTAGTGATGCCAGTCGCTGGGGTCCCGAGCGACGTCGAGATTCTAACTCATCCAAAAGGAGTACCATTGGGTTTCGTTGGGACTCGGGGTAGGTCATTTCATTTCAGGTACCTTATAGTCCACAAATCATGTCCCCACAGATGCTGACTTATTGTTATGTTGATATAAATAATCATCCCTCTGAAGTGTTCATCTAATGTACGCAGTAAGTACTGCTGTAAAATTTGTTCACATTCTTCCGCGTTGAACGTTTTCTTAAACACAATAGGTGGACCACAACCAAACCACGAAAAACATCCCCATACTGTAAAACCACCTCCTCCTTGCTTCGCTGTTGGCACTACACGTGATGGTACAGGGTGTCCAGCAAACGAGTTTCCGGTTTAAAAATTAAATATTTCGAAAGTTAAGATCTATAAGCGTGTATGATAAAATGTATGTTTACTGTGAAAGCTGTAAGAATTCTATACGGAAGTTTCGAAATAGATCGAAAAGCTGCTAACCGATGGCGCTATACGCTGTGCGGCTCGCACAGTGCATAATTACACTCGTCCTCTGCAAGCAGTCTTTGCAGTCACATCACAATCTTTTGGTGAAGTGTTCAGTACTCAGGTGGCACAATCGAACAATGAAACTTGCCATCACATCATGTAGAGTCTCGATGGAAATCGATGCACATGCCACACAGATCGCCGATTCAAGATCGTCCAAGTTGATTGGATGTTTCTAGTAGACAGCGCCTTTCAATGTTCCCACAGAAAAGAGTCACAATGAGTCAGATCGGGGGAACATGGTGGTCAATGCATCACTGCGCCAGTAAATTAGCAACAGTCCAACTCAATGACTCTATTCCCGAAGTATTCATAAAGACAGCGAAACATTTATTCGGTGCGTTGTAGTCTGAGCCTATCTTACATAAACCACTGTGTGTGTGGTCAATCCTCCAACGCTAGCTGTGAGGCCACAAACTCATTCAAAATTGCAACGTAACGATCATTAAAGATCGTTTCTAGCATGAAAAAAAAAGCCAGCATCTTCTGCATACCGCAGCACAAACAGTAACCTAGGGAGGATACAGTGGTCTCGCTTAACACAAATCGAGATTTTTCGGAAACCCTAAATCACCAGTTCTGTTTATTCATTACCTCATTCAGGTAGAAGTGTGCTTCATCTGTGAAACAGATGCAGCCAACATCAAATCCTTCATTATCACTCATTGTGAGAACCTGGTTCGCAAAGTCAGCCCTCTGTCGCACGGCTCGTACAGGTTTGGCCTGGTGGCTTTCGATTTTGAATGGAAACATGTGTACGCTCTAAGTATTTTTGCGTACTGGACGACTTCAAACAAGTCTTTGCTGTAGTTCTTCGGACGGATTTCCTTGGATTTTGCTGAATAATTCCAGAAACCCTTAGTGACGATTTCAGGAGTAACTACAGCTTGCCTAGTGCCCACGTTCTCCGCTATATCATCAGCCACGCTCCTTGTCCTTTGGAATTTGGCGAAGAGTTAGCGAATGGTTTTCGCATCGGGCCCTCATGGATCATTAAATTGTGTTTGAGAACTGCACCTTGTTGCCTTAGGCCTGTGTTCAAAACTGTGGTATTCCACTACCAGAAGAACACGTTGTTCCATCAGATACATTCCTTCGGTATCCTAACCTCCTTTCACTTTTCACCGGCGGGACTGATCGCTTTGAACTGCGGCGCGCTATTTGTAGGCGCTATATACCGCGATTACAGCGCCATCTGTTATCAGCTTTATGGGCGATTTCGCAAGTTCTGTATAAAGTTCTTGCAGCCTTGAAAATAAGCACACCATTTATTGCGCTCGTCTATCGATCTAAGTTTTCGAAATATTTAATTTTGAAATAAGTGACCCCTTTGCTGGACACCCAGCAGGTAACTTTCTCCTGGCCTTCACCAAACCAAAATCCTTCCACCGGACTGCCACAGGGTAAAGTGTGATTCATCACTCCAAATCACCCCTCTTCTCCACCTTCTTTACACGGCAGACATGCCACCATCTTCACCTCTCTTACACCTTCTCTAATACGCCGATGACACTGCCTCCCTTGCCCTCGACCCCACCCTGCAACGCTCCCAGCACCTTCTCCAATCCCATCTTGACTGGTTCACCACTTGGTGTAACCAGTTGCTGCTCAAGCTCAATCCTTCCAAAACCCAGGCCATCATTGTAGGTAAAACCACCCCTTCCTTCCGCCTACCTGATTTTTATCTCACCGTCTATGGCCATCCTATTAACCTCACCCCCACCCCCCACCCTCAAGTACCTTGGCATCACTCTTGACTGTCGACTCTCCTGGAACCCCCATCTACAGACGATCCGAGCCAAGGCACACTCCCGAATCCGCCTCCTCAAGCTTCTTTCTGGCCGCACACGGAGTCTGGACCCCTCCACAATCCTCCACACCTATAAATCCCTCATCTGCCCCATCCTCTATTATGCCCATCCGGCCTGGATCTCCACCCCTCCTACCTTCTACAAGTCCCTTCAAATCCTGGAACGCAATGCGCTCCGCCTCGCCTATCACATCTGCCTCCCTCCCCTCATGCGGATCCTCTATGACTTAATTCCTTTCCCACACCTCTTCCTCTTCCATGAACAGATACGGATCCTTTAGACCTCTCGTAAACTGGATCCCCCTCACCCACTTGTCTCTCCCATCCTTTCCCACCCCCGTCTGCTGCTGCGCCTGTACACCTGCATCCCAGCTGCTCTCCATCTTACCACACTCCATACACTTGCCCAAGGTGGCTTCTGCCAGCTCCCCCTCCCTGGTGATGCCCTCGTCCACCCCCGCATCTACCCCTCCTACCAGCTTTGATCCTCCCCTTCCTCCTCCTGTGTTTTTCATACAGGGCACCCTCTTTCCCTTCTCTCTCTCCTCCCTTCCTCCCACCTCCACCCTCCCTCTCCTCCCCCACTCCCTGGGCTTCCACACACACCCCTCTCCCCTCACCTCCCCCTCCCTTCTTCTCTCCCACTGGCTCCACCCTCCTCCTTCCCGCCCTCCTACCTCTCCCTTCCACCTGGAGACAGCCCCCCCCCCTCCTTTCATCAGTGTGTTTGTGAATGCTTTGATGATGATCGTCACCAGTGTTTCCGTGCATCAGGTTTTCATCAGTGTTCTCCTACGTTCGCGTCTCCAACTGGATGTCTTCGTCTGTTCACGTGGTGACGCCCTCTATGTACAGTGCCTTCCGCCGAACGACTACTGATATATTGTGAATATGTTCATCATGTTTTATCATGCTTTTTATAAGTTCCTCTGTCCTCTATGTTTATATGTTGTGTCTCTTGGCCGAAGAGTGGCGTATGTAGGCCACTGCCGGCCCGCGTCATTGAAAAATGAAATAACAATAAAGGAAAAAACAATTAAAATCACTCGTTTCCAGCCTTCCACTGTCAAGTGGCGTGGGTCTTTACACCACCTTAGGCGTCACTTAGCATTGACTGCAAAAATATGTGGCTATGTAACTATCCCATTCTGAGACGTCTATGTGGCTGTGTAAATCAATCGACCATGCAGTACATCCATCAAATCAAACAGCTTACACATATAAGATCCACTGTACAAGGCAATTACAGAGCAAAAGCACTGAACTAACCAGTGATGTAAACAAATTACTATGGTTGTGTTATTTTACGTGCACTGCCTGGATCTGTGAGCTTGCTGACCATGGTAATACCTCAATATCACGCAGACAGTTAACAGAGACACGTGCCATTATTGGACGAGTATTGTCCTATTCAGAAACAGCACGACGATGCTGTCGCATGAGAGGTAACACACAAGATGTCCGTGACGCACCTTCTTGCCGTCAAAGTTCCATCAATCACTATCAGTTGTAACCTGAATTCGTACCCTATAGCTCCCCATACCATAACGCCAGTTGTAGAATTCCAGAACATATTCAGAGCTCAAATGTGACGAGGTATCTTGGACAGATTGGCCACTTGCATGCCAACCAGCAAGAATTCCAAAAACATCGATCACGTGAAAGCCAATTCGCACTTTTCTCACACGAGGAACAAGGCAATCGAGTAGATGCAGTATTTTTCGATTTCCGAAAAGCATTTTAGTGAGTACCACATTTACGCTTATTATCAGAAGTACGATTGTACGGGATATCAAGCGAAATTTGTGACTGGATTGACGATTTATTAATAGACTGGTCGAAACAAGTTGTCTTGGGTGGAGAATCATCAACAAATTTCAGAAGCTTATATTAATGACCTTACGCACAATATAAATAGTAACCTAAGGCTTTTCGTTGATGATGCAGTAATCTGTAATGAAGTAGTGTCTGAAAGAAGCTGCACAAATACTGATAAGGTTTCAAATTGGAGCAAAAAACGTATTTAAAATGTTCATAAATGTAAAATTGTGCCCTTTACAACGCGAGAAAACGTAGTACCTTACGATTACATTGTGAAAGAGTCAAAACTGTAGTCGGACAAGACATACAAGTAACAGGGTGTAACACTTTCTAGGGATATGAAGTGGAACAATCACATGGACCCAGTCGAAGGTAAAGCAGGTGACAGACGTAGGTTCTTTGGGAGAATACTAGGGATATGAAATCAATCTACAGAGGATCACTCGTGCGATATATTGTGGAATATTGCTCAAGTGTGTAGGACCCGTACCAAATAGGACTAACAGGGGATATTGAACGTATACAGAGAACGGCAGTACGATAGGTCACAGGATCGTTTGACACGTGGGAGAGTGTCACACAGATGCTGAAGAAGCTGAACAGGCAGATTCTTGAAGATAGACGTAATCTGTTCTGAGAAAGATTCCTTACAAAGCTTCAAGAACCAGCTTTAAATGACGACTATAAGAACATGCTGCAATTCCCTACGTATCTCTCTTCTACGGACCGGGAGGACAAGATTAGATTAAATACAGCGTGAGCGGAAGCATTTAATCAGTCATTCTTCTCGACCTTCATGCGCGAATGGTATAGAAAAGTGCCCTAATAACTGGTGCAGTATGTTCTAGGCGCTACGGTCTGGAACCGCGCGACCGCTACGGTCGCAGGTTCGAATCTTGCCTCGGGCATGGATGTGTGTGATGTCCTTAGGTTAGTTAGGTTTAAGTAGTTCTAAGTTCTAGGGGACTGATGATCTCAGAAGTTAAGCCCATAGTGCTCAGAGACATTTTTGAACTGGTGCAGTGGGACGTACCCACTGCGATGCCCTTCACAGTGGTTTGCAGAGTACAGATGCATACTACCTGTCCCATTCTTGTCGCATGGGACATGTAAGTATGTAAATGTCTGCGTTTGCGAATCGCTTTATATTTGTTGCTCTTAAATCGTAGTTCAGAAAATATCTTTGAACGACCTCCGAAATTTTGTCGCTGGAGTTGGGAGTTCAACCTGTAGTATAAGTAAACATTTGTTCCATTGATTCGTTGATGCTAACAATCTATTTATAAATTCAAAATTTCCGGGTTGTAGTCAACATGTACTTTCAGGAGAATTAATGATAAAGACTGAGACGGGACAGGGGTGGAGTTTGCAGTTCCCAACTTTCTGATTTGTTGGTCTTTCTTTCAATGGGAACTACACATCGTCAAGAAATATCTCGAGCTCGATGTTACATATATCATAGCTGGTTGCCAAATCGGTACTTTACCCGTAGATATTCTACCGATGCACCCATCCATTATTAAAGGTTCAGCATATGTTGTAAAACTGATAATACGAGAAATATCACAATTCTTTTTGTCATTTTATGCATGTTTTACTTCCCTCTCGAAAACAAACTTGTACAACCCCCTCAAACAAATAAGGAAACTGAATTAACATAAATATGTAATGCTGAGTTGCGTTAATAATAACGGATTTCGTATTGCTTGATTATTTTTTCGAATTTTCTTTCAACAGAACATAATTTCACTTTTCAGTTCAATAAACTTTACCAATAGCCATATACTTTAGGTTATTTTATTTTATTTCGAACGCAACCAGTTTCGGCAAATCATTTTGCCATCTTCAGGCCCCATACGCTTTTTTCGAATCAACGAGCTTATCACATAGCGCCATAAAACTGGATACCGTGAATCCCAATCGTTGTACAACTGATTCATACGAAAAGGTGCATATGGGGCCTGAAGATTGCAAACTGAATTGCCGAGACTAGTTGCGTTAGAAATAAAATAAACTAACCTAAAGTATACGGCTGTTGGTAAAGTTTATTGAATTGAGAAGTACGTACCAGCCGACGTCCTCTGGCCGTAATGGACCGACAGAGACTAATTTCACTTTGTTCGCTTTTTCTTGCTTTTTGCATTCTTTTATTTTCCGTAATATTCAAAATAGAAACTAAATTATCTTCTTCTTAGTCTTCTTTTACCGAGGCTTACCCAGGGCGCTTCGCCTCATAACTTTCTTAATTTTACATTTTCGAGAGGAAGGACCTAAAATATAAATGTCGTAAATGTCTTAATAGTAACTGCATAGAGAAAATTTCCTCATTGCTATTTGATGTCTTTTGCAGGTCTCCATCTCTACGGACGTAATGCATGTATGGAGATCAACTAACAAGGTAAGTGAGCTTTAGAAACTTTGAGAAGGCGCTGATTGCGTTATGCACACATTCGGTGTTCATGTACACACTGCTTTATGTCGTTGGTGTCAGCAGAAATCTGTATTATCATTGGAAAACGCAATAAGTAGCTTCGTCAGCAGCATCGTTTTGTTAGAAATGTAAAAAATAAATAAAAAATTAAAAAAATAAAAATCAATCGTCGCCAGTTTTTTGATGAATTACCCCCGCACTGATGGTTCATATATAGGAAACTGTTAAATTTATATGAGAGAGGTAACTACGTCTCTACAGAAACATCTGCATGTATAATTTGCTGGTCACTGCGAAGTGCGTGGTTGAGGCTCCAATACATTTCACCATACATACGGGTTCTTCTTATCCCAGTTCTATGATGGACCACGTCTAAGGGATCTAAAGGCAAAATCCTTGAAATAATTTAATATCTTGAACACAGATATTGAAGAGAGAGACTGCTCCCCAAGTTTTATAAAACTCTTGTGAGATTCCGGCTACATTATGGGTTCACTGTGTAATGATCAACGAGACCTACAGTTCTCAGGCTCATCATCGCTATCGTCCCCCTCCGGATTAGGCTGGCCACGGGTGTTTACAGTAGCACCATACCGTGCCTCTTTACTGTGGACCCATCATTTGCCATCCTTTAGCAGATTTTCGTGACGCGTCAGGCGTATAACTTCTTCCCTTTCAGAGAAACCCTGTCATACCAAGCCGTTGTTAATCCTGGTATGGAATAGATTTTTGTACGTGGGCAATGAACCCATTTGCGAACAGCACAAAGCACGATCTAGTGGCACTTAGGTATGGGACAAATACACATATTACCCCAGCGATCGAGTCGATTTCCGCCTTGGTTACTGAAGTAGTCCTAGATTATTTTAGATTTAGTGAGGTGCAGAAGGGACTGCACACCTTGATATAATTTTTATTTGTTTTTCGTATTTTTTAAAAACAGCTGCATTTTTATACGGCAGTATTTACAGATGGATCCAAATAAGGGAATCCACTTGGGTGCTCTGTGGTAAGGGCGGCCAGGGCGTGCCAAATTTCACCCGTGCAAAGGGTGCGGGCCTGTCACTTCACTTTCTTCGGTCCTTGTAAGTACACGGAACAACGCGACGTTTCATTTAGCACTGCGGTGCGGCATTTTTCGGCCGGTGTAGCTCTTTGAGTTCGGTAGCATCGTACTGTCAGCGCTGTTTAACCTTAGCTATTTGTTCGTGGTCTGAGGAATGTTCGCAGGTGCAGTGGCTGTTTGCACAAAAACAGGCAGTCTAGCGATATGTCTTAACAATCCTTTAAAATGAATGGGAAGAGAGGGATGAGAATTGTCAGTTCACATAAGCGATAGGTACTACATATTTGCTATGTAACGACATTATAGTACCATGCAGGAACTATTTAAAGATTTAGTTGACAATGAAAGAGCAAAGAATTACAACGAGCGACAGGCGGCATTCACTGCTGTGCATGTTAAAAAAGCTCTTTGACATAAATTTGCCGCCCTGGAGCACGTCAGTAAATAGGTGGTACGAACAGTAAAATTTCTGAAGTCGCACGCATTGTTCCATTGTCAGTTGCAACAGCTTTCAGTGGAACTGAACGAAGACTATGGCGACTTCCTATATTACTGTAAAGTATTTTGATTAAGTTAAGAGGTATGCATGGAATGATTTCCCGATTTAAAACTCGCTGTTATTGGGTTTATGAAGGACAAAGGAGTGCGAAACGAAAATCAGAACATACAGAATGAAGTGTAGACTTCTCACTTTAAGTGGACTTGACTGCATGCTGCCCTTAGTAAGACATCGTAAGGTAACTTCTTTCTGATTTGATGGGGTTGCATTTAAAAAGAAAATCGCGTTGTGGAAGGGATACATTCTGACAAAGACAGTCCACCTTCATAAGCTCAATGTTGCTAAAGAAAACACGGGTTTTGAAGAATTCATTGTGGCCTTGAAAGAATGACGAGGATAGTTTTATAAAGATTTTGAGGACACTGTCAGTCTCATATCTGTTTCCGAGCTGCTTTCGAGACCGTTTGCCGTTTCAGCTGAAAGCGCCACTGTGCATGTGCAGATGTAACTGATTGACCTGCAAGATAATTCCAGTTTTAATGAGAAATCTTTTTTACGTTAAAAATGCCCGTGTCCACATTGCTTCCCTTAGGTAGAGTTTCCAAGTATCCATAATGAGGTCGGAAAAGTGTTACAATAGTTTGATCGACTTATTTGTGTGAAAGACCTGTTCTCGATTATGAATCTAAATATGTCACGATTACGTGGCAACTTCAGTGAGAAACTCTGTGAAGTTGTCTGCGTCTATCCGAATGCCGACAGTTTGTACAAGAAAAAATTTTATTATGTTCTCAGCGCGCCAAAAATAATTATATAATACTGGAAATTTGTTTTGTTTGTGACTATGTTGTTGAGAAATGTGAAATGTATAACCAAGTAGTATACAATGCGACTGTAATGCTATTTAAATGCGGGGCGTTCGCAGTTTTCCTTTCTTCCTCCTCTTTGCACTTTACAACATGGCGTGGGGGAAATGTGAAGTAAGGCTAAGCGCTTTGGCACTCGTGCCCGGGCGCAGTCCTTGAACCGAAATCTTGGCCGCCCCTGCTCTCTAGTGTTCCGTGATCGTTTATTAACAGTTATTTACCAAATAGATTTATTACGCTTTGTGCAGAATTATACGCGATCTTTTTGGTAATGGGTCATATGAGACGTATTCATGCTGTTGAATTCATCTGTTTCCACCTCTTTTGACGTCCTGTAGTCTACACTCCATAGATAACAGAAGTCCAAATTATCCAGATTTTGAGTCTACAGAAGGTGCAGAAAGAGCTGTCATCAGCAAACACTGGAGTTTAGGGAAGCGAATTAATATTTGCAACACCTAAAGAAAAATATACTGGTATTCTCGTGACTTACTGTAGTATAGTCCTAAACACTACCACCTCCCAATTAAAGTACGAAGTCATACATAGGCGGGAGTAAAGTGGTCGAAAGTAATGGACTATAACCAACAGTTTATGAATGTAACTACTTGGTGATGGCTTAGCTTCTTCTGGTCACTTAGGTGAGATGAGTTCCTTCTTACTCGCCTACGGGTAGCGCAAATTCCGATGGCCTACCACTTCCTCCTCCGATGAGAGGACCTTTAAATGAGCAGTGTTTGTGGTGTACAATTTTCAGATCTCCACATTTTAGCTCACTGCATTTTGTATTTGGACGAACAGGCAGAAGGTAGTTTACCTGCCCCTTAAACTCAAAATACGCGCCGGCCGCGGTGGCCGTGCGGTTCTGGCGCTGCAGTCCGGAACCGCGGGACTGCTACGGTCGCAGGTTCGAATCCTGCCTCGGGCATGAGTGTGTGTGATGTCCTTAGGTTAGTTAGGTTTAAGTAGTTCTAAGTTCTAGGGGACTTATGACCTAAGATGTTGAGTCCCATAGTGCTCAGAGCCATTTGAACCATTTTTTTGTTTTCAAAATACGCACATACACCAACGATGGAACACGATAAGAATGATTTATTGTGTGACTACGTGAGCTGTAATCCTGTCTTCCAGACCTCTGCAAACGTGTGCTACGGAAGGTAATTACTGAAACTTCCTGAACCACAAATGAATCCTAATTTCACGAAATCCCCCATATAATGAAGCTGCCACTAGTCAATGTACAATTCTGGGAATACCATGACATAAAGACAGACGGAAAATGATAAGTACTTCATTACTCGTTGCAATATACGACTATGCTTAAAAAAGTAAGTTACACGTTATTACGGCAGGCCAAGTAACTTTTGTTAAATGCTGCACTACACCTCAAAGGGACACAGATACATGACACCATTTTTCAACATAGTCACCGAGTCTCTGTAAACAAGGGTCGGATTGTTCAACCAAACATTCAGTTCCTCGACGATCTAAATCTACTCCTTCGTCACGGAGCCATTCTAGAACCGCTCGTTCCTTCCAAATGTTCTTACAGCATGCCGGTAAGATGGAAATGAGATGGTGCAAGATCTGGACGGGATATCAAAAACGTTGAAGCAAAGCTTGTGTTGTATGCGCCGTGTGTGGTGTTGCAGTGTCGTGCAGGAAAACTTAACTTTCGATGACTCTCGCCCACTACATTTCGCCCACAAGAATCACACTGTTCCGCGCATTTCAACTTGGCAGTACGTTTCCAGTCGACGTGATATTTCACTTGCACCCTGTGATGCAGCTGTTATCCGTACCGTAACGGAACTGTCTCTTCAGGAAATCCCGAACATGTAGTCTCTTCTGATAATGCGCCACTCCCACTGCACAATGGTCTTGGCGTGGAATGACATGTTTAACTTTCTAAAGTCCCTGTATATAACGTAATTCAAGTAAGAAGACTAACAAAACAATGTACAGGTTGAAACCTTCCCGTCTCCTCTATATCTCTTTTGTTACGCAACCTTCCCTTCTACAATAACATATGAAACCTTCCCTTAGGATTTCTATCTCTTGCTTAATAATAACAAATGAAATCTTCCCTTTGAAATTAATTCTCTTTCTTAACAATAATAAGTGCAATCTTCGCTTACAAATTTAAATGCTGCTTATTAAAAGTGATTTGCTGATTATTTCGACGAAACATAGAATGTGTCGTCGTCGTGGCCCTCAGTCGTTACCTGCAATAACTCAAAACTGTTCCTTACCTCTTTTACTGTTACTGGATCGCCATCTGACTGCTACATCGAACTGCGACATGAATATACTTACTCTGTCTTACTATACTCTATTAGCTGCTGGCGGGCTTTCATAATAAGTGGCTGTATTTATTACAAAAGCTGATGTTATTCTTTAATAGCAAAGCTGACATTCTTTAATTAAATTGACTGAACTTACGTAATTCATAGTTAAACTTTTTCTTGACAACAATAAAATTTTACAAAGTTTTACGTTGATGGTTTTTGGGATGGATTATAATCAGTAATGCAATATTGCTGGCAAAAATTAATTATATTCTGAAAACGATTCTTCAAGTATTTACTGTTGGTAATGAAATGATTTCACAAACGTTCAAATGGGACTTACTTTTTGCAATAATCTTACAACTAGCATTGTGCAAACACACCTTCAGTAGTCTTGAGTTTCTCAAAAAAACATAATTCAATAATATTAGTTCCTCTTATGATATGTCTCTGTACATCCGTTTATAATCTCTTGTAAATCATAGCTGGTGGCTGGCAGGCACACCGCTCGTCTCAACTTCTCACTTCAGACCTGCTACCGACTCGCTTCACATCTCGCTTACTACTGACTTCCTACGAACGCAAAAGTGCGGTCTCTCCCGCCAACAATGCTTTCTGGTGCAGACAATCCCTGCTACCATTACAAAATGTATCAATTCGCGGTCTTTCACGCTCTTTTCTTAAAATGTATCCATACGCGGTCTCTCCCGCTCTTTTTAAAATTATATCAATGTGCGGTCTCTCCCGCCAACAACACTTTGGTGCAGACATTCCCTACTACCACAATTATTTCCAAAATGACAAATATTAATTATTCCTACTTAATCCTATTAATAAAACATCTTTCATAAATTGTGGTTTGACAATAGAAACATACACGTCTTACAAGGTGCTAACACACACACTCACTCACTCACACACACACACACACACACACACACACACACACACACACACAAACACACACACAATTAGACTCGCTTGTATTCGTCAAATTTTTAAGAATTACATCGTCCAAGGCATTCGTAGATACTTGCAGAATTTCTAGAAACACTCGCCTTAAGACTCTCTGCACATAATTTTAGGTGGCACATCTAACTGTACAAAGACATGATTCTGAACGGAATTGTCATTCTTTTGCATGTAAGACTAAGATGTGGAGTTGTGGATCAGTAGTTCGTGCCTCATTTCGCACCACTTAGCAATTTCATGTTATTGCTTTTGTCACATTAAAACATATCCTGCTAGCCAGCGGCTGTTCTTTATTCGCTTTTGTTCTACGATTTGTTCTATGTGATGACAGAAACGTTCGTACATTTCTTGACTTTTCATCTGATGGTAGTTGTACGAGATTGCTTTCTAAACGATTTTTTGCTGACAGAAAAAGGAAGCACACATGGAGTCGTTGAACCCTATCTGAAAGTATATACCTCAATTTCAAGTTTATCAGATTGCCATCCGTCAGATCCTTAACAAACATATTTTTACCAAGGAGTAAGTGATAGATTTCTAGCTCTTTCTGTATTTTTACTGTAGATTGTGCACTTTTTAGAGCTTCTTCTGCTATTATCGAGTGTCAAATGCTGTGCTCAAGTCGTACACCCATAAAAGCTGCTTCACATGAAATAATTTTCGTTTCATGATTGAGTTCCGCACTGACAAGTAATTGGATTCAGTACTTTGCTGAACAGGTATTTTTGTTCCAGCTAACAATGGAGCATTGTTTCTGTCAACTTTTATCTTTCCCTTATTATAAATTAGCATTTCTTAACTAGGTGGCTTCAGTCTTGGTGGTACTTATGTGACTCTTGTTGCGTATTTGCCAGTTCTAAATAAATGAAGCTGTTTCTGTAGGAGTTTGTTTATTGTCTGTCTGTCGTCGACAGCATATTCGTAGTTTTCAGAATCCAAATGTATATACATTTAAAGATACCAGTGTTGGTACCAACCCTGAAAGATTTCAGTGTACGATTTTTTTGTATTGCGATATCTGTCCGTTAGTTTTTACCAAAGAAAAAAATCGTTAACTCAGCTAACTACACTGCACTGTATGACAAACCTATCACAAATGGTTGTCTACGAAACACTGAGTTACCGAGTTCATCGGTATTCTGTAAACTTTTTTATTGAGAAGTAAAGCAACTGGTATCGAATTATTTAGTACAGTTTGATTTTTGACGTCTTTTCGGCAATGATTTTACATAGCTCTGTAAAGTGAACGGGTGCCCCTTGAACATTAGCATCCAGAACGGTATTGATTTTCAAGGGAGCCATGTTAAGAATTCACAAACGAAGCTCCTTCGGAAGCCTAACGAAAAGCGGCAGTAGAGCTAAGGCCAAATTTGGCAGTGGTGGTCAGGTGATGTGCTTCATCTTGTCCATAAGATATATGCGGCCCTCCGACCTTCGCTTCGGACATTCTCGTTCCATTTGCGTGGCCGGTCGGTCTTTTTCAATTGAGGCGGCTTGGCTTCCTACAGTTAATAGCGCCGACATGATTTGTGATTGCTTTGTTCCTGCCGCGGCGGAAGCGCTGCCCGCCCCGTGACCCAGCTAAATAATGTGCAGGGCTGCACAAAGTTCTCGTCAACTAGAAGGGCAAAGAGGGACTCAGGTAGCGTAAGCACACGTACTAACATCCGTCTGCTCAGTCTGAAACATGTACCTGGTAGTTATAACTAAAGTGTTGCTAATCACAGAGGTCCACTGAGGGCTGTAATTATCGTCTGGCAGCGAAACTTGGTAAGATATTCTAATGTGTTAATGCGAAACCGATTTACGCTGGACAAAAATTAGTTGCAACTTCGCCACCAGGTGCTAATCCGGCGTTTTGAATGCAAGAAACACGTATAGAAACGTTTCCATATGTAATCGATTAGGAACGGGATGTGGGCAGAAAAGGCCAAACAATTGAGAAAGGCATAATTTTCATTTTATTATTAACGCCCCTTTACACAATTTGTTCAATATGAGCACCGGAAAAGACGACTAGACGCCGTATAACACCAGATACGCACCTGATGGCCAAAATTGGAACTGTGTTATCCGGCGTAATTCGGTTTGAGATTAACGCATTAGCATATCTACCAAGTTTCGCTGCCATACGATAATTACAGCCCACTGGACCTCCGTAATCAGTTGCACTCTAAATATAACCGAACGGTACTGCAACCACCATAATTATCGGACGTGCGTTAAGAATCTTCCTCTAAATGTAGTTACATATTACACGCATCATTGTCAATAATTACGCCATTGGAGATATGCTCGGCCGTGAGGCAGTCGTCTGGTGATGAAAGTAATTTTCAGCGCTGAAATTTGACCGACAAGGAGAGGAAATTACGCCGTCTATGGGACCGTGGGATGAGATAGATTCCGAACATCGTCGTATATTATTGCAGACTGAGGCCATATGACACAAGTTTAGTCTATACGGACAGGTACAGTCCACTTAGTGGTGCCGTCATGACCGTGCGGAAAACATGAGGTTGTAAAGTTTTTGACGTGTTTATGGTAAGACTGTTCGATGCAGAGAAAAAACAACCAGCTATATGTGTGTACATATTAAAGTACCACATATAAAAATAACTGAAATTATACCCATTACACCCTGTATACACTCCTGACCATTAAAATTGCAACATGATGAAGACAGCATGCAACAAACGTCAAACTGGCATATACTGCATGCTTCCTTGCATGATTTACTTCATTTGCAGACTGCCAGTTACAGCTATAAGGAGCGGCATGGTTTTAGGTTTGTTAGTACCTCCAAATATATGTGATAAGAGCAAGGCATTAATTTTTATTTCCCCTGAGCAACAGGTAACGTGTGGACACATGGGCGCAACTGCAAGTTGTAGGTAGGTGTAGCGTCTTCTCAAATCAGGAATGATTCTGCAGCACACGTCTCGTTCAGAAATGGGAAGATTGTATTATTCCTCGTCCAAGAAGGAGAAACGTCTACCAGCAGGTGCCAAAATACAACTGCAGCAAGATCGTGGCGTATCGAGACTGCAGTTTATCGTTATGTGATATTGCCACACATGTTGGTTGGAACAACTCGACTGCCATGCAGATATGGAACCGATAGTTTCAGGAGACCTGTACTGAAAGCCTTACAGGAGCTCAGCGGCCCCATGCGACTAGCGCCCGAGAGGTAAGACATGTTGTATGCTCGGCCATGCGGTATCATACCGATATGTCACGTACTAGCGCCAGGGAATGGGCCTTTTTTGCAGCAAGACAAGGATCCACGCTGATAGTGCGACGACGCCTGGAACCCCACGGACCATCAGCATTGCAACCTTTGTTGTGGCTTCCCCTGACGTGGCAGCAGACAGAGGCGCGCCGATACTGGTGCATCCAACAACACTGGACACAGGGTTGACATTACATCATCTCTGCAAGGGAGTTCCCATTCTGCGCACAGCATCGAGATGGATGTACTCATGAGCTGAGGCTTCGAGGAGAACGAATGTTCCCAAATTGCCTTTTTCTTGCTCTTACGGGCCCAAAACCTGGTGTGATGCATGATGCCGCTGAGTACATAAAACGATCACCTCTGCGTTACATGGCCGACAATTTGGACAGCAAGCTTTATATTCCTGACTTGCTGGGGCCGGTGGCTGTGCTCTGTCATTGAGATCCCTCTAACGTTGTCTTTAGACCTTGATACAGAGGATGTCAGACTATTGCCTTGACCAGCACGTTCCCCAGGGTTGATCAGAGGCTGGCACATCTCCTCTCGACAGCCATCACGATTGAAGAATTCTGGCATAGACTTGATGCAGCACGAAATGGTGCAGCCATATCTGTCATCTAAGCTCTCTTCGACTCAGTGCCTTGTTGGTATACAGCTAATGTTGCTGCTAGGGGCGGCAGCTCTGTGCACCCTGTTCATCCCCAAATCACGTACAAATTTATTGATGTATTGCTACTACTGTACTGTATAGTGTATACGCACAATAAGTACAATTAATTGTTGCCCATGTTTCCCGGTGTTTTTATTTTAATGGCCAGCAGGACTGTTACACATCTGACAGTCGTGTGACCCACACAAAAAATATATATTTTACTTGCGCTCCAGACATGTTTCGCTTATTTCCTTAAGACATCTGTAGCAGTTTGGACTAACATAGCAAGATTATCCTCGTAGTTTCGATGCTGATCGCCGCATTCCTGCCTGTGAGTTCATTCGCATCAGATTGCGTTCCTTACCAAGATAAGGTGGCTGCCAGTAGAACTGGACCTGAGAACTGGTTCCACCTAAGGAGGGCTATCGCTTGCTGAAAATCGACCTGAGCCAGCACGGATAATGTTCGCAAATCAGACGCAATCATCATCTCTTACAGCAGAATATGCAGAGGTAACCGGAAGGGATCGTTAAGGTTAAGGAACGCAAGAGGTGTCGTTTTCAATATGAACACTACTGTTAGGGAATAGTGCAGCTTCTTCAGGGCAAGTAAAAATGTCTATTATCGACTCATTACATTTCTAGAAGATATCTGTAAACAGGTGAATCCATCATGGCGGTTTTTAAGACTATACTTAAAAATTTGTTACGTGTTAGTATTAGTGGCGTCACTCATCTGAAGACTGGATCGAAAATTACTCTTTTCTGCAGCTGAATGAGATGATGCGGGAAACGGGGGAAGAAGAATCCAGTCATTAAATCGTTCAAAAAATTTAAATTCTTTTGCCATACCTGATCCGCTTCCGCTGCCTACTCAACTGATCTGAGCCCTACCTTTCATAGTCTGTGCCTGTCCTTGGTAGATTAAAGTGGAACATATCCTTGGTCTTCAGTCTTCGTGGATGTGACATTCTTAAAGTTTTCTTGAGTAACTATATCAAGAACCCTATTCACGAGGCCCCTGTACAATTAGACGTTCGCCTACTTGTCTGGGAATGTGCAGCACAAATAATCACTCTACATTAGATATTTGTGAACAAGAGAATCATAAATTACTACATAGATACCACTTTTGCAACGAATATTAACGTATCATACCATACAAGATTTTGTTGTTTACTTTACTTAAAGGACTGTCTCTTTAGCAGAATTATCACTCTACTTTGACAGCAAAGCGATGCGGATGAAGCTGTTTACATCCTCACCGTGATGCGTGTTTCATCTGATCCCCTCCACCACCCCATCATCTTTACGTCTCACATATGTAGCGGCACTCCAGACGGATCCCAGTCAGATGTATGAGCCTGACCACCCACAGGATCTTTCGCAAACGGCAATGCCTAAACAGGACGCAGTAGGACGACTGATTCCTAGCATGGACACCCCCTCCCACTCCGCCGGCACTACAAGGAGATGAAGAGAATCCCCGTAGTGGGATGAAAGTTGCAGTGGTTGTGCCCACGGCCGACTTTGTGCCTGGACGTCGGGTTTCACTCACGTCGTCTGACAGAGATATACACTCAGAAACATTGGTCCTCACAGAGGAATAAGAAGCGAAGGATGACCTCAGCCAGTGCACCGATGACACAGTGATGAGCTGATGCAGTCTTTCACTACCACAATGAGCTTTCACTGGACGCCTCCACATTGGGTTTTGACCGTGTTCTTCAATTGGACCGGCCAACATTTTGCTCATAGATGTGCAGCTATTAATTGCCAACCAACACAATGAATGATGACAAGGATCTTGCAAAGTATCCCCACATCCACCATGTCCCATTGGAAAAAAAGTTTGAAGACCTTGCCACTCACCCGATGGAATGTCGGCTGATACTGTCCCAGAATCTTTGGCTGAGGATGCACAGGTGACTGTTGTCTCGGCAGCACTAATGTTTTGTACGACGAAGGGGGGTCTGGACGTGGTTGATCTGCTGCTACGATTACCCATGTTATTATGAATGTGTCACTACATGTAGACCAGCTACAAGTCTACAAGATTTCCTGCCTCAATCTCAACATGATCGGCACACGTATCAAACTTCAACTTCTGTACGATATGCTCAAGGGGGGTGCATGTGGATGTTGGACTAATGCTGGATGTTCGACTGGAGACCGTAACAGACTTCTATGGGTTTACTGCTTACGTTATCCCTAGTGCTATGAGAGTCAGGGGAATGGCTGTCCTTGTGCAAGATGGAATAGAGGTAACCAATGTGATGCACTTGTCGCCAGCACGGAGCCTGCCATTCGGTATGCAGGGGATTCAAGTTATTTATGTCTATGTCCTTTCTTCAACAGATTAAAGGTGAGTCTGGTCACGGTTTTATGTGGAATAAATTATGCCTCTCTTCTTTGGACTCTGTAACCACCTCATTGTTGGTGGAGAATTTAATAGTATGCTATCTCAGGAGGACCAACAACCAAACTACACTCCGCACTCCGAACTGTCTCTCTTAGTATAGCACAAACGTCTTCCTGATACTTAGGAGGTGTTACATGGAGATCGTTCTGGCTTTACTTATATTACCAGCCATTCCGTCACCAGACTGCTGCATCTACGTTTCCTCTGATCTAGTGACGGCAGTTCTGGAAGAGGAGCACTGGCCCACAGCTTTCTCTGACCACAGTTCATACATCTGCACAGTCAACCTCTGGAGGCAGACGGTGTGGAGAAGTAGGGGATTGTGGAAATTGAATGTAGCACTCTTACAAGATCAGGAATTTAAGCAACTAATAGCGAGTATATGGGCCTCATGCGGACATCGAACATCGATTCTGAGGTACCCGTCAACACTTCGATGGTGGCTCGAATGCGTCATAGCAGCTTCGCGATGTGTGCTGATTGATTACAATAGGAAAAGGTCGCCTTGTCACCGATAAATAACGGGTTTCTATTTTGTGCATCTTCAAGAACTTAACGGCGCTACTACCATCCCCAGATCGCCAACAGGAGTTGCATCGTCGATAGTGAGGATTCTCTTTCTTATCGTCCATAGGCTTGAAAGTGCAGCGCGACCGCTACGGTCGCAGGTTCGAATCCTGCCTCGGACATGGATGTGTGTGATGTCCTTAGGTTAGTTAGGTTTAGGTAGTTCTAAGTTCTAGGGGACGGCGTTCTCGCTTCCCACGCCCGGGTTCCCGGGTTCGATTCCCGGCGGGGTCAGGGATTTTCTCTGCCTCGTGATGGCTGGGTGTTGTGTGATGTCCTTAGGTTAGTTAGGTTTAAGTAGTTCTAAGTTCTAGGGGACTGATGACCATAGATGTTAAGTCCCATAGTGCTCAGAGCCATTTGAACCATTTTTTGAAAGTGCATGGTGCAAACGAGATGCCACGACAGGATCGAAGGAGAACCTCCCTTTATCCATCACATTATCTCCGAACGACGAAAAAGATTATGAACATTGGTGCATGCTCTGGATCTCCCGGTTAGCTAACCGGCTGATGACCTTCTTCAGTGCGGATGCACACGAATTGCCTGAACTTTTACGGGACTCGGTGGATTGTCTGCCGCGGGTAATGGGTATAACGGCAGGGGCGCTACGAATGTAGTGTGTGGACTATAAGCTGAGAATGTGGGTCTTCAGGGAGCGTGCCGGCGGTAAGTTCCTGCAGTTGCACTATCCTCTGTACCCTCAGTGGCTCAGACGGATAGAGCGTCTGCCATGTAAGCAGGAGATCCCGGGTTAGAGTCCCGGTCGTGGCACACATTTTCAAATAACTCCATTGATGTATATCAACGCCTGTCAGCAGCTAATGGTATTCGTTTAATTGTAATTTCATGAAAGTAACCGATCGCCATTCTTACGTTGCAATGTTGACATGCAAATTTTGTCTAATTTAACACCTTCCTCATTTCTGTTAAAACTGGTATGGTGTTTAAAAATCTCAATAGCATCTCTCTATACATACGCGCATGATAATGCGATGTTTCCGATATGACACTCGTCTCAGTGAGTTTTATTTCATGTTCACCCCCCTTGGTAAAGATGTTCCGCTACGGCCGATTTATGGGTATGTCTTAGGCGGCAATTCCTCTTACGTTCAACGAGATGGGTGGTAATACTTCTTTTTGTGGTAAAAGGAAGATGTTAAATTAGACAAAATTTGGATTTCAACATTGAAACGTAAGAATGACGATCGATTACTTTCAATCGAGAATGTCGGCAATACCAGCGATGATCTCGTAGTCGACGTCACGTGGTAGACTATGGTGCCCTCTACACTGCCTATATATTCGGCGCTCCCTCGAGTTCTGGTTGTAGTCTGCCATTTTACCTCTGAAGATGTCTCCCGGAGTCGGAGAAGAAACGTCAGGAGAAAGTTTTATACATCGCCCACAGCTCAATAGCTTTAAAGTGAGAGTGTATACTGCAATACACTGCCCTAGCCGACTGTCCAAAGTGTATGTGCTGTCATGCGACCAGCAAGAATGAACATCACCTGGAATTTGGATCTTCTGCGGATGTGTGGCTCCTAATTCGGAAGATTCATGCCTTCTATCTCCGAGTGCCGCCCCACACGACCGAGCCCGGAATATTCTTTCGCTCTGTTGAGACATACTTTCCCCAATTGAAAAGGCATGTGATGAACTGGATCAAAGTACTTTTTGTGTACTACCTTTTCTTAGGGGCTGTTTCAAATATGTGTTTGATTTTTGAACTTCCCTGTAGGAACGACACGATGAACCACAACATTTTTCCAGATATCGTCAGATTTTTGCTAATTAATTAAGCACTGTATTCAGGGATTTTTTCCAGTATCCTGCCTCTTGCATGTATTTAGTGAGCGCGCCCTTGATAATGAGTGTGAAGAAGGTGTAACACTATACGAAAATGACCTACGCCTAATGCACATACACTATGTGATGAAAAGTATCCGGACACTTGGCTGAAAATGACTTACAAGTTCGTGGCGCCATCCATCGGTCCTTGATGACAGCTTCCACTCTCGCAGGCATACGTTCAATCACGAGCTGGAAGATTTCTTGGGAATGGCGGCTCATCCTTCACGGAGTGCTGCACTGAGGAGAGGTATCGATGTCGGTCGGTGAGGCCTGGCACGAAGTCGGCGTTCCAAAACATCCCAGAGGTGTTCTGTAGGATTCAGGACGGGACTCTGTGCAGGCCACTCCATTACAGGGATGTTATTGTCGTGTAACCACTCCGCCACAGGCCATGCATTACGAACAGGTGCTCGATCGTGTTGAAAGATGCAATCGCCATCCCCGAATTGCTCTTCAGCAGTGGGAAGCAATAGGGTGCTTAAAACATTAATGTAGACCTGTGCTGTGATAGTGCCACGCAAAACAACAAGGGGTGCAAGTCCCCTCCATGAAAAACACGACCACACCATAACACCACCGCCTCCGAATTTTACTGATGGCACTACACACGCTGGCAGATGACGTTCACCGGGCGTTCGCCATACCGACACCCTGCCATCGGACCGCCAAGTTGCGTACCGTGATTCGTCACTCCACACAACGTTTTTCCACTGTTAAATCGCCAGTGTTTACACTCCTTACACCAAGCTAGGCGTCGTTTGGCATTTAGCGGAGTGATGTGTGGCTTATGAGCAGCCGCTCGACCATGAAATCCAAGTTTTCTCACTTTCCGCCTAACTATCATAGTACTTGCAGTAGCTCCTGATACAGTTTGGAATTCCTGTATGATGGTCTGGATAGATGTCAGCCTATTACACATTACGACCTCTTCAACTGTCGGCAGTCTCTGTCAGTCAACAGACGAGGTCGGCCTGTATGCTTTTGTGCTGTACGTATACCTTCAGGTTTCCACTTCATTATCACATCGGAAACAGTGGACCTAGGGATGTTTAGGAGTGTGGAAATCTCGCGTGCAGACGTATGACACAAGTGACACCCAATCACCTGACCACGTTCGAAGTCCGTGATTTCCGCGGAGCGCCCCATTCTGCTCTCTGACGATGTCTAATGACTACTGAGATCGCTGGTATGGAGTAACCGGCAGTAGGTGGCAGCACACTGCACTTAATATGAAAAACGTATGTTTTGCGGGTGTCCGGATAGTTTTGATCACATAGTGTATATTTCTCCCACCAGTGAACTGATGAAACAAGCAAATAGTTGCTTCCAAAAAAAAGTTTTATTATTAATCTTAAATTTTTATCAATTTTCGTTTAATTTTATTTTCTTTTATTGTAAGTAGACTTCTCCATTGCAAGTAATGGAGATGATTAGGAATTGTTATAAGTTTTTTTTTAAGTTTCTATGACATTCGGCTTTACAGTGTTAGGAGATAACCAATAGGGCCGTTTCCATCATTAGCCAAGACTAGGTGGCCGCCTAGGGCGGCAGAGGGCGCAAAGAGTTCATTTCAGATCAACGAGCGAAAATTGCGCAAACGAGGAGGAAAGAATGAAAAAGAGTAGCTAAGAGAACTAAGGATCTACGGCCACACGACTTTTCCGGCGTAGCGGTAATAAATTATATACACAAATTTTCCTGGTGTTTTAGTCTACCTAGTATTGAAAACCGCATCATAACCCCTACAGTAGTTCCTGAGGTGAGCCTTCACATATAGACAGAAAACTGCGGCGGGGGACTTAACAGATGTACGAGAGCACAACAAAATATCACCAGGCTGTTAGTGGCGTGTTGTATTACGGACACGGATTTATTTGACTAAGAAACCTACATGCGAGCCAGTATTTCCCCGGAGCGAGTGGTATCAGCCAGTCATGCAACGTGGGCAGGCTTCAGCGGTAAGTCACGGAGGCTTTGGGGCCGGTGCGTGTTACGCAGGCGTTAGTGAGCTGGGCTGTCACAGGCGGCAAAGATTTTAAATTGAATATAACTTCATAACAACGCGTGGCAGTTAGTCGTGGCCCAACGTTGCCGTCCACTCTCCACCCTACCTCTCCCCCCACCCCCCTCCCACCCCTCCAGGCCACCCCCGCAATCCGCTCCTTTCGCACTCCACTACATGGCGGCACACACGACGGGTCTCTGCACGCAAGCACGTTTAGCGTACAAGCGCGTGAAGTATACCAGGGAGTAATGCTCTTGCAACGTAAATGGGTTTCGTGTGTATTCTACTAAAAAATAACCGTCATTGTTGCCTCTTGTACATTTTTGCATATCAAAAGTAGACAAACACGCTTTCATAAATATTTAGAGGGTATTTTGAAACTATTATTAAAATAAATGAAAAAAGGATGAGGGACGAGCAGCAGAACAAAGGTTACGTCAACTAACTGATGACGCTTTTATAACCGTTGAAGCCTTTGACGGAGACACTGGTGGTGGAGGTCTGCTTCCACGGCTGAGAGATCAAGGTGTCTGACTGCCACACGGAAGATGCGAATTCGATTCTCGGCACTGACAAGGATTTTATCGTTAGTGGAGAAAAGAAACGGGGACCTACGGACTCCAAAGGGACACCCGAGAAATTAAAGGACAGTTAGCGGATTTGGCTTCAGAACCGGATATTACGCCTGCAAGAGGATGGTGCTAACTACGTGTGCCTCCAATACATCTGGTAATTCAGTAGACACGGGACGATGCAGCAGTCAATCAGCACCGCGTGGTTCCGTCGTCTGAGTGCAAAGGTTCTTCAGTTTTTTAGTGGTGGCGAAACTTATTTTGAATTAATTAGTGAGCATAATAGTGACAAACACGATGAATGTGAGGATAAACTCTCGAAAGGAGAATGTGCAGAGTGAGGGTTTTACCTCATGGAGGATACAACCTGAATAAAATTTGGAACAAAAACTCGGCTTCCAGACATGTTGAGATTAGCCCCTGGTCTAGGGTTCAGGATAATGGTTGTTCGAGGAGATGTTTTCAAGTAACAGGAGTATGTTTGGAGTATACGAGTGTTTTTATGGAAATAAAGGCTAACTAAGTTTTATGTCTGGTCTCGATAGCCTTGAACTCTCGTAGGCTATCGACATAGGATATCTAACAAAGGGAGGCCGCCTGTTGCGGATCACGAACTTAGAAGAAATTTCCCACATACGTTGGTGATTCGTGAAGAAAAACGGGTAGATACTTATTTCGTCTTTTGCCTCGGTGGCACGGAGCAACAGCAAGTGGTCAGATTATATTATGTAGAACTCAGTCTCACTTGCACATTAGCATTTATTAACGACCGACCTCGTATGATAAGAATCAGTTATCATGTTTCACTATTTAAAACTTGATACGAAACCGCTCGTTAGTGTATTTTAATGTGCACGTGAGGCTAAGTACTGGATAATATTTCCGCTTTTGAGAAAATTGACTTTGGAAATTGTCTTTCTTGCGTAAGTCCCAATTACCTGCGCCGATTCGGATATCCATCGATGTATCTGCAGTAATGATTACTTCGTGATTAAGAGTTAAATGCCAAGCTCAATACTACGATTTTCGTCTGTTTTTTGCAGTTAAAGCGTTCGGTAATAATAATGATTATCATTTAGGTAATTATTGTTACTCTTCGGGACGGAGTGCTACCAAGGCTGTTTCCAGTACGCTGGAGAAGTTTGGTTAGGAAGCCCGTACATTAATTTCCGATCTCTCCCCTTGCGATTTCCACATTTCTGGAGTCCTAAAGAAAGACATTCGTGGTAGTCGATTTGCTTCCGACGAAGAGGTGCACGCCTGGGTACAATCATAGTTCCCAAGGCAACAGCAAACATTTTTTCCATGAAGGCACTGACCGTCTTGTCTCACAATGGTACAGATATAGCAACGGTTATGATGAATACTTTTGAACAAATAAACAGTTAACTATTTTTTTCCATCTGTCTCATTTTCATTTGATTGTCCCTTACATTTTCTGGAAGAGAATAGAAGCTTTAGAAATGTGGTGCTACAGGAGAATACTAAAGCTAATATGGGTAGATCGAGTACCAAATGAAGAGATACTGGATCGAATTGAGGAAAAGGAAATTTATGGTACAGTTTACATAAAAGGAGGAATCGATTAATAAGACACGACACACATTTTGAGGCATGAAGGAATCGTTACTTTAGCAATAGAGGGAAGTGTGAAAGGTAAAAATTGTAGCAGGACACAAACGGATGAATCCGGTGAACAGATCAGATGTATGAGTGTTGCAGCAGCTATGCAGTGCAGAAGACGCTTGCACAGGATAGTGTAGCGTAGACATCTGCATCGAACCATTCCTTGGCTGAAGACCACAACAACAACGACTGCAACAGATTGTATTAAAATGTGGTCATCTATGTGATTAGTCTATGGAACGAAAATGACAAGGCCCGATTTCAGCAGACGAAAATTCAGATTAGGCCTAAGCCAACAATCAGAGCTCCAGCGTACGAACAATGTTACAATGTTTTAATTTTTGCGGATAAAAGACTTGTAACCCCTAGCGAGTTAGCCCAGTGGGTCAGCGGTGCAAGCGTCATACTCTAATTTTGTAGACTCTGCTTCAAGTTAGGGTGCCTGATGTATTTTCCCCTGGCCCACGGAACTCTCCCGCCAAGGTGCGATAGACATCAGTACCGAGTCTGTACTGAAAAGTCTACTTTAGTTTTATGAAACACTGAGGAATGTCGGACCAAAGATCGAATCAGGCGTCCATATTCTTTTACAATGAAGAAATTTCATCAAAATGTATGACACACAATTGTCTCTCTCTCCTCGTAAGATGAGACATTACAAAGTAAAGCATCTTTTTTCATTTCTTTATTTTCCACTGTGTTTGCCACTATGTTTGCCAGAATCTAGAGAACTACAATTGAGCAAAAGCTTTAATACGCAATGAAAGTATTTAGAAAAAAATTTCAGAAAATCGCTGAAACAATTGTGTGCCTATATTCTTTTACAGTGAATGTAGTTAAATAGTGTGGAAACAGATATGGATTCCTATTATTTAAGTAGCACTGTGGGAGCTCACCTCTCCACCTTGTTTTAATTCTGTCCTTCTTGTCAACGCGTAATTAAACACTGATTAGTGTCGTATTAAATTCAAAGCAAGAAAATAGCGCACTACGGTAAAAATTTTAAGAGTTGAGGTCGTGACAGTAATTCGTTTACAGACGGCGTTAGAAATTTAATGTGAACACTGTCCACTTTTCTTAACTACAGAGTGAGTGGACTGGACAAGCCATCCTGCCATAACGCGAGAAACCTTTGTATAGGATGATGCCTAACAAAGGACGGTGGTTTTTCCATAGCTGACGGGGCTCTTGCATAGTCTCTAGATAATCAACTGTTTTTAAATTTTAACTTCACAAAACGTGAAGGTGTTATAGCGTTTGACTAGATGATGGACAAACTACAACCGCAGTTTGTCGTCATATTGTTATGTGTCAATAATACACACCTGTCTTTAAGTTAAGTGATCGTCAAGACCGACGAAACAATAAGACGCACGGCGGTAACATGCACACTAAAAGCTCCCTCGGCAACATTATGCTAAGTGACATAATGACACAGACACAAAATATATAGGAGACCCGGCAATGGGCCTAGATTGCACTTCCGTATTGTGGCAGTCCTTCGGTTGTATACAGAATGCCAGTATAGAAGTATAATGCTATGACATGGCAAGCCAGTTCCCCACACCGTGGATTAGGTAGTCCAGGATGATGTGTCCATTGCTCGGCAAACACACATTGGAAGTCTGCGGTCTACTGCAGTGGTGGCTAGAGCGCCTCATGAATGCTTAATAATGAGATTTATGTCTAAGGAGCTAACTGTCCAGTCTAGACTCATGATGACTTCGTGTTGCAGATACTTGTCCACCAAGCCAGCGCTATGTGATCAGCCCTTTTCGTCCATCAGGCTGTGATCCGCATAAGCCGCAGCTGCCACACAAATACTAGCGAACACGTATATTGGTGTGCACTCTCGACCACTGGCGAGAACACCAACGACACCATATAAATATATTCTACAATATTGACATAACTGTTTTGTGTCCCAGAGGCGTATCATATGAACAGTCGCCGACAATGATTCTCCAGGGTACACAAGGCCTCATCGTTGAACAGAACGCTATCCACTGTTCCCGTGTCTCCTCACGCTAAACCAGATGCCTGTTGCTGAGTTGTTGCACTTGCTTGACCTTGCTCGTCCTGTAATTTAATCTTTCCTCCCCCACAGAGTCCTCGCCACTGCCATGAAATGACCCTACGGGTTACGGCTCATCTCGCGCTGAATGTGGTTTGCCTCGTATCCAATAGTCATCCGTCCACACACAAACTTATCGAGATAAGTTCGCTGTTCCACACTGCTTTTGCACGATTCAAATTCTGTGCATTAAACGCACAAAACATGCAGTCTAAACCGCTTCAGCTGAGACTTTTGCGCACACGGACTGTTTCAGGTACACTGAGCGAGCGCGAAATGGTATTTCATGTGCGTCACATTTTAATATGCTGGTCATCCAGAAACTATGTGGATCAGGACCACCTCACCTACTTACAGCGTTTCCAGTTAGTGATAATTTTAAATGTTATTAAAAATTCCGAAAAATATAAGACATTTCTATTTTTAGTCTAGAGTCTGATGATGGCTCAAAAATGGCTCTGAGCACTATGGGACTCAACTGCTGAGGTCATTAGTCCCCTAGAACTTAGAACTAGTTAAACCTAACTAACCTAAGGACATCACAAACATCCATGCCCGGGGCAGGATTCGAACCTGCGACCGTAGCGGTCTTGCGGTTCCAGACTGCAGCGCCTTTAACCGCACGGCCACTTCGGCCGGCCAGAGTCTGATGAAGTACTTTCTAAAAAAATTCTTGCAATCGTTAAGCAAAAAAATAAAAATAAAATACAAGAAATTTTCGAGAAAATTTAGTTTTTACTTCAACTGCGAGAAAAGTTAATAGCACAGACAAAGCTCACCTAAAAAAAAAGTATGAACGTTCTCGACTTTTATAGATGTATGCTGTACATATTTTATCGTGAAAATATAAAAATATTTCGAGATAGAGAAAATTAAATACCGTGAGAGGTGTGAGAGTGTTTCCCCTGCGTGTTTAAAATGTTCATCGCTAATGATTTTGTATAGTTACACCGCGTAGAATCTTCTGGCCAGATAATTATTAAGAAAATTATAATATTAATTTTAGTAACACCTGAGACATCATTATTGTTCTTGTTTGTTAATACGTAAGTCGTTTCATGACGTAAACTCTATCTTTTTAAAGTATATCTTACCTAACATATAATTTTATGATGCTCATTTGCTTTTCGCTTGACAATAATGACAATGACACATGGAATTATAATTATAAAGTAAATTGTATTCATATTCTGAAGTCACATATAGAGAATAAACGCATTTAGTGCGAGGAATGGGAAGAGAAGCTGTGTTCAGCTTATGTTACTTATTTACGTGCATAATGATGACCTTGTAGTTAGCATGACATCGCATTTACGTACATTACATATACTATACTCTGATCACTGGTATGGACCATATATTATTTTCTTTACTCTAAAGTACACATATCAAGCAGAAGCGATGCGATTTTTAAATTCTGTGTTTGTAATTTGATTTTTACGTTGTCTATTGTAGTTTCTGAAGATCCAGTCTCTGTGTGCCCTCGCAAGCGTAGAGTTGCTTCAGAAGGACGTCAAGTGGGTGCTACAACACACAAAAAATATTTGTTCATTTTACTACTACTCTTTAATACAGAATTCTTAATTTAGATGCATTCCATGTCTACTTTTAAATGAGAATATATATTTACTACTGTCACTGCCGCATCGGAACTAGGTTGATGCCGCTTTCTTAATGGTTGACTACATAATGGAGGCGAGCGACGCTACGTTCTACCGTGGATAGACATCTAGCAGCGGCGGCGTATGAAATCTCTTGAGGGCGTGTATTCGCTGACGTCTTCCATTCGCGGCTGCTTCTGGCAGCGACTGTCTTAAACCTGTGGTGCCATCTGTAACCTGGAACCTCACTGTTCAGTCAACACGACACCGGTCATAAGAAAAAACAATTGTGAATGTGTCAGACCGAAAAGAAAATCAATTATCATCACTTCCGACTGTAAAATCTTTGGCATCCTAGTTCTTGTTGGAGTATGTTCGGTCCTCTTCATCAGTACACCACGTAAGAGCCATCGGCTCTTTAACCTACGTACTTCGGACAGGGGTATCAGTGGACTTTTCCTCGGTCTTTCATGGACAGAAATTTCACTGCACACTTTTTACAGGACACCGTCTGGCTTCGCCACAGTACAGTCCACACTTTGCCGCAAAGATGAAACATTTCTTCGTCGATCTCTTCAATAACTTATTTATGTGACTGTACTTCCAGCTCGACGCACGAGGCAGTGTTACACAGACACTGATAAATCCAAACTAGCCGATTCTCATCATCGAGGGCAAAGTTAGTTACTAAATTTCGCGGAACTGTCCTCATAGAAGAATCTAGGAGGATCCTGTAGCTTTCTACTCTCCTCTCTCATGGAGACAGCAAAAATAGCATTAACTGCTGCACGGATAAATGAATAACGGAGGATCAATGGTTTCATAAAGAATGAAATTGCGACAAAAATATCTTTAAGATGAAAAGTTCTCTGTGGCCTTTAATTTCAGGAGATATATAGAAAGCAGAGGTGGGTATATACGACAGGGTCAGTAAATGTCACCTCTGGTCAGAAGGAAGTGGTAGTTTTTCAATTATTAGTCCGGAAGACGACTGTATGTGCAGCACGTTGTTTGAGAAGCGCAGGCTGGGAGCGAACGGCCCGTCTCACAAAGAACGGCGATAAATAAGTCAGCCTGTTAAAGAGCCGGCCAGCTCACCTAGGCGGCGGTCACTCTCAACAAAGGAGCCATTTCGACATACAAACGACGCTCTGGTTCTGCGAGCAGGAAAGAAAAGAGGATGTGCAGCCTTACTAAGCCCATTCAGCAAAAATGATCATGCGCGCTTTGTCTCGTCTCGTCCGACAGGTAAATTTTTCATTTTGGCTGCCGGAGAGAGGCTTGCGAGTTGCTGTATAAGAGGATGAATGGGAAAAACGAGAAAAATATCAATAAAATCGGCAAGTGAGAGGAGAGGAAGAAAAGAAGCACAAATTTTTACACAATAAGACTCCAAACTACTGAAACACTGTGTTTATTGATCAACATAATACTAATGCTACTGCTTTACAATATGTTCCGATCACCTGCAATGTACCTAACAGAGAAATTATACAATGTAAGCTTTCACGGCCGGTATTGTCTTCACTTAAAACTTCCGGGATGATAGGCCGTGGTCGAAGTATAAAACTGTCTCCTCACGTTTCCTCTCCGACTGCGGGAGACATCCTCGGAGGTAAAACGGCGAACTGCGAAGAGAACTCGAGGAAGTGCTGATTATATCAGCAGTACAGAGGGCGCCACAGTCAGGAGACAGTTTTATACTTCGACCACGGCCTATCAGCCCGGAAGTTTCAAGTGAAGAGAGAAATCATAGTTCGTATGAAATGTGTAAATATTATTTTGCTGGCAGATATGTGAAGTTCAGATACATACGAAAACTTTCTATGTTCACATTTGTAGTAGTTTTTGACATTGGCGGGTAACACGAAAAGCCACATCGCGAACTGAAGTTACAACGTTACTGGATGTTTTTACAACACAGAGCCATTAGACGTTTTCGGTTGCAAAGGGAACTGCGACGAACTGTAAAATAGTATTGAGATTTCGCATAAACAGGTTCTCAGTACGTTTTCTATTTCTTAAAATCCATAACATATTCTGAAATTCTTCAAACGCATACTAAATATGATACCTGTGTCTATGTTGCATAGCAAGTTTGGAGTCGCTGTGGCCGAGCGGTTGTAGGCGCTTCAGTCCGGAACCGCGCTGCTGCTACGGTCGCAGGTTCGAATCCTGCCTCGGGCATGGATGTTTGTGATGTCCTTAGGTTAGTTAGGTTTAAGTAGTTCTAAGTCTAGTGGACTGATGACCTCAGATGTTAAGCCCCATAGTGCTTAGAGCCATTTGAAGCTAGTTTGGAGTGAAAGAGTGGAGAGGGGGGGGGTGTCTGCTTGCATCCAATTGGCCTTGGCCGGCCGCTGTGGTCGAGCGGTTCTAGGCGCATATAATCTGTTGCAGCTGACACTCAATGACACTGAATTTTGTTCTACGAGTTCTAAGTTTTGAGCTGATGGTGACAATAGCCGCAAATTATGATAAATAAAAATGCATTAGGCAATTTATAGGGCTTTAGTCGCAAAATAAGTACTTTCTCCTCGCCTCTCTAACAGAATTACATATTTTTGGCCAGTCTGCATATAACACATTGTCTTCAGATGCTTGACGTTTCACTCTTGAGGAGTGGACGCTGTACCCTCCAGTTTGCGATGGTTGTGCCATGCAAATATAGTTGCGCTACATTTTAAGAGACTAGCAATAATGCAGCTCTCAGTGTCATAGGAAGGTGTTTATTTATTTATTGCATGAGACATGTAGAGTGTAGTGCCTATTTTCGAATTTTGTTTGGTCATTTTATTGTGCTCTATAGTCATTGGCTATCCTACTATTTTTTTTTCTTTTGTTGGCGTAATGATCGCCCAGCGGTGCATGCATCTGTTCCACATAGCCTCTCTCTCTCTCTCTCTCTCTCTCTCTCTCTCTCTCTCTCTCTCTCTCTGTCTCCCCCCCCCCCCCCCACACACACACGAAGAAGCTGCAGTTCGCCACATGAATGTCCGTGTACAACAAAAGTTTCACAGTTGGCGCAAGATCCAGGGGTATTGCTGGAAAAAGAGAGATGAATTACGAGTACCCCGTATTACAGTATGAGCGTAATTTTTAAATCTAAATTACAGTCTTTCATTTCTTGACCATCCGCTTTTCTAATGGGCATCGTTCTTTTAGGAACTCAAAGGACCGAAGTTCGTTGAATTGGAAATTGACGTCGAGATATCAAGAAAAAAGTGCACCGGAGAATCCCCGATTATCAGCGAGAGCCCCAGATAATTCCCGTAATCCTCTTCCTCGCTCTTGACGGCCTCTTCAGCAAAATGCGCCGTACTGCGACTTTCCGCTTGGCTATTAAATGGTGATCGCTTTTGCAATTAGCAGCCGTCACGAATTTTTCCGCCCAAATCAAGATTCCGATTAACAGCGTTTTAAATAATGCTGTGTTCCTGTTTCCTGTGGCTAGTCAATCACTGGATATCATCCATGCTAAAAAAAAAACCTTATTGTACGAATTAACGCTGGCGTATGCGTCTGTTCAGTACTTTTATCATTCGCGTAAGTCATTCTGAAGACACCCTTACATCTTGTCTAAAATTAAGCAAATCAATGACGCTACGGAGTAACATTTAACAGACAGATTTTGAAGAATTGTGCCTTTACTGTTTTCCAGTTTATGACACTAGATTTCATTCTGGACAGGGACTAGCAGGCAAGGAAACGTGAACACATACATCCACAAATATAGAAAGATACCACAAATAAGGCATTTGAAAACCATAATGTTTCTCTCTCCTATATGGAGGCTGATTTTGAGCAATTAAAAGCTGCGGACGTTATCCTCGAGAAAAATAGTAACAAATGAGACCTAATGAACGTCAAGAAATGCGTAGTGTCCATGCTGGAGACTATCCCACGCAGCACCCAGTACAGTACCTTCCTTTGCACTGTGCACGGCACGCAGTCATGCGGCCACTGGTCGTGTTCGAAGTGGTCTCCAAGAGCGGTGAAGTATCGACGCACACGAGAATCACAGGCGGAAAGAATGTGTCGATCCAGTCCCTGAACGGCACAGGCCGGCTGCACATACGTGTCACCTCTCACAGTCCAACAAGTGCATAGGATCGAGGTCGAAGAATCGAGAGAACCTGGCAGCTGGACACCCTCTTATGCGATACATCGATAGGAAAAGACCATGTCGAGGTGCATCGGTATTTCTTCCAGCAAAAGAGGCAGAGTGTTCTGTAGGAAGTGGAGATAGGCCTCCTTGATGAAAATTCGTGGCAGGACGAGCGGTCACACGATTTCACCGCCAATAATCCCCTGCCGTACACTGAAGCTGAACTAGTACTGATTCAGCATCACGACGCCATGGGGACTCTATGTAACCCAGAGACTGGAGTTCTAGAATTTGGTGATACTGTTCTTTGAATTGAATGGATGGTCTGAATTGTAAAATGGTGAATAAGCCGATGACAAGACTATTACTATTACAGTGATGGAAATTTCATTCTTAATAAACCATGAGTATGTCAGTGGTAGTAGTGGCACAAAGCTGTTTGTGGAACAAATAATTTATTCAAAACGGCAGCTGGGTTTGCCTCACTCCCTCTGACGTCACTCACCCCCCGGGAAATTTTGGCGGGAAATAGGACATGTCCGAAAGAACAGACACCATATCCATATAAGTATATAGTTCTGGCGATACCGGCCATGACCTCCTTCTTTTGTGCGGATGCACATATATTCCCCGAACTCTTCCACGGGACTTTGAAGAATGTCTTCCACGAGTAATGAGTGTGCTGGGGTGGGACACTACGAATGTAGTATGTGGACATACAAGGTGAGAATGTGGGTTCGCGGGAGGCGTGCGCGAGATAGTCCCCGCAGTCGCGCGATCCTCTGTGCCCTCGGTGGCTCAGATGGATAGAGCGTCTGCCATGTACGCAGGAGATCCCGGGTTCGAGTCCCGGTCGGGGCACACATTTTCACCTGTCTCCGTTGATATATATCAACACCCGTTAGCAGCTGCAGGTAATAACATGATTCTAATTTCGTTCTAGTCGGCTGCAGGTCATCAGTGGAACAGACACCATATCCAGAACAGACACCATATCCCTGTAAGTACATATCACTTAGTCCCACATGCATCTCGCGAAAAGGCCACAATGACAAAATTCAGGAAAGCAGAGCTAATACAGAGGATTACCGACAACCATTCTTCCAACGCGCCATTCGCGTTTGGAACAGGATAGGGAGGAGCAACTAGTGGTACCGTAAGTACCCATCGCCACACGTCATCAGATTGTATGCCGAGTACTGATGAAGATGCAGATGTAGATGCAGCTCTCCACGCTACTCTATCCTATTCACGCCTCTTCATCTCGGTATAACTACTGTCTTAGAATCATTCAAATACTCCAAAAGTAAAACTGTAGAAGTTCCATTTCTGGCCAGTACAAATGTTCATAAATAATATGCTGCTGGTAGACTGAAATGTTGTTGGCTACTTGCGTCGATTAACGATTTTAGCACTCTAAGCTACGGTGCATATCCACTGTCAACGAAATCTGTACTGACTGGCAGCATACTGAGTATATTGGAAGAAGTTTCGTGGGCTCCAAAGTTTGGATCATTCTTTCATTATAAGGAATTTTTTGCAAATTCCAATTATTAGGTTATTCGTAAACTAAATCACGGAACAACATATCGGCATAGGGCTCTGCCACGTATGCCATGGAGCTTCCCGAATTCTGCAACACTAGGTTTGGTGCGTGAGAATGGAAAACGTAGTAAAGTAAAACTGAAGATATTATGTAGATTACTTTCCTCGTGCGAAATGAGCTGAAAAGTAAATGGTAGTCGCGAATAGAAAACTTTAAGAATTTAAATAAAGTAAACTCCTTTCATGCTTTTTCTTTATTTCGCCAGTATGTCATCCTTTAACTTTGTTAAGCTTTCGTTATGCATAGTATACAATACGTATGGAAAATTGTACACATGTTCGTGTAATCTTTGCTACCGAATTTTCCATTTCATATCACCAGATGTTAACGGTTGCTGATGAAACGTCGTGTAGGTGAATTTCAAGACGGTGCTGTGTTTCGTGACACTCTCCGCAGAATTTTTCATTTCGACACGTGTCCTTGTAGCAGCTGCGCCCTGTTGCGAGAAATTTTACAGTGACATTCATTCACGGCTGGCTGAGAGTACGAGAACAATTACGCGGCCTTGCCTCCTTTTTTTCCGCGGGTGGCACGCAGCTCAGCGAGTTCAATCTCTGTTCGCGTCTCCGCGGCGTCTGTCTCTGCCAGGCGCCGCCACAAACTGGCTTAAACATCGAAATTCTCCTTCCTTTGATAAATATCTGGAAAATAATTGGTTATCTGATTTTTTGCTACGTCTGAAGGAAAAATTTCTGATCCAATTCTGGATATGCACGACATGAAATCGAATTGAAGTAAGATGTCGCCTGGCATTAGATTACAGCGCGGGCAGGATCAATCTCGAATAGCAAAAGCCAGCTTCTGTCGGCCTGTGACTCGGATTCTGGGTTTAAGTTGATAGAGCTCCACACAGATTCATACAAGATTAATCGGCTCCGCTTGGATGGTTTAGTGGAAATAGAACGTCTTTCATCACCCCAACGAATCGCTGTATTACTCCCAACATATCTGACTTTCCCTAAAGAAAAATATTTAATTCTGCAGTCACACTGTACGAAAAATTAGCGCCATGTAGTTAGCTTCTGCACTTTTCTAGCGAGCCAGCGCATATATTAGCGATTCACTGCAGCAACACGTCAGTAGGCACCTAAAGATGATGAGCAGCCGCCTCGTAAAAACACCGTGCAGCTTTCACATTATACGACGTAATGACCGTGAACCAATGAAGCAGTTACTACGTCGGGAAAGTCTCAAACAGCACATCTGCATAAGTATTTGATTTCCATAGATAATACGAGGGCGTGCTGAAAAGTAATTCCTCCGAATTTTCGATAAATAAAACAAACTTTATCAATATTCTACATGTCTACATATTTACACTACTGGCAATTAAAATTGCTACACCACGAAGATGACGTGCTACAGACGCGAAATTTAACCGACAGGAAGAAGATCCTGTGATATGCAAATGATTAGCTTTTCAGAGCATTCACACAAGGTTGGCGCCGGTGGCGACATCTACAACGTGCTGATATGAGGAAAGTTTCCAACCGATTTCTCATACACAAACAGCAGTTGACCGGCGTTGCCTGGTGAAACGGTGTTGTGATGCCTTGTGTAAGTAGGAGAAATGCTTACCTTCATGTTTCCGACTTTGATAAAGGTCGGATTTTAGCCCATCTCGATTGCGGTTTATCAAAAAAATGGTTCAAATGGCTCAGAGCACTATGGGACTTAACTGCTCAGGTCATCAGTCCCCTAGAACTTAGACCTACTTAAACCTAACTAACCTAAGGATATCACACACATCCATGCCCGAGGCAGGATTCGAACCTGCGACCGTAGCGGTCGCGCATTTCCAGACTGAAGCGCCTAGAACCGCTCGGCTTCACTGGCGGGCTGCGGTTTATCGTGTCGCGACATTGCTGCTCGCGTTGATCGAGATCCAATGACTGATAGCAGAATATGGAATCGGTGGGTTCAGGAGGGTAATACGGAACGTCGTGCTGGATCCCAACGGCTTAGAATCACTAGCAGCCGAGATGACAGGCATCTTGTCCGCATGCCTGTAACGGATCGTGCAGCCACGTCTCGATACCTTAGTCAACAGATGGGGACGTTTGCAAGACAACAACCATCTGCACAAACACTTCGACGACGTTTGCAGCAGCATGGACTATGGATGCAGTTACCCTTGACGCTGCATCACAGACAGGAGCGCCTGCGATGGTGTACTCAACGACGAACCTGGGTGCACGAATGGCTAAACGTCATTTTTTCGGATGAATCCAGGTTCTGTTTACAGCATCATGATGGTCGCATCCGTGTTTGGCGACATCGTGGTGAACGCACATCGGAAGCATGTATTCGTCATCACCATACTGGCGTATCACCCGGCGTGATGGTACAGGCTGCCATTGGTTACACGTCTCGGTCACCTCTTGTTCGCATTCAGGCACTTTGAACAGTGGACGTTACATTTCAGATGTGTTACGACCCGTGGCTCCACCCTTCATTCGATCCCTGCGAAACCCTACATTTCAGCAGGATAATGCACGACCGCATGTTGCAGGTCCTGTACGGGGCTTTCTGGATGCAGAAAATGTTCGACTGCTGCCCTGGTCAGCACATTCTCCAGATCTCTCACCAACTGAAAACGTCTGGTCAATGCTGGCCGAACAACTGGCTCGCCACAATACGCCAGTCACTACTCTTGATGGACTGCGGTATCGTGTTGAAGCTCCATGGACAGCTGTACCTGTACACGCCATCCAAGCTCTGTTTGACTCAATGCCCAAGCGTATCAAGGCCGTTATTACGGCCAGAGGTGGTTGATGTGGTTACTGATTTCTCTGGATCTATGGACCCAAAGTGTGCGAAAATGTAATCACATGTCAGTTCTAGTATAATATATTTGTCCAATGAATACCCGTTTATCATCAGCATTTCTTCATAGTGTAGCAATTTTAATGGGCAGTAGTGTATTTCTCAACATAGTCACCCTGATGACGAACACGTTTCTCCCAAAGAGAGACCAGATTGTTGATATCGTCACCGTAGAAGATTGGACGTGGTTGATGGAGTCACAACCTCACCTCTGCTCACACCGCTTCATCAACAGCACATTGAAGTTCTCCACGGTGTTCTTAAAGTTTTGGAAATAGAGGAAACTCGGATGGGAGCAAGTCGGGATTTTATGGAGGCTGATCGATAACAGTGAACGCGAGGTGTCGGATTGTGGCAGATGACACAGCACTCGTGTGTCGTCTGGCATTTTCATGCTGAAGGAGATGGTGCTCCATGCTTGGACAATCTCCTCAAATTCATGCTATCGGCTTTCTGAGCGTCTCCTAGTACCTTGCGTAGTTTTTTGGCTCAGGTATGAATTCCAAATGCTTCACACCTTGAACATCCCAGAACACTATGAGCATGAGTTTGCCTGCTGACGGAATGGTCTTGAACGTTTCTTGCGTCAGGGTGAATATGGTGAACCCTGCTTTCGTCAACAACGTCACATATTACTGATGCCGATACAACCATCACCGTGCACAACTTTCATTCTTCTGTGGATCTCCATTCGAGGCACGTTTTGTGTGGGATAGAAACTCGATTACAGCACGCTGTTTCTCACGCACCGACATAGTTACGTGACACAATTACATGCCCTCTAGTGGCAGAGGGTAGCACATTACATCAGAGAAGCGGGAAAGTCGGCCGAGCAATTTGCATGGCATGTAATACCTCAACCGATATGGAGAATAGAATAAAAAATTCGTAAGCATTACTTTTCAAAACGCCCCCGTGTAAAACAGATACTGATGGAAAACGGTACGTGCTGTATCCTAAACATTCATTTAAGATTCAACTAGATACGGAGCTACAGTTAAAAAACGATATCAAAAGCTTCTACTTACCAGCTGGCAATAGACTGACACACAAGGAACTACGAAGACAGAATGTCCAACCTTGGGGGTCAGAGTCTCTTTCAAAGAGTGAAACAGTGGAACTCGTTAGATGAAACGCGAATGTTTGGGGATTAGACAGGAAGATTCGCCGAGGACGCTGGATGAATGGTAAGTTAATAACGGAAAACGGGAAGGTCAGCGACAGCTAGCTTTTCTATCAGCTTTTTGTTTTCTATCATTTTGTTCTCACGTGGGAAACAACTTTTTTTCCATCTGAAGTACTTGTATTTTTATTTTGAAGACCAATTTTATTGCCGGCCGCGGTGGCTCGCGGTTCTAGGCGCGCAGTCCGGAACCGTGCGACTGCTACGGTCGCAGGTTCGAATCCTGCCTCGGGCATGGATGTGTGTGGTGTCCTTAGGTTAGTTAGGTTTAAGTAGTTCTAAGTTCTAGGGGACTGATGACCACAGCAGTTGAGTCCCATAGTGCTCAGAGCCGTTTGAACCAACCAATTTTATTGACAAATAGGCATGTTATCGTGCGTGAAAAATAGTAACTTTTTAACAGACGTTTAGTCTCTCCCATGCAATACGGATGCCCTGAATATTTCACAAATGGTTCGAAATACAGAAGCAATGATTTCGGCAAACGATGGTACAGGAAGGTGTTGCTGCGTGGATAATACTTGGATATTTTATATGTATCGATATGCTAATTATATGCTATTTTTGACAGCGTTCGATTCCATTTGGAAAGGGAAGTGCAGAAATGTAACACTTGTGAATGTTAAGTCAAACGTTTATAAAAAAATAGCTGGGAAATGAGGAACAGAAACCTGTGTGAAAAGCAAAGTTACAGCCCATAACCCGACATTAACTTGTCAACAGACAGGTGAAAATGAGTAACTTGGAGCAAATCTCAGAGTTATTTCTGCAAAGTGTTTTACTGTAAGCTCACTCAAGCCTTGTAACACTGTGCTGTATTTTTCAGGAGCAATGGAATGCCTTTAATAAGAGTACATCGTTTCCTTTTAAAAAGTACTACTTGCTTCAGTATTTCAATGGTTAAAATAACTGAGGGTGTGTATCATGCAGCAGTGCGTTTGCCGATTTGTTTACAGCCGTCTGCGTTTCCTCAGTGTTCTGCTAACCGAGCGAGGTTACTCTGTTCGTAAGGCACTGGCACTCACATTCTTTAGCGGCAGGTTTCGGAGCCAGGACCAATGATCCAGATTTACGTTTATCGCTATTTCTGTAAAGCGCTTATATCCTTTGCCGGGATAGTTCCTCTGAAAAGGAATGCCACGGGCGATTTTTTACGCCATACCTGTCCAATTCTTATCTAATGACTTCTTATCCAACAGTTTGTTAAATATTATATGCGGGTATACGTGGAATAACCTGTATTTTTACACCCTCGGCTGTAAGCTGTTTCCTTTGCTTTTTTATGAGTCCACCAAAATCTCTCCCAGACAAAGATAACAAAACTTGACTCCGCGGTCAGGCCAGAGAATCGCTCGATGCCGACCGGCGACCGTGTCATCCTCTTCCACGTGGTGTCATTCGTATGCGGTATGGACGGCCGTGGAGTCAGCACACCGCTCTCCCCGGCGGTGTAGCCTTTCCGGACCTTAGAGCCGCTACCTTTCATTCAAGTAGCTCCTTAATTGGCATCGCGAGGCTGAATGAACCCCTTTCTAGTCCTCGCACCAAGGAAAAATCCCTCGCAGTACATAGCTTTGAACCTGCCCCTTCGCACGGTAATAAGACGCGTTGACCACTCATACACGGAGACGGAGAGATAGTTGAGGCATTTTGGCAATCATTCACAATGAACAAGTGATACCACACGACACAACCTCACTTTTGAAATTAAGAGGAGCAGTATTTCTAATAGGGAATGGAACAGTGAGATCTACTGTCTGACAATGAAACGAACGCCGCTGTATTGCTTCTTAATAATTCATACAAGCGTTTCAGTAACAACACAATTTCGTGTGATTAGGGCCTCTCGCCGGGTGCAAGTCTTTCTATTTGACGCCATTTCGGCGACTTGGGCGTCGATGGGGATGAAATGAGAATGATTAGGACAACACAACACCCAGTCCCCGAGCGGAGAAAATCTCCGACCCAGCCGGGAATCGAACCCGAGCCCTTATGGTTGGCATTCTGTCGCGCTGACCACTCAGCTACCGGGTGCTGACAGTGTTTCAGTAGCAAACATTATTCAAAATACACGTAATTTCGTCTATTTACGGTACAGCCACGGACTTACCCCTTCCACTGTTAGACAAGATAGTAATAATTAATTCGTGGTGCGGTATTCTGCGAGATATAAGTGACACTGCTAAATACATACACACACACACACACACACACACACACACACACACACACACACACACACACCATTAGTATTAAATGCTGTTTATTACATTATTTATTACAAACAATCTGTTTCATTGATATTAATATATGCACAGTAGTTTCTCTGAAAGGTATGAATACCATTTGAATATTTCTATGTTTGTAGGCTTGAGATATCTGCAAACAAGTGAGTAATGGTATGAATATTTACCGATGGTAAGGCACATCAAAACCCGTTTTGTGTTCAGCTAGCGTTTGTTGACTGTGGATGTACTCTTCTGACAGTCTTCTGATATAAATGACAGTAAATTTAATTCACACTAGCATTCCTAAATTGTGCAATATAAAATCACTACGGGAGACGCGCGTAGACAAATTTACGATTGTTTTCTTCCGTGCCGTACATGTAAGCAAATATGTAAATTGAAGGTGGAGGGATTGTTTTGATTGATTGATTTTAACAGGGAAGCTAAAACAGCTTAGGCCTGACCCGCCACTGCCCGCACCGAAACTAGGTTTATTGTGCGGTATCGCTCCCTGTATATCTAGTAAAGTCAACCAGTGCCCTTAAATAGTGCAAGGAGTCCCTCTACCAGTTTTTTGCTAAACACAATTTCTTCAGGTCTAGTTGTCCCGAAGATTCTGTTTCTTTTACTCTCCAATGCCACGCATTCGAAGATTAGCTGTGATGCATTTCTTCACCCTCATCACAGATCCTACATTTAGAGTCATCTTCCGTTATACCCATTGTGTGTAGGTGTTTTTTGAAATTCCCATGCCCGGTCATCAGTCGAGTGATGAGTTTGATCTCTTTCCTGTTCAATCTCAGGATTACAGAGCTGCTTTTAAAACATAGCTTGGGCATCATTACCTTACCATGTTTTTGTTTATGGACCTTGGTGCAAAGGTTGAGAGAAGAAAGAAAGGGAAAGGGAAGGGGCTATTGTTGTCAGCTGCATCGAGACTTTAGGCGGAGTGTCAGCGGCGACGAGTGAAAATGTGTGCCGAACGGGGATTCAAACCCAGGATCGCCTGCTTACTAGGCAGCTGCGTTGTCCACTGCGCCACCCGAACACAGTGTTTATTGCAACTGCGCAGACTACCTTGGCACGTCTCGGCCGACCCACCTATCCGGAGTCGTTGTCCATATCCTCCATGCTGGCTACTTCGAGATTCCCGCAGAAGGTCAGTCTTAATTACACATTCGCACTAAAGAAGGTGCACTCGATGTCGATGGAAGCGAAACAATTATATGAAGAACAGACATCACTCATTCGTATAAACTTACAACAATAGATTGTCGTGGAGGGAATTCAGTTCCCAGTTACATCCAGTTTTCCGATTATATGCTGTGAACTGCTGCTTCTAATGAGGAATGAAGATTCCAGACAATATTGTTTGACAAATTAATTCACAGAGGTTAACCGCTGACGTAGCATATATTATTTCCGCTGACAGGCTGGTTACTGCAAATGTGCAACATGACGAAAGGAGTTTACTCACAAACAAAGACTTTCCGAAAAGTCCTTGAAGGACCAACGGTAACGACTGGCCGCCGTGCCATCCTTGGCTCTCAGGAGTCTCCAGCTGCGGATATTGTGGAGCATGTAGTCAGCCTTCTCTCGGCCGTTGGTATTTTTCG